>NC_141187.1:49019166-49707500 GCF_055505025.1 Bos grunniens
GGAATGCTTGGTGATCACCACCAAATGGTATTTGGGTGTTCAGAGGAAGAGAGAAGAGGGGAACGGATCCAGAACTGTCTGCCTCAGCAGATACGCAAAAACAAATAAGAAACAGTCTCTACCTCCAGGGATTTACCATCTGCAGAGAGCAGATTGTGATGATGAAATTATGATGATAAAATAAGCACAGTGATTGAGATCTCAGAAGAGGGAATAACTCTCAGCTGAGTTGGGAGGGAACTTTTCAGAAGAGGGGCTGATGTTTGATCTGAGAAAAAACGTAGATGTTAGAGAAATACAGAAAAGGTGGAGGCAATGTGGATTAAACTTGAGGGAGGAAAAAAAGGATTGTTCACATAGGTACAGTAGTGAGGAGACTTGGGAAGGTTCATGTTGATACATTTGAATGTGGATTTATTAAAGAGAAAAATCCCGTGAAAGGCAGGACAAAGTAAAATTCCACTTGACATCTGATCTCTCATTTTGGTTAGGTTGTAAAAGTATCTCAGATTATTAAATAAAAGGAAAAAGTCTCTCCCCCATATGACATGTAATAAATTTATATATATATACAGTATGGTTTTAGGACTTGTGGGACTATTATTTGAAGGAAAGAAAATTTAAATATTACATCAGTCTCTCATTTCCTCTCTGATACTATTAAATTACGTCTTTAATGTAAAAATATAATAACTGTACTAATACTCTGAATAATTGCTAACATTTTTAAGTGTTTTGTGCCAAGTACTGTCTTGAGCACATTATATGAGCACTTGTTATCAGTTTCAATTTGAGAAAAGTTCACCGATCTGTAATTTTATGGGGTGTTATACATCAGAAACCAAGTTTCATTCTTTCATTCTCTCTCAACTTCTGTATAAGTTTAAAATTTTTTATTATGGAAAAATTAGAGTAAAATATCTTACCCCAGCTGCTCCATAAGATGGTTCAAAACAAAACCTCTAGTAACGACTATACTATTATTTCCTCATAATCACGTTTACCACTCTTCATTTTCAGTGAACTTTTTGCATTGTATTATTTTAAGATTTACAGTAAACTTACTAATATAGCACCGAGTTCTCGTGTACCCCTCGCCCACTTTCTCCCATTATTAATCTTTATATTAATTACTGTGCTACATCAGTAAAAACTAAGAAACTGACACTGGAACATTACTGCTAATGAAACACCAGACTTTACGCACATTTCACCAGTTTTTCCATTACAGCCCTCTTCCTGTCCCGGGACCTAATCCAGGGCAGCACACTGCTTTTAATTGTCATGTCTCTCTAGTTCGCTTTGGTCTGTGACAATTTTTTGGGCTTTCCTTGTTTCTCTTGATCTTGACAGTCTTGAGTTCTGGCCAGTATCCTGTAGAGTGTGGCCCCGTCTGGGTCTGTCTGATGTTTTCCTTAGGATTAGACGGGGCTGACACACTCTGGGAAGGCGTCCCAGCGAGGGAGCACGTCCTTCTGGTCACGTCACCTCGGGAGGTGCATGCCGTCATCATGACGTCACTCACGAGGTCACCTTTGTTGACTCCACTGTGAAGTCCATGTTTTTCTCATTCCCTGCTTTATTCTCTGGAAGCAAGTCACTCAGTCGAGCCCACCCAAGCGGGAGGGTGGGTTAAGCTCAGCTTTCTGAAGCTGGGGCTGGGCTCCAGGTCCCAGGACCACCCCCATGCATCAGTTCACCAGCACTTCTCAGCAGGCTGGTGCCCAAGGTTTATCGTGGCCAAAGGAGGCAGAGCAGACTCGCAAAGGGAACAGGTGCCTGGGGAGGCGTCTAGAGGAAGCCAGGCAGAAGCTTCCAAGAGTGTCTCACCCGGTGGAGTCGTACGGGGCACGCTTCACTGCCCCGGGAGTGGGTTGTGACAACGTGATGTGTTGTCTTCCGGGGAAGCGCATCTGAGCCTGGGGGTCCAGGGTTCTTATTGGGGACCCGACAAGTAGACGGCCTCTGCCTGGCACGTATCAAAGTTCCAGACTCTTGGAAGGAGAGAGGTGTCTTGTCATTCACGGCAAGTGTTACCTGCTTGGGAGCCGTTGGCTGGTCAAGTTCCCACTCCCCACAAAGCCAACCGTGCAGGCAGGCCTTTGTAAGGTGGTTTCAGGCCCTCAGTGATAACTCTCTTCTACACAGGGAAGAACCCACACGTTACTACTTTTTCCACACACTTTTATTTGAGTGAAGTGGGATCAGAGCATAATAATAGAAGCTTTATGACAATAAGAACCACAAAATATAACTTAAAATCTGATCATTTCTTTGCCACAGATGAAATGCATGGAGTCTAGGTCTCTCCTTATTCTTTTAGTGTTTCTCATGCCCATTTTTAAACATTGGTATGAAAATATGACTCATATTTGCAACTTTTGAAGCATTTCATAATTAAAAAAAAAATACCTCCAGGTTGTAACCTCAGTCATCGCCAAATAATTAGAAGAAGGCTGTATGAATTTCAGTAATAAGTAGTAGCATAGCAACCAGAACTTGGGGGGAAGTCTCAGAAAGTAATTGCTAAGATTTAAGGCACAATATGTACTTTTCTTTTAATAGGAAAAACGTGGTCTTCGAGAAATGCGAGTTCTTGAAAATCTGAAGAATATGATCCATGAGACAAATGAACATACTCTTCCAACGTGTAGAGCAACAATGCAAGACAGCGTAAACCAAGTTCTCCGGAGATGTAAGCCAGCGCTTTTTTGTATTGCTTTATTTCATAACGCATGCTCTGCCCAAACAGATTTCCGGGCTGTTTGGTGGGAGGTGGAGATGACAGAGGGAAGCTGCCCAGTTTCAGAAGTCAGGTGATCCCTGACTTCTGTGTGTCCCCCTTGATGTTCAGAGCATCAACCTCCCCAGCAAGGTGGGCATGCAAAATTACCCTTCCAGGACGTAAGAAAATTGAAACCTTTTTTTACCTTAAGAAATGATTCTGCAAGAAAATGTTTGATGGCCAAGAATTAGGGTATGCAATGAAGCTTCGTTGCCAAGCAGGACACCAGAGTTTTTAACTTAAAAAAAAAGTCCTGTTGTAAATGTTTGTGTTTGATCACTTTTTGCATTAAGCAAAATGTTTTAATGTGGAAAGATGTTTGCTAAAAAGAATATTTTCTAAACATATCAAATTACAAAATCAAAGGAGTTTTATGAGTAACTGAGTTTAAAATTAGAGGTGTTAGAAGAAACTCGGGGCTTCCCCTCAAACCCACATTGATGCTGTTCAGTTTGTCCAAGGACAGAGGTTGCTGGCAGATAATGAGGCGGTGGAAAACGAAGCAGCGTCTAGGGGAAAAGGGAAGCACCAGGACTTGCCTGGTGGTCCAGTGGCTAAGACTCCGTGCTCCCACTGCAGGGGCCTGGGTTCCATCCCTAGGCAGGGAACTATTAATAGATCCACATACCGCAACTGAGAGTCTGCATGCCACAGCTGAGACCTGGTGCAGCCAAATAAACAGTTTTTTTTTTTTTTTTTTAAAGAAAGCAAAGGCTGGTGACGTAGTGGCCTTTGAGGGGAAGTGGCGGGAGGGCTTGGTTAATGACTGAGTTACCTGAGGGTGTGTGTGCAAGTCCAGGTGAGTCTGCGCCCTCGGATGCTCGGAGGAGGGTGGAGAGGACAGGGCGACATGTGGTTTCTCTGAGTGGAAGAGGGAAGAGTCTAAACCTGATCTCAGGCTTTACATGTCGCTGCAGACATGCCCTTGCTCCTTCATACAGTCAATTCCTTAACCTTGAGAAGCTGTCTAGACATTACACTGGAAATAAAACTCAGATTTATTGATCAGAATGCCTGTGTATGCTTTTGAGATGTGCTGTAACTTTCCTTTTATACACTTCGAGTATATAAAAATAAGTGGGATTACAATTAGTATTTTTTAAAAACTATGAATGGATTTTTCAGTTAGTTTAATTCCTGGGTCATTGCTATTTCTGATGGGAAGCCTCACGTTAAATGCATCGTCTTGGACTTCCCTGGTGGCCCAGTGGCTAAGAATCTGTCTGCCAGTGTAGGGGACCCAGGTTTGGTCCCTGGCCCACGATCCCTGGATCCGTGGGGCTGCTACGTTCCTGCGTTGCAGCTTCCGAGCCTGCATGCTCTAGCGTCCGTGCTGCACACCAGAAGGAGCTATCACAGTGAGAGGTCTGCACACCACAGCTAGAGAGTAGCCCCGCTCGCTGCAACTGGAGAAAGCCACGTGCATCAGTGAAGATCCAGCACAGCCAAAAATAACGTAAAAAATTTTTTTTAAAAGCATAGTCTTCACAGTGAAATAGCAAAGTTTTTAGAGGTCACAGGGAATCCAGACGGTAAATATATTTTCCTAAAAGGAAGAATTAAAATGTGAGGCGATAATGAAAGTTTTAGCATTAGAAACGCACAGCAGCCTTGGGGGTACTGCTGCTGCCAGAAACAGGAATGGCTTCCCCAGGAGGCTCCAGCCTGAAGATGTCCTTGTATCTGTTATCACGAACGTCACAGGTATAATGGAGATAATCGTTTGCTTTTAGAGCCAACTTAGTTTTTTAAAAATTGGCCTCGGCCCAGCTGCTGTTCCTGGGGAATTTCACGTTTGAAAAGTTGACATTTTACGCCACGATGCTGGCTTGTGTTTATCTCTGGGATAGACTCTCATCTGAGTAACTTACAGTTAAGCTACCAGGTTAGTGACGGTGGAGTTGCGCCCGTCAGGCCTGTCTTAGCTCCGCACTTCTGAGAGCTGAGCTGGGCATGCAGTCAGCTGAGACTCCCAGAACTTGGAGTGCGGATCTTCAGCTGTTGGTCTAAGACTGTGCGTGAAACTGAGCTACAGTGGGGCGTTGGGGACGGGGGCGCATCCTGGACTGTTGGCAGGGAAACATAAATAGAATCCTAGCTGAGTGTCTTAGCATTGGGTGAGCAGGGGCGACAGAGCCAAGAATCACCTGTGGCTTCTGGAATCTCAACCCCGGAAAGTTGCTGAGCTCTGGGAGGATGTGTAAGCGGGGAGAGTGACCCACGCAGCACCCTGTCAGCAGGACACAGCCTTTACATTTCTCCATCCCAGAGACACTGCTGAGTGTCTGTTCTTCTTGCTTAAAATCAGGGAGAGGGTGGGATGATTTGGGAGAATGGCATTGAAACATGTATAATATCATATATGAAATGAGTTGCCAGTCAAGGTTCGATGCACAATACTGGATGCTTGGGGCTGGTGCACTGGGATGACCCAGAGGGATGGTATGGGGAGGGAGGAGGGTTCAGGATGGGGAACACATGTATACCTGTGGTGGATTCATTTTGATATATGGCAAAACCAATACAATATTGTAAAGTTAAAAAATAAAATTAAAAAAGAGAGAAAGAAAAAAAAAATCAGGAACCAGTCCTCCTTTGAGAGGGTAAGAAGGACAGAAGGTCTCTAGGGTGTTTATCAATTTAAGTTAATTAACAAGGCCATAGTAAAAGAATTTTCTGTACCTTCCTGCCTTCCTCTCTCTTTTTAAGACTTTATTTTTCATTATTTAAACAAAAGAATATATGTCTAAGTAATAAGAAAGTAGAAATAAAATAAGAAAAAGAAGAAAGCAATAAATCAGTTTAATTATCTAAAGATAACCGTTGGTTTTTAACTTTGGTGAATTATCATGCCGACATCTTTGTGTATATATATCAAAATGGAAGGCTGAGTGGAGGTGGTAACTGAATGAACAGTTCGAAAGGTGTGAGGGGCAGAAGAGAACTTTTGGTAAGAATGGGCTCGGGCAATTTTTGAGGTATTAATTTTAAATTTTACTTGAATTTAGCAGAACAAAATCTCAAGTAAAACTGAAGGAAATACATTAAAATAATTGTTTCTTTATTGTAAGAGAGAGTTGTTACTGAAAGATCACTCAGAGAAAAATAATGATTAGAAGATGGGCAGAAGCTAGAACTCGGTTGTCTCTGCATTAGGCGCCGGGCGCGGGGAGGCCAGGCCTTCACCCCGCCCTCTGCTTCTCCCCCAGCCTCTCAGTTGTGACCCCTCACTTTGTTTACAAGTGCGGTTTTACAGAATTTGCTTTCCGTTCTGCAGTAATAATGCTGCCAGTTGTTTAGTCTTAAGACCGTTCAATTTCTTTCTGTTTGTGGTCGGTTTTCAGGTCTGTGATGGTGTGGTTATAGTTCTGTTTGTTTCCTTGGTCCTGCGGTCCCGTTTTTCGTGCCGTGTGTTTGGTGTCTCTTAATAAACTCGTATGATTAGTTTTCTTAGGGAGCATCTGTGGAGAATGCTGAGGCTTCCTTTCAGAATTGTCTCATCTGTCTCTCCCTATTGTATCCCTTTCTCCCTACTCCCCCGCTCTATTTCTCTGCAAATTAAAGCATGTTAGAGTTCTAAGAATCTTGTCAACCCACTTTCTTGTTCTCATTTTTCAGGGGGTGGGGTGGTTATGGTGGGGTGAGGCATCTCAGTTCTTCACAGAATCTGTTCCTGTTGCTACTGAACTAGGAACAACCAAAACGTGGTGTAGAAGAGATGGGAAGGTTAGAGAAATGAGCCTTTTCCTCGTGGAGTCTTGGCTTGTGAGGAAAGGGAAAAGAAAAGTGTAGTCACTTCTAAGGTAGTTTTCTTAGATTTTAGGAAAGCAAGTTTCCTTAAATTCAGAAAGCAAACCTTTTTTTGGTCATGTGGATGAAAAGTTAAAAAATACATTACTTCAGAGACTGAAATTTCCAAAAATGGATATTCTAAGTACAAAGATAATTGTGATAAGGAAGAAAAGTGTGCCTTTGTCAGATGTGTTGTAATTAAACTTTTAAACGACAAAATACATGTCATGTTCCTGTAACTCTTAGATTAAGCCCAGAAAATGATGAGGCACCCAAAGTCCATCAAATGGATTTTTTTAAAGTTATGTTCAAAAAAAATAAAAAATAAAAAAAATAAAAGTTATGTTCAGAACCGGGTGGGGGGAAATCAGGAAATGATGGAGCCACTGCTCAGGAGAGATGATGTAATATTAATATACCACAGAGAGAAGGCAGATCTAATCAACTCCCGTTTGGTTTTGTTTTCAGCTTTTCTATTAGAACAAACAATGATTGGGAACCTTCACTTTTAGTACTTCAGTATTATCTTTGATAGGACTAGAACAAATGGCTGCTGATAAAAACTTGACTTTTTAACAGTGGCATCCTCCTCTTTGCCATGCTCGCACAGGGAGGGCCTAACATTATTCTGGAGGAAGTCCCGGCGCCTGCCCTGCACGGAGCTCTGAGCTCACTGGGGCTGGCTCGGGGCGGGTGGAAGGCTACTTGTGAAACAGCTGGGGAAGCCTCTGTTTGAGGCGGTGCAAGGTCACGTGGTAGGATTTACACCTGCCTGATAAAAGAATTTCAAATAAGAGTAAGTCCACATAGGGAAGGGGTTCATCTGGAGGACTTTATGAAGGCACTAAACCTGGGAGTGGGCTTTTGAAATGTAAACATTACAACTGGAGGAGAGGAATGAGGAAAGCACTCTGACTAGGGAGGGGCCAGGGTGTAGAGTAATAGTAGCAGTAACTTTCTTGACTGCTTACTGTGTGCAAGAACCTCTGCTCTGAGTGGCTTTTGCTATTAGTGTTAATCTTTCCGTGGTTTTTAAGCATGCTGTCTACTTCATTACCTATTTCTCCTATCAGCTTTTAAGTCCTCTCACCAGTCGTTACGTTCATTTCACAAATGAGGAACTAAGATTCTGAGAGGTGAGGAGTAGTAGCAGTAGCACCTGGCACCTAGTAGCTGCTCAAGAAATCACCTGACAAATGGCTGAATGAGTGAGGAAGCAGACACGTCCCAGAGCAGTCACACAGGTAGTAAGAGCTCAACTCCAGGCGTGACTGACAGAGGCTGACTCTCAGCCTGCACGCCAGCCAGCGCAGTAAGTGAAAACGAGTGTGCAGAAGTAAAATGGGTCTGGGAAATGAAGAGGTTTGGCGTGATGGACCACTGTCCTCGGTGAAATCGTGAGGGGGTAGAGCGTTGACGGTGAGAGCTGAGTCTGCAGAGCCGGGGTCTGGTTCGAAGTCCCGCTCTCTGTGTCTGTTAGTCCCGTTACTGCCATTACGGACATTTCACTTCTTCACACCTCAGTTTTTTATAGATGCCAAAAAATCTGTAAAATGGGATGGTGGTCCTCACCTAGTAGGAAAGTGGAGAGGAGTAAAACATGGATAGTACTTAGCACAGCTCTTGGCACATAGTCATACTCAGCAATTAGCTACAGTAATTATTACCAGCTGTTGTAATTCATTGAAAAGGGAACTGACTCAAAAGCAAGTCCAGAGAAACCTGAGTCTTGGCAGTCTGGCCAGGGTGAATTAAAAGATGGGAGAGGAGGCGAGAAGAATAGTAGAAGGTCATTGGAGCTTTCTGGGTATCAAGTCCTGCCTGCAAGGGAGCAGCAGTACAGATGAGGAAAAGGAGAGAGGAAGCTGATGAATCAGAGACGCTGTAAAGGCTGCCTCCATCAGAAGGGAATAATACGTTTATTAGGTGTTTTATGTCTTTTCAGAGACTCTTGAGGTTGTTAATGATGACTTGTCATCGAAATCAGTACTAAATGTCCTTGGCTCACAAATGATAGTGGTTCTCATTATGCCGTTCCGAATACTTTTTTTGTTTTTTCACTTTTTAGCCACCATGCCGTGAACAAAACTAGCTTTTTCGGTGTAGTTTCTTGAGGTCTAAGACAATCCAAGTGTTTTTTTGTTTGTCCTTTTGTTTTTTAATCCAGATAAGCCTCCCCTTGAACAAGGGCTGGTGACTGAAAATCCACTGTCTGTTTTATTTCAGTGCAAGCAGCTACTGACTCGGTCCGTAGACTCCAGCAGAGGGAGCAGGAGCGAAAAAAGGTAAAAGTGGAACCTTTGGATAATGGAGCCTGTAACTCCAGGGCTTTTATCATCATATTATTAGCAGTTACTTTTGGTTAAAAAGAAAATCTGAATTTGTTTTCTTTTATGCAGTGATTTTTAAAGATTAAAAAATGGCTGATTCATTGAAGCTGTGCTGAGTCAATGAAGTCAGATAATTGCACTGTGTATTTTTATAATTTAGATTGCAGACTTCTTTTTTTTCCTTTTCAACATTTCCATCTTTTCCCTGAAAATGGATTTCTCTCTAGGAGGAGAAAGAATAGGACTTTTACATGGAACAGAAAATACCCACCAGCTTGAAATAGCAGTCTTTGAGCCTGAAGCCTTGAGTGTATGATGTGTATTTTTTCTAGAGAAGGAGACATTCGTGCCTGTGGACGGGCTCTTTAATGACTAATCTGAGAGTGTGTGAATCACTTGCTGGGTAGTGCTTTGCTTATTTAAACTATATCTTAACTAAATTCAGGTGTGGAAAAACAGCACAAGAATTTAAGTTCCCTTGATACTTTGGTGTTTTAACTTACAGTTTAAAGAATTTTCATAACTTATTTTTTGCTCTAAGCCGGTAGAAATATGCTTGTTAAGAAATATGGAAAATACTGCCTTTTTGCGTGTAGTGTATCAGCAAGTATTACTGTCTCCATTTCTCTGCAGTGTGTGATTGGTTAATCCATGATAATGGTACAGATCTGCCACTGCAAAAAAGAAAAACAATGAACCTTGCCCAAGTTTAAGTTTCTCAGCTTTCTGTTCAACTCTTAATGTTGATATGAAGTTTAAAGATTCAGCAGCTTGATGAATCAAGCCTTACCAAAAGGACTTGATGATTAAGCCAAGTGGGAAGGCTGCCTGGGAGGAACAGGATCCCAGTGGGCCAGGGGGTGAGCAGGGCTGTCGCCAGCACACCCGTGACCTGGCAAGGCCGTGCTGGCCGGGGAAGTCGGGGTGTCGTACACGCCCGGTGTCCAGAGAGCACGGTGAGGGCGCCACCGTGGGCGGGGTTGCCGGGGCGGCTGGACCGCAGGTGTTGTTCTGGTCTCCACTTGACTAGGTGCCACTGGGGGTGAAAGATTGTAGTTTAGGGCAGTTTGTACACACAGAAGCTAAAGACCTAGGAGTCCCAAACCACCGACACGAATGGAGTGTAGGACAAAGTTAAGACCTGTCATAAAGTTGTGGGGAACTTTGCATGGTCCGGGCAAAAAGTGTATTTACTAGGAGGATGGGGGCGCCCCAGCCCAACCTTGATCTGCGTGTAGGAATGCGAGTGATGGAAGATGGGAAGAAAGATATTGTAGGACAGGGGACAAGGGGAGTGAAGCAATGGATGGGAGAGGTCCAGGGAGCTGGCCCGTGGAGTATCCACATGGGTCTTTCCAGAGAGGAGCGCAGAGAACCAGGCGTGAGATGTGAAGCAGTTTGTTGTGGAAGCACCAGGGGCATGTTTGCGTTTGAGAATCAGGGAGACTATGATAGAGCCCTGGCTGTAACATGCAGTTCTCATGGCTTTCAAAATAAAAGTGAAAAAGAGTCTTTTTTTTCTTAATGTGACTGTGCACTCGTTATTGATCTTCGTTTCTAAGACATTCTCAGAGCAATTCTGATTTCTTATAAAATGGCGATTCTTGCCATTCTTGAGCAGAACTAACCTAAAATTATACTGGGGATGGATGGTTCTTCTTGACTCTTTGAACTTTTTTCACATTTGGTGTATTAACAGTGTCTAAGTAGGAAAATTACCAGATTGGGGAAAAAAATACATGGTATCTTCTGTTTTTAGCTGCTTGCCTTTGTTAGCTAACCATGTGCCCTTGGGTAAGCCCTTGAGCTTCAACACAAATGCTGGTGGTTCTCACCGGGTGGATTGATGGTTTAGGTACCTGATACGCTGTGTTGTGTAATTTATGTGAAATAGTCTTACTCTCCAAATGTCAGGTGGCATTTTTCCCCACCAGCTTAAGTGTTTGGGTAAGATGCAGGCAGTCACTGTGGATAAGAGCCCTGCCGTGGTCTGTAGAGTTGGTGAAGTTCTTGAGAATTCCTGTTGATGATTTTCTAAATTAAAAGATACTGTCCCTTGGTTTAAAAAAAAAAAAAAAAAAGAGAGAGCCTCAAGAAATAATAAAGCCCTTGGGGATTTTCATCTTAAATACAGGTATTATCTCAGAGATTGTTATTGAACTGTTTTTTTTTTTAATGGAATACACATTAAAAAATCAAGATTTTAGAATACATTGAAATATCTTTATTTGTACTTATCTAGTTAGCAGAGCATTTGAAATATGGATCTTTAAAGTCTTTTTCTTTTTCAACTGTCATACCTGGTTTTGCCAAAACTGTGTATGGCAGAGGTTTGGGACTACGTATGTATAAGACAGAGAAGTGAGGTTTAATCTCTCATCTAGCAAGTCTGTACCAAGCCAAATTGACCTCTAGCTGCATTTTACAGTCTAATGTGAACCGTTCCTTGGTTATTCCCTTGGCTGCATTTTGTGTATTTGAATGGCTCTCAGAACAAAGAAAGATGGGAGTAGTAATGGAATAAAATAGACCATTGCCTTTAATCGTTATTACTTTCATATCGAGACAATTTGTGGAATCCTGTGGGAAGTAAATCATGATAAACGTCATTCATCCAAGTCACATTTCCCGCAATTGATACCTAAAAGTACACTCAGAACAACAAAGGCACATTCCCCAGCTCTTTGACATGTGCCTTAAAAACTAGTAACTAATGCAAGCTGCATATTGGGTGCTACCAATAAGAGTAGTGAAATGAAAATACACGGCTGATAAAATTCAGTGACTTAAATAAGCCGTCAAAAGCAGACTCTGAGTTGATTGATATCTGACACTAGTTTACGGGGTTCATGCACAAGCATCAACTTTTGAAGTTCTGTTCAGTCAGACTAGAGATAATAATAAAGTGAATGTGAATCCTTTGATTCATCTTGTCCACAAGTGCTTACTAGATTTAGTCTTACTTCTTGTTTTGTTATGAGAGCAGTGAGTTAGTGTGGCTTATCCATTTCTTTTGATAGAGTTTGGAGATGGCAGGTAGTGGGTCAGTACACTAGGCTGTCTGTATCTGCTGGTTCTGCATCTGTGAATTCAACCAAAATGTTCTAAATGGATATTTTTTAAATTCTAGAAAGTTCCAAAAAGCAAAACTTGAATTTGCCACATGCCAGCAGCTGTTTCTATAGCACTTACATTGTACTTGTGTAGCATTTACATTGTATTAGGTATTATGCGTAATCTGGAGATGACTTTAAATGTGTGGAAAGATGTACAGGTTACATGCCGCATCCTGTACCATTTCTCTAAGGGCCTTGAGCATCTGCGGACTTTGGTATCCCTGAGGGTCCTGGAATCAGCACCCCACAGATCCCTCAGGGTGACCGTACATAGTGTCTTAAGTACTGAAAATAACTACACTTGTTATTCTGACACTTAATACTTTCTCATTTATCTGCATAAGGCATATGTAAGATTAAAAGCACATGTATTGCTTACAGATATTCCAAAGAACCTTTTAGACGACCGTTGGTTTATTCAGAGTTTGCCCTTAGATCCAGGTTTTTCACCCTCTGCACTGTTGACATTTTGGAGCAGATAAATCTCTGTTGTAGAGTCTTATGTAGGATGTTCAGCACATCCTTGGCCGCTACCCACCAGATGCCAGTATAACCCCTTCCCCCCAACCTGCGTTGTAATAACCAAAAATCTGGGGGACAGAGGACAGGAGTGTCAGAATCATCCCCCAGTTGAGAATTACTAGAGTAAAGCATGCAAAAATGTTTGTGTCCATTACTTCTTTCATAGACCTGGTCGTGGACACGGTTTGCCTTCAGGACTGACTTCACGTTTATCTCCAATGGGACATAAGGAAGCTGGGTTATTATTACTATTTCTCTGTTGTAGAAAGAGACAAAACCTTTACAGCTAATTACTTTTAGTACCGAGTTATAGCTCCTTAGTAAACTTCTCCTTTATTTTCTTTTAAAGTGGGGTTTTCTTTTTTTATCTTGAGAAAACAAATGTGTCTACATCTGAAATTGATAGTATGAAATTGATTTCATTTGGGAACCCCACCCACCCCGAAACTAGAAGGTTTTTTAATTGCAGTAAAATGCACACATACATAGTTTGGGAAAGTATTAAACATAAGTCTGGAAGAGATCCATAAAAAGCACATTTCACAGCAAATTTTAGAAATTGCAATACTATATTTCTTTGGAAACCATTGTAGTGGGTCCCAGTCTCCACAGGATAAAAAATTTTAAGTACAGAGTAAAAATATGTAAACTTAGGTAAACATCGTAGTGTAGAATTATAGATTTGAACTAATTCAGACTTTTTTATGCGATTACTCTGCTGTGGTTTTTTTGTTGTTGTTGTTTTTTAAACGCAAGAATATTGAGTGACCCCGGGGTTAGAGGGGCCAAGCATCTAAGGAAAGCGTGTGACGTGATTCTGAGCTGTTCGGAGTTTACTTTGAAATGAACGTATGTAGGCGACTCAGTTTGTCCAGGATTGGCTCTGTACCTGGAAGTCCTTTAAATTAACTTCAGAGTTTATCATTAAAGGATAAACAATGAAAATGTCTTAATTTGAAAGTTGGGTATTACTGAACTTCAACAGTAACCTCAGCAATTGTTTAGAACTCAGACCAAAGAAGGATCTGGGGGTGAGGAGTCCCGTGGCACTGACCTTATTCATACTTGCGAGTGCCTGGTGGTGATAACCCAGCCTTTCTGGTGCGTGTGTCACGGGTGTGAACTTTGTTCGCACAGTGCACCCTCTTGTGGCCTCCGCTCAGCAGAGCTCTCCCCACTCCTGCTGTGTGCACCATTAGTATGTATTGCATCGTTATTGAAAAATTGTACATGCGGACCAGCGCGTGTGATATGACTCCGTTTGTTGTTAAGTAAATGTTTGTATAAACATAGGAAAAAGACTGCAAGTGTAGCCATGCAACTAGTAACAGCACCAGGAAAAAGGAAATGGGTTTGATGTGTATGTGGGGTAGAGGAGGGGACTGTCCCTTTATATTCTTGTGTTTGAATTTGTTTCTAAGCTCTGTAATACTTCTTTAATAAAAATGAAGGGGAAATGCTAATCCAGGAGAAATTACTGAGCCATAAATATTTACACTTTCTGTTTT
Organism: Bos grunniens; assembly: GCF_055505025.1. Lineage (NCBI taxonomy): Eukaryota > Metazoa > Chordata > Mammalia > Artiodactyla > Bovidae > Bos > Bos grunniens. The sequence continues at coordinate 49,033,220 of NC_141187.1, forward strand.
AATAGATTTTTGCAGATTGCTTGCCAAAAATACTAATTACTCCCACCACCATGAACATCAGCTTTTGAATATATAATTTAATATGCACATTTTTGGTAGCTGTAGAAATTTTAACTGCAAACCATAATTACCTATTACAGGTAATTTTAACCAATTACTTATTACAGGTAAATAGTTTGATTGCTATACTGTGTTCTTCTGTTAGTCGTGTGTGAATCTGTTGAGCATAACGACAGATGTGACTATGATTTTTCAAGAGTGTTTCAGCTAGAGGAATCCTTGTTTCAGACTGACACAGAATCCCTTTATTTGACCTTCAAAGCAGAATTACTGCACGCAGGAGATGGTCGTCTGAAGTTAGCTCACTGTTTACAAAAGATTGTTCCTTTTTTTTTTTTAATTTATTTTTAATTGGAGGGTAGTAGTAGTAGTGTTAGTCACCCAGTCGTGTCCCACTCTTTGCAACCCTGTGGACTGCAGCCCGCCAGGCTCCTCTGTCCATGGGATTCTCCAGGCAAGAATACTGGAGTGGGTTGCAGTCCCCTTCTCCAGGGGATCTTCCCGACCCACAGATCAAACCTGGGTCTCCTGCGTTGCAGGCAGATTCTTTACGGTTTGAGGCACAGGGGAGACCTTAATTGGAGGATAATTGCTTTACAATGTTGTGTTGGTTCTGCCGTTCTACAGCATGAATCAGCCATGAGTATACATATGTCCCCTCCCTCGTGAGCCTGCCTCCCACCCACCCTGTCCCTTATTTGGGAGAGTCCTTTTTAATTGTGAACAGTCACTGGCTTGTTAGGCCAGGAGGCATGCTCCTGTTGGGATGTGCTTGGGGGCATCTTTGCTGCTTCACGGAGGAGCAGTTGGGCGCCCTGTCTAGGCTCCGTTCTCGGGAAGTCACAGCCAGGCGTACCGCTTTCCTGACAGCTGCAGTTGACGACCCCCGAGACAACCTTCACTCCTGCCGGCTTAGGGCGCTCTTTAACCTGCTTCTGAGCATGCGGGGTTAGTTACTGTCCTCTGTGCTTATTAGAAATTAATTTCCAGCTCACGCCAGGGTGTCATTTTGATAAAGTTTATTTGTATTTTTCTTATCTGACTATGGCTTTTCTCTTAGAATATAATAGTTTTGCCAAAGTTCCATGAAAGAATTTAATGAACTCTTAATGTTTTATTTATCTTTTGAAGCATGACCGCCTCTGAGGCTGAAAGGTTAAAGTCATGTTTTGCCTTTTGTCTAACCTGTTTCCCCAGCGCATTGGATCGGCAAACCCCAACCCTGGTCTCTCCACACCACGGTCCACCTGCTCAGACCCCCTGGGTCGAGGGGCGTACTTGAGGGGGTTGTTTCACTCTAACTGAAACTTCAGATTCACTCCTGACCTCTTTTTACTTGGAAAGCCTTGGTGCTGAGGAACTTTAGATCAGATTGGCAGAAAAATACTCTTGAAATAGCTTTGTGTGTGTGTATATGTAAGACTTTTAGCCATCTGTGTAAAAACTTCCCTGAAATGATCTGATTTGCATTTGGGATAGAAAAGGCATAGGTTTGGGTGTCAGCGAGTCCTACCTTTGCATCTACGATTTAGTAGCTCAGTGGCCATGAAGAAGTCCATTTAGTGTCCTCATACAGAAATATTAAGAAACATCTCAAGATGAACTTAGGATATTTGATGCAGATACGTTTGGTGTTTATTTGCTTTAAGAATTGGAACTGAACTAAAGAGATTGCTTGAGTTCTCGCCTATTGATTAATAACCTGTGGTTCATTTAAATGTGTCTAAAAGATATTTTGTGTAAGACATGCATTTTAATTTCTTGCAACAGCAATTCTTTTGGCATATATTCTTTAATTTTAAATTATATGCAGTTAAATGGAATTGGAGAAATAGATGTATGAAAATTTACTTGGATTGTGTTTGGATCTGTTGTTTAAAATACTAGATATTTTTGAGATTTCAGAAATGTGAATGCCCACTTTCAGGCATAGTAAGGGAAGCCTTAGATGTGTCTGATATGTTGTTTTCTTGTTGGACATTAAAACTATTAACGGAGTTTTATCATTGCGACTTACAAGCTGATTGTTATGCTGCAGTGAGCAAATGTCAAGAGATAAAATTATTTTTGTCTCCCTGCATGGCAAAATAATTGTCTGGAAAATGTCACGTGACTTTCAAATTTTCTTTTCTCAGATTCATAATGACCTTTTAATAGCTAGTGAGAAACAGCACGTGACGCAATGGGAGGATTTCATGAAAGAGCAGCACAGCGAGCAGGCAGAGGTGGACGAGGAGCACAGGAAGGCCATGGAGAAGCTGCGCGAGCAGTACGCCGAGATGGAGAAGGGCCTGGCAAGGTTCTCAGCCTTCTGAGTGCGTGAACCACAGCAGTGACGAACTAACGAGAAAAAACTGACGTTCCCCCCCCCCCAAAAAAAACGTCCCACCAAACCATTTAGCCTCTGCTTCAAGCTTAGCAATATACTCGATGGCACTCTCCTGTCGGAAGACGGAGCCCTCTCCTTGAGTCTTCCCTGTTTCCTAGAGGAGTGCCACGTCTTTCCAGTTTCAAGTGCCTCTAAATGATCATTTAAAGGGGAAGGAGTTGGAGGAAAGCGGTATCCACGTGCTCTCGGTTAATGTGGACCAGTCTTGCTTTCCATTGATTGATTTTCTCGGAGAACTAACCGTAAGTACAGACTTCTTAGGGAAGTAATTTAATTCATCCTTCTGCAGGGTTAATGTTAGTTTATCATTGTGGCTTAGAAAGCAGAGATGGTGTCTGCCTATCGTGGCCTCCTTGGCTCTTGAAGGAATGTATACAGTGTTGTTCTGTGAGTAATTACTGTTGACAGAAACAGCTGTCCTGGGAGCAGAGGTCATATTGAAGAGAGAGGAGCATCAGAACTGCGTCTCCGCTGTGACATGGGGCCACGCCGGTCTCTGAATGGCCCGCTGGGAGAAGGTGTATAATGCTGTGTTTTCGCTGGACAACAAGAGACGCTTGTTAAGATTGTGGCCTTCCAACACTTCATATTTTCAGCTTTGTTTAAAACATGCTTACAAGGAAAAGCTTACCAGAAACACGATTGACTTTTATCCTTTCCAAGAACCATAATCTTGCCCATAGTCTTTACCTCATTTTTACGTCTGTTTTTGCTGTGGGTAAGCTTTGTAAGATAAATAACGTCTCTACATGTTTCAGCCATTTAATGAGTAATCAGCAAATTCTGCCAAGGCCTCCCTCTGGAACCGTATAAAGATCCTGGCTCTGAGTAAACCAGAAGTATTTGCCCACACGGCAAATGATCCATGTTAAATGTAAATCCTTTTTAGTGTTGAACGTCTGTTCTCATAAGCAGGTGTATTATGATGAAATATGTACCAATTCTGTCATCACTGTGATCTTTAAAAATCTGCATTTAACAGTCTAATTGAGGAACTAAATAGATTTTTTTTTATTTACCATGAACCAAGCAGAATTATATGCAGTAATTTCAAGAGATTTATGGCAAATGAATGTGAGGTATGGACAGACCTTTCAGGTCTTTTCATTGCTCTTCAGTGAAGAAAGGCACAAGCAAGAAAATACCCAGCTTTCTTGTGTTATCTTAGTGTTGCTCCTGCAGAAAAGTGACAATGCCTGCCTGTGTAAATTTATGGCTTACTGTCAAAGCTTCATTCTTGGCTGCATGTTGAAAATGTGATTAAAGTTAATAGAGGAGATGAAATAAGTATTTGAAATTTCTTTCAATAACACAGAACTTCTGCCAACTCCCTCTGTCCGCTACTGTAGGCTTGACAAGCTCATCCATCATCCTCTGGTACCTGGACCTAAAAGAGTACTTGCTGACACGCAGGCATGTTGGAATTTTCTTAATTCTCTTTGCAGTGGATGGAAAAAGAAAACATACTTCCAAAAATATCCTGCACATGAAAAGGGAGGGGAACCCTAAATGAAAATTCCCTTTGTACTGTAGGCAGTTTCAGAAGAGCTATTAATTGCCAGTGCACCACTGAACAGAGGCTGGAACCAGGAAACCAGGACTGTGCGTGTGAGCAGTAACAATTCCTCCACTTGTGCATAGATTTTTGACCATGTTCATTCATGTCGTGTGAATAATAAAGATTTTACCATATGAGTTTGTATATATTATATGAGGATCTAAGGGCCTTCTTAAACCAAAATGACTTTATGAACTTTTTGAGCTTTAAACATTGATGCTAAATCTCTTCTTTGTAACTTTCTTAGCTATTTAATATACCTTCTAAAAGAGATGGTTGGTTCTCTTTCCTTTTAATATTTTTAGCAGTGAACACTTTGACTTGTATTTCTCAGTTTCTAAGTCACTTTTGGTACGTATTGTATTTGTATATGACATTTGCTGTAGTGGTCATATAATGACAGCACTTCTGCTCTTACGCTGTCTAGCAGAGAGAATATAGCCTCTGGGTGGCTCACAGGATTACTTTCTAATGAGGAAATGAAATACTGTTTTGTCAATATAAAGTGCTGTAGAAAGGTCTTAAAATTCTCACTTTTTTTCTTTTTCGTCATGATTTCTTTTTTTACTTGCATATGTGGATTTTTTTTTTTTTCCCCTAACATGTAGACTTCTCAGTTCTGTTCTTATTGATTTCTGCTTTCATTAGACTGTGGTCCAAGAATAGATTCATATAAGACTGAAATGTTACAGTTTGTTGAGATTTGCCATCTGACCCAAAATACGGTCAGTTTTGTAAACGTTGTGTTGGTGCTTGAAAGTGTGCGTATTTCCAGTTGTTGGGTGTTCTTTAGACCAAACTGGTACTTGTATTGGCCAAATTGTCTCTGTTTTAATGTTCTTTTTCTTCTACTTGATCTTTCAGATCCTAAGAGGTGTTAAAATTTTCTGTTCTAGTGGATTTTCTAATTTCTCTCTGTAATTACGTTAGTTTTTGTTTTATATATTCTGAAACTTTGTTTTCAGTATATTAGAAGTTTAGAATTGTTTATCTTCCACGTTTAGAATTGAATCTTATATTTGTTGTCACAGCTTCTGTTTCTAACAGTGTTTTTATATCATTTTATGTTGCCTTAAAATCTTTTGTTTCTGAAAGGAATATTTATAGAGGCCCACCACTGGTTAGTGTTTGCATGGTATATGTTTCTCTGTTCTTCAGTCAGACCTTTACTATGTGTTTTCATGTACCCACTAAAAGCTAACTAGGTTTTTTTTTTTTTCCTTTGTATCTATCATTTAGCTGGAGACGTTAATTGATTTACATTTGTGGAAGTTGCTAACATATCAGGGTTTATTTATACCATCCTTTTGGGCTTTTTGTTCTACCATTTTGTTATCTCTCTGCCCTTGGGTGTTCCCCACCCCCATCTTCCGCATTGAGCTTTTTGTTTTTCCATTTACTTTTTCTCTGCAAGTTTAAAAGGTAAAACTAAAATTTTGTCTTTTTAATGCTTACCGTGAATTTTAGTTTGCATAGTTAACAGAATCTAAAGTTTTATGTTTCACTCTTACACTAAACATCAGACTTTTGAGCAAAATCTGATTGCCTTTCCTTAATTTGTAAGTGTCTAGAATTTTAGTTTTATCTCAGTTTAATTCCAAAGTAGTTATTATATACAGTCAGTATTTGTTTAAATTTACCTGTAAGTTTACCGTTTTATTATCCTTGAAAGTTAGCTGGGTATACAAGTCTGGATTGACGGTTATTTTCTCTCATATTATAATAATACTGTTCCACCGTTGTCTTGCTTCTATTATTGCTTCTGAAATGACACTTGTCAGTTGATGAGTATTCCTTTGTAGGCAATCAGTCTTCTCGTTCAGGTTATGTTTAAGTTCTTTATCTCTGCAATCAAATGTCATTTTACTACAACTTGTTTGCTGTGGATTTCTTTTTATTAATCTACTCAGATTCACTGAGCTTCTTGAATCTGAGAATTGGTAATATACCTTGCATTTTCTCAATTCTCTCCTTTAGGAAATCAAATTAGACTTTAAGTTTCACCATCTCACTCTGTTCTTTATATCTCATAATCTCTGTTTCGTATTTTTCTATCTCATTATCTCTGTGTTGAACACTAGATAATTTCCTTACATCCATTGTCCAGTTCACTAATTGTGTCTTCTTGCTGTCTCTGATGTACTTAACCTACCTATCGTTTTTAATTGTGATTATATTTTTTCATTTCCAGAAATGTTGTTTGGTTCTTTCTCAAACTTTCTAGGTCGTTTGGGGTAGTTCCTCTATTCTCTCTTTTTCTTTTCTTTTAACATATTAAATGTTGTTGTTTTACATTCTGTATATAATTTCAGTATTTTCATCCTTTTTTTTGTGGATCTGAATCTGTAGTTTGTTTTGTCTGAAACAAGTATATGACTTGTTTTCTGATGCGATCAGAAATTTTCATTGTGAATTTTCATTGTGAATTGACATTCCTCTGAACTCCATTTAGGGGAATTTTTGGTATGTTCCAACAGAGAGGTTTGCTGTGTGTTTTTTTTTTTTCTAGCACCTCCGTTTTGTTCCTTTTGGCCCTGCTAAGCCTGGACCGCTTCAGAGTCAGAGTTCCCCTTGGGTTTCCCCCTGCTCCCTTGCTGTCCTTCAGTGTGTATGGGCGCTCACCAACACTCACAAGCCTTGTGAATTTCCTCCTCAAACGTACCACAGTGTCAGGCTGTGATAAGACGTCGCTAGAGATTTTTTTCATCCTTCATATCTCCACTTGGAACACAGACGAGAAACTTCCGGTGTTTTCCTAGCTCACTCCCTGATAGGTGCCCTTTGGGGAGTCATCAGTGGTGCTGCAGTCCAGCTTGGCCCCTGCTGTGGACTGAATCGTGTCCCGGAATTCATATGTTCAAGCCCCAGCCCCCAGTGCGTCTGTATTTGGAGATGGAGCTTATATGGAGGTAATTACGGTTGAGCGGGGTCAGAAGGGTGGGGCCCTGATCTGACAGAACCTGCGTTCTTAGAAGAAGAGACCCTCTCTCCCTGTGCACACAGTCACGTGCTTATACAGCAGAGAAGGTGGCTGTCTGCAAACTAGGAAGAGGTCTCAACGGGACGGAATTTTCTGGCACCTTGATCTTGGACTTCTTGCCTCCAGAACCACGTGAAAATAATTTTCTTGTGTGTAAGCTGCCCATCTGTGCAGTTGTGTTTCGGTGGCCCGAGCAGACCTACCCAGTCCCAGGCCGTGATTCCTGCCCCCGTGCAGCTGTAGTCCTCAAAACGGGGGTCCTTCCAGGCGTCAGGGGTGGGACCTGGGACAGTTGGCAGTTCCGTAGCCAAACCTTCTGAGGGGATTTCACCGTTTCCCAGTCTGCCCTCAGTTGTTTCATTAATTTGCCATGAGCTCAGCCCTGTATATTAAAAAATATATATACAGGTTAAATTTTCTCTAGCATTTCAGGTGTTCAGTAGTTAGCGGGAAATAGTGTGCGACATGCCTTTATTTAAAATGGGTAACCAACAGGGGCCTACTGGACAGCACAGGAGACGCTTCCCAGTGGTAAGTGGCAGCCTGGGTGGGAGGGGAGTTTGGGAGGAATAGATACGTATATGTGTATGGCTGAGTCCCTTCGCTGTTCACCGGGAAGTATCCCAGCATTGTTTGTTAACAATCAGCTATACCCCAATACAAAGCAAAAAGTAAGAAACGTCAAAAAATAAAGTTACCAGAAAAAAGAAATGGCATGTTAGATAAGTATATGTTGATTTTATTATGTTCAAATTTACCTTCTAAAACACCATGTCCATATTCTAGTATAAAGAATATCTTTTCTTTCAGTCATTGTGCCTAATATTTTCTATTTGGTGGTTCCTTTTATTATTATTATTATTATATCTCTTGTTGTCTGTGAGCTAATTTGATTGTTTCTGTTCTGTTGAATTATTTTTACTATTGGTAAACTAATAAAAGCAAATAAGAGCATAGTAGTCTTGTTTTGAACCTGCATAACTCTTACCTGAGTACTTCATTTTGGATTTTTTTTTTCTTTTTGGGACATTATTGTAGTTTAGGTCCCTGTTATAAGTATATAGATAGAAGTACTAGATTTGTGGTATTAACCCCAAAGTTCCGTGAAACTCTGGAGAAATCATAGGCGCCTCCAGTGTACACCGTGGATTCTCCTTTTTGCTTCTGTCACACATAGGTTTTCCAGTCTGAACACTTCTATTCACTTCTTGAACTGTCTTCTACAGTATGTATGTTTCAATACATTGGGTTTTGGTTGCCATTGCAGATTAAAAGGCAGAGGGTTTTATTGCTTTGTAATTTGACATAATGACTGCCTTTTCTGAAATTGTACCCTCGGGCCTCTTTTTTGTCATTTTTACAGCTGTAAGTCTTTATCTCAGGATGAAAAATATCAGAAAAAAATATTTTAAATGTTAATTCAGTCAAACTATTTGAAGCTAGATCATTATAGAGAATGCATTTTTAGTAGCTTGCTTTTAGTCCTTCAGAAAGGTTTTACAATTATTTCGTTAATTTTCAACTCCAATTAAATGCAGAGATTAATATTTTATTGACTTAGTGTAACTGAAAGTCATACAGTGAATCGGTTAGGTTCAGTCGCTCAGTCGTGTCCGACTCTTTGCGACCCCATGAATTGCAGCAAGCCAGGCCTCCCTGTCCGTCACCAACTCCCAGAGTTCACCCAAACTCATGTGCTCGAGTTGGTGATGCCATCCAGCTATCTCATCCTCTGTCATCCCCTTCTCCTCCTGCCCCCAATACCTCCCAGCGTCAGGGTCTTTTCCAATGAGTCAACTCCTCGCATGAGGTGGCTAAAGTATTGGAATTTCAGCTTCAGTATCAGTCCTTCCAGTGAACACCCGGGACTGGTCTCCTTTAGGATGGACTGGTTGAATCTCCTTGCAGTCCAAGGGACTCGCAGGAGTCTTCTCCAGCGTATGGTAATTAGTCACGTCACTTACGGCCTGCTCTTTCTAGTTCTTCTCATTTTTTTAACTGCTAAAACCATGTTTTCTTGTGACTTGCCTGTCCACCTTAGCAAAGCCGTATTTTCTCTGATATTTTCATATTTGTGTTCCATAAGCAAGAGGAAAATAACCTAGGTTTTCAAACATGATACACTCAACAGAGCAATAAATTAATAATTACACTATTTTCATCCTCCCAAAAGTCAGGATTCAAACTATCTGTGGAAATAGTCAAAATCAATTTATGGTAAGTAAATACAATAATTATATCTGTATAACACAGCTTACAGTGTACTTTTTATGTGCCTTACATAATATAATCTTACTTCATCCTTCTAAACAAGATGTGCTCACTTTGTTTTTAGAGAAAGAGTAAGATGGTAGAAATATAGGGAATTTCGTGTTTTGCTCACCTAATGTTGAACCGGCAGCAACACATCAGATAAACAGTACTTTTATGATTTAAAAAAAAAAAAACTCCTTAATGTGTATTAACTGATTCACTTTTTGCTATATAGCAGACACTAACACATTGTAAATCAACTATATACCAATAAATTTTTTAATGAAAAAATTCTAAAGTGATATGAAAATCCATTAGTACAGATGTGTCCCCCAAGTTTTCTTCACAATTCCATAGTTTGTATTTTTTTTAAAGAACACTTCAAGTACTACAAACACTCAGACGTCAGTACGGCTCTTCCCTACTGGGCAGCCTTTTGTAAGCCAGATGGCGTAGAGTGAAGCAGCAGTGACGTTAGAGCACATCTTCCTAATGGACGCACGAAATACAGATAAATCGAGATAAAACCCAGACACAGGTGAAAGCTGTGGCAGCTTAATGCTGAGATGCTGAGTGAAGGAGCTACTCGGTACACGCTGCCTCTGTAACAGTTTTTAAGATCAGCGCTGAAAGCTATGTGTTTCCCACCTTTTTTCATAAAAATGAAAACCCTCTTTGGATTTCTTTTGGTTAGCAAAAACCAGTGCTAATTATATGTCTTTTGTGAAAGTGAAGAACGTGGCAGCCTATACCAAGGTCACAGGACAAACATCTCTGGAACTGACCCGTCGCCACAGCAGCTGTTGCCTTGAGCCTCTGGATCTAAACCCGCCAGTTCCCTGACCCATATTAGGTGAAGCACCACCCTGTTACCCACCCTATAGCATCCTAACCCATCACCTAATGCCACCCTTCCAGTAGGAATTTTCTCTGTCTCGAGGCTATAAACATTGGCTATTAGCCCTTGAAAGGGGTCGGCTCTCCCACAAGCCTGCCTGCTCTTCTAACAGTGTTTCCCACTCTAATAAGCTCTCTTCTCAAATTCTGTCTCCTATCTGGAAATCTTTTGCAACCCACGTACGCACCATGACAAAGAGCATGAAGCGAGCTTCCAGAAAGCAGGGAATTCCTGAATGTGAATTTGAGTCTTCTAAAATAAGCTGAATTATTTTAAAAAAGAACTACGTCACTATTTGCTGGATGGTCAGATTGCACCCTAGGCTGGAATATAATAGGAATGCCACTCGAAAGAGACCTGTACGTGGCCCGTCACCAGATGAAAGCGGTGTAGCACTTAAAGCAAAAGGGCCGAGTGCACGGCCCAGCCCCTTGCGATGTGCCTGGGCCCCAAGGCCAGCAGATCCAACGCAGGAAGTACTACGCCTTTAAAAAATTCAAGTGAACGGAGAATACGTGGCTTCATTTGTTCCTTTGGAGTAATTGTTTTCCGCCCCAAACTTAAATCCCTTCTAGTTGAAATCAGGTGGGCATGGAAAAGGTAATTGCCATAGAAGTGTTAACACGATTTATGAGTGAAAAATTCGACTATTATAGAAGTCAGGGTCATCTGCAAATAGAGTTTTACTTTTTCTGTGATACCGCCTCTCACAGACTCCATGAAAAATAACTTTTAGAAGTAATAAATTGAGTAAACTTGCAGGATATAAAATCAGTATACAAAAAATCTGCTGTGTTTCCGTTCACTAACAATGAACTATCAAAAAGGAATTGAGGGGGTTTCCCTGGTGGCTCAGTGGTAAAGATTCCGTCTGCCGGTGCAGGGGACGTGCACAGGTTCGATTCCTGGTCTGGAAGGTCCTGTGTACAGTGGGGCAGCTAAGCCTGTGCGCCACAGCTGCTGAAGCCCACATGCCTAGAACCTGTGCTAGAGAAACCACGCAGTGAGATATCTGTGCCCCACAACTAAAGAACAGCCCCTGCTCTTTGCATCTGAAGAAGGCCCGCCCACAGCAGTGAAGACCCCGCACAGCCAAAAATAAAGTAACCTAAAAAAAAAATGAGAAAATCTCATTTACAGTTACAACAGAAAGAGTAAAATACCTAGGAATAAGTGTAAAGAGATGACAGATTTGTACACTGAGAACTACAACCTAAGCGCCCCATCAGCGGATGAGTGAATAAAGAAACTGTGATGTGTGTGTATATACACGCAATGGAATATGAGTCAGCCATGAGAAGGAAGGAAGTCCTGCCATTTATGACAACACGGATGGAGCTTGAGGGTATTATGCTAAGTGAAATAAGTCAGAGAAGGACACATACTAAATGATCTCACTTGTATTTAGAACCTGAAACAAAAACTTCATAGAAAAGACCAGGCTGGTGATTGCCAGCAGCAAGAGTACGGGGTGGATAAAGTGTATCAAAGGTCACAGAATACAGAGTTAAAGTTCTGGGGGTGTAATGTGGAGCGGGGTGACTAGTTAGCAGTACTGTGTTGTGTATTTGAAAAGTGCTGAGAGTGGATCTTAAAGTTCTCATCACAAGGAAAAAAATAGTAACTGTGATACGACGTCAACTAAACATTGTCATCGTTTCCTGGTAGACACATATGTCAAATCATCATATTGTATGCCTTAAACTAATACAATGTTATAAGTATATCTCAATTTAGCTAGATTGTTAAGATTTTTCTTTTTTATAGATCAGATTCTTTTATGAAAGTATTGCTAAAATTATAATTCTGCAGAGAAATAATTTTATAAATGTTTCTAAGGCCTATTATAATGCAGTCCCTTAAAATAGAATTTGTAGAGAATTTTAATAGAAAACCACAAGTTAAATCTTTTTTTTTTTTTTTAATTTCAGTACTCTGAAGTGCTTAAGCACCTTTTTGGGAGATGTATCTTTTTTAGAAAAATAGTTCATAAAATTACAGTGAGATTGTGGTCTCACACACAAACCTGATGTGGTCGATTGTGTATAGAGTAAATTTGTTTTTAATTAATTATATATCTAGTAAATTATTAAAATGGAAAACAGCATTTAATTTTACTAAGAAAAATGTTGATGCTGAGGAATCTATTTTTTACTTAGGATCTAAAATTTACAGCTAAAAACCAGCAGGTGTCACTATGATGACAGACTTTTTTTTTTTTCTTTTCCCCCTCTCAGCAGTTCTGTGTAGATGGGTGCATACCATCTGTGAACAAAGATGTGCAAGAAATAATAAATTTAAGCAAAGATGTCAAAATTTCGGAAAGTATATACAGCATCTCTGGAGAGTTAGTAGTACTTTTGAGAACTGTATTTTTTTCTTACTTTCTTCATATTTAATACATGAAGATCTTTAAATTATGTAACTGATATGAAGTTTCTAGAGACAAAAATATGGTAATTGGTGGAAAATAATAGGAATTAAAGAGCTAGTTGTCAGGGTATCTTTTTCCCACTAAGTATGGAAACCAGGGGCTTCCCTGGGGGCTCAGACTGTAAAGAATCTGCCTGCAATGCAGGAGACCACGGTTCAATCCCTGGGTTAGGACGATCCCCTGGAGAAAGAAATGGCAGCTCACTCCAGTATTCTTGCCTGGAGAATTCCATGGATAGAGGAGCCTACCAGGCCATAGTCCATGGGGTCAAAAAGACTCAGACACGAGTAAGCAGCTAACACTTTGATGGGAGCCGAAGTAGAATTCATATGCGTTTACTCATTGAAGCATTGTACTGTGTCTGGTTGTTACTCATTGAAGCATTGCACTGTGTCTGGTTGTATTCAGAGAGATCTGTAGTCAATAGTAGCACTCCCATCTTAATGGAATTTACAGTCTAGTTGTGCACATGTAATAATGAAATAGAAAGACCAAGACCATAATATTACACAGTATCACAGTGAAGGCCGTGCCCTATAAGCGAGCAGTTTATGATTAAAATCAGGGAATTCCCAGTAGGAACTTTCTGTGTACATTATTATCAGAGAATCATTAGGATTAAAGATAAAATCTGAATTTACTAGGATTTAGAGAATGAAAAAATGGCAGACTATCTGGATTGGTGTAGTTCAGTAAGCATTTATGAATCACCTGTGATCCAGCCACTTTATATTCCTAGATAAATGGTAGGGATTTAAAAAGAAAAATTAATAAGACTTGGTTTCTGCCCTTGTTTATCAAAAATACAGATGAAAATACTGGCAGATTCCAGTGATAATTAACAGACATCTTTGATGTTGAAAACATCAGATAAAACTGGAAATTGGAAAGTTCACTGGTTTTGAGAGTCAGAAGACCTACATTTTAGTTCTGCTTCCATCCCTAAATTTACAGACTTAGCGTCACTTAGTTTTCACACTTGCAACTTTATTAATTTGTGTTCACCCTGTGGTTTAATTAGACTACACGTGACAGGAGGGTTGCTCTGCAGAGTCCTTTGTGTGACCAATGGGGAAAATTGCTACCCAGCACGTGGGTTTTTGAGAACGAAGCTGAAAATAGCAATTCCTGGTCTAGACAGGGCCGGGATAGTGATGAAGAGCTCGGTTTGGAATTTAAGATGGTGGGAATTTTGACATCCATATATAGGTATGTCTGTACACTGTTTATATTTCTTAGGACAATAAAATTTAGATAATCTGCCCTGTCGCTTTTTTTAATATGTGTTCGTAATCGTTAGCCCAAGTGACTAGAGTTACTATTTCCTTTTTTTTTTTTTTTGATTTTGAGAACACCATCATTATTAGTAAGATCAAAAAGATGTTAAGATATCAAAAAGATATCTTTGCCTTAGATAAATATTTTGCTTTTGTGTAATCGGTGAGAAAATACTATGGGCTTTTAGTAGGCAGCTACGCCTATTTAAGGATTTCCCATTTCCTTTCCCAGAAGATTAAATTGTTCAAGAACAAAGAACGTGTTTCATGCCGTTTCATATCCCATACTCAGGACTTGTGCTGTGTGTTTAAAACAGGAAAGTTCTCTCCATAGTATCAGGCTCGGTGATGAGTTTGATTAAGGGAGATTTGGATTGCCCTTGCTATTTCTGTCCACGTTTGTTTCACAGCGGTCGACTATGAAGATAAAGACTGGATGAACATATTCTATTATTTTTAGCCTACATCATCAGGTTTCTGTTTCGTCGTCACCTAGCTTATAACATTTGCTATTTCTCTTAGGGAAGCTTTTAAGATAAACTGCATACTGTGAAAGTCGAAACTTGGTGTTTTATCCCCCTGAAAACGAACAATGACTCCCGACGACCCTTTTCCCTTTAAAAATTTAGGTCATTTGTTTGGAACTTGGAATGAATCTTCGATAGAAGCAGCGATGTAGGTAGTGATTAGGCTTTTCTAGCCACAAAGACTGTGTCACAGTCTCAGAATATCACAGTGCCAGCCGCAGAACCAGTAGTGCGTCGTGTTGTAAGCTAGTAATCAGCCGCTGTACTGAATGGTTTTGGGGTTTTTTTTTTTTTTGAGAAATATATCCGAGTCTCACCTCGTGGGAGCTGGAACGTAGCTCTGGAAGCAGCGTGGCCAGGTGGAAATGGGGGAGGCGGAACCCCTTCGTTGCTGAAGGGAGGCTTCTGCGACTGAGGCCCCATCCTTCCTGGTTCCCCCCGTGGCCTCTCTCCTGTCTCCTCTTCTTGCTGTTACACTTACTGCTTCAAAACAGAGAGTTCTCCATCCCACTCCGCAGTGAAGGCTCACAGTTTCTGGTCTGGTGCTAAAGAGATTTTGAAGTTTTTTTTCAGTGATTTGTTGTGGATAAGCAGTAAGACGAGAGAATTCCTTCTCACCACCGCCCACAGACACATGTCTAACGTACTCACGGGATGGTGGTAATTCTTTAAACCCAACTGCTGAAGAAAGGGGTCTCCATCTGCAGATTCTGAGAGCTCCCACGACGTTCGTGCCCTGGTTCTCTAAGGCGGGACATGCTGTGAGCCACCAAGTTGGCCGTGAGGTTGGCTGCCCACCACCTCGCACTGGGGCTGGAGGAGTGACGGAGGGCTGGGGCGAGCAGCCCTCAGGCTCTGTTTTCAGTTCTTTTCTTCCCTTCTCTCTTGCACCAGCGGATCCTCCCATCACAGACGTGCGTGAAGCGAGGCAGGGTGGGGGTGGAGACCCCAGGCCCCCGTGGTGTCTCCCATCCAAGGAGGATAGCGAGGCGCCTTCCTCTCTTCTGCATCAGACAGCGTGTGTTTGCCTGGATCTCTTGTGTTAGTCTTGGGTTCGTGGTCTTACCATCTCACGGATGAGCACAGAGTGAGACCACACGTGAGTGTGGAAGGCACGGTGATTCTTGGGACCAGGTGGGTGTGAGAACCTCTCTCGCCCCCGGCGCTCCCCTCCCCCGTTCTCATCTGGACTTTCAGAAGTCTCAGCGCACTTGACAGCATTCTGACTGGCTGCTGGCTGCAGATGACCTTGCACCATGGAGGTGGTCAGGGTGTCATCCTCATAGGAGGCCCAGGGTCAAAGATGCGCGAGTTACACTTGATAAACCAGGTGACCTGGTTATATTTTACTTTTGTGACTATTTTTATTTTGTGACCCCCAATCTTTAAAATGTTGCAAGATGTCAGCTGAGTGGCGGGAATTAAGGAAGGACCTGATCCTCAGGCTCAAATGTATGGTGGGGACTGAAGGGAGAGAGCGCCCCGAGGGGAAGGCGGGCACTGTACCTGTGCCTGCCTGGGAGCATCTGGTTTCAGTTTTAGTAAAGAAAAGGGCAAGTTCCTCTTTTGGAAAAAAATTCAAGGTTACAGCAAGTCCAAAAGTAAGAGGCAATATTCATAGTTGAAGCAGCCAGTAGACTGGCTGAGCCAAACCTAGGTGCCCAGTGATTAAATGTGTACAGAAGAAAAAAATGCATGTTTCAAACATTAGTTAGAATCAAACTAATTGTCTTTAATTTTTCAGAAGATGAAAAGATGCAAACTTAAAGCTTATGCAGAATCATTAATTTAACATACTACAAATGTACTAGAACTGACCCCTAAACTGGACAACCCCCCCGCCACCATCCTCAGGCCCCACACTAATCCTTCCTTTAGCTGCCACTCCGTCCACCTGCCCACGCTCATAACAAAATGCCCGGAAGGACTCTGGATGTTCGGTGCCGTTTGCACTTCCCTTCCCGGCCTTCTTCCCTGAGCCCAGCCTGGAGCCCCTCCCAGGCCCTGCGCCCCTCCCCGTCCTCCCTTCCACTGACGCCCCTCTTGTCAGCACCCCCAACAGCCGCCATCGGGCCAGATCCCTGCTCTGTCCTCTTTCGCCCCTCTGTGGTCAGCAGGTGACCCCTCCCTCCTCTGGGGTCCCTCTCCCCAGGGCGTCCTGGTGGACGCAGTGCCGCTCTGCCTCCCCTCGCTGTGGGGACTCCTCTGCTCTCACACCGTTGCCGTGCCTCTCAGTCGGGTCTCCAGCCTGTTCTCTGCCCTGAAGCTGGGCCCATGATTCTATCAACGCCCCAGCTTGTACCTGCAGCCCTGACTTTGCCCTCACAGATTCACTGCCTGGTCAGCATCTCCAGTTAGGGATCCAGGACATCTGTCAGGCTCCAGTGCCTGAACCTCCTGCCCCCTGCTCCTCTCCAGCCTGCTCCCCCAGACTTCCCATCGCCGTGTGCAGCATCAGCTATTTATCCAGTTGTGTGAATCAAAGTCTGGACTTGGGTTCTTCTCGAAGACCCCATGCCCGACCCAGCAGCTTGCCAGTCGGCTCTGCCTTGCTGTGCGGCTCCTGCTCAGTCGCCGGGGCGCCCGCCTCCGCTGCAGCCCTGCTCTCAGCCACCCGCCGCCCCCCTGCTTCCTGCCCACTCTCCCTGCCCGTTGTCCTGTCGCCCCCCAGCCCCACCCAGTCCATTTTTCTTACTGCAGCCATGGATCTTTCAGAAGGCACAAACCAGATCTGCCACCCACCACCTTAAACCCTCTACTGACACCCTCTCGCTCGCAGTGAAACCCAGAGCCTTGACCCGTGGCTGACGGGGTCCTGTCGATGTCACGGCTCGTCTCCCTCCCCGCGCGCCTCGCGGAGTCTCCTCCAGCCACACCGTGGTTCTCTCTGCCCTTCAGACACATCTGAGCTTGTCTCCACCTGGGCGCCCTGCCTGCCACGCGGTGTCCACAGATCCTACCAGCTCCCTCACCACTCTTCTTAGCTGTCTGTTCACATGACGCCCCCAGCGCCCTGCTCCTCTGAGAGGCCTTCCCTGACCACTCACTCGAAAATAGCACCTTCCCATTGGTATCTAGTGTTTCCCTGACTAGAACGTGAATCCTGAGGGCAGGAAGTGTGCCTGCCTTATCCATTCGGTGTTCCCACATGTAATCCAGGCATGTGGGACTTGCTCATTGAACCAGTGAATGGACGGATGGGTGGGTGGGTGTAATCCAGGCGTGTGGGACTTGCTCATTGACCCAGTGAATGGACGGACGGGTGGGTGGGTGGATATGCTGTAGTCTAGCACCCCTTCACCTGGATCTCTTTACATCTGATTTTTAAAAAGTGTAACATGAAGCAGCTGAGATATTTCTTCAGAGCTTAATTCTACATTTGGTAATGGATTTTTAAAAATCACGTAAAGATCCTTAAACTTTTGGATGACAGTACCAGGCGTAGATGTTCCATGGAGATGGTTTCCTCTTTATCGATGTGCCTTACCATGTGGCCCTGTGGCATACTGTTGCAAGGAAAGCTAAAATCTTTCTGTAGCAACTATCGAAAACTAACATTGAATTATAATAGAACTGTGATGTTTCTATTAAAAAATACTTATACTTCGAAAATGTTCAGTACTTGTCATATCATTAACAAACCAAATAATCATCTTGGAGGTACAATCCTTGTATCATAACTGAATCAGAAGAGTCTGAGAATCACAAGCTCTGGGATGGTTGAGGGGTCTGAGTGTTCACCGTCAACTCAAATTCTGCCTCTGCCACATAGTAACTAGGGGACCGTGGCAAGTTCCCGAACCTCCCTGTCTCAGCGTCCTCACCCATTAAAATATTAGTTCCCGAACCTCCCTGTCTCAGCGTCCTCACCCGTTAAAATATTAGTTCCCGAACCTCCCTGTCTCAGCGTCCTCACCTGTTAAATATCAGTAGTTCCCGAACCTCCCTGTCTCAGCGTCCTCACCTGTTAAAATATTAGTTCCCGAACCTCCCTGTCTCAGTGTCCTCACCTGTTAAATATCAGTAGTTCCCGAACCTCCCTGTCTCAGCGTCCTCACCTGTTAAATATCAGTAGTTCCCGAACCTCCCTGTCTCAGTATCCTCACCTGTTAAAATATCAGTAGTTCCCGAACCTCCCTGTCTCAGCATTCTCACCTGTTAAATATCAGTAGTTCCCGAACCTCCCTGTCTCAGCGTCCTCACCTGTTAAATATCAGTAGTTCCCGAACCTCCCTGTCTCAGCATCCTCACCTGTTAAAATATCAGTAGTTCCCGAACCTCCCTGTCTCAGCATCCTCACCTGTTAAATATCAGTAGTTCCCGAACCTCCCTGTCTCAGCGTCCTCACCCATTAAAATATCAGTAGGACAAGTACCAAAGTACCCGCTTTGTTCCAGGAATTCACTGGTTAACTTGCGTAACATATTTTAAACAGAGCCTGACATGTAAGTGCTATGTTTAATATTTGCTTTTATAAGTTTTATATCATCACCATCAGTTCTAGATGTCCACTAGGAGATTACTCTTTGTAATCCACCCGTAAAAAGGTTGATCGGTCAAGATCATAAGTGATTTAAGCTTCCTCAAGTGAAGTCCATAGCAGTTCCCCTTGGAGCATTTAGCTCGATTAGACTCCTTTCTGTTATCCCAAAATACGTATTAAAGCCAAAGGAATACTAGTTTTATAAATCCTTACATGGCACACCCATACAGCTGGTACCACAAATGATGTCACATTTCAGGAAGACCAGCTAATATATTCCATAGACTCAAAGGTACTTCTCGGGATGAAACGTGTTTGACTTCTAGTTCCCAGGCTGGTCTTTGATTTAGACTCAGATGAGGGGAAAACTCTAGCCTTTCACATAGGTCTCTGCCGAACCCATTTTGATAGCACTTAATGTACTGGAGTTACTCATTACCACATTTAGTAATATTGGTGAAATTTCTTCATTTCTCAAAACAAGTTTTGCTTACACCCTTTCAAAAGAATGTTACTGGTATGTGGGTAGGTTGTCTGGGGCCAGCCTCTTATCTAGAGACCAGATTCAGAAAGTCTGAGTTCATCGAAGCGACTTGGGCTGCGTGCTCTTGTTTTGTTTTGTTTAATAAGCATGTATCGGTCTGGCTAAAACACAGCGCTCCCCCAGCTAGGAACAATGCCACACACATCATTTCCTGCAGTAATGGAGTTGGAAGGCAATTATCTACTCACAAAACGGGCTGAAACAACAGTTCCTGATATTCTTCTCAAATACTTTTAACTTCCCAAGGAATCCGGAAAAAATAATTCCATGAGACGGTGTTGTGAATGAAGGTGTGACAATTCAGTTTCCTTGACGGGAGCCCAGTGACCAGCAGAAATGAATTACTACCCACTTGGCGTTACTGAGAGGGGCTCTGGCCCAGTGAGCTGCTTATCTTTGCTCCAGGAACCCTGTACTTGTGTGAGGATGGCCTTGGACTATTTGTTGTCCATTTATGGGAACCATCCCAGAGAGGACCTGCAGTTCCTGGAACTACACTTGTTTAATGACATTGTTTCCTTTTGCTCCTAAAGAGAATTTGAGACTGCTGTTTCAGACTTTCTAGATAAGAAATGTATGTTCTCTAGAAAGAATCAGTATAATACGATTTATAGTATTGTGAGAGCTTTCTCAACCCTTTGGTTCCTTTTTCTTGAATAGAGATTGGTGGTGGTTATTGTTCGGTTGCTAAGTCGTGTCCAATTCTTTGCATCCCCAGGGACTACAGTGTGCCAGGCTCCTCTGTCCTCTGCTATCTCCTGGAGTTGTCTCAAATTGATGTCCATTGAGTCAGTGATGCTATTTAACCCTCTCATCCTCTGCCGCCCCTTTCTCCTTTAATCTTTCCCAGCATCAGGGTCTTTCCCAGTGAGTCAGCTCTTCACATCAGATGGCCAAAATACTGGAGCTTCAGCTCAGCATCAGTCCTTCCAATGAGTAGTCAGGGTTGATTTCCTTTAGGATTGACTGGTTTGGTCTCATTGCAGTCCAAGGGACTCTCAAGAGTCTTCTCCAACACCACAGTTTGATTGTTAAATACTCATAGTAAGAGCTGTCTTCTCTGTGATCCTTAACCATGAAGGCGTCGCCCAGGTAGCCTAATGATATTCATGGCAAAAGTTAGCAATTGAGATGAATATTCAGACCGTGCCTTCTGGAATTCTCATCTGAAAGAAACCTTTGCCACACATTTCATCGGGGATACACACACAGGTTTTCTTCTTCATGTCCTGAGACAAAACTGGGCAGTCATTTGCATGGTGATCCTGGATGATGCCAGTTGTAAAGGTATTGGACACTTCAGGGGGTTAACTGCCTTGAATTTCATCTGAATGTTTGTATTGACACACTTCTCGTTACTAAATACAAGGTGTAATATGTGTGTGCAAGTATGACCAGAGCGGCAGCAGAATGAAGAGAAACTCGAACACTGATGACTCAGGGAGGTTGTAGAGGCTGTCTTCAGAAGTTTGTCACAGAAAGGTAGGCTGTATTCAGTCCAGCTGTTTGTGTTTCATAAGTATTCTCCCTGCCTGGAATGTTAAGTGTTTATTGAGTATCTTTTCATTCAAATTGTTGTTGTTGTTCAGTCTCTCGGTCGTGTCCGACTCTTTGCGACCCCATGGACTGCAGCCCGCCAGGCTCCTCTTTCTGTGGGATTTCCCTGGCAAGAACACTGGAGCAGGTTGCCATTTCCTTCTCCAGGGGATCTTGCCGACCCAGGGGTTGAACCCGCATCTCCTGCACTGGCAGGCAGGTTCTTTACCACTGAACAACCAGGGAAGTCCCCTTTCCTTCAGATACGTCAAGTCAAAAGTATTTGACTTTTTTCTCTAAGGAAATATGTAACTTAAAGACACAGTATGAAATAGGCATTTAAAATTTTTTTTTTTTTTTTTCTGACCGTATCAGGAATGGGTTGATTCTTTGGAAATAGTGGAAATAGCTCACCTGAGACTTTCTTCCTTTAAAACATCCTTCCACTTTGCCTGACCTCACTTGGCTGGACGGTGTTGTTGGCAGCCTCCACCTGGCTCCCAGTGGTCCACGTGTCCATGCTGTGGACCTGTCTCCTTTGGACTCCTGAAAGCTCTGTGCAAGTCCAGAGACTGAGAAATTCCAGGTGGAAATGGGTCAGTTGCTTTCAGGTAGCAGGTGACACTCAGAATGCCTAGCGAGGAGTGTGATGAAGCTAAGTGACAAGGGCTCGTGCCCCCATGGGGTGGCTGGTGGGCGGCGGGCCGTGCAGTTCTGGGTCCTGGCTGAGGTCGATCGGGCAGGTGGAAGAGGGCCAGGCAAGGTCTTGGCGCCCTGTTCCTCCCGTGGCGTCTGCTGGGCCGGGTCCAGTGGTCGTCAGCACGGTTCAGGAGCTTATGGAGAACAGACTGTGTCTGGAGTCTTAAGTCAGTTGCCCTGGCGTTTGGCTCTAGTTTGTATCACTGGAGTCATTCCTGTTCTCTTATCTTGGCTCACTCCCAGGACTGGCTTAACACAACCGTTAGGCCATTGTATAAATCCCAGTTACATTCATTGTCTTTCTAACGACCAGCTATGAATAATCAACACACTGAAACACTTAAATCCTAATGGCTGCCATATACATTTAAGGATGGATGCCGTTAATGTTTTCTAGTATCAACGTGATTTCCTTGGTAATACAGCAGTTCAGTAATGTAGATCACAGTTAAATTCCAGCTTGCTCCTTGTTTTCAATTCATTGTTACCATGCTGGGTAAAGGAACGATTATGAATTTGCATTTACCATAATACCTCTTTAATAATTACTTCAAAATGTAGAATGAAATTTTTCTAAAGCAAAAATCTATCTTAGACTGGATCTGAGGGCTGCATCACTCACCCAGTCCACATTTATTTAGTTATTACAGCATACTTTGTGAAGAACAGGAGATGGAAGTGAAGTATAACAGTGCTGCTGCTTATAAAAACTTCTGGTGGAAAAACAAAAGCTACTTTACACGAAATGGTTGGAAAACAATTCAGAACTAAATTTTAGACCTCTTGGATTGTGCATGAGGCAGAGACCACGGTGGCTGACATAGTTCGTTCCACCTTCCAAGGAGCCTTCGTGGAAGAGGCAGGATGTAAAAGATGAGGGCGGCGTTACTGGCCAGAAAAGAGAAGTGGGAAAAACATCGAGGAGCCTCTTTTGAATGCCAGACTCTTTTGACAGTAGCTTCATGCACGTAATGTCATTAATCCTGCCAAGTGGACATTTATATCCCTGTGTACACATGAGAGTACTGAGGATTAGAGAGATTACGAAGTTTGCTTAAGCTCGTGCAGCTAGGTTAGGGTTGCTAATAAATGGTGGTTAAGCTTATTGGCTCTGAATTCCTGGAAGTTTGGAATTTGTCTCTCTTTGTTTAGAGAGAGGAATCCCCTGTCCTGTAAACGACTGACTGTATGTAATGTCTTTGAACTTCAATTTTTTTTTTCACCTGTAAACTGGGGGAAATAATAATAGCCACCTCATAGATTTAGTGTGATGAGTAAACTAATGAGACCAAGAACTTAGCCGTTTCTGACCTACGGTATCCACCACATACGTGTTTTAAAGATACATATAGAGAGAATTGGAGTGAGATTCACACGTACACCTTGTCCGTCTCTAAAGCCTGTCCCTTGCAGAGGGAGCAGATGGGAAATCCAGACAGAATATGTGCAGGCAGCATGTCTGCTGAAGAGAGGCAGAGCCCCTCCTGCCTGAGCGGGGGTCAGGCTGGTGAGGGAGGGAGAGCAACGGGGAAAGTCTCCTGGAAGCTGAGGCTGAGGGGGGTCAGCCGCCGGGTAGAGGGTGAAGGCTGGGGGCCACAGGGGCCCCAAACGCCAGGGAGCTCGAGGACGGGGAGAGTGGGCTCGGCACCGTGGGGGGACGGGGGGATCTGGCATGTGTCAGCACTGTGCACGGTTGGCAGCACGGGGGGCTCCCGGTGCCACCCTCCCCGCTGGGGGACCCTGTCCCGCTGCCGACGCCCCAGCCACGGCTGCCCCTCGAGGGACCCCTGACTTCCTTCGCCTCCCTGACCTCCCTCCCTTCCCTGACCTCCCTCGCCTACCAAAGCCACAGCCAACTTTAACTAGAGATGATTCTGTCTCGATTAACAGAAGTCCACAGTGTTTTATTCTACGTAAATCACAAAACTGAATGAATGAGGAAAGTGCAGTGTACCAGAGAGTGCATTAGGGTGTGATTTTGTGTCTTCAGCAGGCTTCACATGCTGTTTTACTGCCAGCCTATACTTTACAATCTGGTAAATGGACTGCACTGCTCAAAGACGACATTTCCAACGTTACATCCTTGCCCCGTTTCTTACGTTTTCGCCGGGTATGTCCAGTTTGAATACAGTAATGCCCAATCTTCTTCCTTAGCAATATAGCCGAGTGGTTCCACCTTGTAGGTCTTACGATCATCTACAAAGGTTAATATCTGAAGATAGAAAGTAATCAGGCTGAGTATTTCCTGAGCAAATCCTTTGTTAATTAAACTAAGAGCTCTCATCTCGAGGCATAGCTGTTGCTAACATATTAAAGGAGCCCAAGTCCTGCAAATTATTAATAACTTGTATGTTCAGCCACTGGCTGGGATGAAGACTTGTAAGAGGTGTAATAACAGTGGTAGTAAATGTTAGGAAAGACTGTATCATAATGATTATGTGATCCCCAGAGAGGGGTGGAGTTGGGCCTGACCTCCTCCTCCTCAGCTGGGTCAACTTTGCATGCTGTATCAAATTATATTTTACAAAAAAAAACAAAAAACCTTGCTCACATATTCACGTATTTATCTATCTGAGCCTGTCCTGTGAGGTGGACAAGAAAGGTGTTAGTATTCTCATCTGATGTAAGAGCTGAGGTTTAAAGAGGCTTTAAGTAACTCAGCTGAAATTAACTAATGGCAAATCCAAGACTCAGAATCTGGAGCTTTTTCCTCTGCCTCGTTCAGCAGCACAGACCAAAAGCAAGACTTGCATGAATGTAGTAAGAGCAGGTCCCTGACAGCAGTCATTTCCAAGGGCCCGTCCATGGAAGACGATGATACATGACAGGGTTTCCTCTCTGTCATTCAGCTTTTGGGTTGATGGTGAAGTAAGATAGTGAGGGGCCCCTCAGACAGAGTTAGATGTATCCAATTTAAAGCCCTGCCTGTTACTCCCAGGCCACATCTTTCCTACTTTTTGGTGTTCAGATAGTCTTACGAAATGATGACAGAACACGGTTATTTTGTTTTGTTTGTTAGCATCCCTACTTGATATAATAGAACTTCGGCAACACTGCATTGGGCCACAGCCTTTGTTTTAGAGATTTTTTTGAGTTCAGAATTTGAGAATCAGTGCTCTAGCATGATTTCAATATTTATGTATTAAGAGTTTAGGCTCGCAGTGTTATTTAGTTTATGTTAAGCCATTAAACCAGGCACTTGAATTTTTATACAAATTTAATTTTCTATCTCTCTTTTATTATCCTAAGTCAGTGATTCTTAGCTTTTTTGGCATAAGTCACAGATCGCTTTGAGAACCTGATGAAAACCCTGGATTCTTCTCGCACCCCCGCCTGCTGAAAGCACACACACCAACAGTTACCAGCACAGGCTGAGTAGTTCACAGACTTGGCAGTCCCAAAACCAGGACCCTCAATGCAGTGCTGCTTGGTTTGATTGTATATCCCATTCTGTTTTGTTCGTCCTGTTTGCTCTGCTCTGTTCGGTTTTAGGGCTTATGCTGTGGCATGGTTTCACAGGAGCCAGAGTAGAAGGCTCGGTGTTAAGAACTATTTTTTGTCTGAAGGTCCCTGTACTCTGTGTGCTTTTTCAGGTAGAGCTGTCACTTGGTGGAAGACTGACCGTTATTAGACTGTGTTGGCAAGGAAGTGGGAGCGGTTCATGACAGTATAAATTGATGTTATTTCTTTGGAGGGCAATCTGAAAATACCTATCAGCTTTTAAAGTGCACGTATTTGTGTTGGGTGTGAAGACATGTATACAGAGGTCTTTGTTAGAGTCTTACATGTATGAGTGAGCAACTAGAAACATAAAAACCTGTCAGTATAAACACCTGGAACTGGGTACATAAATTATCATGTCTTCACAACAGAATATAATGCAGTCGTGAAAAAGGATTGAGCAGCCTTATTGATGACCAAATGGAATGATCTCCAGAATATACTAAAATGTGAAAATGCATTTTAAAAGGAGAAAATGCACACACATGTGGGTTTGGCTGTCTCTGGAGTTTACACCAGCAGCTGGTAATGACGACTGGCTTGGAGGTGGGGGCTGGGAGACACGGGTCCTCTGGTGGCGGGGAGACGCTTACTTTTTCTGTGTGTTGTGGTACCCGAATGATTCTAACTGGGTCCTTAATAGTATTCAGTTTTTTAAAGCTAGTTTTTAAAACAAATTAATTTTTAAAATCAGTATAGAGTATGAGAAACAGAAATGAAAGAATATTTAGATTACATGAAATCCACCTAAATGAAAGGGATGTTGCAAAATGAACAGGCTTATTTATTTATTTTATTGATGCATAGTGGGGTTGACACGCATTAATTTCTGCTATATAGCAAAGTGATTCAGTTACGTATGTATATGTATGGAAGTTCACGCATTCTTTTCCATTATCGCTTACCGCAGGCTGTTGGGTGTCGCTCCCTGTGCTGTGCAGTAGGACCTGCTGATTGTCCGTCCTGTTCATAACACTTTTGCTCCCCCCAAAGCCCCAGTCCACCCCCTCCCCCAGCCCCCTCTCCCTTGGCGACCCCAAACCTGCCCTCTGTGCTTGTGAGTCTAACCGACTTTTCTTTTTGCCTCGTTCCCTAATGTAAGAACACGGGGAGCGGGCGTCTGATGGAGTTAAGAGCTGGTAAAGGAATAAATCAAAAGAAATAGCTTTTCACACAGTGTGTGGCCAGTCTAAGGAATTTACCGCCACAGGCAGTCCTGGAGGCAAATATTGTGGCTGGATTTCTTTTCTCCTTTTTGGAAGACTAGTCACTTTTGTGCAGTCGTAACACTTGTCGTTATGCAGGAAGAGATAAGGGTAATCAAACCTGATGGTGCAGGATGTGAGCTGGTCGCTGGGAAGGAAGGACTCTCCCCAGCCTCCCTTCGTTTTTGGCTTCTTCAGTGCCGCAGAATAACATTACACAATTGGCTGGGTTCTCTTTGAAGAATGGACAGTACTTCCTCTGAATCATTAGATATTATCCGCAGCCAAGGGAAGGATTGCAGACCTGCCAGAAGCAAAGCTCTTCACTATATATATATATTTTTTTTTTTTTCTTGCACCCAGAGTGATGGCTCCTTCAGTTCAGAATGAGGCCTCTTGGTGGGACAGCTCTCCCGCTGCTGTACTGCTGCCGTGGTTCCCGGCAAAGAACAGGCTCGAAGGGGAAGACCAGGCTTCAGCTCCCCTCCCGTGGAGCAGGCCGGCTCCTCTAAACAACACACCCCAGATTATTGAGCGAGTGACTGAATAGATACTCAGGAAATAATTCATGCTTTTTTTTTTTTTTCTTGCTCTCTCTCTCTCCCCTTCCTTCTTTGGCTCCAGCTAGTAATGAATCCCTCCACCAGGGGGTAGACAGAGGACATAAACCACTGCCGGCCAGTCTCATTAAGCCCTCGTTAGCCAATTTGACATCTTTACGGGTCTCATACATTCACACGACTCAAGAAAGACTGCACCCACGTACCTCTCTCTTATGTTTTAAGACCAAGAGTAACGTGTATCAGGTTGACTGGAATTTGAGCACGTAAACGAGGTGTAAAATAGAATATGATGTCAAGCTGCGCAAGCTGAGTTGCACCGCAACAGAGTCCACTGCAGAAGGACTCCGTTCTGTCCCTGCCGTGCGATCAGGTCAAGGGCAAACCTTTGAAGCGTCCGGTCACGTGTATAAGGTGACTCTCTTGTTAAAGGAATTTCTACCCTCTTGGAATCCAGTAGCAGGCCGGTGGGGTAATTTGTTCAATGTGCAGAATCAATGTGCTTCCTTTCTTTCTTTTGAAGGAGGGAGGGGGTGCATGCTGAGTGGCTTGGGGGACCTTGGTTCTCCGGCGAGGGGTTGAACCCAGATCCGCTGTGGTGGAAGCTCGGCATCTTCACACTCGACCCCCAGGGGAGTCTTGCTGCCTGTTCTCAGTGCTCTGCCTTGCGGGGCCTTTGCCATCGGCCAGCAGCTGGATGGCGTCTACACAGTTAGGATCCCTGGCCCGCCTGGTGGCTGAGCACAGGGGCGTGGCATCTTGTCTGTCCTACAATCAAGATCCAAGACAGTCAGTCGTCCAGATACCCAGAGCCAGGAGAAACTCGCTTCCGTCATTATTGTTTGGCTTAATTACATGCTAGGAAGTTCCAGCTGAGCTTTTAAAATAAGATCTCTCATTATATTTAATTACGATGCCTTTTTTGCTAGCCAAGCCCACGGGCACCACGTACAGTCCCCGCTTTTCCACCGTTTTAGGAGACCCAGTCCGTTTCCAGCATCGTCCAGTAGAACTTTCTGCGGTGCTGGAGGTGTGTGAGCGGTCCCGTTATGGCTGGTGTGACCGAGGGCGTCTGAATCTGCGGTGCTGGAGGTGTGTGAGCGGTCCCGTTACGGCAGCCACCAGCCGTGGGCTGGTGTGACCGAGGGCGTCTGAATCTGCGGTGCTGGAGGTGTGTGAGCGGTCCCGTTAGGGCAGCCACCAGCCGTGGGCTGGTGTGACCGAGGGCGTCTGATAGGGTCTGACTGTCGCTGACTTGTAAACATCGATGCCACCCAGCTTCAGTCCTTTACATCCCAGCCCATCATGACGTTAGTGTCCAGGCACATACAGAAGTGATGCAGCTATTTTCTCCCTTCCTGGGCAAAGCATTGCCATGGAGATTTAAGAGCAACACTAAGAAATGGTTTTCACATTGTTTCAGGGAAAGGGGTACAGTCTTGTCACCATGCAGCGCCTGCAGCTGTGACTCAGGTGCTGTCATGGGGCCTGAGCCCCTACCTCCTACCTGAATGGCAACCTCAGTGAACAGTAGTGAGGCCTCTTTTTCTAAGTGGAAAAACCTCGAGCAAAAATCTAAAAATCTTATGTTTGCATGGCCAAGAGCAACATGGGGTACTGGGAAATTCCATCAGTAAGCCAAGCAACTTCTTGGCAGCAGGAACCCTGTCTTTTTATCTGTTTCCTTCGTTCCTAGCATAAATTTTAGTAAGTGCTTCTCCAATGAGTGGTTTAGTATGTGGACAAACGAACATGGCTTAGAAAGGACGCTGGTAACTTAACCTCCCAGGAGTCTCTCATTAAAACCCCCGTATCCCAGCAGGTATCTTTCCTAGCAGAGAAGTGAAGTCACAGATACACACAATGTAAATGATCATGTTTTGGACTTAGGCAACAGCTGATACAAAAACACTGCAGACTCATCTGTGACTGATTGGAATACTGTACACAGTAAATGGTAGCCTGCATTTGAGCCTGTATAGACAATGGCACCCCACTCCAGTACTCTTGCCTGGAAAATCCCATGGACGGAGGAGCCTGTTAGGCTGCAATCCATGGGGTCGCTAAGAGTCGGACACGACTGAGCAACTTCACTTTCACTTTTCACTTTCATGCATTGCAGAAGGAAAATGGCAGGCCACTCCAGTGTTCTTGCCCGGAGAATCCCAGGGACGGGGGAGCCTGGTGGGCTGCCATCTATGGGGTCGCACAGAGTCGGACACGACTGAAGTGACTTAGCATTCACTGGAAGGACTGATGCCGAAGCTTCCCTATACTCTGGCCACCTGATGGGAAGAGCTGACTCACTGGAAAAGACCCTGATGCTGGGAAAGATTGAATGTGGGAGGAGAAGGGGACGACAGAGGATGAGATGGTTGGATGGTATCACCGACTTAATGGACATGAGTTTGAACAGACTCGGGGAGATAGTGAAGGACAGGGAAGCCTGGTGTGCTGCAGTCCATGGGGTCGCAAAGAGTTGGACACGACTTAGCGACTGAACAAGATTTATAAAATCTATGAATCCAGAAAAAAAGTGTCCACTTTCCACCAGACTTTAACTTCTCATTGAATGTATTTTGTAGGATGACCGACCCTCCTCCCTTCCTGCCGTTCCTTTTCACCTGAACCTGCTTTTAACCGAAGGATGTGACCTAGCCCAGTCCCTTCCTGCCATGACTCCTGCCCCATTTTACCATTACTGTGATCCATTGTGAGAAATTGCTTTGAGAACTAAAGCACAGGCTGGGTCGCTTGCAGACAGCAGCACTCGCCGTCTGCATCCTCGGTGGGCCGGGCGGCACCTGTGGCCCAGCCCGTGTGCTTTCTTCATCGTTGTCATCGCAGCAGTCCGTCAGTGTCTTCACCCGATCGACTCCTGCCTGCCCTTTTTTTAAAGTCATACATAATGATTGGAATGTCCTATCTGGTCAAGTGCTCTAACCTCGTTTCCTTCCTAGTATCAGCATACTTGAAATTCTAGCTCAAACGTAGATGCTTTCAAACAGCAAGCTGGAGAGCTATGGAAGGAAGAACTCGGAGCTCTGGGAAGTGTGATAACTGACCTAAAAGTCTGCTCGTGCCAGTAGCTGGCTGTGTGATCTTGGATGAGTTATCCTGCCTGGGGTCATTTCCTACCTCTGTAATATGGGGAGAAAGGAGTCCAGGTGCCCCAGATGGTCCCTCCACGCCCGAGAGTCTCACTGAGCAATTTGGTCACCCTCGGGTGCTATAAGGCGACACGAGACATTCCTGAGTGGCTCAGGGAAGTTCCATCTCCTGTGATCCCAGGCCCACGTGATGCTGAATTGTCTGTCCTAGACCTCCACAGGGAAGGTGTTCCTGGGACTGGAGCAGGTTTCGTCCTCCTGCCTGTCCTCACTGTGACCCACACCTTCAGGGCTGAGCACTCACCTTCCTTGGGCACCGCCCAGGGGGTTCCTGCTAAATCAGCAAAGCCTGTGTTTGGCCCCGCTGTGTGTGACCCGCACAGGTGGCGAGAGGTGCTGGTTCCTGCGGCCCATGACTGGACCCAGCGTCTTGCCGTGTGTGCAGGGTGCACACGACGCACGCCCCGCCCCCGCCCTGTGCTTCTGCTCAGGGACAGAGCCTTGTCTGCAGCAGGTTCCTGCCAGCTTTAGGAGAAGGCTTGTGTTCTCTCTCTACAGGCACGTCCACGGCCACATTCAGGATGGTTTCCCTGATTACAGGGGGATCTGTTCTGGAGGGGCTTCCCTGGGGGCTCAGCGGTAAAGAATCTGCCTGCCAAGGCAGGAGATGCAGGACTCAGGTTCCACCCCTGGGTGGAGAAGATTCCCCTGGAGGAGGGCATGGCTATCCACTCCAGGATTCTTGCCTGGGAAATCCCATGGACAGAGGAGCTTGGCAGGCTACAGGCCATGGGGTCGCAAAGAGTCAGACACAACTGAGCCACTGAGCACACGTGGCCGCTGTTCAGAAGACAGTCAACTTCTTGACAGGCTTAGTGCTTCTGAGAACACGGGCTCTGACCAAAGGGGAGATGAAGGATGAAGATAGAGATTCGCAATGAAAGAAAACAGCACCCGCAACCCCCCAAAATACTTTCCATGCTATGTAAGTTACACACAGACATCACAGCCGATTCATACTTGATAAACGCTGAACTTCCCCTTTCTTTGATAGGAAGGCTGGGAAGTGAGATAAAGCAGGGGCGAGCCGTGGAGGACAAACGTCTTGACATCCAGTAAACCTCCACGTGTTTCTTTTTTTTTTTTCTGTTTTCAAGACTGGTTGCCATTTCCTCCGTGTGTCTTGTTTATCAGTGTGTTGACTCGTCCCCACACCAGAGAGATGGGTTTGCACATCTGCCAAGCGGAGTCAGTGAGAGATAACCGCCAGCGACAACAATGGTCTTCCTCAGTCCGTCGGCCAAAAACACTTTTGGCAGAGCGGGCTGAGAATTACTTATCGTCGGTGCCTGTTCTGGAAGCCCAGCGTGGTTGTTTGCCAGACAGAGATAGCAGGCAGGATGCGACCGAGAGCCAGACGTGCTGGGGCTCCACCTGGCAGACGCCGAAGAGGAAAGAGGGATGGAGCGGCCAGTTAGCACATGGCTTCCTGGTGCCCGGTCCTCGCCGCCAACACGAGCCAGTGTTCTGAAGTCAGCCAGAAGGACAGAGTGTGATCCCGAGTCGTGTAAGAATACTTGATGCTGCAGAGAAGAGTTTCCAGAGATGTAATTTAAAACACACACACACACACACGCACACACAAACTATTAATACAAGCAACTCATCTGAAAAAGAATCTATTTTCAGTTGCTTTGGTTAAAACATACGTGATTGTGTGACAAGATGAGGGATGTTTTGCTTAATTCCCTGATCAGGGACGGAGCCCGTGTCCCCTGCAGTGGAAGCGCAGAGGCTTAACCAGTGGACTGCCAGGGAGGTCCCAGGGTGAGGCTGGGATTGCCTTGTAAATCACCCTCTCAATGATTTCTACAGCCTGACACATCCTTCCTTCTCCAGGGGTGGCTTTGATAACCTAGAGATGCAGTTGAAGTGGCCTAGCAGGCTGGACCTGGTTGTTCTGAACTACTGGACGGGTATACAGAACTAGTAGTGACTGTTCAGCTCCCCTCACTTTGCCTTAGAATGCGGGATGGTACACATCGCTTTGCAGGCTGTTCCAGTTACCGACATCAGATGCATCAAGTGGCACCTCCCTTGCCAGTTTCTGTTGAAAATTTCCTTCTTTGTCTCATAAGACTTTTTAGACAATTAAAACAGCAATAAAGGGATGATTTTTTTTTTTTTAGTGGTACAATGCTAAACTGTAAATCACTAGTTAAACTACAAGTCCTGTGCAGCGTGAGTACAAATGAGCTTGATTCATTTGAAAGAGGGCAGTGGAGAGCCAGGCATCAGAGTTCTGTTCCAAAGTTACAGGGCTTGTCCTTCACAAAAGGACTCAAAGCAGATGTCAGTGCTGCGTTATTGGAATCTTGATACATAATTGATGTTTACAGAGTGATTTAAGAGTCCGACATGAAAGCTCCCTTGTCAGTGTAAGTAACTTAATTACACTGTGTGTAAATACAGCGTTCTCTTTCCCCTTACGTAACACCCACTCCCATGCTGTCAGTACTGTAAACTAATCAGCATCATCTCCAAAAGTTGTCTTATCAGGCATCTGTTACGGGGTTGTGCTAGGTCACCTAAAAATAGCCCTCCAGATCTTAGGGCACTCCTTGTCTTCTTAATGTGTGCCTGGGTTTGTTTTTATATGTTGGTCATTTAAATCCCCTGAAGAGGGATCTCAGAGTATGAGTCTTACCCCAGTGAAAGCCATGTTTCCTGGCTCTCCTTATTCTCAGTAAGATTTTGGCAAGTGAAGATGAGGCTTAGCTAGAGATTGCTTTGGTGTGGGTAAGGACCACACATCTTGGTCGAAGCGTTTTTGTCATTAGTCTCTTGGACTGTGTAAGATTGTAATTAGCCATCTGATTTCAATAGCAGCCCCTTTCTTGCATGAGGCACTTGACTTAGTATAGATAAATCAGAAATGTCAAGGCCAGAAAGGCATAGCAGTGACTTCCTTGGGATGAGGGGATTTTAATGCACAGAGCCCTAAAAACAGAATTCTGGATTTTATGGGCCTACCTCCCTTGGGCCAGCCAAGGGAGGGCAGGTAGGAAAGGATGTAGCAATGGAGAAGCCCTCAGGGTGTCTTCCGAGTCATCTTCTCCAGGTAGAAGAGTAGGACTTTGGGGGAAGGGGGGACATGGTACCTGCCGGTTCCGTGGGACGCTGGCACCTTATCTGTGCATATGAGACGAAGCTGGTTCCTATCAGCACAGAAGGTACTAACAGGTTATTGGGGAAGAATTGTTTTCCAAAATTTAGTTAATGTGACAAATTTAAGTATTTTTTGATTGTCAGAATGCTTTTAATGGAATGAGGTAGGCCCTTGTCTCAGCCACTTTACCTCTAATCTAGATGGTTTGGGTTTTTTTATAAACAGTTATGCTTTAAGGCAGTAATATTTTAGAACGGAGAATGGATTAAGGAAAAAGGAATGACACTGAACACATCTAAGGCAAATCGTCTGAACGCTAAAGAGAAGCACAGATGATCTGAATTATTGCTATGTTAAACCGTGTTTTCTCAAATCTAAGGTACACTTGTTTATTTTTTACATGTTACTTTTCTGGAATAGATAGCATCTTACACTGGATCTCTGTATTTAATGTGTCTGTGTTACCTTCCTTCCTCACCTCCACCAAAAGTCTGCTATAAACTCGTCTTAAAAATCAGTGACATTTTAGAATTAGTGGAATAAAGATGCCAAGAAGTAAGCAGAGATCAGTTTTCCCATACTTCCTCAGAGCCTGTCATTATATATGTTGAAGTGTAAAGATTACATTTTCCCTTACATGGTTGTCCTCAAAGGAGTATGAGGGCAAAGGTGGCTGTCCTGCTCCGTATCTCTTAGATAAGGTGTATGCAGGATCCTCCCCCATCACGTAGTTTAGAATTTCTGTTAGTGGCTCCAGATGATGAGAGAGAAAATACAAGAGTCAGTAACGTTTCCATCTGGAGCCATGCTTCTAAAGATCACTGAACTCCTTCACAGCTGTTGTGTATTTTACTCGCGGCAACTCGCTCGGGCGTGCTCCGTCCACACGCCAAGCAGGTGTCCTGCAGTGCACCCTGGCACCAGCTGCCTGGAATGAGTGTCACAGCCCGTGGGTTAAAGGCTCAGTCTCCCCAGCCTGCCCTCTCTCCCGACACCAGACAAAGTCGCAGGTGCCCACGCTTGTGATGGACTGGGTTCCCCTAGAATAACGCACGGAACTCAGGAAAGCATCACATAGTTTTATTAGAAGGGATGCAAATGGAAGGGACGCCCAGGGCCCCGTCTAGGAGGGTCCCGGGCACGGAGCCCTGTGCCTCTCTGTGTGGAATCTGGCTGGGCCACCCTTCCCGAACATCAGTGTGTTCAGTAACCGGAAAACTCCAGGGTTTTCGAGGGGTGGGGCCTCATTAAGTAGGCACAGTTGATTAAATCATCTCCAGTCCCCCCTTTCTGGACGTTATGCGTGTGTCCCCAGCTCTTTGCGACCCCAGGGACTGCACCGCCCACCAGGCTCTTCTGTCCATGGGATTTCCCAGGCGAGAATACTAGAATGGGTTGCTATTTCCTTCTCCAGGGGATCTTCCCCATCCAGGGATGGAATCCACATCTTTTGCATTGGCAGACTGGGTTCTTTACCATGGAGCCATGGGGGTTGAGCTTGTCCCAAATTCCAAGCAGTTGGTCTTTCTGGTAATCAGCCATCCTGAAGCTCTCTAGTTGACCCAACTTGAGTCATCTTGTTAGCACAACAAAGACAGTTCAGTCAGTCTCGAAATTTCCAGGGACTGGAGACAAAGATCAGATATATATTTTCCATGGTACCCCGGGGCATAGTCCAGGTTTTGTATAAGGCTCTAGCTTGTGTCTCTAGCTCGGTTCTCTTCACTGGCTTACTCACAGCCCACTGCAGGCTCCGAGGGTTATCTCTTGCTGCCATGTGCAGCTCAACAAATCCTAAATTATGCTTAACTTCATCCCCTGAATTAGCTTGTCCTAAATCCCCATCATGGTTTATAGAAACCCCTGTCCTCCCAGGCATGGAAGCTCCAAGTTTCGGATTCAGCTCCAAGTTTCGGATTCATCTTTGACTTTCTCTGGTTATTAAGATTTTCTATAAATCTTATAAATCTTGTCTGATCCCATTGTTCAGATCACTGTACACCTTGTTTGAACTTTGGCTTCCTGGTGATAAGTGTTAAAAGATCCAGAAGCAGGACTTCCCTGGTGGTCCAGGGATTAAGACTCCAGGTGCAAGAGGCCCTGGTTCGATCCCTAATGAGGGAACCAGAGCCCGTATGCCACGACAAAGACCAGGTGCAGCGAAATAAATAAATACTAAAAAAAAAAAAAAAAACAAGCTCCTTAAGTGAACAAACTGTTAGACCCCAGACCGTGTTCAACGCCACACTCTTCCTCACTTTGTCCTTCACTCCAGAGAGAAGGGATGTCCTCTCTGGTTGAGCATTTCAGGGCTGGATTACAGCTGAATCACAGATGTGACCACAGTCATCCTCAGCCCTTCTGACTCGAAGATCATCAGTCACATTCCCAGGGAACTTCCTCTGTGTGCCCTTGGCCACATGGCCCACAGGTATCTCACAGGTCAAGTTTGGGGCTTAGCCCTGGGGTCAGGCTGCATGTCTTGGGAGTGGCAGGCAGACCTGGCAGATAGTGGGTGATTGCAGGTTGCAAGCAAACTAATCTCAGCTTCCTTTTTCTTCCCATTTCCTGGTGTTCTGTTTTATACATCCCACCATTTCCTACCCCACGTCTTCAGCGCATCCGTTCACTCGTTCGATCGGTTACCAGTCCACTTAGCCCCATCTCTCGAGCTCTTCGTCTGGACCAGGCACCGTTCTAGCATCGGGATAGAGCAGCGTCTAACAAAACACAGCCCCTGCCTCTGCGAGATCCGGGTCCAGGGTCCCAGGTGACCAGCCCGGCATTTAGGAGAACCTCAGGTGCGAGGCCTGCTGTGAAAGCAGTGTTAAGATAGGCTGAGGTGGTAGACGGTGGGGGTGGGGGTGGGTGCTCACGGGGATTCCAGGGCTACAGTGTGCGGAAGCCACGTGGGAGTTGGGTGCAGATGCACCTGATTCAGGAACACAAAGGCCCACTGGACCTTAACTCTGACAAAGTTGGGCCACGGTGTGTTCCGCTCGAGTCAGCTCCTGGTTCCCATCAGGGAAGCTCTCTGCTCTGAGTGAGCGAGAGCTCTCTCTCCCGGAAGCTCAAGGTGACAAGGCCGGGCCTCCCACATCCCTTCTTTGTTGGTGTCGTTCAGTCGCTAAGTCGTGACTGACTCTTGGCGGCCCCGTGGACTGTAGCCTACCAGGTTCCACTGTGCATGGGATGTCTCAGGCGAGAATACTGGAGTGGGTTGCCGTATCCTTCTCCAGGGTCTGTTCCTGACCCCAGGATTGAACCGGGGTCTCCTGCATTACAGGAGGGTTCTCTACCTCTGAGCCCCCCAGGGCCGCCCCATCACCCCCCTTCTGTCCCCAGAAGCGCTTCCAGGGGTCTCTGTTGGCTCCCTTTCCCGGGGAGGGCTCAGCCGCAAACCCACTGCTGCTGCTCCTTCAGATTCCATGGCTCCCTGTCTCCCTGCCCCTCTCTCTCCATAAATAACCGTGCCTTCGATTTCTCTAGGGTGGTGAGTCTCTTACTTCCACAGCACACAAGGTCACAGTCAGCCTTGGGGCCCTCCCCAAGCATTCCGTGTCGGGAATCTCAGTGGGCATCGTGCTGGGGAGTCCTAGGAAGGGGCAGGCAGTGGCAGGCAGATGTGAAGACCGTGGGGGCGCGCTGCGGCCCATGGCCCTTTTCCGTAGGCAGGTAGCCCCTGGGTGACTGAATGCCTCATCATTAAGTCATGCGAGGAAAAAAGTCTCTTCTGGCCTGAAACCAGATATGGGAGCTTTCAACACCAAAGACAACTTTCTCGGAATGTTTTGTACGGAGTTCTGTTTGAAAATTCAAGTCAATATGATATCCACCATAAAGATATACTTTTGTTGTAGTTTGTAGTGTAGCTCATTTGTGATACAGGTATGTCCCTTTCCAGTGGTCTGCTCTGATTCATCAGGACAATGCATTGTTTAATCCAGATTAATGTAATAGATTATAAAATACCTTTCTGTCTACCGCTTGTGTCAAGAAGGCCTGGAAATTCATTCGGGCTCCCTGTTTTTGGCTTCGACCCAGTCCATGCCCACACCGCACTGGGCCCTCCCTCTGCATGGCCTGGTGAGAAGCTCTCTCGATGTTTCCTCTGTGTTATTCTGGCCTCTGAGCGATGGAAGAGCTTCTCGTGCTTGTTCCCTGGGGATAAACCAGGGAGCGTTTCCCTTCCCCTTACTGCTGAACGCTTAATGGCTGTTCCTGTGTGAATCCAGGAGCGTTTTCCCTTCCCCTTACTGCTGAACGTTTAATGGCTGTTCCTGTGTGAATCCAGGAGCGTTTTCCTTCCCCTTACTGCTGAACGTTTAATGGCTGTTCCCTGTGTGAATCCAGGAGCGTTTTCCTTCCCCTTACTGCTGAACGTTTAATGGCTGTTCCTGTGTGAATCCAGGAGCGTTTTCCCTTCCCCTTACTGCTGAACGTTGAATGGCTGTTCCTGTGTGAATCCAGGAGCGTTTTCCCTTCCCCTTACTGCTGAACGTTGAATGGCTGTTCCTGTGTGAATCCAGGAGCGTTTTCCCTTCCCCTTACTGCTGAACGTTTAATGGCTGTTCCTGTGTGAATCCAGGAGCGTTTTCCTTCCCCTTACTGCTGAACGTTTAATGGCTGTTCCCTGTGTGAATCCAGGAGCGTTTTCCTTCCCCTTACTGCTGAACGTTTAATGGCTGTTCCTGTGTGAATCCAGGAGCGTTTTCCCTTCCCCTTACTGCTGAACGTTGAATGGCTGTTCCTGTGTGAATCCAGGAGCGTTTTCCCTTCCCGTTACTGCTGAACGTTTAATGGCTGTTCCTGTGTGAATCCAGGAGCGTTTTCCCTTCCCCTTACTGCTGAACGTTGAATGGCTGTTCCTGTGTGAATCCAGGAGCGTTTTCCCTTCCCGTTACTGCTGAACGTTTAATGGCTGTTCCCTGTGTGAATCCAGGAGCGTTTTCCCTTCCCCTTACTGCTGAACGTTTAATGGCTGTTCCTGTGTGAATCCACAGAGAAGGAAAGTCAGCAGAGGGATTAACAGCAAACCAGAACACTAGCCTACACCTGGCTGTGCCAGGAGGGCTTCCCTGATGGCTCCGACGGTAAGGAATTCACCTGTAAAGCAGGAGACACAAGTTCGATCCCTGGGTCAAGAAGATCCCCGGGAGAAGGGAATGGCAACCCACTCGAGTATTCTTGCCTGGAAAATTCCATGGACAGAGGAGCCTGGCAGGCTACAGTCCATGGGGTCTCAAAGAGTCGGATGTGAGCAGAGCAGAGCTTTTTTGTAAAGACTTAATGAAATGTGGTGTTGGAGAAGACTCTTAAGAGTCCCTTGGAGTGCAGGAAGATCAAACCAATCCTAATGGAAATCAGTCCTGAATATTCATTGGAAGGACTGATGCTGATGCTGAAGCTCCAGTACTTTGGCCACCTGATGCAAAGAACTGACTCATTGGAAAAGACCCTGATGCTGGGAAAGATTGAAGGCGAGAGGAGAAGGGGATGACAGAGGATGAGATGGTTGGATGGCATCACCGACTCGATGGACATGAGTTTGAGCAAGCTGCAGGAGTTGGTGATGGACAGGGAGGCCTGGCGTGCTGCAGTCCATGGGGTCACAAAGAGTCAGACACGACTGAGTGACTGAACTGAATGAAATATCGGGAAAACCCTGCTCACGGATTATTAAATTAAAAGTTGCCCAGGGAAAGCGTGTTCCATTCAAGGGCCTAAGTGGTAATGGTGCTCCAGGCACCAACAAACAAGCCAGCAATTCCCCCAGATCCCTCTGTCAGCAGCGCCTTAAGCCTCCAAGAGCTCGGAAGCCTCTAGGGTTCATTGGCTTCTGAAGCTGTGTCCCAGGACGGGCCAGCTCTCACTATTAGATAGCTTTGTTGAACTGAAATTCCTCTCTGCCCACTGGAAATAGCTCTGCGTCTAAGGGAGAAGGGGGGAAAGGTGTATAAAAAAGACCCAATTTTTCTTTAAAAACGCCATCCTGTCTTATCTCTGGGCTAAACACATGGACTTAAGGGAATAATTTTTACAAGATGTTTTTTCAAGTCCCCTCAGCATCTTGCTTTTCCTCCTTCTGAATTCTTTATAATTTGTCTGTATCTTTTACACTCGTTCTTTTTTTAAACTTGTTTTCTTAGCATTTTGTTTTATTATCTTGGCCTTGCTGCTCAGCCTGTGGGATCTTAGTTCCCAAACAGGGCTGGAACCCACGCCCCTTGCCGTGGAAGCTTGGCGTCTTAGCCACTGGACCTCCAGAGAAGGTCCCCACTGTCGTGTTCCAGCCCCTTCTTTCAATACCCTCTCCCCTCCCATTGTGAATCTTTCCCCGATAAAACATGGATGGCATCCCTCACCTCTTAAATTCAATTTCATGGCTCTACTCTATAAAAACAACCACTTTTTTCCTGAAAACACTCATGTTGTGTGTGAATGGAAATGTACATATTCTTGGTGTTATTGGTAGTTCACATATGTTTGTCTGTGTACAGCCTGGGAAAGGTGGACGAGATGGAGATCTTTGTCCAAAGGTCTTGTGACAGTAGTAATAGCTTACATATTTGTATCAAGTATTGTTTGATAACAACTACTATTCTAAAAGCTTTGCGTGGATTTTCTCATGTACTTTAACCCTCAGAAACTCACCAGGCTGGACTTGCATGGCTGTCCCGTGGGTGAGACTCTGAGCTCCCCGTGCAGGGGGCATGGATTCGACCCAGGGTCGGGGAAGTCCCCTCACGCTGCAAGGTCCGGCCAAACACACACACACCTTACCAGGTAGCAGTGAAGCTGAGGAAGACTACCTGACCCACCCGAGCGCCACAGCCAAGGTGGCAGAGGCAGAACTCAGGCCGCCTTCACAACCTCCGCGACTCCCTGCAGCCACCTCTGGGGTCTGTCAGTATCCAGCAACTACTCATAGGTTTCACCCATCAAAACCTGACCCAGCATTGCCCTTTTTTTGAGAGCTCATCTGACTAGTGACAAAATGCTTGAAGTGTGTTTGGAGTCTGTACCCTGAATAAAGATCCAAGGATTTGATGATATTAGGACCTGTGCAAAACTGCTGTGTTTTCATTTAGGCATTTTGTATTTTTAACCTGTACACTTTGGTCAAAGAACCATCTTAAAGTAATTTTTGTGAATCGAGAAAGACTCGTAACCACTAGTTTATTCTACGTATCTGTGAGCCTGTTTCTTTTTTGTTATATTCACTTGGTTTTGTTCTTCAGAGCCCAGGTATAAGTGACATCGTGGAGTATTTGTCTTCGTCTGACTGACTTCACGTGGTATGATGATCTCTAGGTCTGTCCGTGTTGTTGCACATGGTGAAATTGCATTCTTTTTTTATGGCTGAGTTGTGTTTTCATTCTTTCTCTCCCTCTTCTGCTTGTGGACAGCAACTGTTTCTTGTCTTTCAATGAATAAATACCTCGAAGATCCTTAACAAGTATTTGCAGAATGATTGATGCAGTACCGCTGACAGGCACTTCAACTGAAGGTATATATCCTAAGTGTTTTGCTGTTTAAAAATAATTAGCCTTATTAGACTTTCTCCGTGTGCCAGACTGTAGAAGCAGACTCCAGTCCTTCCTGCCCAGAGCCTGCCCTTCCTCCTCGGTGAGACGACATCCTTAGGGAGCGGCGGCGGGGGCGGGGCGTTAACCTGCGGGTCAGACTCCACAGCCTGCAGTGAGACACTGTGACTTCCCACTCGTGTGTTCTTGCTTCATCTGATACCTTGATTCAGGAACTTGGGGCTGTTTCTGCTTTGCTCTGACAGGTCATCTGAGGACCTGGCCACTCTGCGGTACGAGAGTACCACTCAGAGGTACCAGCTGCAGTGGACCTCTGCAGGACTGGTGCCCAGGTGCCCACGCAGGCCTGCTTCATCCCTATTGCTTGAAATGCTCTGCAGTGCCCGACCCCTGCCTCCAGGAGAGACATCGGAACCTTAGGTTTTTGTTTTGTGCAGACTCCTCTCTGCACTTTGCCCTGAGTTTTCCTTGCTCTCCCATTAGAAGGAATATTAGTTTTTTGTTTTTAGGTTTTTTTTCGGCTGCACGACGTTGCTTGTGGGATCTTAGGGGACTGAACCCAGGTCACAACAGTGAAAGCGCAGAGTGCCAGGCAATGTTTTTGTTCTTGCATGACTTTCTTTCTCATTCACGTGAGCAGTCTGCAAAGGACTGCAATGTCACATTCTTAGAATTGCTCGAAACGTGACATCCTGAAATAGAGACTCTGACACTGAGACTAAAACCATCTTAGGGACTTGCCTGGGGATCCAGTGGCTAAGACTCCAAAGCTTCTGCAGGGGAAGCTTGTTTGAATCCTGGTCAGGGAACTAGATTCCACACGCTGCCGCTAAAGAGCCCGCATGTGGCAACAAAGATTGAAGACCCTGTGTGCCAGAACTGAGACCTGGTGCTGCCAGGTAAATAAATGATATATATATATTACATATATATTATATAGTATATATATATATATATTACATATATTGTATATTTATTATTTGTAATTATAACAATATTAATATATAATTGTATATATTATATAATAAATGTATTGATATTAATATTATATTACAGTTGTATATTATTATTTATATTGTATTAATATTATTATATACTAATATTATATAATTATATATTATATGTTATATATTTGGAGAAGGCAATGGCAACCCACTCCAGTACTCTTGTCTGGCAAATCCCATGGACAGAGGAACCTGGTAGGCTGCAGTCCATGGGGTTGCTAGGAGTTGGACACGACTGAGTGACTTCACTTTCACTTTTCACTTTCATGCATTGGAGAAGGAAATGGCAACCCACTCCAGTGTTCTTGCCTGGAGAATCCGGGGATGGGGGAGCCTGGTGGGCTGTCTCTGGGGTCACACACAGTCGGACATGACTGAAGCGACTTAGCAGCAGCATGTTAATATATTATCATATTATATTATATATTATATTATTATATTAACTATATAATTATATATTATATATAATATAATCATTATATACATTATATATTATACAATATATCATGACTTCATACATGACT
Organism: Bos grunniens; assembly: GCF_055505025.1. Lineage (NCBI taxonomy): Eukaryota > Metazoa > Chordata > Mammalia > Artiodactyla > Bovidae > Bos > Bos grunniens. The sequence continues at coordinate 49,075,478 of NC_141187.1, forward strand.
GAAGCAACTTAGCAGCAGCATGTTATATATTATTACATTATTATATTAATTATATTATATATTATATTAATTATTATATTATATGAATTATATTAACTATATAATTATATATTATATATTATATAATTATATACAATATATCATACTATATTATATATAATTATATAATATATAATTATAATGTATGATGTATATTATATAATTATAGTATAATAATTATATATTGTATATAATATATTTATATAATATATATTATATATAATATTATATATTATACAGTTATGTATATATAACTGTCTAGGGATTGTGCCTTTTTTCCTAGTAAAAAGGACCTATTGGTCTGAGCCTCTGCTTGGTGACAGATCTCGACCTGCTGGAACCCCAGAGCTGGTTCTTACTACTTACAATCAGCTTAAGTGGCTGCTGCCCTTTCAAGACCACCAGAACTTCTATGGGTGAACACAGCCTTCTGGGATAGAACCCACAATGTAACCTAATACTCTGGACTGAACTTCATGGAAATTGAAGTTGATTCCATTAGCAATAGATAAATCGGTCTGTTTTATTTTTCTCTAGTTTCAATAACAGTAATTTTAACATGAGTTTTACATTTGCTTTCTAGATAAATAGTTATCTTCTGTATTTTGGAACAGTTTTTATACTATAGAATTTGTGTGTATGAATTGGATAAAATTTACCAGTAGAAACAAAGAGCCTATTAAAAGAATTCTTTGATAAGCATCTTTACTTCTTTCTTGATATTTGGTCTATTCAGAATTTCATCAATTTGGTTAACTTTTTTTTTTTTTCAGAAATGTTTTCAGTCTCAAGGAGTTTGTTGACTCTGTGAACATGCAGTTATATGGAGGCTCCTCTTAAAATTTTAGTGAATTTTATGATTGTCTTTAGAAATCAAAAAAAATCAGGGAGATGGTTTTAAGATTGTGTTAATGTTTTATTTGGCTGGGAAACTCAGAAATCTCCAAATCACAGGAAACTGAAGAATTTCAGTCTCTAAAGTGGGAAATTTTAAGATCTGAAAGGCAATTGAGCTGTAATGAGCTGGAGCAGGTAACACTGTAGAAGTTTGGGTTGTGAGTTGGGCTCTTCAGCATATGAATCTGATCCTCACACCGTCCCCTGGTTTGCGCGTATGAATCTGCGCCTCACACCGTCCCCTGGTTTGCGCGTATGAATCTGTTGTTCACACCGTCCCCTGGTTTGCGGGTATGCATCTGTTCTCACACCGTCCCCTGGTTTGCGCGTATGAATCTGTTCTCACACCGTCCCCTGGTTTGCGCGTATGAATCTGTTCTCACACCGTCCCCTGGTTTGCTGCTGTGCTGTGCTGCGGCGCTTCAGTCACTTCAGGCGTGTCTGACTCTGCGACCCCACAGACTGCAACCCAGCAGGCTGCTCTGTCCATGGAATTTTCCAGGCCAGGATACTGGAATGTGTTGCCATTTCCTTCTCCAGAGGGTCTTCCCAACCCAGAGATGGAACCCGCGTCTCCTGCATTGACAGGTGGATTCTCTACCACTGAGCCACCAGGGAAGCCCTGTCCCCCAATTTACTCTGTGCTAAGTTGTTCCCGCAGAGTAACCAAACCTGATGTGTTTAATACGAGACTTTGCAACCTTTCCCTGCCAGTTTTCCGTGTAAGAACAGTTTTTCCTCTGATGGCATTCCTTGCAGAGATGGAATCTGTGACATTATTGAGAGTCCTTTCTCAGCGTCCTCGTGGTGAGCACACTGAGGTGTGGCCTGATGACTCGTCTCGTGTAACTGACTCCACTCGCTCCAGGAACCAAGCCGTAGTCATAAATGTATGAGCTCCAGCCCAGATGTCAAAAAGTCAGCGTGTATTTAGGAAAGGAACTATGTCATTGAGTGATTAACTCCTAGGAGCAATAGCTAAACTTTTGAATCATCTGAATTTAAAGTGCCACTTTTCGTCTTTACTTCGTAGCTGGAATTATTTACTAGACACTTGGGTTTTCAGTGAGAAAATAACATGGACACCTGTCAATATCAAGAATTTTCTTTTTATGGTCAGTCTGTAAAATTAGCCTGGGAAATGCAGCAGTTAATAATTTCCTACTTTGAGAGGAGCTTCTGAACCTTACCAGGAATTTTCCATCAGAGAAGGCAGTGGCACCCCACTCCAGTACTCTTGCCTGGAAAATCCCATAGACGGAGGAGCCTGGTGGGCTGCAGTCCATGGGGTCGCGAAGAGTCGGATACGACTGAGCGACTTCACTTTCACTTTTCACTTTAATGCATCGGAGAAGGAAATGGCAACCCACTCCAGAATTCTTGCCTGGAGAATCCCAGGGACGGGGGAGCCTGCTGGGCTGCCGTCTATGGGGTCGCACAGAGTCGGACACGACTGAAGCGACTTAGCAGCAGTAGCAGTAGCAGCAGGAATTTTCCACGGGTTGATTCCTCTAGGTGTATGTTCCTGGAGACAGGGAGCAAAACTGTACAGGCGGAAGGATGCTAGGAGCCAACCAATGTGGCATAGTGATGTGACCCTGTAGGCTGGCTATAACAAAAGTTTCACTCAAGGAACTTGTGGCCCCCCAAAAATCTTTCCCAGTTGAGCAGGAAAGCAAGGGAGTTCCCTGGTAGTCCAGTGGTTAGGATTCGGAGCTTTCGCTGCCACGGCCCAGCGTCAGTCCCTGGTCCAGGAACTAAGATCTTGCATGCTGCATGGGGCAGCTAAAAAAAAAAAAAAAGATGGGCTCTTCAGAAAAGGAATTCACTGATAAATGACTGATATGAATAGTTCCTTTTTTTTTATGGACTCAGACAGTAAAGAATAGTTAAACAGCCCTGCACATGGGTGGGTTATCAGTACTTTGAGGTAGTCAGTCTACCCCAGTGTTAATTTAGCAGGTGGGGAGCAGTGACATGTTTACTTTAGTTGGCCGTGGGTGCTGGTTGAGAGTTCTGTTTTGTTCCAAATGATATTACTCATGAGTCATTTATAATAGGCTTCCTGAGTTCATACTCTACCTACACATTTCAAAGAAGCACTTAAGTCAGTCCAGAATTATTTCTTGGGTTACAGTATTTTTAAGGCTAAAAACACTTCTTATACCATCCATGGTACATTTAGTAAAATGTCCTTTGATAAGCTTGTGGTTTAAAATATGAATGTTTTGCCTTGAGGGAGAAATAAAATAATTAATTTAATGTAATTTAAAGTAGGCTACTTTTCCATCTCCTGTTAGATTTAGCTAAGCCCCAAATAATGTAACTCCATTTTAAGTCTCCATTTTAATGTTAAGTATAACATTTAAGTCTCAGTATTATATATTGAGTTATAAGATGTTGCTTTCCAAACAGGTTTTCCATTGGAAGTGTTACTGTTTCCAAGTATTCTTTACTGTGATATTTATTGCATGTTGGAATATACCTTCAATTTTATAAGAAAAGTTAACGATGATAAAGTAATTTTATCAGCTAGACAAAATGTTTTATCATCAAATAAAATATTTTCTTACCAACTTTCAAAAAAGAACTCTACCCAATATATGACATATGAGTTGGCTGGTGTGAAACCTATTAAAATGTACTATAGTTTACATGATTATATGTAGTATTTAAAAGTATTTTTACTGTATTCAGTAAACTTAAAATTAGTACTGCTTATAGCATGTACATATGTATGTGTGTATACACACTTCTTAAAATTGGGCACAGTATTTAAAAAAGAAAATATGATTCTTTGTATTCAAAAGGAACACTTATTAATCATGTATCAAACCCTGTTATATGCCAAGTCATTAACAGTAATTTTTGTGGCTGTTGTTAGAAGTGATAGTAACTGTGGAAAAAGTCTCCAGTGTGCCCTCTTTCATGACATTTAAGCATTCGGCTTTTCGATGGCACTTAATGGCTACTTCAGTTACTTGCGGATGCCTCCATTTTTGAAGACAGGTTTGGTAGTGGTTTTCAAGGTATATAGTGTTGAAAACAACTGCAGAACATTAAATTGTGAGTTAAGTTTCATGTGGGGCAAAATGAGGACTGCAGCCCGGGACACAGTGTTTCTGAGAAACTTCTCCGAGGAGGCAACCGGGGAAGCTAAGATATATGTAAGTGTTGCAGCAAAGGGCAAGTGATCGGGACATCAAAAGATTCCTGTTAATCAAAGACACCAGATACGTGCAGTTAAGGAATGAAGTGCTTCTCTGTGTGTGGGAAGCTGCAGGAGTCTGGGCCTACTGAAATCAGCCCTTTGGTGTGCCCCGCAGCTCTCTGGGAGCAGTTTCCCCGTGTTCACATCCTGCATGTCCTCAGGGCTCACCGGCTCAAGTGGAAGGGCTATAATCACCAGTGACCATGACATCCTTTGTTTACTTGATAGAGCAGGAAATATTCCATTTCTCAATAGGAATGCTTTAATATAGCTTCCCCAAATTATTAGTGGTGCCCTCATCAGTATTTTGCCTGTGTATGTGTGTTTGCCTTTCCTTAAGCTCCTTCATGAAAGTGAAAGTGTCAGTTGCTCAGTCGTGTCCGACTCTTTGCGACCCCATGGACTGCAGCCCTCCAGGCGCCTCTGTCCATGGGATTCTCCAGGCAAGAATACTGGAGTGGGTTGCCATGCCCTCCTCCAGGGGATCATCCTGACCCAGGGATTGAACCGGGGTCTGCTGCATCACAGGCGGATTCTTTGCCGTCTGAGCCCCCAGGGAAGCCTGAGCTCTTTCTCCTCCCTTCCCCCCTCCCCCCACTGGGGTTGCTGGACTGGGAGAAATTATATGCCTTTGAATACACCCCAAGTTATTGCTAAATCCCTCTTCATGACAGTTCTTCCTTCTCTGATGGATTTCCTTTAGCTTCTCTCCTTAAAAGCTGCCCATACCAGACTTTATTAAAATAAGGACTTCCAAGAAACTTTCGGGCAGTTGAAAAAGTGCAGAACTTTAAAATGGGGACAGAGGAGACCAGCCTCCAGGAACCCGGTTCTCGTCTGAGTCCACCTCTGGCTTACGGCCCTTGTGCAGGAGCTGCTCCTTGTCCCACAGACGGTCCCTGGGGTTGATAGATGGGGCGGGTGTGCCCCTGCTCCTCACTGCGAGGAAAAGAAGCAGTAACCCAGCCGCAGCTTTTCTGCTCCTCAGGCAAAAGATGCTTTCTCCTTTGAAATGGAAGAGATGCCACCTTTGTCATTAATTCACAAATCTTTCTGGAGGGCCCAGAATGGTGTTCGGCCTTGGGAAAACAGAGATGCAGAAAAGACCACTTTTGACATCTCTGAGCTTCTGGTATAGGGAGAAGGGAGACAGTCAACAAATAAAACGGAGGTGAGTCGCCTCAGAGAGAGTCGTTGACAACAGAGAAGTGTCTCCCTGACTGCCAGTGGCACAGTGTGAGGGTGTTTCCAGAAGAATTCAACGCCTGGGTCTCAAGGAAGGACCTGGCTAGTCATAGGCGTTGGTCTTTTATGAACGGATGCCATCGGATACCAAATCAGTCAAACAAACCCACGTCACTCCTGACACCTCTTCGTCCCTGAGAGTTTTCTGTACTACCCTCCAGAATGTTACGCGGGAAGGTTTCTAGACGATGTCTGGGAATGTTCTTCCTTGAATGGGAAAGGCTTTCTTGATTCCTGAAGAGATGTGTTTCTGGAATGGGGAGACACAGGCTGGAAACCCTAGAAGCCAACCGTAGAAGGAGGAGGAAGGGAGAAGAATGCCGAGTGCTGCTTCTTAGAATTCAGTTTCAAGACAGAAAATACGTGGGGTTATTTGCACTCTTTTGGGAGTCATGACACAAGTATGATCGTGGGATGATCGTATTGTGATTTTCGAGGGACAGATCACTATTGATAAATCACACACATTTGTAAGAACATGATGGTAAATTTAGAGCAAATGAAACGGCCACTTGACGAGCTGCTGGGGGATAGGATGGGACATTATCCAAATCTGGCAAAGTGCTCCCAAACTCCCAGGCTAAACCGGGACAGGAGCCAGGGGAGGGTAGGTTGGGCCCCACCAACCTGGGAGACCCAGTCTACCTTGGTTTGGGTGAACGATGTCTACCCACCAATGACCCCTGACCGTTGACAAGGTATTAAGAATAATCCCCATGACGGTGGAAACCGTTGTGTCGGCAGAAACCACACAGGCTGTTGAGATGCAGAGCGTGTGAGTGCTCATCCCGTCTCTGCCACTCGGCTGGCTACCACAGCTGGCAAAAATCTGGGTGTCCTTAACCCTGCTGTTCCTGTCTCTAACCATCAAGGTAAGGCTGGATCAGGGAGGAAGGGGGAGGTGAGGGACCTCACACGAGGACTTTGTGCAGACAAGGTGTTGCCCTGCCTTGAGCTGCATCTGTGGAGCTTCTAGAAGGGAAGTCATCTGGGAAGATTTTGCCTTAAGTCTACTGATGGAGTTTTTAACATTTTTCCAACAATAAGTATTAATAGGTTATTTATAAAATGTTAAAAACTGAAAGACTACAGAAATAGAACTGTGTCTTCTTAAAGGAATAGTTTGTCAGTTAAGGAAATTTAATGTAAAAGAAGTAACTTATTTGTTCCTCTCTTGGAGTATAGCTCCATAATCCTTCATTGTTCTGAAATCCAAAGAGCTTTCAAAACAATTTTTAGAATAAGTTTGATTAAAACCTAATTATAAGCAGCTTTCCCAGGAAATCCTAAATGTGCTAGACCAAGCCCTGAAAGTGAGTAAATGGAGATGTAGGAATTTTTCTTCCCCCAAAGCCTTGTGTCCAGGTGCCTCGTGGTTCTGGCACTGTTTGTTCCTTCTGAACTGTACCTTTCTGATTTATTCCCACTTTGATGATTATAGCATATACAGTTCTGTCGACTACAAAAGTAGTCACAGCCTGAAAGTAGAGAGTTATTTTATTTGGTGGGAAGGTTAGGGACTCTGAGCCCAGGAGACAGCATCTCCATAGCCCTGCGAAGCGCCAAGTGGGAGTCAGGTTTGCAGCAAAGAGGGAGGGCAGCCTAAACATCAAAGATTATTATTAAGTAAGGAAAACCAGGTATCCGGCTAAGGAATCTGGCGCTCTTCTCAAGCCTCAATGGCAACCCACTCCAGTGTTCTTGCCTGGAGAATCCCAGGGACGGGGGAGCCTGGTGGGCTGCCATCTATGGGGTCGAAAAGAGTCGGACACGACTGAAGCAACTTAGCAAGGAAAACCAGGTATCAGGCTAAGGAACCTGGCGCTCTTCTCAAGCTCACTGAATTCATTCCTTTTATAAGCACGCTGGCTGTCGGGCCAGATCCTGTTTCCCGAGCTGTCTGCATCCTTAATTCCTGTTCACTCAGGAGGAAGTGGCGAAGCGCTGCTGCTTACTTCCCCCGAGCTGCTCGCTCCCCTGGAGCAATCTCTGTGGGGTGTGTCTTCCTAAAAGAGTATTTTATCAGTTAAGGAAATTTAATGTAAAAGAAGTAACTTACTTGTTGTTCTCTTTGGGTATAGCTCCATAATCCTTCGTTGTTCTGAAATCCAAAGAGCTTCCCAAACAATTTTTAGAATAACTTTGATTAAAACCTAATTATAAGCATCTGCTGAATAGCAGGCATTGTATTCCCTTTTGGGAGCCCTCGTCATGTTTTTGGAGGCCCGAAATCGCTGATGGCTGTGACGTTTATTGCCCGCCAATATGGCAGGAAATATTTCATCTCACAGTTCCCTGATATGGATACAGTAGAATTTCCAAAATCACATGTCAAGAAGTTGTGTGTCCTTTAATGGAAGAGAATTTGAACACATACACAAAAAATGTGTCCCGCATCCCGGCCAACACAGGGGAGCAGCTGCAGAGTCAGCAGGCAGGAAGCAGCCTCTTTGTGACCTTTGACAACTTGGGTCTGTACATGGCACGTAGGAACTCTGTGGTGAGAGCAGGAAAGGTAGCTTAAGGACTGACCACACAATTGCACCCGTTCGTGTTCAGACCCCAGCTTCCCAAGCCCCAGGCTGTGAAAGTGCTAATGGAAAGGGGCTCTGAAGCTCACAAATCGCCTCACAGAGGGCGCTTTGACGTGGCTCTGGGGGAAGCTAATGGCTTGTTGTCATGGTCCTGACTTCACGGTGCCCACAGGTGCCAAACGGAAAAAGAACACGGGGCAGAGAATTACTGTTGCGACAGTGTTTCCTCTCAAACCCACAGAACCTGTCAGCTCGGTTGGAGTTGTCTTCCTTTGCGCGTATGCCATCTTCTGGGCTGTCAAGCTCCTAAGATTTGTGGGTGGCGAGATGATGTCATGTGTATTCAGCAGCTTGCAGTAATTTCCCCTCCTAGCCTTGCTCAAAGGTTGAGATTATTGCAGTGAGTGGGATCTGAGCCCGCGGATGCAGACCTCACTTCTCTTTTCCATTGCGATCACAATGCTCTCCTCTTCAGCCCGATGACAATCGCGCGGTCACAGCATTACATCAGGCTATCTCTCTTGAAACAGCATCATCTCAGCGTGCAAGCACAGCTGTGAAAACAAAACAGATTTTACTGGCAGCTTGCTTAAATCCTCAAGGCACACATTAATTCATTTGCCTTTTTAAAGTCGTATCGAAAACGTAACGTGAGAGACGTGGCTGCGGCGGGTGAGTCAAGAGCAGGACTCGGGAGCACAGAACAGACCCGGGTGCCGTGGCTGGACCCAGCGGGTGGTGTTTCCATCGTGGGTCTGGTTCCTGCTTGGGAGCGAGGGTTCCTCTGTGAGTTAGGGGGAAGTGATCCTGAACAGCCCAGTAGGAACAAGTAAATAGGACGAGCGTGCAGTGGTTGGATATTGTTACCTAGCAATGCAAAAGCAAAAGCCGTTCCTGGTGTCGGAAATAAGCTTCGGCCGAAAAGATGTTATAGTGATGGAAGGGAGAGGATCGGAAATGGCCGAGAGTGAATTGACATGAGAAGCAAAGGAACGTTCACGTCTTTTATTTCATAAATGGCAAAAACTGTCTAACTCACCGACAATGCCTACTCCATGCTTACCAGCCAGGCTTCGCCCAGACTGTTAAAGGTCCAAACTGGTATTGCTCACTGCCTATGTTCAGTCGCTCAGTCGTGTCCAGCTCTTTGTGACCCCGTGGACTGCAGCAGACCAGGCCTCCCTGTCCATCACCATCTCCCTGAGTTTGCTCAAACTCAACGTCCATTGAGTAGGTGATGCCATCCAGCCATCTCACCCTCTGTCACCCCCTTCTCCTCTTGCTCTCAATCTTTCCCAGCATCAGGGTCTTTTCCAGTGAGTCGGCTCTGCAAGTCAAGTGGCTTCATCATCAGCCCTTCCAGTGAATATTCAGGGTTGATTTCCTTTAGAATGGACTGGTTGGATCTCCTTCCTCGCTGCATGACCGGGCAATAAATCGGGACAGCTGTTAAGGCAGGAAAAGCAACTTTATCTGGAAAGCCAGCAGACTGGCAGGACAGCAGACTGGTGTCCCAAAGAACCTTCTTGCCCAGGTTTGATGCTATTAATAGTTTCTTTTATAGAAGGAGTTGGGGGGGAGGACACTGTAAAGTAAAAAGGTGATAAGTTGTTGCAGTTATTTCCTGACTCTGGCCAGACTCCAGAGGGGAATGTATCAATGTCTTCCTTCCTGCAGCCACTCACAGGTGGGCCTGGTCAGACTGTTTCCTGTGAACTGAACAAAGGTATTCTAACCTAATGTTTAGGCTTGGGAGGCAGGGTTTCCGTAGATGGGCATTTATGTATATTCTAAGTTATAGGCGACATCATTTTGGGCTTTCCAGGTGGCGGGTGCAGTGACAAAGAACCCGCCTGCCAATGCAGGAGGCACAAGAGATGCCGGTTCGAACCCTGGGTGGGGAAGATCCCCTGGAGAAGGAAATGGCAACCCATTCCAGTATTCTTGCCTGGAGAATTCCATGGACAGAGGAGCCTGGTGGGCTATATAGTCCCTGGGTCGTGAAGGAGGTGAAGGAGTCGCACACAATATCATTTTAGTGATTAACTTGTAGCAGAAGCAATAGAATACAAAGGTCCAAGGAAAAGGAACAGATCCAACATGGAGTCAGATTTGTTCTTCCCTGTCAATTCTTCGTGTGAAAAGGGCCCCTACTGAGAAGTCAGGGACCCACCCGTATAGTCACAGATGGTGTGGACTGTGAGCTGCAGGGGACTGCAGGCTGTCCCCTTTCCTGGACAACGGGGACCGTGGCTGGACCTTCCTTAGCAACTTGGCTTGGTTTGCCTCTCACTGGTCTTGTATTTTGTTGTGTTAAAAAGCACGGAGAGGAAAATGAGAAAAGGGAGTTCACTGTGATATCAGAGAAGAGGTGCCTCCTTCCCTGAGCTGAATTCCAGGGTAGAAGCCCCCTGGGTGGCTATTCCCGGGCACAGGTCCCCCTCCAAAACAGAAGGACTTCCTGAGGCTCAGTCTCACCCAGCGAAGGGAAGACTTGGATGGGGTTTGACTTTGCCTGGGCCTCCACAACAGAGGACCACAGATGGGGGCGCTTAAACAACAGAAGTATTTTTTCTCATAGTTCCAGAGGCTAGGAGTCCAAGGTCACGGTGCCAGCAGGGCGGGTGTCTTCTGAGGCTTGCGGACGACTTTCTTCTCCCGTGTCCTCCTGTGGTCTTTCCATCTGTGTGCGTTCTAGTCTCTTCTTCTAAGGACGCCAATTATATGAGATCACAACCCACCCATATGACCTCATTTAACTTAATTACCTCTTTAAAGTTCTTATTAACTTAAATACGGTCTCATTCCAAGGTACTGAGGGTTCAGACTATAATATATGAAGTGGGGTGGGGAGCACCCTTCATCCCCCTAGATAACAAACAGCACCTGTCTCCAGCCAGGTGAACCCTAAAAGAGTTCACCCTAAAACCCTAAAAGAGTTTTGGTGAACCCTAAAAGACCAGGCAGTCTTACTGGTCAGACTGGACGGACTGGCAGTGGTATAAGTAGGAAGGACCCCTCGAGGACCTCAGAATCCACCCCACTTGGCCTTGACTTGAGAGCTCTGGTGTTAAGTCCTGTCACTAGGCCTTTTTTTTCTTTTTTTTTTCCCACTGGGGTGGTTTAGTTGCTCAGTCGTGTCTGACTCTTTGCGACCCCAGGGGCTGTAACCCACCAGGCTCCTCTGTCCCTGGGATTCTCTAGGCAAGAATACTGGAGTGGGTTACCATTTCCTTGTCCAGGGGATCTTCGTGACTCAGGGATTGAACCTGGATCTCCTGCACCACAGGCAGATTCCTTACCAACTGAGCCACCAGGGAAGCCCTTGTAGGGTGTAGGGCATGTCTTAAAGATCCATACGGAGGTCCTTGTTACTGTGTCTATTTTGCAGACACAACACTTTGCCAGGAAGTCTTGGCAGACACAGCCCCGTAACTCAGAAATTCCATGCTCCTGCATCCCCAGGACAGATGTGAGCAGCTGCCCTGGCAACCGGAGCTGCCCGCCTGCACGTGGTGAGACTACACCCCCAGGATGCCTGGGGTGTCTTCCCTGATAGCCAAGGGAGGAGGTCGCTGCGGGCTTTGGGATTTGGCTGGAAGAATGGGAATAACACCACCGTGTTGCTGAAAAATGCAAAGGGAGTTTTAATGGAGCAGGAAAGTTATAGTTACATCACTAGGGCTTGCCCATCATGAAATGCATTCGGTTTAGTTTATATGACGTCTCAGCTGCCTGTGTGGGACTGAAGATTCTTCACGTTTAGTGAAACATGGAGCAAGAAGGCACAAGTGACTAAATGCTAGATGTTCAAGACCTAGTTTTTGGTGCTGGTCAAAGGTTCATGGTCGTCCCATTATTTGTATGCATGTAGACTGAAGACCTGATTTTGTTGCCTTAATGGAATCAGTTATTAAAATGTCTTAAACTTTAGTTTTCTTTATACACATGGATTTTTTTTTTAAGGAAGAATTTTTAAAAAAAGGTAATGATATATCCAGAAGATGTTAAATTTGGACTAAAATTCTTTAAAAGGAGACTTTTATTTCTATGGAGATACAATTTTACTCAATCTAAAAAGAAGTAGATGAAAATGTACTCGTGTGTATATATGTGTACATATATATATATATTAACATTTCTCAAAGTTTTCCATAGGGTCTCTGTTTATAAACTTTAAGTTCATTGTCTTAAGTGCCCGGAATTTTGAGTCAAACAAAGGAAAGTTGGACCTGCTTATTAAATGAAATAGAAATATTGAATGAGGCATCATTCTTTGAAGTAAAGAGGAATAAAATGATGTTAATTCTTTAGACACTTGAACGTATCAGCACTGAGAAGTTCTGTCATTTTTTTCACAGATGAGTGCTAATTCACTCTGAATTGATACATATATATATGTGTGTGTGTGTGTGTGTGTATATGTATATAGTAAGTATTATAATATTTCTAAATCAGCAACTCAACAACAACAGATGGAACCAGGCATGGTTTGAAGCACTTTGTATGTAATAACTCATCATGTTGTAATAATTTCTTACAACAAATCTATAAAGTGGGTGTTATTAGAGTCCCCATTGAACAGATGAAGAAACGTAAGCACAGAACATTTAAATTATCCAAAACCACACAGCTGGGCAAGAGCTGGAATTCAAACTTCAGCAGTCTGATGCAGAGACTGCACCATTATTAACCACTAAAATGCACTGCTGTTCATATTGTAAATGGTCTGAATATACCATATATATTTTTAACTTAGTCCTTTCTTAAGGGATATTGGGTTGTTTCCAAAGGTTTGCTATTTTAAACAATGTTGCAATGAACCTGTGAAGTTATCTCCGAAAGATAAGGTGCTTAACCTATTGCTGCGTCAAGGGTATGCATGTGCTTATTTAAATTTAAATAACCTGTATTGTCAAATTGCAACAATCATGTCCATTAAATTTAAATTTTTTTTCAATTACAGAATTACAAAAGTGATATGAAGACATGCTTATTGCAAAAATACTCAGATGAAAGATGCACACACACACACACACAGAGCTCACTCCAGTCCTACTCCAATCCCATTCCTCTCCTGTACCCAGTGCTATCACAGTGCAGTATGTACCCTACTACAGGCAGTAAGGAAACCAGCCTTCTGGAACAGTTACACAGTATAAGAGACAAGATTGCAGAGGTAGAGGGAGCCACGAAAGCCACGCAGAGGATTTGTGATGTGGTATAAGATGACATACAGCTCGCTTACTCAGCCGTGTCCAACTCTTTGTGACCCCTGGACTGTAGCCTGCCAGGCTCCTCTGTCCATGGGATTTCCCAGGTGAGAATACTGGAGTGGGTTACCATTTCCTCCTCCAGGGGATCTTCCCGACCTAGGAATTGAACCCAGGTCTCCTGCACTGCAGGCAGATTTTTTTTTTTTTTTTTTAACTGCTGAGCTACCAGGGAAGCCCTGTAAGAAATATAGAGCTATTCTTTACTGGAGACTGAGCAGTGACACACTAGACCTGTTATCTCAAGATGATCTTGGTAAAAGCAGCTGCACATGGTTTGGACAAGAGTACACAGAACTCGTCCTAAGAGCCAGGAGACTAGAAAGACCACCCAGGCAGCAAGTGGTGCTGGGCTGAGCCAAACAGTGCAAGCAGAACCAGAGAAGGGAGCATACATATGACTTCCCAATAAACTAATTGCCAAGTGACCTGCTGGAACTTACTTAGCAAAGCTGTCATGAACTCATGCACTGTATGTAGACATGGCTAAGTATCACAACCGCTTCGGAGAATTGTTTGATTAATTGACCGGCTTCAGTTCAAGTACTATCATTTCTTTCCTGCCTCTGCTCTCACTGTGTTCCCTGTCTCCTTCTTTGCTCCCTGCCTTGACTAAAACACAGAGCTGGCTAAACCCAGCTCCTTGTCTGTTCTGCACAACAGAACGTACCTGGAGGAAGCCCAGGTGTGTCCCGTTGAATTCTGGTGGGTCCCCACAGCCACCAATCAGTCATGCCAGACCACCCTGGTCCATCACTCTCCCATGCTTTTCTGGACCTCAGACTTCCTCTTCCCTCTCCAGACTCCAGGACTGCTTTGGTCTCGGTTCATGATACTGGCTCCCATTTTAGGACAAAATGGAAGCAACCAGAAGAGGACAGCTAGACATCTGTGCTCAACAGGCCCTGCAGCACCCCTCTCCTGGGCACTGAGGGCAGAGACCCTGACTGTGCCTCACTGGGGCCCAGTGCTTTTCCACGCTGGAGCGGGGCTGGGACGTCAGCCCTGTGCTCAGAACACAGCTGACTACAGCCATGAGACCCACTGGGTTGGGTCCACCATTCCCCTGGAGTCTGAGTTTGGAATAATGCTCTGGGATTCAGGCAGCTGTTAGGAGACGGCCTCTGAGCACCGTGAGAGAGATGTGTCCACGTGCTCACAGAGAACATTGCAGACCATGGCCAAGGCCATCTGCACAGCCAGCACGGCCAAGACGAGAAAGGAGCTGCTGAGGAAGTGGCCTTCTTCCTTGGTGGGAAGACTGTGCCCCAGCCCGAGTACTGATGGGCAAGCTTTGCATCAGCCTGTTGGCCTTGCACCCAAGGAATGTGTGGAAGACGAGCTGCCATGATAGCAGCCAGCAAAGGAGGAGCTGGGAAGACGGCAGGGCGGGAAAGCGCCGAAGGCTGCAGCCGGATGTCCCCAGACATGGAGAGAGAGCACGGTTCTTTCAGCTTCATCATTCAACGTGGGAACTCTTCCCCCCCCAACCCCCCCCCCCGACCACCAGCGTGCATCCCACATGAATTTGGAAAGATTTATCTCCCAGACAACTAAATCTCTTATGTTAGAATGTCTCTTCCTGCACCTATTAATCATTTAGGAGGAGATGGGCAGTGTTAACCAAGGAGGTTATGTGGATGGTGAGTAAATACCAACTCTCCATTAACCATTTTATGTTAGTAAAAAAAACAATTTATTGTAGTTTACTGCATTTACAATGTTGTGTTACTTGCAGGTGTACAGCAAAGTGAGTCAGTTAGTGTTGCTGTTCAGTTGCTGAGTCATGTCTGACTCTGCGACCCCGTGAACTGTAGCACGCCAGGCTTCTCTGTCCATCACTGTCTGCCGGAGCTTACTCAAACTCATGTCCACTGAGTCAGTGATGCCATCCAGCCATCTCATCCTCTGTCACCCCCTTCTCTTGCCATCAATTTTGCTCAGCAACAGGGTCTTTTTCAGTGAGCTCTTCGCATCAGGTAGCCAAATAATTGGAGTTTCAGCTTCAGCATCAGTCCTTCCGATGAATATTCGGCACTGATTTCCTTTAGGATTGACTGGTTTGATCTCCTTGCTTTCCAGGGGACTCTCGAGAGTCTTTTCCGGTACCATAGTTCAAAAGCGTCA
Organism: Bos grunniens; assembly: GCF_055505025.1. Lineage (NCBI taxonomy): Eukaryota > Metazoa > Chordata > Mammalia > Artiodactyla > Bovidae > Bos > Bos grunniens. The sequence goes on from NC_141187.1 coordinate 49,090,804, forward strand.
ATGCTTTGGTGCTCAGCCTTCCTTATAGTCCAACTCTCCCATCCATACATGACTACTGGAAAGACCATAGCTTTGACTAGACAGACCTTTGTTGGCAAAGTGATGTCTCTGCTTTTTAAAACACTGTCTAGGTTTGACATAGCTATTCTTCCAAGGAGCAAGCGTCTTTTAATTTCATGGCTGCAGTCATCGTCTGTATTGATTTTGGAGCCCAAGAAAATGAAATCTGATGCTTTTTCCACATTTTCCCCATCTATTTGCCATGAAGTGATGGGACCGGATGCCATGATCCTAGTTTTTTGAATGTTGAGTTTTAAACCAGTTATACATAGACACACATCCGCTCTTTTTAAGATTATTTTCCCATATAGGTTATTACAGAGTATTGAGTAGACTTCTCTGTGCTATACAGTTGGTCCTTATTAGTTATCTAGTTTATATATAGTATGTGAACGTCAATCCTAATTTATCCTCACCCCTTACTACCTGGTAACCATAAATCTACACCTGTAACTCTTATTTCTGTTTTGTAGACGAGTTTCCATTAACCATTTTCGTTTTTTTTTTTTTTTTTTGCCTCATTCTGCAGCATGCAAAATCTTAGTTCCTCAACCAGGGATCAAACCCACGCCACCTGCATTGGGAGTGTGGTGTCTTAACCACAGGACTGCCAGCAAAGTCCCCCATTAACTATTGTAAAGCACTAAAAATAGCCCCATTTCTCTGATCATCACCAACTGGGAAATGGCTTTGGTCTTTTCTTTGGACTTGCTCTGTTGAGAGTAATCGTTCAGCTCTGCTGTCTTTTTCAGCAATCACATCTGAACCACCACAAAAGCTCCTTGAGGAAACTGGTTTCTCTTCTTCTTCAGATACACCTTCCAGAATGTTCTGACCTACAGAACAACAGGATGTCAGTGCTTTCAGTACCTGCCTAAAAGTAGCATTTGTAGCCCAATTATAACTCAGAACGCACCTGTTGAGTTCAAATGGCGGCGTTTCGGTTTCCACATTTAGAGAATGTTCTCTGCGGTCCTCTTCCCAAAGTGGCAACACACTGGGGGTTCATTTCACTCTCGGCAGGTGGGAAATAAACGCTGTAGATCCCCACCCCCCTCCACCAGCAGGGATTTCTCCCACTGGCGTTCTCCCCCCTAACCCCCGCGCAGGACAGCTTCTCCCACACCTCCCGGCTGCAGTGGGGACCCGGGTACAGGGCTGGGAAGGAGCCACTGTAGCAGCTCTATTCATCAGTGGTGGTAACACCCCTGTGCCTGTTGTTTGTTTGGGAAGAGGCCTTGATGGTTTCTCAAGGAAGCCATCATCTGAGGGAAAACCAAATACGCTTTCGTTCATTCATTCAACAAATGTGTATTAAGTGCCTGCACCAGACGTCGTGTTCACGCCCATCAACCTACAGAGACTAGAGGGGAAAGCTGACGCTACATAAACCCACAGTCACTGTTCTGTTCGAGGGTCCAGAGAGAAAGGACAGATGTTAGGAGAGCACCGTGGGGCTGGGGGCTAGCCCCTGCTGGGGGTCAGGAGAGTCTCCCTGGAGGGAATCGTGTTCACTTCATTGTTATAAATATGCAGTCTCCCCACTTTTAGACTTCGTTGAGCTGGAAGGCAGGCCACCCAGAATTGGGAATCTAAGCAGGCCGCTCCTGGCTGCTTCCCACTGGGGCGACGTGTTCGTTCCAAGTGGGCCCTGGGAGCTGAGAGGAGGAACCTGGCAGAGCCGGCCAGGGAAGCCAAGAGCTCTGGGCCAGTGGTGACGGGGGCCATGAGGGGAAGGCAGGGCCATGACTGGCCCAGAGAAGGGGAGTGGCAGTGCAGGCACGGGGAGCAGCTTGACACCTCCTTGGGAAGAGCGAGTTACCAGTATCTAGTCTTAGTGGAGCCTGGAAGAGAGACGGGGAGGACATGGGCTCTGGGTTCCAGGGAGAGAGTGGTGGGCTCACTGGAGAGAGCGTCCTTCCTGGGGCTGACAGGGAGGAGGGCCAGGGGTTCTGGCCCTGACGAGCGAGCAGGGTTTCTGGTTTGAGCCAACCACAAGGAAGGACCATTTTCCGAGGTGGAGAAACAGAAGGCCAAGCAAATTGCGGGGAATCCTGTGTGTGAGGCTGGGCTCTGCCTGCGAGACAGGCAGATGCGGAGATCAATAGGCAGTGAGTGCACGGAGAAAGGTCTCGGCTGGTTAACAGAAGGTCAGCATCATCAGCACACAGATAGTGTGTCCACCAGGGCCGTGCATGAGCTCAGAGAGAGGGCAAGAGGAGCCATTTGGAGGCCAAGAAGCTTCAATCTCAGGGCCGGGCAGAGGGCACCGAAGAGGATGTACGCGTGGGAGGCATCGCGGTGAATGACTGATCAAGACATGGCCAGTTTTGTTTGTCTCGAAGCTGCCAGGAAGCCCAGTGACAGAGAGAGTGTAGTGTTCCTCCCATTTGCTGGTGTGATATCGTCGGTGACTTTGGTGTCCACTGGGTGCGGGAGCCAGAGGGGCACGAAGAATGAACGGACAGGGACTTGTGGATAGTGCTGGAAGGATTTTGCTATGAAGGAAAACTAAGGAATTGGGGTAGTAGCCGGGGGCTCCTGCGGTCAAGGGATGTTTTCTAAAGTTAGGAAATAGGAAGGTTTGTCCGTGGGTGGGAATGATCCAGCAGAGGGGAAGCGGTTGGGAATTCGTGCAGGAGAGAGAGCGGTTGCAGCAGGAGCCAGGCCGGGAGGAGGCCTGCGGTGGGGGCAGGGGCAGCCGGCTTACGGGTCTTCCTGGGCTGCTCGAACAAATTACCCCAAACCTGGTGTCATGAAAACAACACATGCTTCTCCTTTTACAGCCTGGAGGGCAGAAGTCCGGATCCGTGTCGCTGGACCAATAAAGTCAGATCGACAGTATGGCCAAAGGTCCCTCTGGAGGGGCCAGGGAACCATCTGTCTCTTGCCTTTTCTGGCTTCCAGAGCTGCTTCTAGAGCTGCTTTTTTGTTCTTTGTCGCTCCCTCCATCTTCAGAGATGGCCGGGGTGTTGAACATCTTCACATTTATCTCTGCTCTAGTCACACCATCTACCATGCCCACATTCCCCCCTGCTCCTCTCCTGTGAGGACATCTAGAGCCAACCGAGACAGTCCAGAATAACCCTCCTCCCCCCACCAAAGATCTTTAATGTATGAGAAACGCTGGGCTGGAAGAAGCACAAGATGGAATCAAGATTGCCGGGAGAAATATCAATAACCTCAGATATGCAGATGACACCACCCTTCTGGCAGAAAGTGAAGAGGAACTACAAAGCCTCTTGATGAAAGTGAAAGAGGAGAGTGAAAAAGTTGGCTTAAAGCTCAACGTTCAGAAAACTAAGATCATGGCATCTGGTCCCATCATGTCATGGGAAATAGATGGGGAAACAGTGGAAACAGTGTCAGACTTTATTTTTGGGGGCTCCAAAGTCACTGCAGATGGTGATTGCAGCCATGAAATTAAAAGACGCTTACTCCTTGGAAGGAAAGTTATGACCAACCTAGACAGCATATTAAAAATCAGAGACATTAGTTTGCCAACGAAGGTCCATCTAGTCAAGGCTATGGTTTTTCCAGTAGTGATATATGGATGTGAGAGTTGGACTGTGAAGAAAGCTGAGCGCCGAAGAATTGATGCTTTTGAACTGTGGTGTTGGAGAAGGCTCTTGAGAGTCCCTTGGACTGCAAGGAGATCCAACCAGTCCAGTCCTGGGTGTTCATTGGAAGGACTGATGCTAAAGCTGAAACTCCAGTACTTTGGCCACCTCGTGCTAAGAGTTGACTCTTTGGAAAAGACTCTGATGCTGGGAGGGATTGGGGGCAGGAGGAGAAGGGGATGACAGAGGATGAGATGGCTGGATGGCATCACTGACTCATTGCACATGAGTTTGAGTGAACTCCGGGAGATGGTGATGGACAGGGAGGCCTGGCGTGCTGCGATTCATGGGGTTGCAAAGAGTCGGACACAACTGAGCAACTAAACTGACCTGCAAAGTCTCTTTTGTCCCATAAGGTAACCCTTAGCTGACATGGACGGGCTCTGGAGTGCGGTGGAGGACCCGCCTTGGCTTGGAGCAGGGAGACTTTCTCACTTTGTATAACTGGAGGGAAAGGGACTCGTGCGGGGCTTTGTAGATTTGGTGGCAGAAAGATGAGGGAGTTTCTGCTTTTGGCTTCAACTTTCTGCAGGAAGTATTGACAGCCGAGAAGGATGGTAACTGCAGGAGGGCGGGGAGGGGAGGGGAGGGGTTGAGGTCTGGAAGCAGCGCACAGAGTGGGGGAACTCAACAACGTCTCGGCCTGGCCAGGCGATAAGTATAGGATGAGAATCCACGGGATTTAACCGGGAGGTGAGGGAAACATCGTAGCCGGGCGGCTTGCGAGGAGACTGTGAGCAGAATAGGGTGTTGAGGCTTCAGGGGTGAACCCTCAGGGGTGTTGAGGAGGAGACACTGAGCCAGCAAACTTTAAGTACCGGAAGGACGGGCAGAGTGGGGTGCCCTTAATGCAGATTTTGGAGACACTGGGATGTCCAGTTATGACAAGCTCTGGGGTTTCCCTTGGGGAGGGAGTCACTGGGGGACAGAGAGACAGGTCATCAACCTGGATGCTGAAGGTGCTGGAAATGAAAACAGGGAAGACGTGGCCCGAGCCACAATCTTCAGTGAACAGGGAAGGGGGAGCTACCCGGAAGAAGACTGGTACTAGAAGTACCCGGGTGACCGGAACCGGAAGAGCAGTGGGGGCCACGCTCAGCAGCTTCCACGGAAAGGGAGCTGGTGGTTTGCTGGAGGAAGGAGGAGAAGTGCTATGAGCGGAATCATGCAAGCAAGGAGGCCTGGGTTTTCTTCCCGACTCGGAGGTAGGTAGCCAAGGTGTGAAAGACAAGTAGCTAACACTTGAGAGGGCTCCCATGTTTCCATGTTTGCATTCAGATAAGTAGCGAGGCTCTAAGAATGTGTGCTGATGCTTTGGTGGAAAAGTTTGGGAGGCCTGAGGTTCAAGGCACAGGGAAGTGGGAGTCTAGCAAATATGGGACTTTTGGAGAGCATCCCTGTGCTTCTAGTGGTGAGTGAGTTTCACAGGACACAGAACTTTTGGAACCAAGGGCCTCGAGCAGTGGACTGAGGACTGCGTTTTACCCTGTAGGGGGGGCTGGCGGGGGGGGGGGGGTGGTGTTCACAGCGAACTATCATGGTCAAAGGCAGGCTTAGGGAAAGTTAACTTTCCAGCCTGATGGGTGAAAGAGGCCCTTAGAAAGCCACTGCATGGTCCAGGAGTAAGGGCTGATCAAGGTACGAACACCGCGAATGGTGGAAAGAAGGGATTTGTCAAGAAATGCGGTGCGCTCTAATTACAGGAGATAAGGGAGAGGAGGGAGTGATGGGGACAAGGCTCCCATGTTGTTGAGTGTTAACTGGTTGGTTTGGAGGGGAAATTGATGGCTTGGTATTTGGCAAACCGCGGTCTTAGGTTGAGCAGTGGCCAGAGCAGTGTTGATGACAGGTGAGTCATGGGGCGCTCCCCTTGCCGTGCCCGCAGTCACTGCCTCGGGTTCCCCAGACTGCGGACCACAGGAGGCAACCTGAGTCTCCTGATTCAGCTTCAGATCCCCAGGGCGAGGCCTAACCCTCAATTATGGCGTGCCGTCGGGTATGTGCGCAGGTGTGAATTGAGGTGCCCGATTCACACGCGTCGCACCTGGGTTCGCCTCGCAGCCCACGGGGCCAGAGCAGGCGCGTCCAGATGCACCTGGGGGCGCGGGCGCGCTGGGACGCCAGGCGGGCGCCGGTGGAGGAGGACCCTAAGGGGTTTGTGTCCGGGAAGACGCTGTAGGCAGGCTTTCCTCTCAACCCGAGGTAGGGCGGGGCAGGGCGCGCCCCCAAGCTTTCGCTTGGAAAACGGGTTTTCATCACACCCCTGGGCTCGGACCCAGAATCACAGTTGAGGTCCGAGAATTTGATTCATTCAGGTGTAAACCTCGCCCACTTCTGCTCAGTTTCGTGAATTCTGCTGACGGCAGCTCGCTCTTTCTTTCGCCTTTGTGTAGTTGAGGTGAGCCGAGGCCGACACCGCCCTCGGTGGCCTCCGGGCCCGGCCTCTCTGACCCTCCAGTCCTGGGCGCAGCCCCACGCCAGAGCGGGCCCAGCGGGGCTTGGTGGGGGGGGTGCCCGCGGGATTGGCCCAAGCCGTCCCTCCAGCCCTCAGGTGCGGGAGGCCCGCGTGGGAGACTGTCGGGGGCCTGGCCCACCCCTCCCCCGGGCTCCCAGCGAGGATCCCCGGGCACGCGCGGGCCCGTCTGGGCCGGGGAGGCGGGCGCGCGCCGGAGGGCGGGGCCTCGGGGGCGGGGCGGGCGGCGCGGAGGGGACCGGCGGCCGGGGCGAGAGCGCGCCCAGCCCGCCGAGATGCCCGCGCGCGCCGGACGCCTCCTCCCGCCGCGGCCTCGGGCCCTGGCCCCGGCCATGCCGCCGCCGCTGCTGTTGCTGTTGCTGCTGCTGCTGCTGGACGCCGGCGGCGGGCGGGGGGGCGCCCGGGCCCAGGAGCCGGGGTCGGCGGCGGCGGACGGGCCCCCCGCGGCCGGCGGTGGGGGCGGACAGGACCCGCACGCCAAGCACCTGTACACGGCCGACATGTTCGCGCACGGCATCCAGAGCGCCGCGCACTTCGTCATGTTCTTCGCGCCCTGGTAACTGGCCGCGCCGCCCGCCTGGGGCTCTGCGGGCGCTGGTCGGGCCGGGGCTGGCGCGTGGGGCGCGGGCCCGCGTCCTGGGGCGCCCGGCGAGGGGCAGGGGCACTTTCGCGCCTGGGGGCGCGGGGGGCGGCGCGGGCCGGGCGCTCGCCGCTGACGTGGCGCAGGGGCCGGGACCAAGCGAGAGGGGGCGGTCCCCGAGGGCCGAACCGGAAAAGGCCGACGCTCCGGCTCCTTCGCCCGGCCCCCCGGTCCCGGTACCGGGGGGTCGGGGCAGGGGTCATTGTCCATCGGGGCCGCTGGGAGCCCGGAACCCGTCCGCCCCCAGTTCCCCAGCCCCAAACTAATGCGCTGGTCGGAGGCAGCGGCCTGCGGCTCGGCCGGTACCCGGAGGCCACGTGCGGCCGCGCGGACACCCGGGGTCCGGCGTGTACACGTGGACTTCCTGTCCCGTGCGCTCGCTGCAGGGCGGACCCCGGCCTGGGGGTTTAATTGAAACTCAGGGACTCCCAGGCTCTGCGTTCGCGAGGTGGGAGGGGGTGGTCCGGACATTAGAGGGTTCCCACTCTTCTCCCAGGAATCGGGGTGCCTTTTGGAGGCTGGGGGCCCCTCCGCAGCTCCGGGGGCGTGGCGAGCTGTGCTCCAGGTGACAGGAGCTGTTGACCCCCGACCCAAGGCTGTCCTCGGGCGCGTGGTCCCCTCCGCTTTCTTGGGGCCTGGCCATCTGGGAAGTGTGAGGTGGGAAAAGGCACAGCGTTGGACAGACTCCCCCGCCCCCGCCGTGGTTCCAGGATGGGGGGCTTTGCTGTGAGCCTCGGTGCCGACCCCAGAGACCCTTGCCCTGCGAGTCGTCCAAGAGACCCTTGACACGAGCAGAGGGACCGAGTGCCTTCTCCCAGGGCCTAGATGCCCACTGAGGGGGGTCCTCTGTGGGCGGCGCAGCCAGTCGGTCTAGGGCCCAGGCCTTTGCAGGCTTCACTGCAGAATTTGGCATTCTTGCCCAGAGCCAAGAGACTCCTTGAGATGTGGGAAAGGGATGCAAAAAGGATTAGGAAGAAGATGCCCAAGAAAAGCCGCCTGTTGAGAAAATGTGCCGGCATAAGTTGGAGGAAACTTTCCCCCCATATTCAGGTTATTACTACATTTCAGTTCCTTTGGAGTGACATCGACACTTTCAGTCGAGCTCAGACTTGTCATTTCCTAACTGTATTTATGGGATAGCTTGTGTTTCAAGAACCAAAGGAGCTGAATTTTTAGAACCCAGTGGTATAGAAATGTAAAGTAATGGTTGTGGATAGTTTCTTTGTGGAGGGTGTTCTCAGAGTAGCTGTTGCAGTTAAATACACTACTGAACTGAAGTCTGCTTCTGTGGAATAAATCTGCCCCTGGGTTGGTTGGTTTATTTTTTTAAAGACACCTGACATGTAGACATCGTAGGTCCCCGCAGTGCCAATGGAGTTTTGGATTTGGAGTCTCTGTGATGCTCACCATTTAGTCCTGGCCTGAGTGAGGGAGAGGACTAGTACATTCCTGTTTCATTGTGTGCGGCTTACAGAGTTTTAGGTGGATGCTCCCAGAAAAAGTAACTTTTAAAGTTTTTGTTTGCTTTCTCATAGTCTACTAGGAAATATTTAAACAGATGTGTGGGTTTCTGTGACAGCATTTAACAGACTTTATGAGCAAATTGGAGTATCAGCTAGTATACACTGGGCTGCCCCTGGTCTCTTTGCAATTTCAGTCTCTGAAATGTTGCGCACCCATGCAGGATTCGGGGGCAGGAGCCAATGATAGCATTGATCCTGTGTGTTTGCTCTGAACCTAGCAGAGGCAGGGCTGTCCTACTGCGGTAAATGGTGTGCCAGCGTCAGATCATAGCTTCTGTATGGCCAGTTTTCAGGTCACATTGAATCTGGTGACAACGAGGTCAAGGTTGGGGCCGCCGTCTCGACAGGACCAGGTGGCTTTGCTCTGTTACTGACCACAAACTGCCTCAATGCAGCTGCAGTCTCAGTTTTTGTGCTGTAGCCCCAAGGGTCCAAAACCAGAGTGCTGACTGTGAGGCAGCCATGGAACCATCACGAGGAAGTTGCTGAGCACTTCGTACACGTCTCGGGCATCCAGTTGTAGAAAGGAAGATGCTTGTCGTCTTGGCACTTGCACCACATCTACTTAAATCTGAAGGTGGTTTCCCCTCAAAGTTATCTTCCAGAAAAGAGAGTTCATATTATATTTGAGTCTCTTATAAAGCAGGATTCTCTCCTCTGGCCTAGAAGGTGTTGCTTAGGGAAAGTTTGCTTAAAGCAAGCTCTTCTAGTGCTGCCTCTAGATGCTTCCTGGTGAGGTCATTTGTCAGAAAAGAGGCAAGGGGACTTAACACTGATTTTGTGGAGAAACTGCTTTGAGGAGGAACTTAGAAGTGCTGGGTGTTCTGACAGCACTCTAAAAAGCACTACAGCGAGGGGTTCCATGGTAGAGATCAGGAATTCACACTCACCAGGAGAAGGGGGAGCAGACCATGTGCCATAATGCTTTGAGAGCGTTCCTGGGGTCTGAGATTCAGTTTTCAGTATCAAAAGTATGGCCCTGTGAACAGCTGACAGTTAAAGACAATGATCAGCCATATGACTCAAAAAGATTTAGCGATGGGGAAGAGACTGATGCTGTCAAGAAATGGGACAAGTAGAAGCAATCATTTTAAGTTAGCATATTATTTTAAATGATAGATGATTTTAAAATACTTATGTTATTAAATTCTTACAGTGAATATTTTAAGTGTCACATTTAGAAGTTTTGAGTGGCCACAAGCGTGTTGTTTTTTTTAATCTTCTCACTGGTGAGAATGCAGAACGGATTTCATTCTGAGACTGACTTATATTTGGAGAGAGTGGGTTACATGGGGGAGGAGACCTGACCCTAAAGGGACCATGGCAGCGAGAAGGGCGGAGTTGCTGCCACCGAGAAGGAGCGAGGGGGCTCTCCCGACCAGAGAGAGAAGAGAGTGGATACCGGTGTGAACAAGGGTGGGATCAGAGCGCCCCGCTAGGCTAGGAGATGGCTGGCTGAGGAGCTGGGCTGGGCCCCCTCCGCCCCCGCGCTTAGCACGCTTCTTAGCGCCCCCTTGTTACAGGTGTGGACACTGCCAGCGGCTGCAGCCAACCTGGAACGACCTGGGAGACAAGTACAACAGCCTGGAGGACGCCAAGGTGTACGTGGCCAAGGTGGACTGCACGGCCGACTCGGAGGTGTGCTCCGCCCAGGGCGTGCGCGGGTACCCCACGTGAGTGACGGGCGCGCGCGGGGACCCCACGTGAGTGACGGGCGCGCCCTGCGCCCTCCACGTCTTGGTTTTTCACCAACCGCCTCAGGCCAAACGAAGTGCAAGTTGCGTTTTTGGCAACTTTGTAGTTCTGAGAAGTGAGGCAATGCCAGCTTGGAGCCGGCAGTCCCTATTGTTAGGGAGGGTTATTTGCGCGCTGTGTGTTAGATGCTTTTTTGTACTTTGTTTGGAAAAAGGCTTCAATTAGCTGAGTTTTCCTTTTTATGTAATTATGAACGTGTTTGCCAGACAAAAATGGTATTTTTCTCCATGAGGTCTTACCACATCTGATGTTCCAATGAACACCAACTGTCAGGAATTTTTGTCTGAATTTTTGGTCACTCTGTTTTTTTTTCTTTTTTGTAAGATTTGTGTGTTTTTGACTACTCTGGGTCTTTGTGGCCGTGCACAGGCTTTTCTCTAGTTGCGGCGAGCAGGGGCTACTCTCCACTTGTGGGCCCAGGCCTCTCACTGAGGTGGCTTCTCTTTGCAGAGCACAGGCTCTCCACGTACGGGCTTCAGTGGTGCAGCTCTAGACTAGAGTCCAGGCTCAGTAGTTGTGGCACACCGCCTTATCTGCGCCAAGGCATGTGGGATCCTCCTGGACCGGGGATCGAACTGGCGTCTTACATTATTGCAAGGCAGAGTCTTTACCCCTAGAGCATCAGGGAATCCCCGTCACGCTGTTAATTCTTCAGTCTCTTTTCTGCAGTTATTCCCCACGTGACCAGCACAAGGGCCATTTGTGTTGGAAAGAAAGTGCAGTCATTCCAATAAGTGAGACTCTATTTCCTTGGCAGTTAAAATAGTTTTTAAGAACAGAAGTTGAAACTGGCTAATTGAACAAAAGAGGGGCTTGATGAAGCTGGCTTAGTCTGCAGGCTGTGGGAGCGCCGAGGTGCTGCTCCACGGGTCTGGAGGCCTGTTTCTCTGCGCCCCACTCAAGGTGACTCAACTTGCCAGCTCTGCATCGCTCTGTTGCCATGGTGGGCTTAGGCCCATCGCTGATTGGCCCATCTTGGATGGAGTATTCATTCCAGAAACAGACCTTGTGGCCAGAGAGGCAGGATCTTGTTGGAAGACAGACTCTGCATTCGATGTTGGGGTGAAGGTCACATCTTCAAAAAGGGGAAGATGCCATTTTCAAAAGGCTTGGGGGGGAGGGGTCGGGCACTGCAGGTCCCAACATTTGTTCAAACTGATGAATAAAGTCAATCCTGTATGAGACTGGAGCTGATCTTCAAACCCGAGGGGCCGCGTGGAAAGTGGCGGGCACTCTGAGCTGGAACCTGGATGCCGCGCTTTGGACCCTGCCTCTGCCGTTCACTTATCCTGCAGCTCTGGCTGCGGTCCTCAGCCTCTGAGTGTGAAGTCGGATGCTGGCACCCCCAACCCCCACACTGGTGTGTGCAGGCACCAGTCTGAACGCACCCAATGCATGCTAAGGTTTCCCCCAGCATTCGGAGACTTGGCATTTCCATAAAGGGCTCTGGGACTCTTGATCTTTGGTGACTGCTTGCTGATCTGGGTACGGAAACTCAAGTCTGTGTCAGATCAGAGCACTAGAGACACAATTTCCTGCCGTACGTACCTGCCTGTTGGTATCATTGTCCTGTGCTTCACTGCATTGCCTTTAAAGTAAACTCCGCTTTGGATGAAGAGCATCCCAGAGAAGCAGCCAGTGCGCTGTGGGGCCAGTTCCCTGTTGAGGGCTTGTGACTTCGAGGGGCAGGAGCTGCAGGTGGTTGGTGTCCACTCTTGAGTCTGGCTGTGTGTGGCTGTATGCACCATAAACCAGTGACAGGGCTGAGCAGGCGTGTGTCGGGGGGGGGGGGGGGGGAGGGGAAGAGGGGAGGGGAGGGGAGGGGAGGGGGGTCCCACCCCACCCAGGCCTGCTCGTCTCAGCTCTCTGGGTGCACCATCAGTGACCCCACAGACGCTGTTCACAGATATCAAAAGATCCACGTTGGAGCAGGCATCCTGATTTGGTTTTTAGATGTGATCTCTCCAAGAAAACCAGACCCTGCTTTAGGGTCGTTAAAGAGAATTACCAGCTCCCACTGCATGGTTTGCAAAGGAGCCCTGTGACCATCACAACCAACACCAGATTCTTTTCACAGAATGCAGAAGGTGGGGGTGTGCTGCATAAAATGTAGGGGCCTAGGGCCTTCACACGTTGACCTGTGCCGGCTTCTAGAGGCGTTTCGAGGCCTGGATCAGATGATGCTGTAAATGCTGGGCGTTGGGGGGATGGGGGGGTCAGCACATTAATGCTTGTGTCATCCCTTCCGGGCACCTTTAACGGGAGTAAAGGGTCGGAGAGGCGGGGAGCTTGGGTTCCTAGGTCCCTAGAGAAGGCTGCCTGTGCTCAGGAAGCTGTTTTGAGATCTTCCTGTTGAGCCATTAAAGCATCTTTATCATCTGGGAAAATGTTAGCAGGGGCAGAGCTGAAGGAAGTCTCCAGGGCTGCCATGCAGAGCGCCCCAAAAAGAACAGAGAGGCAAACTCTCATGGTCCCAGGGGCCGGAAGCCAGAAATCAAGGCTCTGAAAGCCCTCGGAGATCCTCCTTTGCCTCTTCCTGGCTCTGGCAATCTTTGATGTTCTTTGACTTGGAGAAGCACCACCCCAGTCCTCCTCCTCAACACAGCCTTCTCCTGTGTGCCGTCTCTCTGTCTAAATTTCCCTTTTTATACAGTCACCAGTCATATTGGCTTAGAAAGAAAGTGAAATTTGCTTAGTTGTGTTCAACTCTTGGCGACCTCATGGACTATACAGCCCATGGAATTCTCTAGGCCAGAATACTGGAGTGGGAAGCCTTTCCCTTCTCCAGGGGATCTTCCCAACCCAGGAATCAAACTCAGGTCTCCTGCATTGCAGGCAGATTCTTTATCAGCTGAGCCACAAGGGAAGCCCAGGAATACTGAGTGGGTAGCCTATCCCTTCTCCAAGGGATCTTCCTGACTCAGGAATCAAACCAGGGTCTCCTGCAATATAGGCAGATTCTTTACCAGCTGAGCCGTCAGGGAAACACGGTATTGGCTTAGGGCCCACCCTACTGACCGCATTTTAACTTGATTGCTTCCATGCAAATCCTGTTTCTAATTCAGGTCACAGTCTGTGGTAGCATGGGTCAGGACTTCCGGCAGATCTGTTAGTCACCTCATAACACCATCCCGTCTATGGTGGTAGGACTTCGTCTTGCTGTTTTCCAGAGAGACCTGTCAGTGGGGATTGTCTCCCCTGCAGTCTCCTTGAGAGAGAGACAGTTCACCAGGAAAACAGGTGCCCACGGCGGAGGTTCAGCAGCAGCAGAAAGGTTTGGGGCTGTCCTTGGCGCTTGAACCCGGTGGCCTGCTCTCCACTACCGCCTGCCTCTCCATCCATGGTGAAAACAAAGTTAGATGCCCCGTCAGGGAAGCTTGTCTCTCCCCAGGGTCTGTGAATGTCTCCAGAATCTCAGACTTGTGCAGCTTAGAAAGGTTTTTAATCCAATAACAGAAGGAGATTTTTAAAAATCAGTTTCGTTTCAATCAGTGTATACCGAATGAGGAAAAATGAACAGATGAGGCTCTCCTGCTTTTAACCTTAGCAAAGAAGCAAGGTAGGCAATGCCTGGTTTCCTTCTAACACTCTGAGAAGCCACTTATTTCCATCCTGAAGCGCTCTGTCGGAGGGTGGCGCCTGGCCGAGAGGGAGGTGTGGAGGACGGGTCACCCCAGTCCTCAGTGGGCGCGGCGCACGTCTCCAGAGCATCTCAAGGGGGTGGGCACCAGTGGTCACAGGCGTGAGGTCAGGTTGAGTTGCTTGAAATGTTAAACTTCATGGTTTTTGTCATGGTTATAAAAGCATAAGCTGCCAGGGAAGGGGAGAGATACACTTCATTGGAGTCACATCGAGGTGTACCCTAGCCTATCACAGAATCTGAGCTTCTGGGTGAGGTTGGTAAGCCCATTCTCACTTGAATGCCTTCTGCAGCCAATGTGTTGGTTTTCTTGTTTGGTGTGAAGCTTCATTTTAAGATCTTTGTGAGGTCAGCCATCCAAACTCACAGTTCTGATTTCTGCATATCTTAACTTCGTATATTCTGATGCTGCACGTTGGGCATCTCCAGCAAAATCCACATACACGCCAGGAAGCATTAGGGGGTGTTTAGATGGGTAGGCTTGCCCCAAAATGCTAGTCTGTGTTGCTCTGTTTTCAGTAGCTATATTTTAGTAGCCATGCTTCCCCTTCCATCCTTGACGCCTTCTATTCTGTCAATCAGAGAACTATTCCCTCCCCTCCCTGCGCCCCTTGACACCTCCTGTTATGTTCTGTCGGGAGCACGTTGTCTCGTCGCCCAGGCAGCGGCCCGGCTTTGGACCTGTTTGTCTCAGGCTCTGATGATGCCTTTTGTTGTTGTTTAGTCGCTTAGTCATGCCTTTTTGCGACCCCGTGGACCGTAGCCCACCAGGCTCCTCTGTCCACGAGATTTCCCAGGCAAGAATGCTGGAGGGGGTTGCCGTTTCCTTCTCCAGGGGATCTTCCCCACCCAGGGATTGGACCTGCATCTCTTGAATTGGCACTCGATTTCTTTGCCACAGAGCCAGGTGATGTCCCCGCTCCCCTCCAAGGGCAGAACTCTTGCTCCATCTGCAGATACCTTCAGAGGCTCGTATGTGTGGAAAATAGAAAAGAGTCCTTCTCTGGGGACAAGTGAACAGGCCGTTATCAACCAAAGTCAGGGCTGTGCTTAAAGTTGGAAACTTGAGCTCTCATTGTAGCTGGATAGTCACGCCTTGTGAAAATTGAATAGCTGACACAGGAAATAGCCTGGAAATAAATTTACTGTAGAACAGTGCAGTTTCCACGACAGTTCTAGATTGTTCTTCAAAATGCAGAACATAAAAACGACTGAAGCCGGGAAAGGACAACGAATACCAGGCAGGGGAACCTGGGGAATTCTTACTCCTGAATCCTTGGATCTGTGGGGCTCAGCCTGATATGTTCACCTTGGTTTTGTTTTTCAAGAATAACACGAGAAGCTTTTAAAAATTGAGGATTAAGTGAATATGCCACCTCCTCAAACATTGCTTTTCTTTTTTTTTCCCAAGCGTTATCAGAGAGGGGCAGGGGTGAGCTGGCTGCAGCCCGCCAACACCCCGTTTTTATGATTGCTTCGCTAAATGAGTTTATTCTTTGCTCGGAGCAGTTTGAAGTGCTTTAAAATCTACTCTGTCTAATCCTCTGTTACTCTTTTCAGCTTGAAGTTCTTCAAGCCTGGCCAAGAAGCTGTGAAGTACCAGGGTCCCCGGGATTTCCAGGCCCTGGAAAAATGGATGCTGCAGACACTGAACGAGGAGCCCCCTGTGAGTGCACACACGGCCACCCCTCTTTCTTCCTGCATTTGCGGGGTAGTAAAGAGGCCAGATTAGCTACCATCTTAAAGCAACTTTTTAGAACTCAGTGATATCATAGGTAAAGATTCACTTTTTTGTTATTGGTGTTGCGATTTTTAAAGATTCTGATAAAATACAGTATAAAATTTACCCTCTTAACTATTTTCCAGTGTACAAGTCAGTGGTATTAAATACATTCATAATGCGGTGCAACCATCCACCCACAGAAATTTTCCATCTTCCCAAGTGGAAACCTGGGCTTCCCAGATGGCTTAGTGGTAAAGAACCCGCCTGCCAAGCAGGAGACATGGGTTTGATCCCTGGGTTGAGAAAAATCCCCTGGAGGAGGAAATGGCAACCCACTCCAGTATTCTTGCCTGGAGAATCCCATGGACAGAGGAGCCTGGTGGGCTACAGTCCCTGGGGCTGCAAAAGAGTCGGACAGGACTGAGCAAATGGACAATAAGCAGAAACCTTGTTCCTGTTAAACACTAACTCCCCAGCCCCTGGCACTCGTCACCCTATATTCTGTCTCTATGAATTTGAGTACTCTCTAAGTACCTTACTGGGGAAAGATGAAGTTTTAGAAGCTTTTTATTTGGAGATGTTCAAACACGCACAGAAGTAGGGAGAAGAGTGGTGAGTGGCGGGCAGCGCGCAGTGGAGGTGGTCCTGCGTGTCCACCTCCGGCCCCAGCAGTGCTGGCAGTTTGGTCTCCGGCCTTCCCACCCCTTGTTTGGATGCGGTCAGGGCCGTCGGTAACCATTTCAGAATGCAGCCCACAGGAGCGACTTACTCCTTTTTAACGTACCCTCCACTCCTGTCTCACGCGTCATTCAAATCACGCTAATTCCTCAGTGCCAGAGATGGACTCGCGGCCTCCCGGGGGCCAGGCCTCTGCCGGGGCGCCCAGTCCAGCTCAGCCCTCCCCACCTCCACAGCCCACTGCCTTGGGCCGTACCCCCAGTGTGACTCTCCTTTGCTGCTCAGCCCCACAGCCCTGGTGGCGTTGCTGATGACAAAACTTAATACCCTGAACTCCCTGTGTCTTAATGGCCACTACTCCCTGCTCTGAGGATGTAACTGTGGAAACTCTGATTTCTGAGGCCTGTTTTTTTTTAATTGAAGTGTAGTGACTTACAGTGTTGTGTTACTGAGATGCTTTTTAAAGACATGGTTACGTGTAGCATTCCTGAGAAAAACCTGTAGTCCTCAGTCCCCCAGTGGACGATAGGCGTCTCCGTCTTGTCATAAATCACGATGACCGTGAGCCCTCCACGCAGTGTCCCTCCATGCACGCTGCCTTCTGGTGAGTGCTGAGGGCCCAGGCCGCAGAGGCCGAGCTGGGCCTGACGGGAGCAGAGGTGGCCAGTGCGCCTGCTTCACGTTTCTGATGAGGCCTGAGTGCGTCTGAGGTCTCTGCACGTGGCTTCCGTCTCAGCACTTGACTCAGTCTGTGGTCTCGCATCAGGCGAGTGTCCCCTGGCCTGGAGCTGGTCTGGGCAGTTGCAGGGGCCTTCTGCTGTCCCCTTCCAGGGTGTCTGTGTGGTTCTTCAGCTCTCCCCTACATTCTGTGTAGAGCTCAGAGCCGATCAGAACCCCAGCTACTTCCCAAGTGCTGCTTTTATCTCACATTTTAAAAAGTCTCGAGGCTTCCCTGGTGGCTCAGTGGTAAAGAACCCACCTCCCAACCTAAGAGACACAGGTTTGATCTCTGGGTCGGGAAGATCCCCTGGAGAAGGAAATGGCAACCCACCCCACCCCAGTAGTCTTGCCTGGGAAATCCCATGGACAGAGGAGCCTGGCAGGCTACAGTCCACGAGGTTGCAGAGTCGGACACGACTGAGTGCCACCACCCAGAACTGCGTGCTGAAGACCGCTGGCGTACAGTGTTGAGTAAGTGTTGACCAGAGCTGTGTCTAATTTTAGGTAACAGGGAAACCACAAACCCCTCAGAGTAAATTTGCATCTTTGTCACGACAAGAAAGCTGGACCAGCAGGTGTAACTTTCACATAGATTTAAACTTAAAGTTGTTTTTTTTTTTTTTTTGATTGTTTTTTTGGTGTTCTCTGGAGCGGGGAGGAAGCCAGTTTTAAAGGAGAGTTCATAGTCTCCAAAAACATTTAAAGTAAGTTTTTCACCAAAAAGCCAGTCTTCTGCGATGACTGTATTCAGGAAGCCATCAGCCAGGGTCAGGATGGCAGAAAGCCGTCATCTCCCCAGCCGACATCCCTTTCGGGGTGGAGCCCAGAGCACAGGCTGGGGACGGTGTGGCCAGGCCGAGGCTCAGCATTGCCCACCTCAGGGCCTGTCCTGGGGGCATAGCCACATGGATCCCAACCCAGACCTCAGTCACCCCCCTGCCATATCTTGGCGTCTCAGAGCCGTGGGCATCTCAGGTAATTGCTGGAAATGATGATAGGGTGGCTTATTACAGAAAAATTCAAGTATTCAGACTTCATATTACAAACCAAAATTCTTCTCCATATGAATTTTGCTTTATATTTTAAGTGAAAGCTTTTTTTAAAAACTTCTATGAAAGTGTTGGTCTCTCAGTCGTGTCTAACTCGTTACAACTCCATGGACTGTAGCCCACCCCTGTCCCTGGAATTCCCCAGGCGAGAATACTGGAGTGGGTTGCCATTTCCTTTCCGGGCGATCTTCCCGACCCAGGGTTTGAACCTGCGTCTCCTGCATTGCAGGCAGATTCTTTGCCATCTGAACCACCAGGAAGCCCTTCTGTATTTATAACTAAAAATAACTTAATATATACGTTTTCCTATCTAAACAGGATAAATTTAGGGGTTTCCCTCCTATTTTTATAGTAATATATTAAAGTCAAGGAAAATCTGCCATTTCTTACCTTCTACTCCAATTTTTATATTTCCATGTTTCCTTCTGTATTTTTTCCGTAAGTAGTCATCATCACATAGACATGGTTCATTTCACTAATGATCTTTTTATATAGTTGAACATCTTTACAGTGATCATGTTTTATCTTCTGGATATGCCAGAATTAACCTTTTTTCTGTCATTGGATATTTAGGTTGTTGAGATAATTTTTCTCTCATCAGAAACGCTATCTTTGTAAAGGACTTTTTTCCCTACTTTGGAGTGACTTTTTAGAATATCCAAACATAACATTGCAAGGCAAAAAATAAAAAAGCCAGACCACTTTTAGAGCTCCTGTTGAGTAGTGCCGAGCTGCTTTCATTTTTTAAAAAGGTCTTTATTCTTGGCCGTGCTGGGTCTTCACTGCTGCGCGGCCTCTTCTCTGGTTGAGGCGCAGGAGTTCGCTCTAGTTTTGGGGCACAGGCTTCTCCCTGCGGGGCGTTTCTGGTTGCGGAGTGTGGCTCTGGAGCACACGCTCAGGAGCTGTCTCCCTGCGGGGCGTCTCTGGGGAGCAGGCTCTGGAGCACACGCTCAGGAGCTGTCTCCCTGCGGGGCATCTCTGGGAAGCAGGCTCTGGAGCACACGCTCAGTAGCTGTCTCCCTGCGGGGTTTCTCTGGTTGCGGAGCGTGGCTCTGGAGCACACGCTCAGTAGCTGTCTCCCTGCAGGGCGTCTCTGGGGAGCAGGCTCTGGAGCACACGCTCAGGAGCTGTCTCCCTGCGGGGCGTCTCTGGGGAGCAGGCTCTGGAGCACACGCTCAGTAGCTGTCTCCCTGCGGGGCGTCTCTGGTTGCGGAGCGTGGCTCTGGAGCGCACGCTCAGTAGCTGTCTCCCTGCAGGGCATCTCTGGGGAGCGTGCCTCTGGAACACACGCTCAGGAGCTGTCTCCCTGCGGGGCGTCTCTGGGGAGCAGGCTCTGGAGCACACGCTCAGTAGCTGTCTCCCTGCAGGGCGTCTCTGGGGAGCGTGCCTCTGGAGCACACGCTCAGGAGCTGTCTCCCTGTGGGGCATCTCTGGTTGCGGAGCGTGGCTCTGGAGCACACGCTCAGTAGTTGTGGCTCACGGGCTTAGTTGCTTCTGTGCATGTGGGATCTTCCCAGACCAGAGATCAAACCCGTGTTTCCTGCATTGGCAGGCGGATTCTTGACCACTGGACTTCCAGGGAAGCCCCAGGTTGCTTTCTTAAGACTCTTAAGCCCACGTTGTCCCCAGCTTGGGGACGGGACCCATTCTGTGATACACTGAAGTTCCTGTAACGATCATCTATCTTTACCTGCCATGGAACAAGGACCAAAGACGTGCTCCTTTGGTGCCACAAGTGGGCGTTTCACCACCGCAGGCCCTTTGAGCACACACAGCGACACCCAGCCCCCTCTTTCACTGTGTTGGACTCGCTGCCTGTGCCTTAGCCGTCTCTCTCAGACACCCTTCTCTGTGGGTCCTTAGCACTTAACACAAACGTAGCATGGAAGTCAGGCCAGCAGCAGAAAGCTTCACGTTGCTGCTGTTCAGTCGCTCAGTTGTGTCTGATTCTTTGTGACCCAGTGAACAGCAGCACGCCAGGCTTCCCTGTCCTTCACCAGCTCCCAGAGCCTGCTCAAACTCATGTCCATTGAGTCAGTGATGCCATCCAACCATCTCATTCTCTGTTGTCCTTTTCTCTTCCTTCCTTCAATCTTTCCCAACATCAGGGTCTTTTCTAATGAGTCAGCTCTTCCCATCAGGTGGCCAAACTATTGGAGCTTCAGCATCAGTCCTTCAAATGAATGTTCAGGACTGATTTCTTTTAGGATTGACTGGTTTGATCTCCTTGCACTCCAAGGGACTCTCGAGAGTCTTCTCCCAACACCACAGTTCAGAAGCATCAATTCTTCGGTGCTCAGCCTTTTTCATGGTCCTACTCTCACATCCATACATGACTACTGGAAAAACCATAGTTTTGACTATACAGATTTTTGTCAGCAAAGTAATGTCTCTGCTTTTTAATATGCTGTCTAGGTTTGTCAAAGCTTTGCTTCCAAAGTGCAAGCGTCTTTTAATTTCCTGGCTGCAGTTGTCATTTGCAGTGATTTTGGAGCCCAAGAAAATAGTCTGTCACTGTTTCCCCATCTATTTTCTATGAAGTGATGGGACCGGATGCCATGATCTTAATTTTCTGAATGTTGAGTTTTAAGCCAGCTTTTTCACTCTCCTCTTTCACTTTCATCAAGAAGCTCTTTAGTTCCTCTTCGCTTTCTGCCATGAGGGTGTTGTCATTTGCATATCTGAGGTTATTGATATTTCTCCTGGCAACCTTGATTTCCAGCTTGTGCTTCATCCAGCCCAGCATTTCTCCTGGTGTGTTCTGCATGTGAGTTAAATAAGCAGGGTGACAATATACAGCCTTGATGTATTCCTTTCCCAATTTGGAACCAGTCCGTTGTTCCACTTCCGGTTCTAACTGTTGCTTCTTGATCTGCATACAGATTTCTCAGGAGGCGGTAAGGTGGTCTGGTATTCCCATCTCTTTAAGAAGTTCATTGTGATCTACACAGTCAGAGGCTTTAGCATCGTCAGTGAAGCAGAAGTAGAAACTTCATGCTGCTTTACAGTTACAACCCTGCCCAGCTTTGAGCTCTCAGCATTTTGAAAGCTTCTAATGACTTGACTTGGATATTCATTTTAATAGAAATACGAACCCCTAGATAAGAACTGAATAATAGATACCCACGTGTCTGTAGGACCGTAATGTCTCAGTGATCATGTCTTTACCTCTGCTTGCTTTGGCTGGAGACCACAAATGTGCTGGCCTAAAAGAAAATGAGATATCTGGAATGGTGTGGTTTGGTGGTTAGTAATTAGCTATATACTGGTGTCTGCTCAGGTACTGGAGAAGCGCCTTTTTAAAAGCCACTGCAGTGGCACCCCACTCCAGTACTCTTGCCTGGAAAATCCCATGGACAGAGAAGCCTGGTGGGCTGCAGTCCATGGGGTCACTGAGGGTCAGTCATGACTGAGCGACTTCACTTTCACTTTTCACTTTCATGCATTGGAGAAGGAAATGGCAACCCACTCCAGTGTTCTTGCCTGGAGAATCCCAGGGACAGAGGAGCCTAGTGGGCTGCTGTCTATGGGGTCGCACAGAGTCGGACACGACTGAAGCGACTTAGCAGCAGCAGCAGCTTGTCCCTTCACCGTTTCTGTCCCAAACTCAGTCCTGTGAATTACGTTCTTAAAGGCGCAGCCCACGTTTGCCCTGTGGTTTTTTCCTCTGAGGACTTTGATCCGTCCAGATTTCCCTCTTGTCACTTTTTTTCTTTTATAAGCTCTTCAGAGTTTCACCTTCCTTCCCAGATTTCCTTACTGCTGCTGTGCATAAAGGGTGGCCGGGCCGCCTGCTGTCTGCTTTGTCCCCTGTGTGCCTCGGTGCCACTCGCTGCTGTGTTCTGCCAGCCACCTCGGGTCTCCTCTCCACGAACCCAACAGGGTGCTGGTTTGGGGCGGCCCATCCTTCAGTTTGCTCTGTTGGGTTGGGTTTGAGGGCAGCAGAGGACAGGTTTGGGAGGGGGGGCTGGTTGTCACCTGGTTGCCCTGGAGCATCAGTCCTACACCACTTGCCAAGGGGCCTCTTGCCCCTCGACACAGCAGCATCCCCCGGAGGGGGGAGTGGCAGAAGGTTCCAGGCAGAAGCCGTGATGGGCTCCATGGTGCCTCGACACACATCCATGGTGACTCTTGTTCTGTCTCCCCCATCAGACTCCAGAGCCCGCGGTAGAGCCGCCCCGCACTCCCGAGCTCAAGCAAGGCCTGTACGAGCTCTCTGCCGGCAACTTTGAGCTGCACGTGGCGCAAGGTAGGCGGGCGGGCGGGCCTGCGTGCGTGGCTAGGGGCGGGCCGCAACCCTGGGGGCGGGGCGTGCCTAGGGTCCTACCTCCCAGGTGGCCAGGGCTTCTCTCCCAGCTTGAGGGCTCGGGGCCACTGCATGGGTGGCGTTTGTCCAGGGTTTCTCTCGTGCAGCCCCGCCGACACCTGTGTCTAGCGCTCTTTCTCTTGGAGATGACACCTCTCCATCCGATGGAGAAGCCGGTTCTGGTGCCAGGCTGAAGCTTCGGGTGTGCGGAGCACACGCGTCAGGACTGGGCGCTCTCACCTAACTTGTGCACGGGCTGGACTCGCACCCCTGGATGATGTGATGTTTCTTTAGTTAGCCTTAATCACGTGCTTACTGACCTGAGGCAGAAACAAAGGTTTCTCGTAACTGTTTAAAGCAGAATTTAGTTGGGACCGTTATAACACAAATCAGGATACGTGTTCTTCACCCTTAAACTACTTTTTTGATACCACATCTTAGTCTCCTGGGACTTCCCTGGTGGCTCAGACGGTAAAGCGTCTGCGTACAATGCGAGAGGCCTGGGTTCAATCCCTGGGTCGGGAAGATCTCCTGGAGAAGGAAATGGCAACCCACTCCAGTATTCTTGCCGGGAAAATTCCATGGACTGAGGAGCCTGGTAGGCTACAGTCTATGGGGTCACAAAGAGTTGGACACGACGGAGCGACTTCACTTTCACTTTCACTTTCTTAGTCTCCTAAATGTCAGAGTGACCCAAGTACAGTTTCTTAATAACGTATGTAAGAACTCCCTTCACAAGCTCAGAAGCATGGGCTCAACAGTGAAGGGCTTGAACGTGAATCCAGCCGCCAGGCTGACCTCTGCTCTCAGATGCTGCCCTGGAGAGAGATCCTCCGTGTGACTGAGGCAGGACCGTTCTGAAAAAGGGCTTAAAATTGTGTCTGGCCTTGTGGGTCCTGCCTGCTGGGAGTGAAAACCCACCCCCTCCAAGGCTGGAATCACTTGTGATGCCTGCAGCCACGTTCGATTTTTAATTAAAGGTCATTATTGGTACCGATGCTCTGGGAGTGGACCTTCAGGGTTTCTGTTCTCCGGGAGTCACTTTGAGGCGTGCTGGGACTCCCCGCAGGACGTGTTACCAAAACCACCCAAAGCCCAGCCCTACCCCCTGAGCGGGTCACCTGCCGAGGGGCCGAGTCCGCAGGTCTGCTGGGAAAGCGGTGCCCCACCCACCCTGACCCCGCTCCCCTTGAGGCGCCGGGAAGTCCTGGACCCGCTGTCTCCACCTCACAGCTCGGGGCGGTGATGGGCCTGTCTGGGGAGACATGGTTCCAGCCTTGCAGACCAGCTGCTAACATATATATATATATATATATTTGTTTTTGTTTTACTTTAAAGAACTGAGGTATAGTTGACACGAAACATTGACTGTCGAAGCAAGTTCCCCTCAGGTCCCTCCGACGCCTCACTGCTGTGCTGACCAGGTGCCCCCTGGGCATCACCACGCGAGCCTGACTTGGAGCCTGGGTCCCCGTCAGGGCTGCTGGTTGCTTCTCTCCCTGCCTGCAGCCTGACGCCTTTCTTTGCTCTAGGCTGGTCGAGGTCGAAGAGCCGAGATAAAAGTCTTCAGTGTCTCAGTCATGATGTGGTTTACTTCCTAGCCAAGAGAGTGATACTCGAGTTTTTGGGTTTTTTTTTTTTAATCTTCTATTTTATCGTGAAATAAAAGCTGGATACAGAAAGCAGTGTAGGGGCAGTGAATGGTCGTAAAGCACTCACCCTGTAGCCACTGTCCAGCTCACGTCCCCGCTCCTCTCCCACCCGCTTCCTTCTGTCCCCCGAAGAGCCCTGCCTGACCGGGCGGAAACCACCGCTTACTTTCCTCTCCGGTTCGTCACTCGAGTGTGCCCTCCGGCACAGTAGTTGAGGCTGGTCTCTCTCCTTTTTTAAATCTCTCTCTCCTAAGTCTCTTTCAGTCTCTCTGTTCCCTCAGCATCTCTTTCTCCCTTGCTTCTGTTTGCCAAGCACACAGACCTGCACATTTCCTGCAGTGGGGACTCCTCGTATTCCCAGGGTGTGGAATACAGCCTCTCTGTCCCTGGGCCCTCATGTCTCTATTCCATGTGAGCTGGCAGTTGGCTCTAGGGCTGTTTTCACTCCGTGTTTGATGTTTTGAGGGGTGTGAGCATGGCTGCATGGCTGGGCAGTCTCTCTCTGATGTCAGCAGCCTCGCCCATCACTGCGCAGAATCCGTAATTCACCAGAGATGCCAGCCAGCACCACTGCTGAAATGACAGGGTCCCTTCTTCATTTTTTTTCAGCAAGAGGTAACTGGCCCTTGTTTATCACTCCGTTATCCAGAGTGCAGTTCATCTCAGGAAAGACAGGCTGTAAAGTGCCCGCTTCTTCCCCTTTTTTGCCAGTTTTCCAAATAATGAGTTGGTTCCCTGGTGTCCTTCAAAGGTGACAAATTCCTTTCTAAGGATTGCCACGAACTCAGGGATAGAGACATATTTGATGGGGAGTCACTTCTTACCGGCTGAAGGGTTCATCCTGAGCTGAGCTTTGCAGGAAGACGGAGCTGAGATGCGCCCATTCTGTCCGTGTGGGTGGCTGTGAATCACTCTGTCCCCCTCCCTGCTTTCTCCCCCCGAAGGAGACCACTTCATCAAGTTCTTCGCCCCGTGGTGTGGTCACTGCAAAGCTCTGGCTCCGACCTGGGAGCAGCTGGCTCTGGGCCTTGAACATTCCGAAACTGTCAAGATTGGCAAGGTGAGTGAGCATCCTGTTGAACTGGAAATAGACCATCTTTGGCTGGATTAATTAGCCGAGTAGCCCATTATTAATTCTGTGCGTGTAGTCGCAAACTTGATTTATTAATTCCATTTAATGTGCCACTTGATAATTCATTTCACCTTCACAGATGGCAACCTGGTTTCGAGAGTGCTGACTTTTCCACATTCTAGAGATTAAAATTAGGGCTTTGGCTCCTTGGTTGATTTTGAAGCCATGGCCTGTTAAGAGGCCTTTCTGCCAAGACCTGGGACAGAGCTGTAGAGAACATTCACTGGATGCCCTCAGAGACCAGGCACACTGGGTCTCAGCCAGGAGCTGGTTCCTAAAGGACCTCGGCTACATGCCCACACAGGGTACAAAAGACCCACCCGAAGTGAGCCCCACCTGCTCACACTGCTGCCTGGAATCCTTTCCTACTTCACGTGGGGAAGCCAGAAGTGGTGCCTAACCACTGGGTTTTCTAGAAATATCTAGGGTAGCTTCTGGATCTTCAAGCACTTTGTAATCTCATCCATCCCCCATCACCCACCAAACACCCCTGCCTGCATCGCTTTTTATCAAAGCCTCCTCCTCTGCTTTGCCGGGGACTGATTCGTATACAGACTTAGCGCTGTGTGTCCAGTAGTTAATAAGAGGCTCTGCCCAGCACAGGGAGATGCCAAAAGCACAAGCCTGGGGTTCAGACAGACGTGGCCAGCCACCTCAAGCAGTTCTGCACCCCCGTCTCCCGCTCTGCAAAACCAGGACGAGATCTGACTGAAGTGGGTGGCAGTGAAGCGCTGAGCGCAGACCTGGGCTCGGAGCAAACGCCTCGGAAGTTAGAGTGTCGTTAAAGGAATTTTTCACTGTTGCCTGTTAAAGACTTAAGAGTTTTTTTTTGTTTGTTTGTTTGTTTTTCAGTTTTGTCTTTTTATTATAGTCCAAATACTCCTATTTAAAACTGATGACTTTTTTCCACTTTATCTTAAAACTCTGTAAGCTTGAACCTGAGAAGACATTTTTCCCATCCGAGTACTAACCTGGCCCTACCCTGCTTAGCTTTCGAGATCAGATGAGATAGAGCATGTTGAGGGTGGTCTGGCTGTAGACCTGAGAAGACGTTTCTCAGCTCACCTTGTGACTGGCTGGGGCGGGGGGCGGGTCTCTGTCCCTAGCAGCAGGCCATCTCCTCTCCAGCTGTCAGGGTAGGGTCCCTTTTTCCACCTGTTAACCTGCTCAGGGTAAATGATCACTTCCTAAAACCTGGTGTTTTTAAATGAGTGAAAATAAATCACATCTCTGAAGTACATCTTGTTCCCCTGCCCCCTCCACTCAGGGGCAGCTGAGCAGTTCTTGGGAAAGGTCTCTCCAGAATCTGCAGACACTGCAGAGACTCTGCCCATGGGGGACTTGAGTAGTTTTCTTTCTGAAAAAAGTGCTGAGTGTCCGACAGACAGTTGGTAGTTGGTCAGGAAGGCCCTCGGAGAAACTGACTGGGTGTGCGCTCTCTCTCTCCAGGTGGACTGCACGCAGCACTATGAACTCTGCTCAGGAAACCAGGTCCGAGGTTATCCTACGCTCCTCTGGTTCCGAGATGGCAAAAAGGTGCGTCTTCAGGTCTCCGTGTGGAGATAGGAGGTGTGTCTGTGCCCCAGCTGAGCTGTCAAGTGGGTTAACAGGGCACGGCAACCCACCCCAGTGTTCTAGCCTGGAGAATCCCCACGGACCGAGGAGCCTGGTGGGCTGCAGTCCATGCAGCCGCAAAGAGTCGGACATGACTGAGTGACTGAGCTCAGCACAGCTGCCAGCACAAGTGGTTTGGGCTCTGATTTAAAGGAACACATGTCACGGGACGAGAGGTTCTTGGTCTTCCCTGGTGAGATCTGGTGGTTGAGAGGAACCGTCAGCTGTTGACACACAGCGTTGCAGGCTCAGGTTATCTTTAGAACAAGCTGGATCCACGGTCCTGTTCCACTGCTCTGGCCCTGACCTTTGAGGGAGTCAGCGTCCGCTCCATCCCTGGCCGATGGACTGAGCCCAGGCCTGGTGACCCTTGGTTCCCCAGAAGAAAGGCCCTGTCAAACTCTGCTCAGAGCAGATCATTTATGCTTCGCCTTGACATTCGAGCAGCGGACGCCACTGGCCAGGACCCCCAGAGGGAGCCGCCCGAAGGCAGGGGTCCCGGGCGGGCAGGGGAGGGCCCACAGCGCTGACGTGTGCCTGTGCCCCGACAGGTGGACCAGTACAAGGGAAAGCGGGATCTGGACTCGCTGAGGGAATACGTGCAGTCGCAGCTGCAGAGCGCGGGGCCTGCCGCCCCAGAGCCCACCCAGCCCTCGGAGGCCCCGGCGCTGGCCGCCGAGCCCGCGGCCGACCAGGTGGGTGCCAACCAGGAACGGTGTGGGAACGGCCCGCACTCCACGTTTCAACACGACCTCATCACCTGCTTTTATGTGCTTATAGGGGTTTCTCTTTTAAACACCTTGAGGCAGGTGTGAGACAAGGATCCTGAAAGTATGTGTCCACGTTTCTGGAGCGTTCTTCCCTTGGGTTAGTCATCGCTGCCCTTGTGTCAGCGAACAGCTGAGGGGCAAGTGGGTATTTGCTGGAGGGGCTGCGCCGGCAGGAGGGCAGGGCGAGGAGGCCAAGGGCGCCGTGTGGGGTGGAGAGGAGGTGGCCACTGCGCCGAGGAAGGTCTTGTCAGCCCGCCAAGGGTCTTAGGTCTGTAGGAAGCCAGTGGCGGGCTTGGAACAGATGGGGACTTGACGAAAGCTGCCCGGCTACAGCCCGTGTGCAAGAGATGGGAAAGGGTTGTATTGACATGGGCGGTGTGGGCCCCCACAGCTGAGGGGACTCCAGCTCCACCAGCGCGTTGGGGTGGTGGGGAGCTTGGCCAGGGACGCTGGGTGGGCACTGGGGTGTCCGGGGGACGGTGCACCGAGCTCAGGGTGGGAGGAGGGAAGCAGTTTTCAGGGCTGGGCGGGGGGTGTGGACGTGGCGACAGGTCAGTGTGTGCGTCTGAAGCTGCAGCCGATGTCTGTCTCCCCAGATGAGTCGGGTGCCGGGGGTGGGAACGAGACTACTTGGGGAATAGAATTGTGTTTGCTCAGCTAGGAACCGTAAGGCGTGGTGGTCAGTTTAGTTCCTAAGTGGAATCCTCGTGTTGCTGATTCAGTTCACATGGTCTGTGGAGTTCTTCCCCGGGACGGGGTGCCTTGGTCCTGGCAGGGACGCCCTCCCTGCCCCACAGTGACCCTCTAGCCTCAGTGCTCACAGGGTGGTCGTGACTGGCTGGAGCCACCACGCCCCGAGGCCAGGCATCCATGCTTGGAAAAGCCAGCGGCCACCTACCCCCTCCACCCCACGTGGGGCTGCGGTGGGCCTCCCCTGCCCACAGCGGGAACCTCGGCGCCTGGGGACTGCGTGGATGTTGGTTAAACATTGACATTTTGTTTTCAGAAGTAAAGAAATGATTTTGTAGTTACGGACCCCGTGTAGGGGAGCATGTTGCAGTGGTTGTAAAGGTCATCCCAGATCCAGTCTAATTATATACTGGGATGTTTTCATCAAGCCCAGACGGTTTCTATTTATACTCACCTTTTCCACCGTTAAGTGGATCTTTTGGGGAGTGTGGTCACCTCTCCGGACAGAAAGGTGGCAGGGTCCGGACGGCCTCCCGGGCACTGACACCAGGACTCGGCCCCGGACTCGCGGGGGCGGCCGTGGCACGCAGTCACGTGACACAGCGCCGTGCCCTTGCTCCCACGTGAGGATGGCACGTCCACTTTTGGAGTAGATACAATTCTGTAAAGAACCATCCCGATGGAAGCGCTTAGAGCGGACTGGCTCGCTGCCCCTTTGCCCTGAATTCTCCAGAGTTCAGATTGAACAGTTTTCACATTGACTTTGAATTTTAAGATGGAAAGCAGCCTGTTTATTTGTAAAACACATCAGTGCCTATGCTTTTCTAGGGTCCTTAGAGAAGAAAATCTCTTTACGAATCCACAGATGAGAGCAGTAGAACCAGCGAGAACAGCAGTGTGCGTGCAGACTTCAGGGAGGCTGGCGGTTTGGACTTGGGTCAGTGTTTGGGGCTCCAGGCCCACGCGGTGCAGACCTGGGCGTGGCCCGCCCGTCCGCATGGCATCTCCTGGGCTCCGGACCGTGGGACCTGTGATTAGTTGCTGATGTTTTGTGAAAAGCGAGTCGTGTGGGTATGTGTATGTAGCCTTGGAGCACACGTTGCAGCACTTTAAAGATGTCTGACGGGCATTTCCGGGATCCCGAAACTTGACCCACACGGTCGTATCTGCTGTGTTTGAGTCGTGGCTTTTCCCTCCCCTCAGGGCACCGTGTTGGCATTGACAGAGAGGAACTTCGATGACGCCATCGCAGAAGGCGTAACCTTCATCAAATTTTATGCTCCATGGTAAGTGGCTGTTGGATCAGAAGCTGCTCTGTCATCATGCCCTCAAGGTACACCCTGATTCCCCACTCGCGTGCCGAGCCTCGAGTCTCAGTGTTGGGCACATACCACGCTCACACACAGTCGTGCTCTCGGGGAAAAGAAGGGTTACCGCTCAGCTCCTGCATTCAGGTAGGCGGAAGTTTGGAGGAGGAGGAGGTTCACGCTCAGCCTGCTTTGGAGAAAACACTGGAACAAGACTGGCCCCACGGCCAGCGTCATGTTGAAGTCGTGTGGGGTCTGGGTGCGCTCCCACACGGATGGCCGTTTGGGTTCAGCACCGTGAACTTCCTGATGGAGCTTTGCCAATCCGTCTCGGGATGTTAGGGGAATTGACTGGAGCTCGGGTTGCCGCTGGAGCCATGCAGCATGTCAGTCAGCTGCCCTGCCCGTCCCGTGGCCTTTGGGGACCGGAGCAGAGGTGGGGGCTGCTCCAGACCAAGGCACCGGAGGCGGCAGGAACACAGTGGGTTCCGGGCTGTGCCTCGCACCTGTGACCCTGGAAGCCTGTTTCCTGTTCACCTCCTGCTCACGGTACACTTATAAACAAGGGAGCCCGCAGTTTACCGCAGAGAAGGCTTCCCAGCTCAGTATCGCTCTCAGCCCTTGTTGCCTCTGTCCAGTTACCTGAACATGTGGATTCAGGGACGGGGGTGGGGAGGAGGAAGGCTGACATTTATAAACTCAGGCCCAGGAGGCCGTCTGGGCAGCGGCGCGTGGGTGAGCGGATCCAACGCCTCAGCGGCTCCGTCATGCTCTGTCCCCAGGTGCGGGCACTGCAAGGACCTGGCCCCGACCTGGGAGGACCTCTCCAAGAAGGAATTCCCCGGCTTGGCGGAGGTCACCATCGCCGAGGTGGACTGCACTGCTGAACGGAACCTCTGCAGCAAGTACTCGGTGGGTCCGCATGGCCGGAGCCTCCTGGGGACAGAACGGGGGTGGGGGGGTTCCCAGGGGGACTGTGATGGGGTGGCCTCATCCGAGGTCACTCACGCTGCCCTCCTCCTCTCAACAAAGTGTTCGCGTCCTTTTGAGCGTCTTGAGGTTTTTTTCCTTTCTCATTTGAAAAGCAAAAAGAGCTGCTCTCCCAAAAGATAAGGCTTTTCTCTGTGAGTGCACATGATTCCGTTGTGGTGGGCGGGGAGTGAGGCTTCCCCACCTGGCAGGAGGCTGGCGGTAGCTGAGACTCAGAGCTGGAGGGCAGGACCCCACCTGCAGGACCGTTCTTGTTGGCCGAACAGCTGGCGCGTCGCCTTCCTTGTAAACGCCTGAGGAGCTTGCTTTTCAGACACGAGGCGGCGCTCCACAGAGGAAGTGTTTGATCCTACACTTCCCCGCTGGGAGGGCTGCACCAGCAGCCTAGGCACGTGGCTTGGCTTCTTCATGCAGCTGTTGCCTTCTTTCCAAGCTATTAGCACCACTGAATAGCCTAGTACACTTGCAGTTTCTGTTTTTCAACTTGTGCTGTTCTCTTAAAACACTTCTGAGGCCTCTGGAGTTTATCAGAAGAGATAATACCACAAACGTCATCTGCTTACTAGAAGACGGCGTGTCTGTGTTTTCAAGAGAAAAGCGGTGAGCCGTAGTGGACAGGCGTGTGTCCACGAGGTTCTCGCTTCCCCTTAGTGTGGCCTCGGAGCACCTGCATGTCACCCGGGAGCTTGTAGGAGTGCAGCCTCTCAGGCCCGCACCAGCTCCCCAGGGCTCGTGTGAAAGTCTGAGACGCACTTCAGGGTGAAGTGCCTCCTCAGTGCTGATCTTGAAAGTGTTTCGTTTGGGTTTGAAAAGTGAAATAGAGCCCCAAGGCTCTGCTTTCTGCAGCCTTGGGTAGTTTGCTGAGGGTCTGTGCGCTCTGAAAATCTAGCTGTAGACTTCCTTGGGCTCGAGGGTCTTTTCTGATTTTACTCTGTGCATGAATCAGGCTCTTTTTTAAGCTTTTCTTTTCTTTTTTTAAGGTACGAGGCTATCCCACACTGCTGCTTTTCCGTGGAGGAGAAAAGGTTGGCGAGCACAGCGGGAGCCGCGACCTGGATTCCTTGCACCGCTTCGTCCTGCGTCAGGCAAAGGACGAGCTGTGAGCCCGGCGGGGCGCCGTCCCTCGGCCGCTCCCTGCTTCCCTGCAGCGGTGACTCAGAGATCCGAATGTACTAAACTCGTGCTGTCTTCTCCGTGTGTGTTTTTAAGCCAACACACCCTACAGATTCTTAAGTTTCTCTAAGTAAATGTGTAACTCACGATCCCTTTGCAAACTAAATATTTTCGGTGGCGACCTACCATCCATTCCCCCCTTTAACTTGCTCTTCGTGAAATCGAAATGGTTTCCTTTGAGACTAAAACAGAGTCGAGGAAAACCCAACTGCCAGACTACTTTTGGCTCCCTAGTGATTCTGGTGACAGCGTCATCCAAAGCATTGTTTTCAAAGGGCCCACGAGTCCTAGCCAGGTGGCCTTGCCTTGTGGCCCTGTTGAGTTGCTTTGATCACATGACTTGTTCATACGTGGCTGGTCCATAGCTTGGAGCAGGTTTCACACACAAACCCCCGATGCCTGTGGAAGAGCCACTTGTCCAGCCCCTCTGGACCTCCTGTCTCTGCGGGTGCCTCTCACGGAGGGTGGTGAGCCGCCGTGAAAGCCGTGGTACCTGACACGTGCCTGAGTAAGATAGTGCCGCTGCCATGGCCTTGTGTGGGTGTTGACACTTGACCGATTGCTTATTACTGTTCAAGGAATACTTCTGTCTCTCCTGCAAGATTTCATTTGGGAATGTGAAGCCAGAGTCCCTGTGAACGTCAGGATTCGATGTCTCTCGTGGAAACTGTGGACGTGGGAAGTGCCACACAGCTCGTCGTGACCCTTCTAAGAACTCCTAGGAAGGTTGTGATTGTCTCTGCCTCCCAGGAGGGGGCAGGAGGGCTGCACGAACTCTCCCAGGTCGGGTGTCAGGGACCGGGAACACCCCGCGGCCCCGCAGCAGGTGGCGGCAGATGCCCTGTGTTCAGTCCGCCTTCCAGGAGGCCACCCATCTCCTGTGTGCAGAGGGGATTGACTCGACCTCCAGACCAAGGCAGGCAGGGTTGCAGTCGGCCACGTCCCTGGTGTCCTGATTCACGCCATCCTGGGTATAAAGCCCTTTTACCGACGCCCTTGGAAATCAGCCGCCGTAGGCCTAGGCTCCCATAAGGTATGTAACCTGTACATCCTTCCGCATCAGTTAGCCCTCATGATAACACCCTTCGCCCCACCGCCCTTGCTCAGGCAACGTGGCTGCTTAGTGAGAAACGAGACCCCGTCCACTGTCCGCAGCAGATGAAACAGCAGGATCCTGGCCAGCCTCTGCCTTAAAGGAGATCTTTATTAATCATGTATGGTTCACAGATGTTCTTTTAAAAAAAAAAAAACCCAACTTTCTAGAGAAGCACAATCTTCATGAGTGGCTTCGGCTTTGCATTGAGTCTTGTTTTAAAAGAAAATCAAAGTGGTACAATTTGTTTACACTATGATACTTTCTAAATAAACTCTTTTTAAAAAAAGTCTGGTGTTCCCTTAAATGTTACAGCAAAACAGATATAAAATAGACAATAAATTATAGTTTCTATTTACAAAAAAGCTGTGAGTGCAGATATAGATCATAAATGTATTATTTAATCAGTTTAGTATGAATTGGTTTCCTAGTACATGATCGTGAACAAGACATCTTAAGAACATCCTCATCTTTGATCTGAGTCTCATTTTCAACAGGAGAAAACCATGATTTCGGTTCCCAACCCACACGCCTGTCCTAACCCCTTCCTCAGTCTAGATGACTTAGGAAGTCCTCAGCCCATCGCTTCTACTGGTCTAAACCCTTGATGCAGAACGCTATCCCATCAAAGAACTGCGTTACCAACACAGGAGAAGTGGCGGTCCTAATGTAAGTGAGCTTTTCAGAGAGCCATCCCCCACGGGAAGGGGTGCAGACGAGTCGCTCGGGTAAACGATGGCTTTAAAAAGGCTTCTCTTCTGTGGAGCCTCCCCCTCAAAGAGAGGGTCACTCACTCTCTGCTTTTGGTCCTAGCACAGAAAACAGCAAATGCTGGGGCGAGGAGAGGGGTAAAGGATGTAGTTTAACTAAAATAAGTGTATCTTCTCTCACCAACAAAATGCCCACATGACAGCAAGACTGAGACAAAAGGCACTTACTTGCAGGCCGCCCAGCTGAGACCCACGTTCCCAGGGCAAGATCGGAACAGAGGTGTATCCGACCCTTCCGTGATCTGCAAACTCTGAGAAGCTACTGAACCCGCTGATATTTGAGCCAAAGACGACTTTTACTTCAAGATTATTTTCCCTATTTACTCTCTAAAACCACAAGGATCTAAAGCAGTAACTGATTTTGGTGGGTTTGGGGAGGGTGCAGAGGGGAACCCCTCCAAGTTACATTTCTGCAGTCCCCAGACTTCAGACGCTCGAGTGCTGCTTCCTAGAGCCCGATGGCTACTCACAACGCTCACGGTGTGAGCAAGGGGCGGACGGGGTCCCTTCGGGTCTGCATCGGGCGGAAAGGCCAACGCCAGCCGAAGGTGGCCTCGGGGTCTCCTCCTGCGTCCCGGGGGCCTCTGTGGGCTTAAGGCGGACGT
This sequence comes from Bos grunniens, assembly GCF_055505025.1. Classification (NCBI taxonomy): domain Eukaryota; kingdom Metazoa; phylum Chordata; class Mammalia; order Artiodactyla; family Bovidae; genus Bos; species Bos grunniens. The sequence continues at coordinate 49,124,787 of NC_141187.1, forward strand.
GATCCAGGAGTCCAGGCAGTGTGTGCACAGCGTCCCCAGCCATTCACCCCGAGTCAGTGGCACCCACACGCTCGTACGACCATGTTCCGGTACTTCTTCAGGATGACATTGGAGTTGTCGTCGAAGTAGAGCACCGAGATGGCGTTCAGTTTCGTGGGCGCGCAGCACGGTTTGGGGACGTACTCGGGGTTCATGAGGTGAACCTGTTCCAGAGACGAGAGGAGGGGGCGGCATTAGGGATGGCCCCCAGTCCTGGCTGACCCCCCGCCCCCCGTGGCGTGAAGCCGGCCAGTGCTCACCAGGGTCTGCACGATGGCATGGTTGGTAGCGTTCATGTGTGCGTTGAGAGGGAACGAACATTCTCCGTCACAGTAGTTGGCAGCGTAGCCCTTGGGGGCAATGATCCAGTCCTTAATTGAACACAAAAGGAAGCGACAAGGGGTCAGCACACGGGCCCCACACCCCCTGGGTGCTGAGGAACCCCATGAGAAGGCCTCGCTCACGTGGGGCAGCTAAGGAGACAGACACGGGGTCAAGGACGCGTGAGGGGCAGAGTGAGGTGCAGACCTGCTCAGTCTGACTCTGGAGCCCTGGTTCCCACAGCTGGGCCCACCTGCCCCGGCCTGCCTGCAGGCCTGCGGGTGGTCGGCTCCAGGAACCTGGACCAGAGGTGCCTCCTGGAGTCCAGGGTTCCCCTGTCCCCATAAGGCCACCTGCACACGAGAACCATCTCCAGTCACGTGGCACCTAGAATTTGCCTGAGCAGCGGCTTCAGGAAGGAGGCAGCACACGGGTGCCCTTCCAGTCTGGGTGAGCTGATAACTGTCAGATCAGTTTTTCCAGCCCTTTCTCGAAACGCAGTGCACACTGTTGAAATGCCCAAAGCAACGCAGGCCCTGGGGACTGAGAGAGAACGAGGGGAGAACTCTGGGCTGGCTGCGGATCTGCAGGGACTCGGAGGCCGTGCACCTGGGGGTCCCTGGAGAGGTGCAGGGGCAGGGGGCTTCAAGCACAAGTGGGCGGGCTGTCTCCCCTCCTCTCCAAGACCTAGGCAACTGAAAGGCTCCTAAGTACCTTCCCAGGAGGAACCTTCCCGACCCTGAAGTGCAAGGTCTCTGATGATGGCAGCCGCTGCCTTCAGGACGAGAGGAGGCCCTGAGACGGTCAGGAGCACTCACCTGCCACCCCAGGTCCTGGAAGCTCACGTAGAGCTCATGCTTCCGGCAGGCCGTCTTCAGCTCGCTGCTGTTGTAGTCTGCTGGGGATCAGAAGGCGCACCCATAACTCCCTCATTCCCTCCTTCACAGCCTCACCCGGACCCTTGGCCGCGGGCGAGCCCCCACTGGCCGCAGCCTGGGGCACCCAGAGCTCCGCAGGCTGCCAGCCGCTCGGGCGTCTGACACGCTGTTTCCCCTCTACCCCAGGGTCGGGCACACCGGCTCCCATCTCGACACGCCCGCACTGACCCGAGTGGACCTTTCAGCAACAGGGGCATGTTGTGACCCCCTGTTGGACCAAGAGGCCCCAGAGCGCTAACTCAGAGGACACGATTCACGTTCAAGACAAACACACTGGCAGGTTCCAATTCTAACGGGGACCATCCTGAAGCTGCTTGGAGCCTGTGAGGATGGCTTGGGGGGTCAGGAAGGGCCTCCTGAAGGGGGCGCCCTGGAGCCAGGAGGCCAGGAGTGGGGGGACACTGCTGTCCAGTCCCTTGACCGGGTCAGTGTCCCCCAGCCCCCACTAAGCCACCCCAGGAGAGCAGCGCCCGGCACATCAGCAGAAGCGTGCACACCTCTCTGGAGTCAGGCCCCGCTAGTCTGGTTTCTCACCCGACCCCCGCTCATCGAGGGCTGACAGAGCCGCTTCTGTGTGGCATGCCCTTCCCAAGAAACGAGGGGCCCCATCAGACGAGGCTTCTGTCCTCCAGCAGCTCGGGGAGCGGCAGGGGTGATGCGTGATGTGCCCAGCTCACTCCAGCACAAGACAGAATCTGGATGCTGTGCACGGGGTTGCTGGAGAGAAACCCCCTCGGGAGGTCAGAGAAGGCACAGTTACGAGGCAGAAGGGGAGAGAGCAGTCATGGAACGAGTGTGAGGACGCGTGAAGAGTGACCCAAACCGTGGACTCTCCTGTGCGATCACTCCAGCTCCAGGGGAGAGAGCAGTCATGGAACGAGTGTGAGGACGCGTGAAGAGTGACCCAAACCGTGGAATCTCCTGTGCGATCACTCCAGCTCCTCATGGGTCCCCAGAGAGCCCAGGATGGGGTCTGCTCCCCAGAAAGAACTCAGGCCAGCCTGACCTCTGGGGAAGGGGGATTGGAGATGGAGGCCAAGTCCTGAGACCCGCGTGATGGCTCTGGACATGGGGCTTGGGGGAGCCCGCAGGTGGGCAGGCACGTCCGCGTGTGGAGCGCGACCTGCCGGATCCCTGCGGGGGGGGCGGGGGGAGCCCCGTGTCCCAGGCTGCTCTTCTCAGAGGGGGAGCGAGGGGCTGTTCCTCCCCTGTGTCCCTTATAATCCAACTGGAATCCTGAGTGCAGCACCCCCCCAAGGCCCAGGAGTTGCTCCAGAGTATCATCAGACAGGGGAGGGGGCGCTGCAGGAAGCCCTGAATCCCTCCAGTAGACAGACCAGCGGGGGGCATCAGAAGCGAGCAGAGCCCCTGACCTCGTGGCACCTGTGCCCACCCCAGGCAGGGAGGTCAGGACGGAACGGGACTGGAGGACCCCTGGCTGGTGTCAGGATGCAGGCGGGGGAGTTTCTCGTCTTGCCGACTGGAACCGAGATGACGTGGGCGAGGGCTCCCGCCGACACTCCGCTCTGGCTGACCCACGGTCCCACCCCCGTTCTGGCTCTTTCTTCCCTGGGGCCAAAGGCTGGGAGATGCTCAGGAGAGCGGGGGTTGCAAAGAGATGGACACAGCTAAGCAACTAACCTTTTAAAAGGCATTGGGGATTTTGTCATTTTGACCTTAAATTCAAATTTTAGGGCCAGTAGCTTGGCTCCCAGATGTCTCGGTCAAGAGGTAGAGGCTTGTCCAGGGTTTTTTAAATGAAACCAGAACTTAATTCTCCACAGCTGTGGCGGACAAGTGTGGCATGAGTGATTGGAAAGTTGAATTGTTCCAAACTCCATATTCATAATACTTGACTCGCTTTTGCCATTAAGCCCCTTTAGGGTAAAAGTTGCCAAGGAATGAAGCTGACTAGAACTTGACCTTCTCCTCCATCCCTAGGGTTCACCCCTTATGAATGTGCTATTGGCCAGTAGGCTGAATAATCAGAGGCATAAACAGATGCTGCCAGACACTCAAATAATCCATCGAGTACTGCCATCTCCCAGGAGAGCACTGGGGGCCGGGGGCCTCTAGCTAGGGACTGGGGACAGAGGGACATGGAGCAGAGAGTCTCAGGGCTCAACCTTTAAGGGGTATCTCTGTCGTCAAGATCCTTAGCTCCCTATTCTCTTATTCATCAAGATAAAGGCTGAGAAGAGATCAGAGCCCCGATTAAATGGAGCTGTGTGAGACCTTGAAATCCTGCAGCCACAAACGAGTGGGATGGGCCTTCACCGCTGCCTCTCCTGCTAACCATCTCGCCGTAAACAAAATCGAGACACTGAAAATCAAGCTGCCCTCTCCCCGCCTGCCCCTCACCTCCCCAAACACTTTATGAGATTATCGACACCAGAAATCCTGCAGCGTCATGGCACAGGTCTGGGCTTCCCCTGGCAAGCCTCGGAAGCCCTGTGGATCATGGGGTACATGGGAGCCAGAGCCGCCTCTGGGAGAAGCTGGCGGATCCGGCCGAGGTGGGACAAGAGTGGTCAGACCGGTGCAGACGGAGGTGCCCGGGGAACAGCTGCTCTTTGTCCCTGACCTTGTCATTCTAGGCTGGAAGGGAGATGAGACCAGGGAACTGTTGCCTCTAAAAAACGTTTCCTCTGGGAGGACTAGCCTGAGCTCGGAGAACCTGGGCCGTGTGGACAGCATGCTCTGTGTGCCTGCTGTTCCAGTGTTTTCCTGGCCGAGCGTGGGGCCAGCAGCTGGCGTGGCCTGGGGTGGGGGAGGGGCACGACCAGCCCCCGACAGCCCCGGGTGGGGGGGCGGCAGAAGCCCTGGCTCCTCCCCTGGGCCCTGGTTTCTTAGGCGCCCTGCCTGTCTTTTCCCTCCTCTGTGTTTCTTCTCTCTCTTCCTCTTGGGGCTGGAAAGGCGGCAGGGGTGCCGCTGACCCCAGGGCTTGGGCTGGGCCGGGGCCGCCCAGACTCGGATGCCGCCGCCTCCCGGGGCTGCCCATCCCCGCCTGGGCGTGAGGAGGGCCCTGCCCTTCTCATCTAGGCCGCCCCGTGGACTGTAGCCCGCCAGGCTCCTCTGTCCATGGAATTTTCCAGGCAAGAATACTGGAATGGGTTGCCATGCCCTTCTCCAGGGAAATCTTCCTGACCCAGATATCGAACCCATGCCTCCTGCATTGGCAGGCAGGTTCTCTACTGTCTGAGCCACCAGGGTAGCTCAATACCTTTGAAGAACTATAAACAGCTACGTCACAGCCCTGACCCATGTCCATTCTACCCAAGCATCGTGTCCATAGTGGATGAGCCCACTCACCTCTGGCACATCCACCCATGGAAGCAAATAAGGAACTAGAGGGGACACCTGCCAAGAACTAAAAGGCTGAGCAAACACTGATCTGTGAGGAGGAGAGCCCCTAGTTTGTGGGCTGAAGTTCCCTGAAATCTACAGCAAAAGATGTGATAATTATAATAAAGTACCCGCATCGCTGCTTTGCAAGTGATGAGTTCTACTTACTTTTCTTAAGCTGGAAGCATACTGAATGGTCCCAACTGGAAAGTTCAAGAGGTAGAAGATATGAACTAGCAACAAGAAGGTCAGCAGTATATTTACATGTACCAGAGCCACCTCTCCTCCCAGGATCCCTAAAGATACATGTTTGGGTGGGCTGGAAAAAGACAGAAGGAGAATTTAAGAGATGCTCACAGGTAGCATCTGAATCAATGAAGAGCTCATTTTGGAGAGAGAGAGAGTCTTGTGAAGTTACTGGTTCATGACAGTCAGCAGGGCTGAGTGACGGCACCACGAACATGAAGGATGAAGGGGACCCAAAGTTAGCTAATCCGATTTGACATAATTGTTCCAAGTGGCAGAAAATGTTTTAAAACCATCTGCCAAAACATGGAGCAAGTCTCACCCGTGGTGTTGGCAGCCAGCTGCTAGACATGGCAGAAAATCTCAGACTCACCAGCTGAACTGAAATCGCATTAACTACTCCTGCCCCAAAGATGTCTAGGAAAGATCTTGAAAAATGAGCTAGAACAGAATCTAGAATCGCCACACAGAACCAACCCTCAAGGCCATTTGTTCACAACTCTTGTAATGGGTCGGTCAGGTGTCAGTCCCCCTGGAGACAAAATCATGGAACCGGAGAGAAAGATACTGTGGAAGAAGCAGGTAGAATGAGACCATCTAATGAGAGTTCTGGGAACCGTGGACAGGGTGGGCACCACAGGATCAGTGGCTGAGTCACTAGAATCCCCAGTGGGCTTGAAGCCCACTGGGGATTCTAGTGGTAAAACGTGTCAGAACGATGAATGATATGGTCCAGACGATACGCAAGCCCACTGGAGAAGTGCAAATCGGGGTAAGTGAAACCCATCCAGGGAGACTTGGGTCCAAACCCACTGTTCTGGTGCATGTGTTTGGAAAGTCCACTAGAAGGCCAAGGAGAGATGTGAGAGCAGATTTGGGGGAGGACGGGGAGAGGCAGACAGGCTCGCGGCCCTTCCTCGTTGAGGATTGGTCCTGCCGTCTCCAGATTTGGCAGCTCAGCTTTAAACACAGACGCATATTTCCCTGCCACGTTTCAGCTGGAGGACAGGCAGCTGGAGGACTGATGTGCTCACTCCTCTGCCCAGCAGCAGGACGGTGTCTGGTGGGCTACCCTGCTGGTCGTTTGAGTGGAGAAATGTTAATTCCCTAGGAGCACATCGTGGAAGACGGGGGCAGCAGGGGGCAACACTCTCTTCCTTCAACCTCCGGAAAGACTCACAAGGAGAAGTCCTGTCTGGACTCACACAGTCACACGCGACCACAGCGGTCTGTCTCAGCAGCATCTACAAAGTGCATAAAAACCCAGAAGCGCTTGGCCCCACAACAGCCCAGAAATAAACATGAACCGGCTGGTCTGTGCCCCTGGGCAGGAGATTGTCATCTTTCTGGAAATCCTTTCTCCAAGAGCAAGTGCCTCTGCACATCCATCCCCATTAATGGCAAGAATAAGTAAGGAGGAAAGAACCAGAGAGAGAGAGCAGGGGACTTCTTGGCGGTCCAGTGGTTAAGAACCCTCTTTGCAATGTAGGGGACGCGGGTTTGATCCCTGGATGGATAACTAAGCCCGTGAACCACAACGAAGATCCTGCATGCTGCAACTAAGACCTGACTCAGCCAAAAGATAAAGAAATATATGTTAAAAAAAAAAACCAAAAAGTAAAGCAATACTTCAGTGGGTCTAACCGGATCATTAATTGGACCATCTTGAGAGAGTCTTTGAAGATAGTGGGGGGTCGGGGGGAGGACTCTCCAGAGTAAGGGGTTTAAACCCCCTTTTGCGAGGGCAGAGGCGTTTGTTAGGAACTCTGCTTTCTTACCCCTGAAAAAGGCAGATACACTTGCCTCTTCTTACAAAGCAATCCACCTTTAATACTCATATTTAATTCAAACTCATCAAACTGGAAACAAAATGCTGAAAGGGACTTGGAAGAGAATAATTCAGTGATGCCACGGAAACCCAAATCAGAGATGACATGTTTTCTCAATTAGAAAAGAAATTTTATGTGTGTACTGGTGGGGGGAGGGGAGGTGGAATAAATCAAGTGAAATTTTCATTTAACAAAAGCAATCAGCATCCCAGAGCTGCCTTCGTGTCTGAGGTCCCAGCACCAAACTGACCGCAGCTCGTTAATGAACGGCCGCCATTGGCGGGCTGCGCCGCCATGCCCCGAGGAGAAGCCCGGGATGATTGCTGTTCCGAAGGCTTCCTTCACAGCGCATACAGGAAAGTCATCACTTCTTCTTTTTCTTTAAACCCTAGCCCTGACTGTTTCTAGCAGTAAACACAGGAACACCCATGCTGGGCGACGCTTCCAAGAAACAGCAAGAGGACAAGCGGCAAAATGTCACATCACGCTGGGTGGCGCCCCTTCTGGTTCCACATCCAAGTTACTGGGAACTGAAATGGCTGAGTCGGAATCCAGAGTGAAGACACTGCTTCCCACAGGAAAACTGGGTGCTTTGGAAAGTTCCACGAACTCTTTCCAGCCGCAGAAGATGACATTGTTTTAAAGCCACCTGGAAGAGTTAATGCATCTGCCTGACGTATTTTACATCCCTTTTAAGGAGCCTGACATACCTGCTAAGAACTTCCTATGGCTGGAGGCACCTCATCTTTGAGCCAGAGCGATGCTCCTCATTCAATCCCAGCAAAGCCACTGAGCATCAAGCGTGCCCACCAACCGCTGGGTAAACCGAAGCCAAACTGGATCAGGTTCGTCCTGAGTCACAAAGCAGGGCTTCCCAGGGTGGCAGTGTGAAAGCACCGGTGCTGCCGATGCAGGGAACGAGAGAGATGCGGGTTCAGTCCCTGGGCCAGGGAGATTCCCCTGGCACGGCAACACACTCCTGTATTCTTGCCTGGAGAATCCCATGGACAGCGGAGCCTGGCAGGCTACAGTCCACACGGTTGGAAAGAGTCGGACATGACTTGGCACATGCACACACGCTAAGTTACAGAGCGCTGATAAGGAAAGCAAGATCTCTGACTACAAATCCCAAAGTGAACCCTCAACTTGGTGCCTGATTTCCGGGCTAGTTAAAGGGAAAGGAAGCCTGGAACCTGTAAGCACCCAGCAAGATGCACCTTGTTTTGAATTCAACACTGACCAGCTCTGTGCTGCCTATCAGCGCCTGCATGCCCTGCCTCCTGTTCTGAAGACTGGCTCTGCATGGGAGGGAGCCTGTCTGCAGGACTGCTGAACTGACACTCTGGCAGAGAGGGCTGTTTCCTCTCTCTTGCCCTTTGAACCTGCCCATTCAGGGCAGGCGGTGGGGGGTGGGGGCGGGGCCGCACCCCACCCGCTAGCTCCAGGCTCTGCTGAAGCTACTGCAGAAGAGGCGCTCTCACCCTGAAGCTGAGGTTGCCTTTCTCAGCACATGTCGAGCTAGGCTTTCTGAGACCACCACCAACAAAGGAAAAAGGAAAGGGGATTCCTACTATCTGCTGAGCCCATGGGTCTCACCACATCTCAAGGCAGAACACCGAACTGCCCAGTTGAATGAAAACCAATGAAACCCATCAGAGACGGGTGCTGGAACTGACTTGCCATCACTCCCAGCCAAGAGCACTGACCGACACGAGCCCGCCTTCTACAAAGGCATGAAGTCTGTCTGTCACCACTTCCCGGGCATAATGCAATTTGGAGAAAATGCAGTCATTCCCTGGATCTTTATGGGAATGAAGAAGAGCTGGGAGAAATCTGATCAGACAGAAGGATGCTTTTCTGGGACAGCAGACACTGAGGCTGTCTCAACCTGCAGACAATCTTGGGGTCACAAAGGCTCCCCTCTGACGGCCTAGGCGTCCGTCCAGATAATCCAGGGCACCTACAGCTGCACGTGGGCCTGCAGAGCTGGGCAGCGCCTGCAAGCCTCGGCAGGTCCTGTGTCCTCACAGACACCCCGGGGCCCACAGGCGTCCCTGACCCACCTGAAGCGCTGGAGGCCCGCGACACGTCCTGGGCCGGGGTGGAGCGGTTCCGGGCCTGCTGCCGGCGCCGCCCGGGGGCCGACCGGGCACTGCGCACGTGGACCTCACTGGCCTTGAAGAAGGCCACCATGAAGGGCTGCTTGTCGTAGGGGCCGTCCCTGCCCACCAGGCCCGCGGCCCCAGGGCTGATGCTGAGCCCTGTAGGCAAATACGGAAGCGCACCTCTGAGATGTGGCACCGAGCCTGGTGTCCACCTGCAGGGCACGCCCAAGCCTCCCGGGTGCCCTCAGAGAGGAGGAGCCCACGTGCGGGTAGACACGGGGCACCCTGAGCCCTACCCCCTCCTCCTGCCAAGGTCCCGGGAGGCAGGGCAAGGGGTGGTGGGGCCCCCAGTTCCCCTGTTCCTTCTGCTATCTTCTGTTCACACCCATCTTCCCCATCTTACGTCTCCCACCCAGGAAGGTGACTTCATGGGCTGACTGGGTCCGGCCCGAGGGGACTGGGACCTGCCAAGCTCTGACACTGCAGGAGCGGGTGCAGGAAGGGCCCCCACAAACCTACTCAACGTCAGCACCTAGAGCTCACCCCGGCCTTCCTCTTTAACTCAGCACCCAGCTCCTACCCCTCTCTGAGGCTCCCGGACCATCTAACTGTCCCTGAGTCCTTGCCAGGAGGCCCTGGGGCAGGACTCTGCTTGTCCACCAAGGCTCCAGGAGGTCGGGAAACGGGGGGCCCGCCTGGGGACCACGGCTGCCCACACCTGCCGCCAAGGAGGCAAAGGCCCGAGTCCCTGAACTCACCATCGCGCGTGACCACGCTCAGCTGCAGCCCCATGTTGTGCTGCGGAGTCAGGACCCACAGGTTGCTGGTGGCCGTGATGTCGAACTCCAGCCAGCCCGCCTCTGAGGCCCACACAGCACGCGTGCCCAGCAGAAACAGGTCCGAGTCTCTGGAAGAGAGAGGAGACAGAGGGTGAGGGCACAGGGCCCCGGCTCAGCCCGCGGTCCTGCCAGGCGTCAGAATGCAGGCAGGACGGTGGCCCGTGCCCGGCGCCATCAAAGGGAGTGCACATGAGCTGGGGTGCCACACCGGCTTCCTCCTGACACGGGAGGGCCCTTCACGTCCGCGGGAGCCTCACAACTGCTCGTGCCAGAGGTTTTTAGATTTAAGAAAAAATAAATAAGTAAACGGGCCTGTGGTTGTTCACTTTATGGCTAATGAACTCTAAAAAGAAAATGGAGGGGTGGGGGGCCGAGAAGAAAACGATGAAAAAAATACTAAAATCAGGATTAGTAAAGATGAGCATTTACTAAGCTTTGATTTTTTTTTTTTAATGAGGGTCCAACAATCCTCACATGTTCTTAGTTCCTGTGGAAGGGGAAACCAGGGTTCACATGCTATTTCTGAGCATCAATACTTTTCTTTTAATCAACACCTTTGCACACGGCCTGCGGTTAAGAGCCGAGTCCTTGCTCGTGTGGACTGCAGAATGGAGTCGGTGTCGGCCCCACCGTGAGCCGCCTGGGCTCCTGTGAGGCAAACTCAATGAGCCCATTCCTTCCACTGGACTCCACAGGGCTGTTCTTATATTTACATACACATTTCTTGTCTTTTCTTTTTTACAGTTTCCAGCTAACACAACCCACGGGATCATGGACAGACAGGGTGAGGGACCCATATGCTGTGACAAAGCGGTGTGAGGGACGGTCACCTCGGGGTATCACAGGGACACCCATCTGAGTTGACGCCCCGGGGTCACGGGCAGAGAGTGGCCTGGAATCCCTGTGACAGGGAGGGAGAGGTTTCCACCCTCCCTGGGAAGACGCAGACCCCCTGGTGCTGGAAACATTCTGTGTGGAGAGCTTACAGGACAGAAACATGACTAGAATTCAGTACTAAACTTAAAATGAGCATCATAATACGAACAGCATACATTTAAATCCATTACAAAGTGCCTGCATCTGCTCGGCTTGGGCCATCCTGCAAAGCAGGCAGAGGATCATTACCCCCATTTTACAGGACACTGCGACTCAGACATGAGTTCACAGACACGTCATGGTCAAGGCCAGAAGCCAGTGGATCCTGAGATTTCCACAAGGGCCTTCCCGCCTTTTGAGATCATGATGAAAGACAACCCGCGACAAAGGAACAAAATGTATCTCTAGTCCATCCAATGGTCTGGAGGCCAGCGAAACCTCTGAGTGAAAAGTCTTAGACTTCTCAGAGGAGAAACAATTTTTCCTGTTTACCCCGCTCAGAGCTGGAAGGCAACACTATTGTCATCTTTTCTGAGCTCGGAGCAGTAGGTGTGGCTACGCAGCGTTTACTCAGCTGGTGGACAGGGTCTGCGGGGGGCACGCCCGGCCTGCCATCTATAAAGCTCCCCCCTCAACGCGTGTGTCACAGCCCCTGCTGACAAATTACCCCCCACCCCCGTCACTGAGGCGACTGTGGGCGGACAGACGGGGGTGTTCATGGAAAACAGCAAGAGGGGACACAAGTCCACAGCTTTGAAGTGAAGATGTGAAGACATCAGTTCTGTTCTGGAAGGTAGGAAAAGACTCTCATCCAGAAATAACAGAACCAGGAACAGCAATGTGGGGACAGTCTGGTCCTGAAAGAAGCACCAGACACGTTCTTATCAGAGGAGCAGTTCTAGAATGAGGATGTGGTGGGGATGTCAGCGCCCACAGGGTGCCATGGCTGAGGGGCACTGGTCACTAGGGCGTCAATGGGGCAACTGGCTCATGTTCTTAGGACTTGTAACAAGGATGCAGAGAAATACAGCCCAAGATACGAGTGTGACACGGCTGGTAGAAAGAGCTCAGTTCAGTACAGTGGCTCAGTCGTGTCCGACTCTTTGCGACCCATGGACTGCAGCACACCAGGCCTCCCTGTCCATCACCAACTCCCAGAGCTTGCTCAAACTCATGTCCATTGGGTTAGTGATGCCATCCAACCATCTCATCCTCTGTCATCCCCTTCTCCTCCTGCCTTCAATCTTTCCCAACATCAGGGTCTTTTCCAATGAGTCAGTTCTTCACATCAGGTGGCCAAAGGATTGGAGTTTCAGCTTCAGTCCTTCCAATGAACAGTCAGGACTGATTTCCTTTAGGATGGACTAGTTGGATCTCCTTGCAGTCCCAGGGACTCTCAAGAGTCTTCTCCAACACCACAGTTCAAAAGCATCAATTCTTTGGCACTCAGCTTTCTTTATGGTCCAACTCTAACATCCATACATGACTATTGGGAAAACCATAGCTTTGACTAGATGGACCTTTGTTGGGAAAGTAATGTCTCTGCTTTTTAATAAGCTATCTAGGTTGAGCTAGAATGAGCTTTTATATTTCAAAAGTAGGGCTCAGGACAAAGGAATGGGGGAGTCTGTCAGCTGAGAAAGTGGGAGATGGGACAGAAGGCCATCATCCAAAAATGGGGCAGAGACAGCAGAGGACAGGAAGAAGAGGGGGTGTGGTTTAAGGAGGGCAGAGGAGGCACACGAAACCATGACAGGGAAGAAATGGAGTCCACAGGTGGGTGGGGCTTGGTGGACACGGGAGCCTGTGTTGTAACCTGACGCTGCTCCAGGTCACCCAGGGGCCCCCCACGTACCCCCCCCAGGACCTGGCAGGGCTTCAGGGCCGCGCCTCGCTGACTGTCCGGTGAAGACAAGGCTGGTTCTCGCCGATTAGAAGACCAGGGGGTCCACACACACGTGGGCTGCAGCTGAGCTCCGGGGCTCAGGGCACGGAGGCCAAATCAAAAACAGCCACTCAAACAAGGGTGCTCAGGTCCCTGGGAGCAGGGGTGATGGAGCGCAGGGACTTAAAGTAACCGGGCTCAGGGCCTCCCCAGCGGTCCAGGGGTTAAGACTTCAGCTTCCAGTACAGGGGGTGTGGGTTCAAACCCTGGTCGGGGAGCTGGGATCCCACAGGCGTCATGGCCAAAAAACCAAAACATAAAACCAAAACAAATTCAATAAAGACTTTACAAACTGGCCCACATAAAAAAATAATAATAATAATAACTGGGCTATCGGCCTGGTGGAGCAGCAAATACCTCCCGGGCTCCCAGCACTCGGGCGCCGGCCAAGCGCTCCCGCCGACCCGAAGAGGATGGGGAGGCCGGTCCCATCATGGCTCCCTTCCGGAGCTGGCGGCGCGCAGCCCGCAGAGGGGGTGTGTGTGATGGCCACACGGGGTTCAGGGGGGTGACCAGAGCTTGAAGCTGGAGCCCCAGCTCTCAGCCACCACACATCCAAAAAGCGGAGTCAAGAAAAGCATAGGACAGATGACGTGTGATGTCACTTATCTGTGGAATCTTGAAAAAAAAAAAAAAAGATGATACAAATGAACTTAATTACAAAACTAGAAACAGACTCACAGAGAACGATCTTATGGTTACTGGAGGGGCAAGTAGGGGAGGGGTGCATTGGGAATTGGGGATTAACAGATACACACGACTGTACATAAAATAAACAAGGACCTACTGTATAGCATGGGGAACTATATTCACCTATCATGTAATAAATAAACTATCGTGGAAAAGAATCTGAAAAAGAATATATATATAAAAATATATGAATCACTTTGCCATACACCTGAAACTAACACAATATTATAAATCAACTCTACTTTAATACAAAGATTTTTTTCTAATGCATAGAGCAGAGGTAAGTAAACACCCAGCAAGGGCTTGGAATAAAGTCAGAGATCCAAACCCACTGCCCATCAGTGCCAGTGGAGGCTGGATACAGAAGTCAGGTTTCAGATGCTTGGGGCTGGCAGAGGAGAGCAGTCAGGGGTGACTCTGCATGTCAGGGCAGGAGGAGGAAGGTCGAGATGCCTCACACCCACGGCTGGGATGCCAGCAGCCTCCCCGGCTTCTCCCCTCTCCCCTTCCGAGCACAACGCCCTCCGTCTAGATACAGCCATCACTGACACACGTCCAGTGAGGCAGAGGGCCTTTCACAAGAATGAGCCTCTGAGGGGGGACCCCGCTGGGTCAACGCTGCTCGTGACTCAGGTGAGTAAGAGACACTATTTGTGGCAAGTCACCAAAATGGCCCTGGTCTGCCCACAGCTGTTTACCTTTCTTCAATGACACGTGACCTTCTCAGTCTACGGACTCTGTCAAAGGGTCGCCTCACACAAGACGCACCCGGTTCTGTGACGTGAGCAGCAGGGCTGCCCCTGTAAACCACTCCAGGGGCGTCGAGGCCTTCTTTATGCAAGAAGAGCATAAAGTGCAATTTTCAAACAGAATGGGAGCCAAAAATCATTTGAGAAAATGAGAGAGTAAGGCAAGGGTTTTTACTTTTTTCTTATGTGATGTATTGTACATACAGGATCACATCTAAACTTTTACCAACTAAAAAGGTAGAAAAGAAAGAGAATATTTGAAAACAGAGTACTAGAAATCAGAGTAAACTGCTACACACTGATTCAAGTAACAAGGCTGAATGGACATTACTGTATACACTATATATTACATAATAATATTGTATACATTATATATCACATATATAATAAAGTTCATCACCTGTTACTTGAATTATACACATTATGTATTGCAGGAGTTCCCTAGTATTATTATTCCCAGACAATAAAGAATCTGCCTGCAATGCAGGAGACCTGAGTTCAATCCCTGGGTCAGAAAGATGCTCTGGAGAAGGGAATGGCAACCCACTCCAGGATTCTTGCTTGAGAAATCCCATGGACAGAGGAGCCTGGTGGGCTACAGTCCATGGGGTCACAAAGAATCAGACATGACTGAGCAACTCACACTTTCTTTCATACTATGTATGCAATATTATATACACTACATACTGTACTAGTGAAAGTCACACAGTCGTGTCCAACTCTCTGCAGTCATGTGGACTATAGCCCACCATGCTCCTCTGTCCATGGAATTCTCCAGGCAAGAATACTGGAGTGGGTTGCCATTCCCCTCTACAGGGGATCTTCCCAACCCAGGGACTGAACCAGACTCTTTACTGTCTGAGCCACCAGGGAAGCCCTCATACTATGTTATATGTACTATATTGTATATATTGGGCTTCTCTGGCAGCTCAGCTGGTAAAGAATCTGCCTGCAATGCAGGAGACCCCGGTTTGATTCCTGGGTCAAGAAGATCCCCTGGAGAAGGGAATGGCAACCCACTCCAGTATTCTTAGGCTTCCCTGGTGACTCAGATGGTAAAGAATCCACGTGCAATGAGGGAGACCTGGGTTCGATCCCTGGGTTGGGAAGATTTCCCTGGAGGAAGGCATAGCAACCCACTCCAATATTCTTGTCTGGAGAATCCCCATGGACAGAGAAGCCTGGCGGGCTACAGTCCATGGGGTCGCAGAGAGTTGGACACGACCGAGCAACTGAACATAGCATATACTATGTTATATAATCAGCCAGGCTCCCACTGACTTTATGGCAGTTGAATTTACCCAGTTTTCACTTCTAGGATGAGCATGGCATAAAGAGAAGTTTCAAACATCAAAGGCACCAATTCGGTAAGGTATATTTCATCCTCGACAAACCAACACAAATCCC
The DNA here is from genome assembly GCF_055505025.1 of Bos grunniens. Taxonomy (NCBI): domain Eukaryota; kingdom Metazoa; phylum Chordata; class Mammalia; order Artiodactyla; family Bovidae; genus Bos; species Bos grunniens. Next base: position 49,140,116 of record NC_141187.1, read on the forward strand.
TTTGAATCCGGATAGTAACACAGCTCTGCCCTTACACGCTGTTCACCACGGGACAGCTCTTACATGTGTTAGCTCCTCACAACTGCCCAAGAGTATTCACACCATCACAGGCGAACACAGCGGGGAACGGAGGCGCACGCGGTCACGCGGCTTGCTCACAGGCACTCCGCCGGCACGAGCACAGCGGGGATGTGGACCCAGGCAACCTGGCCCTGAGCCATCACCACGGAGGTTCCCAAGGCCAGTGGGCACCAGACGCCCCTGGAGGCCGTGCTCACACACAGACTCTCAGAGTTTTGGCGGCAGGGCCTGTGAGCTTGCATCCCCATCAGATTCCCAGGTGACGTTGCTGCCACTGGTCTGGGGAGCACACTCAGGGCCACTGTCGTTGAGCACTCTGCCTTTCTCTAAAGTATGAGGAGAATGACCTTGGCCTGCTGTTTAGACTTCAAGTTTCAAGCTGTCAGCTCTCAAAATACCTTACCTCTCTCTCTAAAATAGTATCAAGTCATGTAGACTTCATGCGTAAATGCTTGATGGTCTTGGGGACTGGCCTTACCCTTGGGGATTTATCAAGTGAGACTAACAATCAGAGTTACGGGTGAGATTAAATCCAAAGTAGCAGGATTATCAGAAGGCTTGCTTCTGTGTGTCCAAGACAGGGAGCAGGGGAAGATGGAAGGCTACTTTGTTCAAGTTCAACGCTACCTAACCTGTGCTTGGTGACCACATAGATGCAATAATGTTCCCATACACTGGGGTAAGAGGGCGGCAGAGGACAAGATGGTCAGATGGCATCACCAACTCAATGGACATGAACTTGAGCAAACTCTGAGAGGTAGAGGAGGACAGGGAAGCCTGGTGTGCTGCAGTCCATGGGGTCACAAAGAGTCAGACACGACTTAGCGACTGAACAATAACATCACACTGGGGTATATATCCCACCACACCCCAGTGATTGGGTACAGACTGAATGAGGTTTTGAGAGAGTCAATTCCTAGGTAGGTTGATAAGAAGTCCGGGGGTCCCCAAGAAGAGAGGGGTCTGGAATTCTCAAGGAGGAGGAAACGACAAACGTTTTCTTTTCCTCTACATTGCTTAGTCCTAGTCACATAAAACATTTTTATCTTTAAGCCTGGAAGTGATGATTACACAACAAACAAGTCAGTTTAAACAACTAAGTTTAAACTCTGTACTAAAGATTATACAATGACGTGTCCTGCTTGAGTACAGTTTCTCCTTCTTGAAAACCTTCTGACTAATCCTGATATTTTAGAATGTATATTATGGGAGTGGGTCTGGTAGGATCTTTCTATTGTTAAATTCTAATCTTGTTATCCTAAAATGTAAATTGTTGGCATGGGAGTGGGTCTGGTAAAATTTTCACAAGCTTGAGACAGTCTTTTGATTGTCTCTGGCCCCCGATTGAATTCTTCTCTTTCGGAGGCCAAGAATCCCAGCGTCCTTTCGTGGGTCAGCAACAACCTCTCAGTTTCTGCCACCTTTTAAACATGTCACAGGCAAATTTTATGTTTTGGTTCTTATCACCCATGCCCACATCCACATCCCTGCCCAACATGGGGAACTAAGGCAATAAAAGTGCTGCTAATTGGTGATTTTAAAACAAATAGCAAAAAAAAAAAAAAATCTTGACTATACAACCATGGCCTGCCTCCCAAAAAGCTGGACATCCTGGTGCAGAGATGCTGGCAACTAAAACACCTGGGTGTGAATAATAGAGAAGGCAGCATCATTTCCAGACACAAACCTCTTTTCTTTTCTCTGCCACATTTACCAAGTGGGTAAACAATTCCCAAACAAAAGTTCTTCCTGTTCCCCACACCCTGACGTCCCCCTCTCCAAAATTTGTCCTTGTTCTTTTAATTCTTCTCTAACCTTCTCAGCTACCCTTCCAAAGAACAGAACATAGACAGGCAAGGGGAAGAAGGCTTGGTAGCTTCTTGACTCTTGTTTACCCCTTTGACTTCATGGGGGTCTTTCTAAGTCTAAGGAAGATGCTCTTGACTAAGAAGATGAAAGTAACTGGTTACATAACCACAGGTGTGGGTCGGGCACGTTGCCCCTTTCTCAGGAGCAAAGGAACAAACACTACAAAGTTCAGTGCTCGTCTGGGGCCCAGGCTGAGTGTGCCAGAGATTACCAAGCCAGCAGGAAGATTTCAGTAGTCCCTAGGGAGGGAACCTGTGACAGCCAGATTCAGAAACAGGCGTGGCTGGGCACAGCGATAAGAAGCCTTTGATTTTCCTCTGCCCAAACAACAATCGACTTCTCCCATCCCGCCTTTCTCAAATTTGCCCTTCTCTTCATAAAAGAACAGTCCCAGATATCTCACTTTCAGGTCAGTGGAGATAAGAGTTCATGTTCCTTCATTTCGGGAGGCATCACTGAACATCCAACGGAATTCATACAGCAATCACTCTATGAGCATCAGTCTGTGAGAAATGCTTTCCTAAGAACATGAATCTCCTAGATGCTGGCCCAACGACTGGGTTCAAGTCTGGTTTCCAGAATCAAACTGTTTGGTTCCAACATCAACATCTGTGGGGATTCATTATAAAGATTTCCAAATAAAAATATGACACTTCAGAGATGGGTGCTTTGGGGTATGGTGCATCAAACGAGCACTCTTACTAAGAACAGCGAAAATCACAAACCTGTTTGAAGCTACCTTAGAGCCACCAAGAAAGGCAAACACTTGATGCGGCAAGAGGTCAGAGAGAAGAGAAGTGCATCAAGGCTGAGCCTGTATCCGCCACTGCTTTTTCATCTCTGGGCCTTGGTTAATTCCTGGCATACCGCAAAGATGTCAAACAGAATGGGGTAGCAGCCCAGAGCCTGGAGCGGTATCATTGGCTGGCAATGCAAACTGGAGCTTCAGGGAGTTATGACTTGGAGGGCTAAGGTCCCAGAGGACTGCACAGAAGTGAGCTCATCAATGTGATTTCATAGAAGTTAGGGGTCCCTTCCTCTAGGATCTTGGCTCTTCAAGGCCTGACTGCCGTGAACTCCAGTATTTCCATTTGAGACATTTGCCAAATGTTAGGCTGTGTTTGCGTGGAGGAAGAAGCTGAGAAAACAAGCAGGAAGAAACTGCTTAGAGGCTAAACAAAAGCACAGCAGAGTTTTTGGCAGTCTCTCAATGCTGGGGAGTTTAAAATTAAGAGTTCAGAGCCCACCATGGAAGAGAACTTCTGGTAAACAACCTAGACCTTCAGCCGAGACCCCTAACGAGCTAAACTGCAGGAGAAAGGGAAAACAAGAAACAGATGCCTCAACATATCCAGAAACCTGGCTTCAATTAAAACCGAACAAGCTGACCTGCCTGCCTTCCAGAAGAAAGTGAAATCCAGTCTGGAAGGAGACACCAGTATCTAGAACTGTTTTTCATAAATAAAGTCCAGAATATAATTTCAAAAAATGATTTGGCATGCTAGGAAATAAGACCAAATGAAGAAAAATCAAGGGAGCAAACAGATCATGAAAATAGACCCACAGGTGATTCAAATAATAGAATTTTCAGACATGATCTTAAAATCTAGCGTTATATTAAAAGGATAAATCCCAAGTTCAGTTTGTTTCAGGAATGTGACATTGATTATAGACATCCCTCAGTATCCTTGGGGGACTGGTTCCAGGACCGAATTCTGGATACCAAAAAATAGCTAGACACCAAAATCCATGTATGCTCAAGTCCCTTACATAAAACCATGTAGTATATCTGCATATAACCCATGCATGTCCTCCTGTATATTTTAAATCTCTAGATTACTTATAGTACCTAATACAATGTAAGTGCCGTGTAAATAGTTGCAAGCACATAGCAATTCAAATTTTTTGGAACTTCCTGAAATCTTTAAAAAATATTTTGATGCGTAGTTGGTTGACTCCACAGATGTAGAACCCATGGATATATGAAGGACTAACTACAATCATGCCCCAAAATTCAGAAAAAAATCCACATAATTTCTAATTTTAAAAAACTCATAGCAAAGTAAGAATAGAGGAGAATTTCCTAAGTCTATTCAGAGTATCTACAAAAACATTTATAACAAACATTGTCCTTAATGGTACAGATTAAATGCTTCCTCCCTTAGATCAGAAATCTGACAGATTTCCAATGTCAGATTAGAAACCTACCAGAAACCTGAATGGGATTCAATATTACACTGGATGTCCAGCAAGCACAATAACAGAAGCAAAAATATAAGAACTATGATGAAAAATTAAAAATATTTATAGATGACATTATATTCATGGAAATTCTAAAATAGTGCAGAGAAACATTATTAGACTATGTACATTTGCAAGGTTGCTGGATATAAGATCAATATCTAAAAATCAATTGTTATTTCTATGGGTACAGCAAAAAATAATCAGACACTGAAATTTTTAAAAGATAACAATACCACTCACAATAGGATGGAAACTTCAATACTTGGAATAATTCTAATAAAAACATTCAAGACCCCCACAAACTGTAAAAGGTTACTGAGAGAAGTTAAAAGCAAACCTAAATAAACATTCTTGGACTGGACCACTCACAATTAGCGAAAGTCAATTCATCCCAAATTGAGCTCTAAATCTGACAAAATTCCAAGTAGATTCAGAATTTCAGCACAGAGCTTCTTTGTGGAAACTGAAATGCTGATTTTATAGTATACATGGAACTACAAAGGACCATCAACAGCCGAGAAAAGCTTGAACAAATTTGGAGAACTTACATGCCAGATATCAAGACTTCCCTTAAAACTAAAAGACTCAAGAGCATAATATTGGTACAAGAAGAGAAAAATCAACCAACAGAGCAGAACAAAGATCTTAGACACAGACCCACACTTAAGTGGTCACATGATTTATGACAAAGATGCCACTGATGTGAATGGAAAAAGGACAGTATTTTCAATAAGCGGTCCCGGGTCAACTAGGTTTTTTTATTCTTATATCTAAACTCTCTAATCTACGTCCATCGTTCTCAAATACCCAGAACTATAGAGTAGAGCTCATTCTGCTGGTCTAAATACTTCCATATCTCACAGGCTCTCAGCATCTAATCATGACTCAGACCTGTCCCAACCTGGACTCTTCTCCAAGACCCTCCTGACTGATTCCTCTGTTTCCGATCTCCGTGAATGGTTCAGAGAAGTGTGTCAAATTTAAAATTCTGGAAAACTGCTTTTGCCTTTCGACAGTTATTTTCTCTCCTGGGACAATTATATTCTATCTTAAAAACAGGTCAGAATTGATGAACTTAGTCACATAAACAATAATTCAGTCTGGCCTTCTTCCTGGGGACTCCACCAGCATAGCCTCTGGGCAGCCTAAGGAAATCTTTCTCGGTTTTAAAAACCAACTCCACCACAGAATTGCCCTGCTTCCTTGATTCAAAGTTGCACATCTTCCAGTGCTAAAAACGATGCTAAAATTAGGATGAAGCATATGATCCAAACTGAGAAAACTATATCTATACAAAAAAACTCCCACTTTGCCTCTGTTTGTTTGCTTCCCACTCCCTCTGTTTGCAAACAGAGGAGTAAGTTGTGCTGTTGCTTATACCAGGAGGAACCGACTTTTCGATCTGGTAATTAATTCTCGCTTAAATGTCTTACAAAAGACTGCACCATGATAAAACACAAAAAAGAAAGTTATCACACACACAGAAGACAGACTATCACTGCCAAGTGACATATACATGCCCAGAGTACAGAATTTCACAGCTAGCAGAGGCACGCGGGGCCGACCCATGGACCAAACAGAACCATCTTTCAGACACTGAAAACATTTCTGTATGGCTTCCAAGAGATGCTGTTTGACTTCCAGATATACAAAAGTGAATTAAGAGGTAAAGTATATCTTTAACCAAATAAGAAATACAGATGAGAATGATATTCCTAAAGGCCCCCAAATTGCACTATTAGTATAAAGGCACGTGAGTACCTATGAACTGAGCGACATGCTACCATCATGCTGCCACACATGATAACAAAAGGTTGACAGTTAATCAGAGCAGCCTTTACCCTCCAAGTATGAAGACAGCTTAGCATGGACGCGCTGCAGGAGAAAATGCAAAGTAAATGGACAAAAACACCACACCGTGACTAAGTACAACTACTTACCTGTGATTTAGTCTTTCATCGCCTCCACACCTTTCCTTTGGAAAAGCTGCTAACACATCCATGGTTGACCAATAGATCAATGAAGGTTTGCAGAGGTTTTTCCCACCAGGAGTCCTCAAGAGCCAAAGGCCTGAATTCTAACAGACACATTTTTACCCAGAGCTGTCTCCTGTGCTACCCAAACAGGAGCATCCTTGAGATGTTCTTATCCAAGCTGAGGAGTTGAAGATGCAAGACGTGCCATAAGGGGACCGTTTCCCTCCTTCTGGCACTTCACCTTGGGACTGTCCCCACAGCATGGGGGTGACTTTGAGTAAGCAGAGCACACTTTAGGCCTAATCTGGACTTGACACAATGTATATACGCCACATTTCATCCTCCTATAGCATAAAGTGCCTACCCACCTGTCTGATGTGGTCATGGCTAAACTCTAAGGAAGGGATTTGGGAAGGTTTTTCCCAAACTCTGAGCATGATATAACTGCCAGTTTCCACCAGGGTCATCATAAACATATAACAATTCCTAACATCAGATTTTAACAGCAAACTCATCTTAAACTACCAACCCCACTCCATACTACAGAGTTAAAAATGGGGGGAAGGGAGAGTTAGGGAGTCTGGGATAGACACGTACACGCTGCTGTATTTAAAATGGGTAACTAACAAAGCAACTTCCCTGGTGGCACCGTGGATAAGAATCCACCTGCCAATTCAGGGGACACAAGTTCGATCCCTAGTCCGGGAAGATTCCAGATGCTGGAGAGCAACTAAGCCCCGGGCCATAACTACTGAGCCCGAGGGCCCTAGAGCTGGTGATCCAACAAGAACAGCCACCCCGGTGAGAAGCCCGTGCACCACAATGAAGAGTAACTCTCACCACAACTACAGAAAGCCCTCGCCTAGCAATGAAGACCCAGCACAACCAAAAATAATACATAAATTATTTTTTAAAATAAAATGGGTAAACAACAAGGACCTTACTACAGAGCACAGGGAACTCTGCTCCCTGTGATGCGGCAGCCTGGATGGGAGGGGAGTTTGGGGGAGAATGGGTACATGGATATGTATGGCTGAGTCCCTGCACTGTCCACCTGAAACTACCACAGTATTACTCAGCTATACCTCAATACAGAATAAAAAGTTAAAAATAAATAAACAGACTACAAAGAGCACATGTGTGCTTCTGGGTTGCCAACCCCCCTCCACTCCACGAGTTGCTCCAGTTCTTTTCAGGACTTAGATTTCATCTCTAGGCTTATTCTCAGGTTTTGAATAATGTATCAGCTGCTTCAACAAACACCATCTAGTCATCGCTGTTTTTTAACTTACCTGGTTCAGTGATTTTTTTACCAGAGGCATGAGGTTTCTGCAGAGTTCACAGCAAAAGCCTCCCTTCCAAGCATCTTTCCTGACCCTCCCTGGGTCAGACTCCCTAGCTGCCCTTTATAGCAGGAGGTCTGACACAGAACTCCTTCAGCCCCAGCTGAGGGTATGACTCAGCAATGAAAAACCTGCCTTTTTTTTTTCTTTTTCAAGGAGGCCAACTCTTTTGCAACACACACATGTCTTAAGCTGATCCATCAGATGCTACAAATTTCACTGAAACACAGATTAGACAGCTATGTTTCTTCATGAGCTGGGAGAGTCCTTTTTAGCCAAGACACTCCAAGATGGTACAGATGGGGAGATGGGACCTTCCCCAGAAGGGGTCCCATGGTTCAATCTGGAGGCCTCTGAAAGAAAACGAGGAGGCCACAGGCATTCTGGGCTCCAGGCCACTGATAAGAAAAGACAATCTCCTCCTGGCCAACCTGGAACTCTTCAAAAGCACGAAATTCTCCCAATTCTCCCAGGATTTCCCCTTTCCTATGCACAAAAGTTAAATATATCCATCGCCAAATACTCCCGTCCTAGAAGGCAGAGCGATTACAGCTTTGACAGAGAGTCATCAAAGGTTGGGACCATTGGGGAGTCTGTTTTCCAAGCTCACTGCTGGCCTGGAGGAAGCCTGACACCAGCATCTGAAGCTCAAGGCAGCTGTTCACTTCTGGCTGAAGCTCAATGTAAACCTCACAAATAGTCTGCTAGCGTGTACTCTCTCTCTTTGGTAAAATAATAATAATTTTGAAAAAAAATTCATAGTCACAAAAGCTCCAATCCAGTGTTTTCACCATGAAGCTTATCCTGCAGAACAGAGGAAACTATGCTTTCCAAACAGAAGTCTGAGCCAAAAAGGCACCAGCAGATTATTTCCAACACAGAAAGGCAATGAGACTGATAATTAGGCAAAATGAAAGTCAATGGCTAAATTAGTCATAAACAGATGTGAGAGTTGGACCATAAAGAAGGCTGAGCACCGAAGGACTAATGCTGTCAAACTGTGGTGTTAGAGAAGACTCTTGAGAGCCCCGTGGACAGCAAGATCAAACCAGTCAATCCTGAAGGAAATCAGTCCTGAATACTCATTAAGGGCTGATGCCAAAGCTGAAGCTCCAATACTTTGGCCACCTGATGCGAAGAGCTCACTCACTGGAAAAGACCCTGATGCTGGGAAAGACTGAGGGCAAAAGAAGGGGATGCCAGAGGATGAGACGGATGGATGGCATCACTGACTCAATGGACATGAGTTTGAGCAAACTCAGGGAGATGGTGAAGGACAGAAAAGCTTGGTGTACTGCGGTTCATGGAGTTGCAAAGAGTTGGACACAACTTAGGGACTGGACAACAAAACCAAGCTATTCCAAAGAATCACTGAATACTGAATTTCTCTGAAATACTGAAAGATGAAAAGCTAGCAATGAAGAATTTACTTTTCAACAGAGGCCCTTAACAGTTAAATTGATCGATATATTTTAATTTAGGAGTGATAGTCAGACATCAGAAAACTTCCCTTCCAATCTGAACTTTTGGTCTGTAATAAAGATCCCACAGTGGCTCTATTTCACTTATTATGTATTATCATGTGGCTGAGATTCACCTACAGCGGTCAGTGTGTATGCCCACACCAGCGTGTGTCCCCAAAGCCTGGCACGTCCTTCCTTCTCCACTTTCCTCATAATGGACCTGAATATGCATCAGGGTCAAATGTCAGCAGTGCTCTCAAAACAGTTCTTGTGTGGGGCAAAGTTCACATTTGTTATTATTTTAGTGCATGTATTGAGACAGACCCATAAGTCCAGGAGAAACGAAACTCATTCCTTTGGACCTTCTTGGCCGAGACTTTTGGACCTTCTTGGGAAGTCAACAGACTTCCAGGACCAAAAGCAAGAATCTGGAGTTGGTTTATGAAACCCAAGCTAATAGAGTCCATAAACAAAGGGGTGGGGAGTTCCCTTCCCTTTGCATTCTCTTACTTTTATCTTCAGATTTACCATATTATTGCCAGAAAATCCTATCACGTGCCAAGTTCCCACTTGCTACCCGACGAGAACCACGGGCAGCGCTGACCTCTGCCCCAAGCTCTCCATTTGACCAAACCACTCAGCTGAGCCCTAAGGACTAAGCAAAATTTCAAGGTCATGGGCTTGTTCTCTGTCTCTGTAGGACTGAAATAAAATGCTGTACTACTTCATCCCTTAGCCCCTCCAATGCTCTAAAAAATCACCCCATGGAAGGATTCTTTTACTTGCTAGGCAGCCCCAAGAACACAGTTCTTTTGTAAAATGGTGTGGCCTCATTTCAGGAAACAAGAATAATACAAAGAGGACACTAATAGATGGAGAAATATACCATGTTCATGGATTGGAAGAATCAATATAGTGAAAATGAGTATACTACCCAAAGCAATTTATAGATTCAATGCAATCCCTATCAAGCTACCAACGGTATTCTTCACAGAGCTAGAACAAATAATTTCACAATTTGTATGGAAATACAAAAAACCTAGAATAGCCAAAGCTATCTTGAGAAAGAAGAATGGAACTGGAGGAATCAACCTACCTGACTTCAGGCTCTATTACAAAGCCACAGTTATCAAGACAGTATGGTACTGGCACAAAGACAGAAATATTGATCAATGGAACAAAACAGAAAGCCCAGAGATAAATCCACACACCTATGGACACCTTATCTTTGACAAAGGAGGCAAGAATATACAATGGATTAAAGACAATCTCTTTAACAAGTGGTGCTGGGAAAACTGGTCAACCACTTGTAAAAGAATGAAACTAGAACACTTTCTAACACCTTACACAAAAATAAACTCAAAATGGATTAAAGATCTCAACGTAAGACCAGAAACTATAAAACTCCTAGAGGAGAACATAGGCAAAACACTCTCTGACATACATCACAGCAGGATCCTCTATGACCCACCTCCCAGAATATTGGAAATAAAAGCAAAAATAAACAAATGGGACCTAATTAAACTTAAAAGCTTCTGCACAACAAAGGAAACTATTAGCAAGGTGAAAAGGCAGCCTTCAGAATGGGAGAAAATAACAGCAAATGAAGCAACGGACAAACAACTAATCTCAAAAATATACAAGCAACTCCTACAGCTCAACTCCAGAAAAATAAATGACCCAATCAAAAAATGGGCCAAAGAACTAAATAGACATTTCTCCAAAGAAGACATACAGATGGCTACCAAACACATGAAAAGATGCTCAACATCACTCATTATCAGAGAAATGCAAATCAAAACCACTATGAGGTACCATTTCACGCCAGTCAGAACGGCTGTGATCCAAAAGTCTACAAGCAATAAATGCTGGAGAGGGTGTGGAGAAAAGGGAACCCTCTTACACTGTTGGTGGGAATGCAAACTAGTACAGCCACTATGGAGAACAGTGTGGAGATTCCTTAAAAAACTGGAAATAGAACTGCCTTATGATCCAGCAATCCCACTGCTGGGCATACACACTGAGGAAACCAGAAGGGAAAGAGACACGTGTACCCCAATGTTCATCGCAGCACTGTTTATAATAGCCAGGACATGGAAGCAACCTAGATGTCCATCAGCAGATGAATGGATAAGAAAGCTGTGGTACATATACACAATGGAGTATTACTCAGCCATTAAAAAGAATACATTAGAATCAGTTCTAATGAGATGGATGAAACTGGAACCTATTATACAGAGTGAAGTAAGCCAGAAAGAAAAACACCAATACAGTATACTAACGCATATATATGGAATTTAGAAAGATGGTAACAATAACCCTGTGTACGAGACTGCAAAAGAGACACCGATGTATAGATCAGTCTTATGGACTCTGTGGGAGAGGGAGAGGGTGGGAAGATTTGGGAGAATAGCATTGAAACATGTATAATATCATATATGAAATGAGTCGCCAGTCCAGGTTCGATGCACAATACTGGATGCTTGGGGCTGGTGCACTGGGACGACCCAGAGGGAGGGTAGGGGAGGGAGGAGGGAGGAGGGTTCAGGATGGGGAACACGGGTATACCTGTGGCGGATTCATTTAGATATTTGACAAAACTAATACAATATTGTAAAGTTTAAAAATAAAATAAAATAAATAATAATAATAATAAAAAGAATAATACAGACATGGAAAAAAATAAAGTCTACTGTTCTGTCGCATCTACATGATAAAAAAATACATTTGAGACACATTAATTCATACACACACACACACACACACTCTCAAAGACATTATATTGGGTTGACCAAAACGTTCATTCAGGTTTTTGACCAAAAGTTCATTCATGCAATTATCTTAATGACCTTTTTGGCCAACCAAAATATATGTATATATTGTATCACTAGCACATAGCCTTCTATTCACTTGACTCAGTAGCATTTGTAAGCATCCTCATATAATTTTCAAGTATGAACCTGTCAGCCACCCTCACCCTCCATTCAGAAGACAGCCTAAGCAATAGTGGGAACCAGTTCCCAGTCGGTTCTGTTTCTGATCACAAAGGGTGCTTAGTAATTACTATTCACTGGCTAGCTTCAGAAAAGAAAACTATTGGGAAATCTTCACCGTAAAAGCAAAAGTATCTTCTTGCCCGCTAAACTAGCACTGGGAACACATCCCTCGTCACGCCCGTGGGCTGCCCTTGAACTCCAAGCCACCTTCCCCAGACACGCTTGGGGTTACAGGGTGATGGGGTGAGAAACGGGGCCCAGCCCGACCCTTTGGGGTTCCTTGAGCCTCCATACCTGTGCTGATGCTCCTGTAAGACTTGGTATATGCTGATAAGAAAAGTTTGGTTTTTAAAACTGCCCACAACACAGTCCTTGTAGATTCGGAACTCTGCAGCCGTCACCGCCTCACCCTCAGGAATCTGGGATAGGTTGAACTTGAACTCTTTGTGGTGTCGCTGGCGAGGGGAGAACTCCTTGTCGTACTCCACTATAGGATTAAACGAGAGAGAGTGACAGCTGTTGTTACTTGGCTGAGTGCCACAGGCTCACCTCGAGCAAGTCCCCCGTTTTCATTCATAAGAGGATTACCAGTTACCCATGGCTTCTGAGAGGGGGTCGGGGGTGGTGGAAGGAACCATGGGCTAGGCGGCCAGGCTCAGACAAAAATCCTTCATTTTACTCAAGGATTAAATACAATGCTTAGATTCTATTTAAAGACTTTAAATAGCTTAATCAGGTCGCATGAAAGCAAGTTATTTAAACGCTTCGCTTAAGGGGTCGTCATCTGCACAGGTGGGAGAATGGGGGCTTCCCAGAAGTTGCAGGACTTCAGGAATCAGTGACCGGGACTTGCCTCTGCCGTCTAGCCCCCCACCCACCCCTCCCAGCCCCTCTTCTTCCAGTAGCCCTGGCCCCTCGGGTTGCTTCCTTCTCTCCCCACCAAGCAGCTGACAAGACCCAGGGCAACCCTGAGCTGACCTTTGGTGGGGGTCCTGGTAGTCGGGGGTGCATTCCGCCTGGGTCTGAAGCTTTCAGGGTCTGCCATATTTTGCCTGGTGGCTGGTGGAAATTTTTGTTGAGGGGCTTAGTGTGAAGCTTCGTAGAAAACATTGTTCTAATTGAAGTCCACTGCTTCCTTCTCCTGGAGGAAACTGGGGGCTGAATAACTCTGCGAGGAGGAACCCTCTGAGTTTGAAGCTGCCAGGGTCTGCCTAACTTGTCTATGGAACCCAAGTATGAGGACAGAAATGTGCAAACACACCACCAATGGGGTGACATGCTGTTGTCCAAGGCTTTCTTAAAAACTGGGAAAGGATCGAATCGACACGTTTTTTCTTGCCCATATTCTGGCTATTCCACGTGGCTCGCTGGATCTCAATACCCCGACCAGGGATGGAGCTGAGCCCCTGCAGTGACAGAGCCAAATCCTAACCATGAGGTCACCAGGGAACTGCCTGAAGGCTTTTTTAAAATGAAATCTTTCCCCTGCTTTTAATAAAGCCAAACTACAGAAAACTACAAGCTACTGATTATCCTCCTTCGGGGCTGGCCTTCAGATGTCCACACAGAGTCCGAGGGAGAGAAATGCTGTCAGCCTCGTCACTGTAGGAGAGAAAAACCAACACCCCACTTCCCACCACAAAACCCAACTCTTCTCCCCCGAGCTCAGAAATGCTTCTGCCCTGCTGTTCCTGATGGGTTTTTTTCTTTCTTAATGGCAACCACAGTAAGATCTCATGAGCAAATTAATCCTTGTTGGCAGAGTTTCTTCAGGGCTTGTGGGTAGGAAAAAGAAGTTCTTTGCCACCTCCAGTGGCCCACTTTCTACCACTTGTGCTGTTCTCCATAATCACCAGAAAAAAGCTTTGCAGATTTAGTGTTTTTAAAAAAAAAAGAAGAAAAAGCCGCCAATAACTCTTTATATGAGCTTGAGACCTCAATGGCATTGCAGAAGCTAGGGAAAGTTAAGCTATCCATCGGTATGGGATTTTCAAGAATTTCTGAAACTGCCATGTGACTGTGCAACAAATCTTTTAGTTTCAACTTATCCCTTTGGAAGGGTAAGAGGAGAGGGAGTTATTCAAAAAAAAGGGTAAACTTTCATTTGTATAAAAGAGTTTGAATATAAGTATGAAAAACAAAAAAAGAAGGTCCAGACGGAAAGCAAGTCACCATTTAGCCTCAACAAGAGAACAGGTTTTTAAATTAGTGGCCAAGCATGAAAAGCATCATTGTTGGGGAGTTCATCCAAGGACACCCACACCTCATGGTGGATCACTTTTCTCTAAAACTGATCTGCCTTTTTAGTTTGCTGTGTTATCATCAGTGGTTAAGGCGAACCGAATCTGATTTCCCAAAGAGACTTTCTAAAAAACAGTCACAGAGCTATTCTATAGGCCTTCTTGGGTGCTGAAATTTTAGTATCAAGAAATGAAAGCATATTCTTAAGATTCTTTTGAGAGAATGCCTAAGAATTCCTCAAAGAAGTCATTAATATAAACAACAGAAAAAACTATGAATGCAAACAAGGTACAAAGCAGTGACAAGGTATTTCAGTCAGGAAGAGAGAAAGGGACAGACATTTCAATACATGAGAAACGTTAGTCCTTGGAGAGGTATGCCACCCCCAGTAAACCAAACCTTCCTGCATTCACACCCCTGGGTGGTTGCTCTCCCCTGGGCTGGCTCTGTGACCTTCTCTGGACCAACAAGAGGCAGCAACAATGGTGAGGAGTGACTCCTGAGACTAACTCGTAAGTTTTGACTTTCCTTCTGATTAGGTGTCTTGGGATGCATGTCTGAGGCAAGATGGCTACCAGGTAAGAAGTCCCACTACTCTGAACCCCCTACGCTACAAGGAAGTCCAAGGTAACCATGTAGAGAGGCTGTGTGGTGTATAAGGACATGGAAGGAGAAGGGAGGAGGGAGGAGGGAGGAAAGAGTCCACTCAATCCCCAGCCACCTCAGGGGGTCCGCCGGACGTAATATGAAGACGCCATCTTGGATGTCCAACGCAGTGCAGACTTGGGATCACCCAACCCCTACCAGAGACCACCTGGCTGCAATTGCATGAACGCCCTCCAGGGGGAGCCACCCCATTCGTCCTCGTCTTGTCACGAGACTGTGAGAGACGATCCCTTGTTGTTCCGAGCCACTATGTCTTGGGTGATTTGCTACAGGTAAGAGGCAAACGACACAAGAAGAGAAGGGAGAGCCGGAGAGGATGAGAGAGAGGGAGGGAAGGAGAGAGAAGGTGCGTCTGACCTTGCCAGGAAGGGGAGTGCGTCTGACCTTGCCAGGAAGGGGAGAAGCTGCGTGCAGTTCTTGAGAAGGGATGTCGAAATCCTGGGAGGCGATGTGTGTGACTAAGGAAGGGTCTTGGCAGCCGCTCGCAGACAGATGTGAAGAGAGAGATAAAGAGTCTAAAAAGGAGAAAATAGAAGCGTAGTTCAAAGCCCTCCATTTTATTACCGTGTGAATTAGAACTCACGGCCTTATAATGTTCATTTCCCCAGTTCTCCTCAGTGTGACCCTGAAGGACTCAACTTCCTCCTGCTGTTGTTCTTTTATCCTTCTTGGAGGACATGCATGGTCTCCTCAGTCCCCCAGGCGTCTCTGATTGCTGCCCAGCTCGTGTTAAGCTTTCCCACCCAAATGTTTTATGCCCCTTCGGTCAATGCTATAGCATCTTCCTCAATCTTCCTATGAGACCTCAGCTACCAGTAACTGAAGTATGCTTGGAATGCCTCCTCTCTCCCCAAATCTGCCCACAACTGAATTTACACAGTGCATTTGCTAATGTCTCATATAGATGCAAGAAGTAAGTACAATTAAATCACTGCCTACAAGTGTTTGAAGACTACCATAGTAAAACAGTCCAGTATTCTTGCCTGGAGAATCCCATGGACAGAGGAGGCTGGTCGGCTACCGTCCATGGAGTCACAGAGTCCGACACGACTGAAGCAGCTTAGCACACGTGCAAGGGTTCCAATGAGCTTAGCCTTTCCTCCTTTAAGCTGCGTGAACTGGGCTCCTTAAACATCGGGGTGAGAGAGGGCTGAGCGGGGGATCCACTGCCTCCTACCTCTTCGGGAGCCCCTGCCTCTGGCTTCTCAAAGATGGTGCTGTGTGTGGAATCCAGTGAAGTAGTAACCAGGAGTGTGGACCACAGCGGGGAGCTCCCCAGGGGTTGTGAATTCCAGCTCCCCGTTATCTTACTCCAGTGATTCTGAGCAAGATGTTAGCCAAAGTTGCAGTTATCAGTTAAATGGGAAAAAATAACATTCCTGAAGATTGAAAGAGTCCGTACAAAACAGTCAATGGTAGAGAAGTGCTCGGTAAATGTTAATTGTAAGCTTCATCAGCTGGTGGTATTTGAGACTGTAGGTCCCCTGAGCTGGGTGTCGGTAGACCTACTCCTGAGTCTTCACACAGGGCCGATTAATGTTCCTCTAAATGAGCTTTTTAAATGGGAGAGTATAATACATTCTCTGGAAAGGAAGGTGAGTGAAATCCCAGTCTTGAATATCATCAGCCTTGGAGTTTGGCTACTGAATACAGAGCTGTGTTCTCTGAGGCAACAATTCCTAGAATTTTTCATTTCAAGGACCCCTGAAAACACTTCTTTTTTTTTTTTAACAGTAATGACCTTACACAAGGGCATCTCCTGTTTCTGTTTACCTTTTCTAAGGAAAATAGAGCAAATAAGACAATAAACTGCACCCTTTCGACGCTCTGATTTTATTTTTAAAGGTCCTTTTAACACCAAATTGAGTAGGAAGGACATAATTCAAGGATATACACAATCCTTGGAGTTGAATCAATTTAGCTTTATAGAACTCACTCTATTCTCTCTCCTTGCCTCAGACGAATACTAGTTGAAATTTCAGAGCAGCACCGGACCTCTGGCCAACAGACAGGGGCCACAGCAGGAAAGAATAAATGTTACTGGGTTAAGATTATAAATGTAAAAGTATAAATGTAAAATGTATAACATGCAAAAGTATGTTTATATATGTGAGTTTACAGAGGTAGTGAAGCATAATAACAAAGCACCAAGGAAACCAGCACCCAACTTAAAAACTGGAAGGAGATCAATATTTCTCTCCGAAGCCAACCCCCACCCTCCACTCAAAAGGAACCTCGGGTCAGAACAGTGTCTGGCAGTCCCTTGCCTTTTAAAAATGAACAGTTCCCCTCATATATGTGCATCAACAGATCGCAGAGTAGTTAGTTTTTCTTTTGCTCCTGAAGTCCTTCCTTTCAGAGACATGATGGGAATTTTACAGACACCCAGGGAAAATCTAGGCAAGACCACAGCTAAGCATGAAAGCTATCCAGGCAGGGGTGGGGGTTGGGGGGCGTGGTCTCCACTGCCCATTGGCTAGTGGTGTGCTGAGTTTCTATGGGAATGGCATTTTTCTTAAGATATGTTGGTGGGGATATGGAGAAAGTAAAACCCCTGTGCACTGCACTCCTGGTAGGAATGTAAAATGGTGCAACTGCTGTGGGAAAAAAATTATTCCTCAAAAAAAAAAAAAACAAACAGAATTATCATATGATTATCCAGGGATTCCACTTTGGGCTATGTGGGGACATCCAAAAGAATCAACAGGGAATCAACATCAGGGACTCCAACAGATGTTTGTACACCATGTTCATAGCAGCATTATTCACAACGGCCAAAAAAATAGGAACGAACCAATATCCACCATGGATGAAAGGATAAACAAAATGTGGTCCATACACACAATGGAGTACTATTCAGCCATGAGAGTAGACATTCTGAAACATGCTACCATAGGGATAAACCTTGAGGACATTTTGCTAAGTGAAATAAGACAGTACAAAGGGACAAATAGGGGTCCACTTATGTGAGATGCCCAGAGTAATCACTCCTTGCCAGGTGATTCAGTAGTATATAATCTGCCTGCAATGCAGGAGATGTGGGTTCCACCCCTGGGTCAGGAAGATCCCCGGAGAAGGAAATGCCAACCCGCTCCAGTCTTCTTGCCTGGAAAATCCCATGGACAGAGGAGCCTGGCAGGCTGCAGTCCACGGGGCCCCAAAAGAGTTGGACATGACTTAGCAATTAAAACAAACAAAGGATCATCAAATTCTTACAGATAGAAAGAAGAATGGTGGTTTCCAGGGTCTGGGTGTGTGACAAGTGAGTGTTTAATGGGGCCCGGGTTCAGCTGGGGAAGATCGAAAGGTTCTG
This sequence comes from Bos grunniens, assembly GCF_055505025.1. Taxonomy (NCBI): domain Eukaryota; kingdom Metazoa; phylum Chordata; class Mammalia; order Artiodactyla; family Bovidae; genus Bos; species Bos grunniens. Next base: position 49,158,308 of record NC_141187.1, read on the forward strand.
GGGATGATGGTGGTTGATTGCTACACAACACTGTGGATGTCCTTAAAGTCATAGAGCATGTACAGGAAAATGGCTAAAGTGGTATAGTTTATGTTTTGTGTATATTACAATAAAGAAATTAAAAGTGAACATTTTCTTTCTTTCTTTTTTTTTGATCATGCAGCTTGCAGAATCTCAGTTCCCCAACCAGGGATTGAACTCTGCGACACAGCATTGAAGTGCCTAATCCTAACCCCTAGACTACCAGGGAACTCCCCACAAAAGTAGGCATTTTCTCACACAATCACAATGTATGATCACAGCTGAGTTAAAATAATTCTTCACTGTCCTCCTATACCAAGTCCATCATTAATTTCCTCAAATGCCTCAAAAACTGTCTTTCTACAGTGGATTTATTGAAATTAGGAGCTAAATAAGGTCCATTCCTCACACTTGGTTAAACTGCCTCTTGAGTCTCTTCTCAACTAGCAAACCAGGAATAGAAAGAACTCCGTGAATCCGATAAGGAGTCTGTGTAAAAGCCTACACTAACAACCATCTTCACGGTGATACACTGGAATCACTTCCTTTAAAACCAGGAAGAAGGGGAGGATGCTCATTTCGGTTTTGTGCTGGAGTCCAGCCCAGTGCTGCTGAAGCTACACAACAGGGAAGGAAGAGACATGTTACCAACTGTGGACCTTAAAAGAAAGTTCAGCAAACTGCCTCCTTGACCATCTCAGTGAGCTATAGCTGCTATAACAAAAACGCAACAGATCAGGCAGCTTAAACGGCAAACATATATTTCTCATAGTTCTGGAAACTGGAGATCAGGGTACCAGCAGGGCTGGTCTTGCTGAAGGTCCTGGCCCTTCCCAGTTAAGTCCTCACATAGCCTCCCTTGGTGCAAGCAGGCAGAGGGACAGACCGTGAGCTCTCATCTCTTATAAGGACACTAATTCTGTCCTGGGGCTCCACCCTCATGACCTCACATAGACCTAATTACCGTCCAAAGGCCCCACTTCCTAGTACTGTCTCACTGGGGATAAGGGTTTCTACAGTATAAATTCTGGGGACGCAAACACAGCCCATGACATTGACCTGACGGTGTCACATGGTATTCTGCTACCGTTCCAGTTTATGATTTGAAAATTTGACATTCGTGTTCCTACGTGACTCTGATGATGGTCTCATCTCATGATGTTGTTTGATTTCAAGTTATGCTTGCTCTTGGAATAAGCTGGAGAACATTCATTCTCTTTCAAGAAATGATCTCTTCCTGGAAAGTGTGGGAAGCTTATTGGTAGCATCTGATCCTGGTGTTTTCCTTTGGTGAACATTTTTAATTATTCATTTTCCTTTAAACATATCTTTCCTTTAAACAAGATATCTTTTTTCTTTCTTCAGGTCAGTGTGTATTTTCTAGAGGTTTGTCAATTTGAGTTTAATTTTTCAAATTTATTGCCAGAAAGTTTTCCAAAGTATTCTATTATTTAATCTCTGCAGACATTAAATAATAAATATTAAATAATATTGTTTATTTGTGGATTCTGTTTTTCTTGACTCATCTTACTGAAGGTTATTTTCTTTTTCTCACTACCTGCTTAACTTGATGATAAAGATATTTTAATGTAAGTATCTTCTGAATATCATCCCACAAAATCGGAATTATATTCACTAAAGTTGTCTAGAGAAAAATAAAGACATCAACTGCAAATATAAAAGAAGAAAGAGGGAGGGAAAAGATTGAAATAATCTATTTATATATTTAAGAGTATCACAAATTCATAACTCTCTCACTAACTGGACTCATTCAATGGTTAATTCATATGGCTTAGTTAACAGAATTACAATTGACCCTTGAAAAACTGGGGGGTTAATCCGAGTGTGACTTGTAGCTGGTGCTCCATAGTCTCAGTTTCTCCAAATCCTCAGCTTCAGCCAGCCATGCACTGTGTAGTGTGTAATATTTGCTACTGAAAAAAATCCCCATGTAAGTGGATCCACACAGTTTAAACCCCCATTGTTCAAGGTCAATCATACGTTCATTCCACAATAAATTCTACATTTTCCAAATGCTTAATGCTTCCACTTTAGACCAAACTTGAAAAACCGAAAACCCCTTTTTTAAAATCACCATTCCATTGACAACAATAATCATCTTTTCATGCTCTGGCACAAGTTGATTTCATTTTAGGTGACACAAAGTTCTAGCTAGTTTTCCATGAGTTGTAACAATGGTGGCCTTCTGACATTTCTGTGATAAGCTTCCAACCTTAAGTGGTCATAGAGACACTGAGCTAAACTCTCCAACTCAATTTTTAACCACAGCCCCATGACCCTTTACCCTCCGGGATTCACCAAATATTTCTAAGTATTTGTATTCATGTTCTCTGAACTGATGCTCCTATAAATAGAAATCAAGAAGAAGCTGTTTTCCTGGCTGTCATGCTCTATGTTCTAAATGACATTTTCCCCTTAAATTTCACTTAAAAAATTACAGATGGACAAGTGGTTGCAAAAATAGGGTACATTAAAAAAAAGGGAGAGAGGTCCCATGTAATACCCTGTATAACTAAGAACAACAACGAAACCAGGAAACTGACACTGGCAAGTTAGTATTGGAGCAAGTCTGTTGATTTCACCAGCTTTTACATGAACTTTTAGGGGATGTATGTATGTTATGATTCTATGACCACCACCAAAATCCAGATCAAGTCACCATAAAGGACATCCCAAGGCTGCCCTTGGATTCCAAATAAGTTTTAAAGATCAGACTCAGTACATATATTATAGAGAGCTCTAGGAGCAAAATTCGTGGCTACATATCATCATTAGCCATAAGGGTTAACCAAGTCACTTTTCATTTTAAAAACCTCATCTTAGAACTTCTCCCCCATTTGCCCCCCAGATACTCACATCACTTTAGACTGGGAAGATGTTCAGTAGTTATAACCATGCACATCTTACAGTAGAAACAAGACCCAGACCTCAGCCAACATGAGAGGGCACACTTGGGCTCCTGATAAACATAGGTCACAAGGACAGAGTTAAACTGAACAGTGGCAGCCTTATCAAGTCCTAAAGAGAGCAAAGAGCCACGTTTTTGCCTAAGAACTGCTATAAAGAAGCAGACTATGTTTAGTAAACACCAGTATACATAATATGCATTTTTTTCATAGATAAATTGGAGGTCTTCAGTCAAATCAAACAAATGTGATAGCCCAAAGAGAAAAATCAACTCTGCCACACCTCTGGTTTCAATGGCACAGCAATATTAGGTGGAATGTCCTCACTGGCTGAGGAGAGAAGTGAGTCTGTATTGATCGAATCAGACTCATCCTGTCTTCCTGGACGACCTGGCGTCTCAGGTCACTTTCACGTCCTTGTTCTTGCTGTGCTACAGCTCCACGACCACACGTGAGCTGTGCTTCCTTTGATTCTGCTGGGATGACACTGGACTTCAGTTTTCTTTGAGATGACTCTTACATGGATACTATATTAGCCCCTCTCATTCTAACTTGTGCATTTCTTTTTTAAATTTTGTTTATGTATCTAGCTATTTTCGGTGGCACTGGGCCTTTGCTGCCGCATGCGGGCTTTCTCTGGTTGCAGAGAGTGGGAGGCTGGGCTCGAGTTGCGGTGTGCGGGCTTCTCATCGTGGCGGCTTCTCTCATTTCAGCTCTCAGGGCCAGGAGTTGTGGCACAGAGGCTTGGCTGCTCTGCAGCATGTGGGATCTCCCCAGATCAAGGATCGAACCTGTGTCCCCTGCACTGCAAGGCAGACTCTTAACCACTGGGCCACCAAGGAAGCCCCTAACGCCTGCGCTTCTTAAAACTGCACATTTATGTCTTACCTCCTCATCTCTGGGCTGAATCATCTCTTCAGATCTATCTACAAGTTCACCAGTTCTCTCGAGTATTTAATGTATAGTTTAAACCATCTATTAAGTTTGACATTTAACGATTAAAAAAAAACTTTCCAATAGCTGTTGTCATGGTTGCTGCGTGGTCTACTTTGTCATTTTCGGTTGTCCTTTATCATTGTTATATAGTATACACGTTTCCTTTTTTTGTATTTCCTATATAGCCATCTTCCCTTTTCTAATTTGGTTTTTCTTTTCTAAAATGTGAAATCCTTGGGAGGGTTGAATCCTCGTTGTCTTCCCATCCTTCCAATGACTTTCCTTTTGCTGGTTTTACCTTCTCGGGGGTTTGGAAATTTTTAGGTAATTTTTTTTTAATTGAAATTCATCCCAAATGTTTAAACTGGAGTTGCTTTTATTTAAAAAAAAAAAAAAAAGTGTACATTCGCTTCTAAGAGGAACACGACCAAGCTAGAATCAGCGATCTCTTCTAGAAGCTTGGGGGGCCCTGGCTTCACTTGGGACCCTCTGGGACGACTCCCCCAGCTTGGCCTGGACCCCGAGCTGGTCTCGGGATCTGAGTGGTGCTGGTATTTGCACTCCCAGACACCCCGCTTTTATGTTTGTTTGCTCACGGTGACAAGCCCGAGGGAGCCCTCCACGATGTCCCAGAGTCCCTGACATTCTTGCCGGAGACATACTTGCCTCTGTTTATCCTGGCCCTGGTCATCTGTTAGCAGGAGGGCCTTACGAATGATCTAGCTTGCAACCCTTCCAGAATCTGGAGCCTTTATCTTTAGTGTCTGAAAAATAACATTTGGGACACATTCCTCTCCATTCCGAAAGACATTATAAAACTCGCCTGATGTTTGAAGCCTCTACCAACGCTACCATACACATCATCTCATCTGCTTCTCTGGAAAGTCTCAGTGGCCGGGCAGAGCACACGTGATCACCACAGCTATCAACAGGACTCACAGGCCGTGCAGAGGCTTCCCTACACAGCTCACTTTTAGGATCCCAGCCAGGGTTTTATGCTGATGGCTCCCACCGGTCATCTCCAGTCCACCGCTCTCCCTAAGGGTCCATGTCACCATCCAGCACCATCCCTCATGTACCTGAAGCCCCAACATGCACAAAAGGAAAGGCATCAATTCCCCAGTTAAGCTGCCCTGTGGCTTTACCTCTTGTCCGCCCAGCCAGACCCAACTGGCCGATCAATTACCGGCTCGTGTGGATCTCACCTTCTATGACTGCGCTGAAGCCACATGCAGCTGATGAAATGCAAAGTGACAAAAGTGAAAAACGCAGCTCCTCAGGCCCACCGGCTGCGTTAATAGTGTCCGGCGGCCACACTCAGCTGGCGGATACTGTGTCCAAAAGCAGGTCAGGGAACACGCCATCGTCACAGCTAGTTCTACGGGACGGCATGCTTTGGAGGTCTCTCTGACCACCACTGACCCACCTGCTCCTCCTCGACCACTGCCCCTTGTCCCAGTGTGGCTGCCAAGCTCCCCTGCTAGACCGTAAGCCTCTCAAAAGCAGGGTCCAGAACACATTCATCTTCATACCCCCGGAGAGCACAAGAATGTCCGTTGAATGAATGTAGGAGCAGGACTCAGGGCCGCTCCTTGCTCTCTCCTGGGCACCAGTGTCCCCAATGGGCAAAAGGAGCCAGGGCAAGTGTGGCGCCAGGCTTCACACTCCAGCCCCTGGGCCATCCTCCAGAATGTGCAATGACTAAGTCGTGTCCAACTCTAACCTAGAGGACCGACGACACATCTGTCCAGGTTAATTTTTTTTGAAGCCGCAGCACGCTGGACCCAGAACACCAATTTTCATATTGCTTTGCACTCAGTGTTCAGGACGTGAACTCCAAGCATGTTAAATTTTAAAGCGCAAAGGAAAGAAATTAATCGGCTCAAATTGCTTCAGTTACACTCAAGCCATATCACAAGGTCACCATGCGCAAGAAAGACAGAATGGATTTTTAATCCCATCCTGAATCCAGAGAAATAGACCTCTGACATTCTCTTTCTCTCGCTTTCATTCTTCTTTAAACTGAAGTGAAATTTGCATAATAAGATGAACCACTTCAAGGTGAATAATTCAGTGGCATTAGTACACTCACAGTATTGTGTGATCACCATCACTACCTGGTTCCAAAACATTTTCATCACCCCAAAAAGAAAACCCACACCCCTTAAGCAGCAGCTCCCACTCCCGCCACCCCAGATCCTGGCAACCACCAATCCATGCCCCACCTCTACAGATCCGCATGTTATAGATGCTGTGTAAGAATGGAGTCATACAACCCTTTGTGACTTGCTTCTTTCACTCAGCACAAGGTTTTCAAGGTTCATCGGTCATGTTAGAATGTATCAGTACTCCATTCCTTTTTGTGGCTGTATAATATTCCACTGCAAGCACATGCCACATTATGTTTATCTGTTCATCCGCTGGAGGGCAGGTGGGCTCCTTCTACCCTTTACCTGCTGTGAATAGCACTTGTAAGAATGTGACCGCACGTGGGTCTGAGTGCCTATTTTCTATCACACACCTCTTTCATTCTCTTTTGTTCTCCTTCTTCATCTCTCCTTTTCAGCCACAGAATCCCCAGAGTTAATGCTGGAGAAATTAATAATTACCTATTAGAGTTTAAACACAGCCTGTCCCCAGAACTCGGGGAATTAGTCAAGGACCCTCCTCAGGACCACGCTGGGCAGGACATCTGAGCAGAGAGAGGCCAGAGAATAACTGAGTGTGGAGTGAACACACACAGCCCTGTCTGTGCTCACAGGGGGCATGGGTTCGTATGTGTGCAAAGTAGGCTCGCAATAAATGTCTGCTGACTCTGGTTATAAAGGCAGTTAATCCAGGGGAGCTACAGGAGAGACCACAAGGAGGGAAGATAGATGTGCAGCATCGAGAGAAGAAAGGGGCACTTCAGAGGCCAACAAAGTGGGAGGAGTGACCGGAGACTGAAAATCAAGCTCTAAGGAGAGAGGAAGCTTCTCTCCAAAGCCATCCTGGGAAAGGTGAGAAGGGAGGGACCCTCGCCAAATGGCTATCATTTCCTCGTTTCAAAGTCAGGAGCCGAGAACACAGAAGAGAGCACAGAACCAACAGGCGAGGCTGTGAGACCCAGATGCAGCTTCCTTCTGGACTGTCAGCCACTGTTTTCAATCTGCTGCATCTACAGAGTGGCCTAAACTCTGGAAACTACTACTTCTTTTTCATGTACTGGAATATCAATAACTCACTTACTAGAGGGTATTACGCCTCTGTTTACCGATGTGGTGACACCCTGCATAGATGGAGAAGTAACTTCCATCCACAGGCAGACAGAATTCAGACCTCAGGCACAAAGATACTCAGACAATGCCCGTGCTGGGGGCTCAGTCATGCCGGACTCTTTGCCACTCCATGGACTGCAGCCACCAGGCTTCTCTGTCCAAGGGATTCTCCTGGCAAGGATGCTAGAGCAGGTTGCCATTTCCTTCTCCTGGGGATCTTCCTGACCCAGGGATCGAACTGAAGTTTCTTGAACCTCTCACATTGACAGGCAGGTTCTTTACCACTGAGCCATCTGGAAAGCAATGCCCAACAGGGATGCAAAGCACTAGAGGATACATCTTTTTTATTAAGACCCTGCCCATCAGGGATTTTCTTCACGTACACCCTTTCATGGCATATAAATCCCACCGTCTTCATCCCCTTCTGCAGAGACAGCAAGAGCATGAACAATCCACTGAACAGAAAATCAGTCCTTAAATAACAGAGAATTGAACTACACGGGGCCAGTTTCTCTCGTTGGGTGGCAGCTTAAATAAACACTAAATCCTGCCTTTATCCACAGTGGACTTCTGACCGTGACAATGGAGCTATTTGGTTTTGATGAAACATTCAAGTCTTAAAAGTTAAGAGTAACTGACAGGCCAGTTTCTCGCCCCGGTTCCCAGGGTGACCAGGGTTTCAGATTCCTGGTCAGTTACACTGCATCAGATGACCTGTTATTATCCACGGCCCAGCGTCGGGCGTGCCAAGCACAGGATCGGGAGAGAACTTTCTCAGGCTCCCATCCAAGCCCCAGGTGGTCTGACTGTGGGGGGCCACTGCACTCAACCGCCCCTTCACCCCAGTGACACCCAAACCCGCAGCCACAGAGGAAGAAAGCACAGGTGAGCTGGTACTGAGGGTGGAAAGCCCCTCCAGCGTGCACCCACAGGGTGGGGCATCTTGTTTTGTCACTTTCTGCATCCTGAGTGCCTGACCAGCACCTGCATGGCACAGGGGGCCAGTGAACCTTCTCTGCACGAGGGAACTACCCATGTGGAGGTGATGGGCCCCCACTGCCCAGGCACCGGCGGGCCTAGCCTGGCCGCTGCAAGGCCACAGCAGACACACGAACCCTTTCTGGTCAACCTAAAACGTGCAATTCTAACCCTCAGATGCGATCACAGCTGCCGTCTCCTAAACAAGGGAATGGAAAACCCCCCATGGAGTTCGAGGGGGTCCCCACAGCATGGCCGAGCCCTCTGAGCACAGGACACGGAAGAGGGCGGTTCCTTTCCTCACAAAGATAAAACCTCGATGGCCACATCCTCCCCAAAACACAACAAAACATTCTCCCGGGCTGCTGTCAGACCATCTCTTTCTCTTTCTGGGGGAAGCCCTCCTGGTCTCTCCTGAGCAACTGCGATGCCGATGTGTTTAGCCTTAATTGACTCCAAGATTTTATCAGCAATGCTTCCAACATTAAAACAATAGACACACTAAGGTTAAGCATTTGACTGTATGATTTGGAAGAAAAACAAAGCAGAAAACACCTATAAGAGGTTCAAAAGAGTGGGAAACACAGAGCTTTACTTCTGGCTCTCCTCTCCCTGTTCTGGGAAAAAAAAAAAAAAAATCATGCAACTCCTCGGTTAACCAGCGAATCCTTACCTGAATGACATAACTTCTCAGGCAGTTTTACTCATAAGAGTGAAACCGACTCCAACCTACTGCAGTAGTTCCCCAGAAATGATGACGACGATGGATAATATAAAGTCAGAAAGTCAGAAATGAGATGGGAAACACTCAAGTGCGACAGATGGGCGGTATGCACTCGTTCGTGTTTTTCATTTGGTTCTGATTTCCTCATTAACAAGTGGGGCAGGGAAAACATCTCTGGATGGAACTGGAAGCTCAGGTTCTCATCCCCTTTTCCTGGAGACCCCTCCCCAAAACCACCACCCTAGATGTGTTTGCCCGGCCGTAGTTTGTATGCAGCCTTGTCATTTCACCTCAGGGCTGAGTTTAGGAAAAACCATGCTGGAGGAGGAGATCCTCACCCAAGCATCAATCTGCGGGAAGGCAGGGGAAGGCAGAGGCGCAGCGCAGCGATGGCCAAAGGCTTCTCGGTAACCCTCCCTCCGTCTCCTAATTCAAAACATTATCCTTCGTGATTGGAGGACATTCTCTGCTGCGTTGATTCACTTTGCCTTCCTGAGAACACGACGCAGAGAGGCTCCCAGTGTAGAGTTACTGATCTGCCTCCAGATTAGGTCCAAGCTAAACCGCTCACTTCACATTTTGTTTTCCCTGAAGCACAGCAGGTCCACAGGGTTGGGGAGCCCATGGGGCGGGCGGTTCCCTTGGCCAAGTCACAAGATCTGGGTTCTCTCTGGATCTCAGATCACAGACCGAGGAGATGAGCTGGCCGCCTTGGGAGAAGTGGGCCCGAGCAAGAAGTGAGGAGGGCCACAGGGCTCAGGAGGAATCACCGACTGCACACGTCCCTGGAGTTCAGCTGGACGAGGGGCTGTGACTGACCTGGACCAAGTCCAGCCTCGCTCGGGCAGTGAGAGGATCCAAAGTTGTGGTTCACAGGACAAAACGAGACAGGAGAGAGGCAATGACTAGAAAGGAGGCTGCCTGGGGGTCCCCGGGGGCACCCCGCATACATCAGGAAGGATAGCGCTAACAAAGGAACCCAGCAGGCAGTCGTGGAGACTGGTTCCCATTTGACGGGCTGTTGCCCTGGACCCCCCGGTGGTCCCAGCACAGGAGGTGGGGCCCACATGCAGTGGGTGCCACCAGATGCTTAGCCTGGCTCACCCACATCAGTTTTCCCCTTACTTTTTCTCTTCCTGCCTGATATTGGCAAAAACCAGACAAACCAAGTCCAAAGGAAAGTATGAATGAGGACGGTTCAGTCCAGTCACTCAGTCATGTCCAACTCTGCGACCCCATGAACTGCAGCACGCCAGGCCTCCCTGTCCATCACCAACTCCCAGAGCTTGCTCAAGCTCATGTCCATTGAGTCGGTGATGCCATCCAACCATCTCATCCTCTGTTGTCCCCTTCTCCTACCACCTTCAATCTTTCCCAGCATCAGGGTCTCTTCTAATGAGTCAGTTCTTCTCATCAGGTGGCCAAAGTACTGGAGTTTCAGCTTCATCATCAGTTCTTTCAATGAATATTCAGGACTGGTCTCCTTTAGGATGCACTGGTTGGATCTCCTTGTAGTCCAAGGGACTCTCAAGAGTCTTCTCCAGCCCCATAGTTCAGAAGCATTGAACAGTATGAAAAGAATGAGGACAAGTCATGAGTAATTATTCAAACCACCCTAGATCATCAGGACCTTTCCCTCAAAACCTGCCACCAGAGCCTCCAGTGATCAGTGCAATTCATGGGCTGGGTTGTAACTTTTCTCTTTTTAGAGCCTTCAAATGCTCCATGGAGGCAGTGAGGAGCCTAGCACAAAATAAGCCATGAATGAAGTAACTTGCCCTCAGGTTAACCCAGGCTGACAAGGGCATTTCCACTGCCCCTCCAGGCGGTGACCAACCTGGTCCATTCTGATGATGAGAAAAGTCACTGGGAAGGTGGACACACGGAAAGGCCTTCACCACTCAGGAGGGCAAGAACAAGGGGCGGCCGGTGTGACACCAGCGTGGGAAGGGTTGACCTGGCTGGAAGAGACCCGGCAAGAAAGAGAAAAGGAAGCTGTCCCTTTATACCCCTTCGAGACCAGGAAGGAAGTCCACTCAACTGGGTTTGGAAACAGAGGTGGCCAGGGGGTCCCAAGGCTCCCTGAGTGTTCTGGAAGGATCTGCAGCCTCCGTGGCATGGCCTCAGTTCACAGACACCAGAGTCCGCTCCATCTCTGAAGTTCCCTTCGTCCTGCTCCTGGCTGGACGGCCTTGGGAGTGGGACTGTGCGTGCTACTCAGTCATGTCTGACTCTCATGACCCCATGGACTATAGCCCCTCAGGATCCTCTGTCCATGGGATTCTCCAGACAAGAATACTGGCGTGGACAGCCATCCCCTTCTCCCCTTCCTGACCCAGGGATTGAACCTGGGTCTCCTGCATTAGTGGGCAGATTTTTTTTTTTTTTTTACCACTGAGCCACTGGGGAAGCTCCATGAAAGGGACCAGGCAGGGTCAAAACGAGAAACCAGGACCAGAACTGCGGGGAGGAGGGCGACAGCAGGGTTAGGAATGACATTTCCTTCTCGTGGCCCTGCCTCAAACAAAATGCCGTGAGGGAAGGATGAAAAGGGACCTGAAAGACGAATCTATAAATAAGAGGCCACTGACCTACCGCTTGAGTTTGCCCAAGACTGAAGGGTTTTCTAGGACACGGACCTTTGAGGGCTAAAACCAGGATCAGCCCAGGCCAACATGGATGGCTGGTCATCATACTGCTTTGGGACATCTACTCCAGTCCACCTCAGACTCTAGAAGTTACCTGGATTAGACATCACATGTGTCTGCATGTGGCACACACATGTACTCACACACAATCACATGCACACGCCTTCTGGCTGCGCCTCTGCCCATGTACTCCACACCATAGCTGGTCCCTTTCCTTCCCTCATTTTATGCTCCAGCCACTTCTCACAATTCACTTTGTCATCATGAGCACTGTTTCTTCCTCTAATGACTCATGTTCTCAGGTCTTTCCCTAGTAAAACATTGCATATCCCTCTCTGAAACTGGAAAAGAGCGTCTTGCCAATTTCATGTGTTTATATTTTTTTATAAAAGGCAACATCGGCTCATTAAAAGGACCGCTTTTCCCCGGATTGTGACAGCCTTTTCCTTTTTACGATATTATCAACGTGTCTGCACATAACCTCTGACCCAGGTAGACCCTGACAGTTGCACATGACCCTGAATTTCACAAGCAGCTCCACTCCCTGTTCACTCTGAAGACAAGGGACACGGAGCCAAATTCCAGGAGCCAAAGCTCTGGGTCCAACCAGTCCATCCTAAAGGAAATCAGTCCTGAATATTCATTGGAAGGAATGATGCTGAAACTGAAACTCCAATACTTTGGCCACCTGATGTGAAGAACTGACTCACTGGAAAAGACCCTGATGCTGGGAAAGATTGAAGGCGGGAGGAGAAGGGGACAACAGAGGATGAGGTGGTTGCATGGCATCACCGACTCAATGGACATGAGTTTGAGTAAACTCCAGGAGCTGGTGATGGACAGGGAGGCCTGGCGTGCTGCAGTCCATGGGATCACAAAGAGTCGGACATGACTGAGCAACTGAACTGAACTGAAGCTCTGGGTGGCACCTCCTTGTTTGAAGAGAAGAAAGTCGGGGCTCCACGCCCACTGGGAGCACTTCCCTTTGGGGCTGGTCTATGACTGGTGTTTAATCATAGACAGTGTCCATGAGACAGGGAACCCTGAGAAGCTTCAGGTCACAGTGAAGACCAGTCATCAACAAAGCACAGCTCACATCAAGATGTCAGTGACCGCCCACAGCTGCTGGCAACTTTGGGGAAAAACTCCCCAAATCAGAATCAGAGGGGCTGATTCTGATTCACAAGTGATGGTAACAAGCTAAAGAACATGATCCTACAAGGAGTAAGAAAGAATCCAAAATCTCTTGTTTTTCCCCCAAATCCCCTTCATAAAATGTCCCCAAAGTATAAAACAAGCTTGATGCTGTCTCTCGTCTTACAAAAGCAACGTCTGGAACACTTTTTTATACTTCCACAGCCGTGAGATTAGGAAAACTGGACTAATTTGCACATATTTGCTTATTTTTGATCTTCGTGTTGCATAAATTCTGAGAAAAATCAGCAGAACAAAATAGTCTAGGCCACGGATTTGGTCTATTTCATGCTCTTAAAAGAAAATTCAAGGAAAGAGTCCAATTACAAATGTGTTAAACAAACAACGTGTGTGCATGGAGACGTGACCTAGCTGTGTTCACCTGTTGGGCCCGTAACGTGACCGACCGCCCATGACAGGCGGGACTGGCTGGTAAGTCACGGAGGGCACACGGCCTGACATCCCGGACTTCTGCTTCCGCACTTCTCAGCAGGATGATTCCCATAGCCCCTTCTTCCCAAGGCTGCATTGCTTTTTATTTTATTTTTAGCTGGAGGATAATGACTTTAGTGATGGTTTCTGCCCTACGTCGATGTGAAGCAGCCACAGGCACACACACGCTCCCTCCCTCTTAAACGTCCCTCCCCATCCCACCCCTCTGGGTCCCCAAAGGCTCTGGGTTCCCTGCCTCATTCAGCAACTTCCCACTGACCCTTTTACAAATGGTAATGTGTGTTTCAACATTACTCTGTCAACCAAAATGCTCCAGGTCTATCATGACAGGAGAGGGTGGGGAAGACCCAGGATTCAAGTCAGCTGAAGGTTCAGTAAAATCTTAAGAAACACTTCTAATTCAGCTTTAAAACACAAGGCAGGTTTTCTGCCTTAATAAACATACATTGCTCCCTTATGACTGGGGCTCCTGCATAACGTCTATATTATTAGCTCCTACTGAGAAATAAGGTCAGAAGAAAATAACGCCTGGTTGAAAGAATCTCGAAGACACAGCACACACCTCTTCCCCTTCACACACACACACACAAAATATAAGAATCAAATGAGCTCATTCACACATGTAAAGAGCACTCTGCAAATTGTCAAGTTCATGGGCAAGGCGTCATTTTAAATTAGACTGAATGCTTCCTTGGCCAAGGACCTGCCTAGAAGCTCATTTCTGCAGAGTGATAATCTTGGCTTTTTCTTTTTCTTTTTCTTCTAGTGAAGTATAGTTGGCTTACAATCCTGTTACTACAGCAAAATGATAAATATATGTGTGCTCAGCTGGTAAAGAATTGGCCTGCAATGTGGGAGACCCAGGTTCTATCCCTGGGTTGGAAAGATTCCCTGCAGAAGGGAAAAGCTACCCACTCCAGTATTCTGGCCTGGAGAATTTCATGGACTGTATAGTCCATGGGGTCACAAAGAGTTGGACACGACTGAATGGCTTTCACTTCAAATATATTTTATACATAGAGTCTTTTTCAGATTCTTTTCCCTCATATCAAAGGGAAAATATTGAGTATAGTTCCCTCTGCTATATAGTAGGACCTTGTTGGCTATCTGCTTTATACATAGTAGTGTAATGTTTATATTAATCCTGAGCTCCTAATTTATCCCTCCTCTTTTTCAATTTCACTTTCTTTCCTCCGTAGAGTTCAATATAATAGATAATACTGGTTAACTGAAGGATCTGCTCTTAGTCACTGAAGTATTACCACAATAAAAGACCAATCAGCTAATAACCAGTATTAGAAATAGTAGAGAAATAGTTTTTGCATTCTATAGAACTTTCCTCTGATATCATAGTGAGTTTTCTTTTTTTAACCTAATATATAACTCCTCTAGGAAAACTGGACATTAGGGGCAAACAGTAAAGCCAAAAACCACCACCAACAAAACAGACTATACTCTGATGTGCTAATGCCCTTTAATAAACACAACCAGTTCTTAAGAGTTTCATAAATTGGTCTACAATAAAGATCACCAGGCACAGAAAATATAATCTTTCCTAATTAGGCATTTTACTTTGGGCCAGAATCCAAAGTCATATACCAGTGGGAAACGCACAGGTTTCTGTAGTCAGACAGATCTGGGTTGAAATTCCAGCTCTACCACTTACCGATGTGTGACCTTGAAGAGTTATCTGACCTCTAAATTTCTTACTTCCCTTTAAAATGGGGAGGACATTTATTCTGGCGACAGTGGTGAGGACTCAGCTGAAGGACACAGGTGTCACACAAATGTTAACACTGTCCTCTTCCTCACCTTTTCCACTTATTCTTCCCCTCTTTGTTTTTTTAAAGAAATTTATTTTTAATTGGAGGATAATTGCTTTACAGTGCTGTGTTGGTTTCTGCCATACATCAGCATGAATCAGCCTCCCTTCTAACCTCCCACCCCGCTAGGTTGTCCCAGAGCACCGGGCTGAGCTCCCCGTGTTATATAGCAACTTCCCATTAGCTGTCTATTTTACATATGGTTATTCTTCCCTTCTTTTCTCTTCCTTTCTTAAAACACCCTTCAGGAAAACATATACACAAGCCCCTCGAGCATCCTACTAACTGATGACTTTGCAACCCAGAGGGCAGGATTTCTGTAGGCCCTCACTGTGGGAGATGTCTAAGGAAAAAGCACCCTCTCTCTCTTTCCACTCCAAATGTCTCAGATTCTGACTGCAGCCACCCGGCCGACAAACACAGCTTAAGCGACATTGATGCACAAATGATTAACAAATGCCCTGCCAACCATTAGGTTTGGGGCTTTGCTGGTAGCTCAGAAGGTAAAGAATCTGCTTGCAATGTAGGAGACCCGGGTTCGATCCCTGGGTCAGGAAGATCCCCTGGAGAAGGGAATGGCAACCCACTCTGGCACCCTTGCCTGGGAAATCCCATGGACAGAGGAGCCCGGGGGGCTACAGTCCACGGGGTTGCAAAGAGCTGGACACGACTAAGAGACTAACACTTTCACAGAACTACTATTTCTACGCTACTATGTTCTATTTCCTCTTATTCTATTTTTGGATAAATGGGTTGTGTTGGGAAATTCAGCAACCAGAGAGACAAAGGAAGATGCTGATACTAAGCACGGCTTTGTTGTGAAATGCTCATCATTAATTACAATGCAAATGAATTTAGCCATTTTCCTCCATTCTTAAAGACCTCACTATAGTACTATTTTATAAAATTTAATTTACAATTCAACTATATGACCATTCTCCAATCATGTTCACCTTTGAAACGCTTCACCGCTGTTTAATTTCAAACAAGACTATGGCATTGCTATTGTCATTATTCATTCTTAGCAGCAAAAGCAATAATAGCAGCATTTTACTGAATACCTATTAGGTGTCAAGCAGGGAGGGGCATCTGCAAATATCGAATTCATTTTTTGCAACTATGAAACAGTAACAGACTTTATTTTCTTGGGCTCCAAAATCATTGCAGATGGTGACTGCAGCCATGAAATTAAAAGATGCTTGCTCCTTGGAAGAAAAACCATGACAATCTTAGACAGTGTATTAAAAAGCAGAGACATGACTTTGCCGACAAAGGTCCATATAGTCAAAGCTATGGTTTTTCTAGTAGTCATGTACAGATGTGAGAGCTAGACCATAAAGAAATCGGAGTGCCTAAGAATTGATGCTTTTGAACTATGGTGTTGGAGAAGACTCTTGAGAGTCCCTTGGACTGCAAGGAGATCCAATCAGTCCATCCTAAAGGAAATCAGTCCTGAATATTCATTGGAAGGACTGATGCTGAAGCTCCAATACTTTGGCCACCTGACGTGAAGAGCCAAGTCACTGGAAAAGACCCTGATGCCAAGAAGGATTGAGGGCAGAAGGAAAAGCAGGCGACAGAAGATGAAATGGGGGCATGGCATCACTGACTCCATGGACATGAGTTTGAGCAAGCTCCGGGAGATAGTGAAGGACAGGGAAGCCTGGCGTGCTGCTATTCATAGAGTCACAAAGAGTTGGATACGACTTAGCAGTGGAACAGCAACAGCAGTATCATTCTAATTTACTGATGAGAAACCTGCCCAGATTCCCAAAGCTTCTCAGCATTCTCAGCAAAAGCCAGAATTTCGGTCCACATAAATTTTTTTAATCACAGTCCATGCTTTTAGCCTCTCTGCTATTCTGCATGCACACAGGTAGTTGCCACTCATCCAACATTATCCCCACATCCATCAATTATCAGTGTTTTGGTACCACAGCTTCCAGGAAGGACTGGGAGTAAAGGCTCTGATTACTTGGCCAGAGAATCCACGGGTGATCCCTTGATTAAATCCCAGGAGTTCTTGGTCTTATCAGGAGAGAAAAGACCCAAGAAAGGAAAGAACAAATCATATTACAATAGGTAACTTAGAAGCTTGGCATCACATAATCTGAGTATCTTGAAAAATATTTAAATGAGCTCATTTTACATCCCAAACAGGTTAACCAAGATGAGACACGTTGGTTCCTGCCAGCTGAGGGCACTAGGGGATCAAGTGGCATCCATGTGTCTCCATCCAATGGCCGGAGGAAAGAGATTAATGAGACAAAGATGGAGAGAGAAGCTCCCTGTAGTTGCCACTGAAGAATTCAGCCTGCATGTGTGCGTGCTCAATCATGTCCGACTTTGCAACTCCATGGACTAAAGTCCGTGAGGCTCCTCTGTCTGTGGGATACCAGGCAAGAATACCAGAGTGGGTTGCCATTCCCTCCTTCAGGGGACCTTCCCAACCCAGAGATCGAACCCACATCTCTTGTGTCTCCTGCATTGACAGGTGGATTCTCTACCACTGCGCCACCCTAAGCCACAAAGAATCCAGAGATGATGACAAAAGATAAGACCAAGAGGATATGTGTGCTTTATGTGAAAGGATAAAAAAAAAATCTGAAATAAAACTGAAGAACAGCAGAAGGTGGTGAAGGACAGAAAGAAATGAGCAACACAAGAAATATCTTAAGGACAAAAAAAAAAAAGTTAAGCATTTTTGGCCTTTGGCAGGGGTAGGCAAATGCCTAAATCTCCTAAATCCCCAGGACTGAAAATAGGAGGAGATATCAAGCCATGATTATATTACCTATCAAAAGGATTTTGCAGAGGTAGTTAAGGCTGCCCTGGTGGATCAGTTGGTAGAGAATCCATCTGTAATGCAAGAGACTGCCTACAATGCAGGAGATGCAGTTTTGATCTGTGGGTCAGGAGGATCCTCTGGAGAAGGAAATGACAACCAGCTCCAGTATTCTTGCCTGGGAAAATCCCATGAACAGTGGAACCTGGGGAACTACAGTCCATGGGGATGCAGAGTCAGACATGACTTGACTTAACCACCACTAATCAGTTGATTTAAAGTTAATGAAGATGAAGACTATTATCCATGTGGGCTTAATCTAGGCCCAGGAGCCCTTTAAAAACAAAGTTTTCTCCAACTGGTGGCAGAAGATGAAATCAGAGTAACTCCTGGCAGGATGTTATTATCGGCTCTAAAAATGGAGGGAAAGACAGTCTGTTGAGGCTTCTAGAATCCAGAGCAGCCCTGGCTGACAGCAAGCAAGAAAATGGGGACCTCAGTCCTACAACCACAAGGAAACGCCTTCTTCCCAAAACCTGAACAAGCTTCAAGGTAGATGCTTCTCCAAGTTTTCATAGAAGAAACCAGATTGACCAATATTTTCATTTCAGTCTTAAGAGACCCTAAACAGGTCAGCCAAGAGCCCCAACTTTATGATCTACAGAACAATGAGCTAACAAGCGGATGTTGTTTTAAGCCTCTAAATGTGTGATCATTGGTTATATGGCAGCAGAGATAGTGGGAAGACAGAGGAGCCTGGCGGGCTACTGTCCACAAGGTCCTAGAAAGTCAGACACGACTTAGCGCCAACAGCAAGCAGCAGAATACTGTCTGACTTGGGTTCAGATCTTAGCTCTTGTCCTTTCTACAATTTGTAATCTTGGGCAAGTTACTCGAGCTCTTTGCTTCCCCATCTGTAAACAGAGACGATGAAGCACAGCCCAGAAAGTCGGTGGGAGGACAGGATTAGCTGCCCAGTCCCGTTCTGGGAGAAAGAATCGAAACAGCAGGATGTCCCTGAGGCTTCCCTGATGCCTCAGAGGGTAAAGCATCTGCCTGCAACGCAGGAGACTCGGGTTTGATCCCTGGGTTGGGAAGATCCCCTGGAGAAGGAAATGGTAACCCACTCCAGTACCCTTGCCTGGAAAATCCCACGGACAGAGGAGCCTGGGGGGCTACAGCACACAGGGTGTAGCCCCCACGGGGTCGCAGAGTCGGACACGACTGTCCGACTTCACTGTCACTTTCTTTCCCCCACAATGGCCACCAGGTGGCCAAACAAGAACATGAACAGCTGGGCTTTCACTCTAAGCCCCAGCTGGATCAGGGGAGGGGAGCAGAGAGGGTGGCATGGGAGTGAAGCGTGAGGCGTGAAGGTCGCACTGGCTATACAAACTATTGACTATTCACAACTCAGATGCACAGAATCAAGGGGATCCCAAAGGTTAACTGAAGACAGATGCTTTGGATAATGATGTACTTAAAACCCATGTCATTCCCAGTGTTGCCTGGAGAATCCCAGGGACGGGGGAGCCTGGTGGGCTGCCGTCTACGGGGTGGCACAGAGTTGGATACAACGGAAGCGACGTAGCAGCAGCAGCATTCCAAATGCAGTGGAGGTAGTCTACAAAGTGAAATCATACATCAGGACAAAAATTAGTGAATAAGAAAGCTGGGGAAAGGGAGAGAAAACCAGTGATGCACAAAGTGCCTGGTACTGGGACTTCCCTGGTAGTACAGGCGGTTAAGACTTTGCTTACAAGGCAGGGGCTGTGGGTTTGATCCCTGGTCAGTGGGCTAAGATCCCATGAGCCTCAGGGCCAAAAAACCAAAACACAAAACAGAAGCAAGATTGTAACAAATTCAACAGAGATTTTTTAAAAATCCATGTAAAAAAAATTCTTTTAAAAAAATGTGTGGTATTAAGATCTTTTAACCACATCAAGGATGGTATTTGACCTTCTCAATGATCACTGAAAATAAGGACAAGGACAGTTACGCCACTCCCAGGGAAATTTGCTGAGAAAAAAAGTGTAGACCTGGAAGAGGGTGCTCATGTGGGTGCTTACAACTGGGACACTGCATCATACTGAGAAATAATTGTTGAAAATACACCATAGACACATATTTCCTTCTCAATGTTTTTTGGGTGACTTTTGCATATTTTAAATTCAATTTTAGTATTTTTCTTCATGATTTTTATGGATTCACGATAAGAGCAGCTTTTGGTCTTATTTGTTGCTTGTTGTATTTGCAACAAATAAACCAAAGAGATAGTATCACAAAGGTATTTGTATAATTTTAATTATATTTTGACATGTTTTAAATTTTTATGTAGTTTAACATATAGGTATATTTCCTTATGTATAAGAAATGTGTATATATAACATATCTATATAGAATACAATTTCCTATCACTTTACTTAGGATGTATTTTTCCATCAGGGATCCACTAAATAATTACCTTTATTTTCTTCCAGTTTGTAACAGCTTAATCTTTTTTAAATTCCTGTTGGCTACCACTTCAGTATTCTTGCCTTGAGAACCCCATGAACAGTGTGAAAAGGCAAAATGATAGGATACTGAAAGAGGAACTCCCCAGGTCAGTAGGTGCCCAATATGCTACTGGAGATCAGTGGAGAAATAACTCCAGAAAGAATGAAGGGACGGAACCAAAGCAAAAACAATACCCAGTTGTGGATGTGACTGGTGACAGAAGCAAGGTCCGATGCTGTAAAGAGCAATATTGCATAGGAACCCGGAATGTCGGGTCCATGAATCAAGGCAAATGGGAAGTGGTCAAACAGGAGATGGCAAGAGTGAACGTCGACATTCTAGGAATCAGCGAACTGAAATGGACTGGAATGGGTGAATTTAACTCAGATGACAATTATATCTACTACTGCAGGCAGGAATCCCTCAGAAGAAATGGAGTAGCCATCATGGTCAACAAAAGAGTCTGAAATGCAGTACTTGGATGCAATCTCAAAAACGACAGAATGATCTCTGTTCGTTTCCAAGGCAAACCATTCAATATCACAGTAATCCAAGTCTATGTCCCAACCAGTAACACTGAAGAAGCTGAAGTTGACAGTTCTATGAAGACCTACAAGACCTTTTAGAACTAACACCCCCAAAAGGTGTGCTTTTCATTATAGGGGACTGGAATGCAAAAGTAGGAAGTCAAGAAACACCTGGAATAACAGGCAAATTTGGCCTTCGAATACGGAATGAAGCAGGGCAAAGACTAATAGAGTTTTGCCAAGAAAATGCACTGGTCATAGCAAACACCCTCTTCCAACAACACAAGAGAAGACTCTACACATGGACATCACCAGATGGTCAACACCGAAAT
Organism: Bos grunniens; assembly: GCF_055505025.1. NCBI lineage: Eukaryota > Metazoa > Chordata > Mammalia > Artiodactyla > Bovidae > Bos > Bos grunniens. Next base: position 49,179,409 of record NC_141187.1, read on the forward strand.
CAGATTGATTATATTCTTTGCAGACAAAGATGGAGAAGCTCTATACAGTCAGCAAAAACAAGACTGGGAGCTGACTGTGGCTCAGATCATGAACTCCTTATTACCAAATTTAGACTTAAATTGAAGAAAGTAGGGAAAACCATTACACCATTCGGGTATGACCTAAATCAAATCCCTTATGATTATACAGTGGAAGTGAGAAATAGATTTAAGGGCCTAGATCTGATAGAGTGCCTGAAGAACTATGGAATGAGGTTTGTGACATTGTACAGGAGACAGGGATCAAGACCATCCCCATGGAAAAGAAATGCAAAAAAGCAAAATGGCTGTCTGGGGAGACCTTACAAATAGCTGTGAAAAGAAGAGAAGCGAAAAGCAAAGGAGAAAAGGAAAGATATAAGCATCTGAATGCAGAGTTCCAAAGAACAGCAAGAAGAGATAAGAAAGCCTTCCTCAGTGATCAATGCAAAGAAATAGAGGAAAACAACAGAATGGGAAAGACTAGAGATCTCTTTAAGAAAATTAGAGATACCAAGGGGACATTTCATGCAAAGATGGGCTTGATAAAGGACAGAAATGGTATGGACCTAACAGAAGCAGAAGATATTAAGAAGAGGTGGCAAGAATACATAGAAGAACTGTACAAAAAAGATCTTCACGACCCAGATACTCACGATGGTGTGATCACTCCCCTAGAGCCAGACATTCTGGAATGTGAAGTCAAGTGGGCCTTACTTAGAAAGCATCACTATGAACAAAGCTAGTGGAGGTGATGGAATTCCAGTTGAGCTATTTCAAATCCTGAAAGATGATGCTGTGAAAGTGCTGTTCTCAATATGCCAGCAAATTTGGAAAACTCAGCAGTGGCCACAGGACTGGAAAAGGTCAGTTTTCATTCCAATCCCAAAGAAAGGCAATGCCAAAGAATGCTCAAACTACCGCACAATTGCACTCATCTCACATGCTAGTAAAGTAATGCTCAAAATTCTCCAAGCCAGGCTTCAGCAATACGTGAACCATGAACTTCCAGATGTTCAAGCAGGTTTTAGAAAAGGCAGAGGAACCAGAGACCAAATTGCCAACATCCGCTGGATCATCGAAAAAGCAAGAGAGTTCCAGAAAAACTTCTATTTCTGCTTTCTTGACTATGCCAAAGCCTTTGACTGTGTGGATCACAAGAAACTGTGGACAATTCTGAAAGAGATGGGAATACCAGACCACCTGATCCGCCTCTTGAGAAATCTGTATGCAGGTCAGGAAGCAACAGTTAGAACTGGACATGGAACAACAGACTGGTTCCAAATAGGAAAAGGAGTACGTCAAGGCTGTATATTGTCACCCTGCTTATTTAACTTCTATGCAGAGTACATCATGAGAAATGCTGGGCTGGAAGAAGCACAAGATGGAATCAAGATTGCCAGGAGAAATATCAATAACCTCAGATATGCAGATGACACCACCCTTATGGTGGAAAGTGAAGAGGAACTAAAAAGCCTCTTGATGAAGGTGAAAGAGGAGAGTGAAAAAGTTGGCTTAAAACTCAACATTCAGAAAACGAAGATCATGGCATCTGGTCCCATCACTTCATGGGAAATAGATGGGGAAACAGTGGAAACAGTGTCAGACTTTATTTTGGGGGGGCTCCAAAATCACTGCAGATGGTGACTGCAGCTATGAAATTAAAAGACGCTTACTCCTTGGAAGGAAAGTTATGACCAACCTAGATAGCATATTCAAAAGCAGAGACATTTCTTTGCCAACAAAGGTTCATCTAGTCAAGGCTATGGTTTTTCCAGTGGTCATGTATGGATGTGAGAGTTGGACTGTGAAGAAAGCTGAGTGCGGAAGAATTGATGCTTTTGAACTGTGGTGTTGGAGAAGATTCTTGAGAGTCCCTTGGACTGCAAGGAGATCCAACCAGTCCATTCTGAAGGAGATCAGCCCTGGCATTTCTTTAGAAGGAATGATGCTAAAGCTGAAACTCCAGTACTTTGGCCACCTCCTGTGAAGAGTTGACTCATTGGAAAAGACTCTGATGCTGGGAGGGATTGGGGGCAGGAGGAGAAGGAGATGACAGAGGATGAGATGGCTGGATGGCATCACCGACTCGATGGACATGAGTCTGAGTGAACTCTGGGAGTTGGTGATGGACAGGGAGGCCTGGCGTGCTGCAATTCATGCGGTCGCAAAGAGTCGGACACGACTGAACTGAACTGAACTATTTCCTATAGCTAAGACATGAAAACAAGCTAAATGCCCATTGACAGATGAAGGGGTAAAGATGCAGTGCACATATACAATGGAATATTACTCAACAACAAAAAGGAATGAAGTCATGGCATTTGCAGCAACATGGATGCACCTAAAGACATCACACTAAGTGAAGTCAGAAAGACAGACACTATATGATATCGCTTACATGTAGAATCTAAAGTAAGACACAGATGAACCTATCTACAGAAGCCGACTCAGGCATGGAGAACAGACTTAGGACCGCCAAGAGGGGGAGGGTGTGGGCGAGGGAAGGATTGGGAGTTTGAGATTAGCGGATGCAAACCGTTATAAATAGTATGGATAAACAGCAAGACCCTACTGTATAGCACAGAGAACTACATTCCATATCCTATGATAAACCACACCAGAAAAGAATATGAAGAAGAATGTCTGTATGTATAACGGAATCACTTTGCTGTACAGCAGAAATTAACACAAAGTATACATCAACTATGCATCAATAAAAATTTAAAAAATAAGGTAAAATCTATGAAAATGAAAAAACGTCCTGTTGTCTAAGACTGCTGAATTTCAAAATGCATCTGAGGTTCAGGCCAATGTCCGTGGGAGCTGGTATGGATAGGGTTCTTTCAGCAAAGAAAAGGAACCTTTCTCCAAGATTTAAAAAGTTTAGATACTTGTTGTCTAGAGCCAATTCACTATTGGTCCTGAGAATAAGTAAACAGATTCCCCATTTCTCCTCCCTAAAGTCCTCCCATTGTCTCCATCCAGTTGTAACGCAGCTCTATCAAAGTCCATCAAGTGTACCAAGTCATGATCTAACCCAGAACCACTAAGCCGATGCTGAGTTTGGAGTCTTGGCCCTCGGTCTGCTCCCCCGCCCTGTTCTCCTCACTTGAACACCTGCCTGTGTTTGCACAGAGCTCAGCAGAGGCACCGTCCTGCGCTCTCATAGCCATTTGGAGGGCAGCAATTTTCATACATACTTTTTCCCCCACTTAGTTAGCAATCCCAGTTGAAAAACAAACATGTAAGTATTTTCATCACTGGCGGCTTTTACAGCCCAAAGAGAAAATTAGGTGCTTCCATCATAGAAGTTATCTGTAGGAAGACTTCTCATCTCTGCAGGAGTTTACCTGGAGAAGTGTAACCAAGGGTAGAGAGAAGGCACGTGAATTTATGTTAGACACACAATGAGGAGACCTGGAATCTATTAGGTCAAATTATACCCTGTGTTACCGGTAAGTTACAGAACAGAACACTATCCTGAACATAGACCCCGTTTCAGGACGCTGAGTGCTTTATAAACAGCCTTCCAAATCATGTTGTCTCAGGTAGAGAGGAGGTCACAAGGGGCTCTCCTGGAAACACTTCTCTTTAGGGGACACTTGCCCCATCAAGGGACCTATCCCCATGGCAACCAGTTACCAGGCCAACAGTGATGCCCACAAGTCAGACCTTCCTCCCAAACAGTCTTTTCCCATGTCCTCATCTCTGCCTGATGTCTCCCCCTCCCATCATCTCATCCCTTAAGCAAGTGTCTCCCATTCCATGACACGCCACGCACCCCAAGTCTCAGCCCCCACGAACCCCCATGTCCACCTGACTCTGGCTCCAAGACCTGGACCCTGGGGACCCCCAGTTCACACCCCCAGGAGAGCCAGGAGTGCAGGGCATCCAGGAGGGGATGTCCAGGCACAGGAGCGGAGTGAGGGTGGTAGATGTGCAGCATCACTGCCTCAGTAACAGGGGGTCTGGGAGGGTGTGGGGGCTGGGACACAGGGCAGCTGGCGCCACCTGAAGAGGACAGCAGTCCCGCTTACCCACAACCTTTGACACCATTTAGCACGAGCTGCATCGTCGACCAAATGGGACTCTTTAGCCACAAAGCATGAGCTTAACTGAGCTGAAAGTGTACTTTTCAAGTCCTTGACATGGCACCTCCCAGTCAGGGGAAAAGTTACTTCAGCTGGGGTGGGGCGAGGGGGCCCCGCTTCAGACCCAGGGTTTCAAAGCATGCCTCTGGTCAGGTTAGAACTCCAGGCCCAGTGGTTGGACTCCACATGGTTGCTACCCCCATGGAATACACCAGAAGCCCATTTCATCTCAGAAACTCCATCCCCAAGAGTCATTGCTGGCCAAGGGGTGGCCTCTCTCATACACTCTGAGATTCCCCTTCTCACAAGAAGACATATATTTTTGGAAGCAACTTAACTGTCCATAGACAGATGAATGGATACAGAAGATATAGTATGTATACACAATGAAATATCACTCGGTCATTAAAAAGAATGAAATAATGCCATCTGCAGAAACAAGGATGGACCTAGAGAGTTATCAGCCTAAGTGAAGGCAGTCAGACCAAGAAGGACAAGTATATCACTTATATGTAGAATCTAAAACAAATACGTTAGACATTCCCTGGTGGGACAGTGGTTAGGACTCTCCTTTCACTGCCGAGGGCCCAAGTTCAATCCCTGCCCGGGGAACTAAGATCCTGCAAGCCACGGGCCATGGTCCCAAATATTCAATAATTTAAAAAATTTTTTAAATGACACAAATGAATTATATATAAAAGAGAAACAGACTCACAGACACAGAAAACAGACTATGGTTACCAAAGAGGAAAAGGTGGGGAGGGATAAATTAGGAGTTCAGGATTAACATATGTACACTCCTGTATATAAAATAGACAACCAATAAGGACCTTCTGCATAGCATAGGGAACTCTACTCAGTATTTTGTAATAACTTACAAGGAGAAAGAACCTGAAAAAGCATATATATATAAATATATATACACACATACACACACACATATATATATATGTTGGCTTAAAATTCAACATCTAAAAAACAAAGATCATGGCATCTGGTCCCATCACTTCATGGCAAATAGATGGGGAGACAGTGGAAACAGTGACAGACTATTTTCTTGGGCTCCAAAATCTCTGCAGATTTGGTGACTGCAGCCATGAAATTAAAAGACGCTTGCTTCTTGGAAGAAAAGCTATGATCAACCTAGACAGCATATTAAAAAGCAGAGACATTACTTTGCTGACAAAGGTCCATCTAGTCAAAGCTATGGTTTTTCCAGCAGTCATATATGGATGTGAGAGTTGGACCATAAAGAAAGCTGAGCTGAAGAATTGATGCTTTTGAACTGTGGTGTCGGAGAAGACTCTTGAGGGTTCCTTGGACTACAAGGAGATAAACCAGTCCATCCTAAAGGAAATCAACTCTGAATGTTCATTGGAAGGACTGATGCTGAAGCGCCAATACTTTGGCCACCTGATGCATAGAACTGACACATTAGCAAAAACCCTGATGTGGGAAAGATTGTAGGCAGGAGGAGAAGGGGATGACAGAGGATGAGATGGTTGGATGGCATCACCGACTCAATGGAAATGAGTTTGAGCAAGTTCTGGGAGTTGGTGACGGACAGGGAGGCCTGGTGTGGTGCGGTCCTTGGGGTCCCAAAGAGTCTCACATGACTGAGGGACTGAAGTAATATATATGTATATGTATGTGTGTGTGTGTGTGTGTAACTGAATTACTTTGCTGTACACCTGAAACATAACATTGTAAATCAACTAAACGTCAATTAAAACAAAAATCAAACTATTTTTTAAAAAAAGATACACATATTTTAATGCTTTACACGTTTAGGAAAATACAATGAAGGACACTATTACACAGAATGAATCCTTTGGAAAATTACCTTCCTAACAGATAATTCACACTTCGCAAGTTTCCATTCTGCAGCCCTTGAGGAAGAAAGATCTAAGACAGAAAGAAACACGGTGTGCTACTCCAGAGTGGTGACTTTCTAGGCATTAAAGTTCAGCATGGAGGCCAGAACCCAGTCAGTGCCTCGGACGTGTTTGGGGCGGTGAAGCAGCCACCCTGTGGGGGCGACGAGGCCCCTGTGCTTGGCAACCCCCCAGCTGCCTCTAGAGCCTTGGGACGGCCGCTTGAGCTCAGCTTCCATTCTCATCTGTACATTTAGGCTACTGAGCTGAACTTCTTGAATGCCCCTCGGAGCTTTGGGAATTCCAAGATGCTTTGAAGCTGTTTTCTGACAGGCTGGTGGTCACACAACTTGAGCAGCACCACTTTATTATTGATGGATAAGATGAGCCACTTGGCAAGAAGAAAATGTCTCATTCTTCATGAAGCCAGATAAATGAATATTTTTATTTTTCCCTATCAATTAGTTCAGTTCAGTCGTGCCCAGCTCTTTGTGACCCCACGGACTGCAGCACTTGCCTCCCTGTCCATCACTATGTCCCAGAATTTACTCAGACTCATGTCCATTGAGTCAGTGATGCCATCCAACCATCTCATCCTCTGTCGTCCCCTTCTCCTCCCACCTTCAATCTTTCCCAGCATCAGGGTCTTTTCCAATGAGTTAGTTCTTCGCATCAGGTGGCCAAAGTACTGGAGTTTCAGCTTCAACATCAGTCCATCCAGTGAATATTCAGGACTGATTTCCTTTAGGATGGACTGGTTGGATCTCCTTACAGTCCCAGGGACTCTCAAGAGTCTTCTCCAACACCACAATTCAAAAGCATCAATTCTTTGGGGCTCAGCTTTCTTTGTAGTCCAACTCTCACATCTATACGTGACTACTGGAAAAACCATAGCCTTGACTAGATGGACCTTCATACCAGATAAATGTATATTTTTATCTATTTTTTTCCTATCAATACATACAATTAACCAAGAAAGTTAGATCTAACTTTGAGAATCTATAGAGCAGGCAGTGGAAATAGAGGTCTATATATTTTTTAAATGGCTTAAAACCTGGGCTAGCAATGCCTTAGCTTTCATAACAAGCAGCCATTAAATATTCGCTCAGTGCACAAATGCAGGAATAAGTGGCTTCACAGTATAAGAGATTCGGGAGAAGTAATACATCTTCATGAGTAGATTCCATTTCCCTGCATTTTTGTTGTCTTTGATGTTTTATTCCCTAAAGACTTCTGAAGCATTCAGGCCAATTAGGCTGGTTTGTACACAGCCTTTTCCTCAAGCCCAGTGTAGTAGAAATTCAAACACAATCACACATTGTCTGCCCACTGGGCTCTAAAGCCTAAAAAAAAACAACCAACAGCCTTTGCAGTAATAACCATGTCCAACTATTTCACAGTATGAAGGTTTCCGCCGAATGGCAGTGGGTGGGATGCAGTCCGTGGTCCAGAGCATCTCCTGGATTAAATGTTTTCTGGCCGTTCTCAGAGGAGAAGAGCAGTTAGTCTGCATTTAATTTTTAACCCATGCTTCATCCCCTTCCGCCTCTATACAGCCACACGCGGGGGAAACAAATTCTTGTTGCCGCTGCTGCGCATTCTTTCTCCAGTTCTTCTGGGCTGTTCTTCCGTTTCTGTTTAGAACAGCTAATCTCCCCCAAACCCGGGTCGAGGGCAAGAGGCACATCTCGCTCATCCCTCACCACACAAACAGAAAGAAGGCGTGGACACCATCAACCCCTTGAACAACAGGCAGCCACAGACCCGAGGAAGGCCCAGGAAACGTGATATCTATTCCCCACTCATTCCAGTGCATTATTACAGGTCACAAGAAAGCTACCAGAGAGTCCCATTTAAAGAAACTCAAGCTACAAGTTTTTAGAGGATGAATGTTAACGTCTTTGCTCTTAAATCTGTATCGTCATAGACATTAAAGAGAGGCACGTTTCTGTATTACACGCTCAGGAGAAGCAGCAGGGCCCTTGTCAGAGCACTTTTTTTGTATTAAAAAAAGATCAGTCCTGGATTCGCCCATGATCACAAGCTCTCCAGCACCTCAAGGCACAGAAGTGCTAATGGGAAGAGGATGGTTCTGACCCCAGTAACTGGACATTTGCCTGGTTCGCTCTCTCGGGGTGAATAAATTCTGCCAAGTTTGGTGCCTCCCGGAAAGGCAGAACGGAGGGGTTTCAGAGACTAGTCGGGTCTTTCGGTTTCCTAAATTCTAAGAACAAATTCAAAAGAAACTATAAGCAAGGTGAAAAGACAGCCTTTCAGAACGGGAGAAAATAATAGCAAATGAACCAACGGACAAAGAACTAATCTCAAAAATATACAAGCAACTCCTACAGCTCAACTCCAGAAAAATAAATGACCCAATCAAAAAATGGGCCAAAGAACTAGTCATTTCTCCAAAGAAGACATACAGATGGCTAACAAACACATGAAAAGATGCTCAACATCACTCATTATCAGAGAAATGCAAATCAAAACCACTATGAGGTACCATTTCATGCCAGTCAGAATGGCTGCGATCCAAAAGTCTACAAGCAATAAATGCTGGAGAGGGTGTGGAGAAAAGGGAACCCTCTTACACTGTTGGTGGGAATGCAAACTAGTACAGCCACTATGGAGAACAGTGTGGAGATTCCTTAAAAAACTGTATATAGAACTGCCATACGACCCAGAAATCCCACTTCTGGGCACACACACCGAGGAAACCAGATTTGAAAGAGACACTTGTACCCCAATGTTCATCACAGCACTGTTTATGGTAGCCAGGACATGGAAGCAACCTAGATGTCTATCAGCAGATGAATGGATAAGAAAGCTGTGGTACATATACACAATGGAGTATTACTCAGCCATTAAAAAGGATACATTTGAATCAGCTCTAATGAGGTGGATGAAACTGGAGCCTATTATACAGAGTGAAGTAAGCCAGAAAGAAAAACACCAATACAGTATACTAACGCATATATATGGAATTTAGAAAGATGGTAACAACAACCCTGTATGCGAGACAGCAAAAGAGACACAGATGTATAGAACAGTTTTTTGGACTCTATGGGGGAGGGCGATGACTTGGGAGAATGGCATTAAAACATGTATATCATATAAGAATTGAATTGCCAGTCCAGGTTCGATGCAGGATACAGGAAGCTTGGGGCTGGTGCACTGGGATGACCCAGAGGGATGGTATGGGGAGGGAGGTGGGAGAGGGGTTCAGGATGGGGAACACGTGTACACCTGTGGCGGATGCATGTTGATGTATGGCAAAACCAATACAATATTGTAAAGTAACAATAATAATAATGAAATTTTAAAATTCAAAGTTGCAAATGGACAATTCAGAGCTTACAGTCTTAAGAAATTAATAGCACCACAGGAACTCGAAGCAGTTGGCTTGGGCACGTTTGTAGGAGTCCCCACCTCCCCACAAAGGCACTGAACAGCTTCCCAGCAACAGAACAACAGGGCTAACTGGTCTACCTGACAAATGTTTCTCCACCTGCCTATCCCTAGGTGTGCAGACTTTACTACAGAAGTTTGTCTTCTACCAACCAAAAGCACGAGCTGACTTTAAGTGCAATCCTTTACATGCGAACTTATTTTATTTGAAAACTGTTGGTCAGTAGCACAGAGAAGAACTGGTATCATTCACAGGCACAGGGTTGAGCAGGGCTGCATTTCATGCTGGAATTTTTTTTTTTAATATTTATTTATTTGGCTGCAGTAGGTTTTAGTTGCAGCATGTGAGATCCTCAGTTGCAGCATGTGGGATCTAGTTCCGTGACCACAGATCAAACCCAGTCCCCTGCAGTGGGAGCATGGAGTTTCAGCCACCTGACCACCAAGGAGTCCCCACGCCTCTTCAAGGTGCACTTGAAGCAAGAGGGAGCAACAAGGAAGTCTGCCCTTCCTGGGGTGGCCCGAGTCGTCCTCTCCCATTTGGGACTGCTGCTGCTGCTGCTAAGTCGCTTCAGTCGTGTCCAACTCTGTGTGACCCCACAGACGGCAGCCCACCAGGCTCCCCTGTCCCTGGGATTCTCCAGGCACATTTGGGACTGCCTCTCCCTAATTTCCTCTAATAGCAAGGCTTCTCAGACTTAACATGTCTCTGAATTACCTGGAGAGTTAGTTAAAACACAAATTGCTGGTCCTCCCCCTCGCCCTGAGTCTCTTGTTTAGGAGGCCTGGGGGAGGGGCCTAAAGTTGCAGATCTAATGATGATTCCTTAGAAGATGCTGCTGTGGCTGACTTGTGGACCACGCTTGGAGAACGGCTGCTCTGTGTGTATGGTAAGGGCAGAGATGGGACAGGACATACAAGGCTCCTGTGGGCACTATTGTCTTCTTTTCTCCCTCAATGACAGCCGTAAGGAAAGCATTACATAAGGGGAAGACCCGCGGCTTCCCACTTAGGAGAGTAAGTGAAGTGACAATCTGAAGCAAGGGATGTTGAGATCAGATGTGTACATAGTTGTTAATGTTGAAATGTAATGGCATGGAGATGATGGAATCCCTTCATCAGGAAGTTATGAAGACTAGAGGAGCTTTTGGTTTCAATATTGTGATTTAAACTGAAGATGGGGCTGAGGGGGTGGTAGACCAATCCCTCCCCATCCCATGACAGGTGAAGTTTTTCCTTTCCTACCAGCCTAGCTACACCAGATTAAAGAGCCTCTGGATAAAGCATGAAACCTTAATTCTAAACTCCATTTTTGTTTTAAAAAGTAATCCAGTTATGGATAGACTAAGTGGAAAATAATTTCATTAAGATGTAAAATATTTAGAGTGGTTCAACTCCAAGAAAGAAAAAGATAATTGGGGAAAGTCCTTGGTATCCATGGATTTATTGACTCCAGGACCCACTTTGGATACCCAAATCCTCCGATGCTCAAGTCCCTTATATAAAATAGCACAGTATTTGCAAATAATTTGTGTACATCCTCCTGGATACTTAAATCATCTCTAGCTTCCCTGGTGACTCAGACAGTAAAGAATCTGCCTGTGATGTGGGAGACCCGGGTTCAATCCCTGGGTCGGGAAGATCCCCTGGAGAAGGAAATGGCAAGCCACTCCAGTATTCTTGCCCGGAGAATCCCACTGGCACAGTATGGGGGGCCACAAAGAGTTGGACATGACTGACACACTTCACTTTCCAGGGTGCTGACACCTGATACAATGTAAATGGTACGTGAAATCGCAATAGTGAAGCGAAAGTTGCTCACTCATGTCCAACTCTTTGCCACCCCATGGACTATACAGTCCATGGAATTCTCCAGGCCAGAATACTGGAGTAGGTAGCCTTTCCCTTCTCCAGGAGATCTTCCCAACCCAGCAATCAAACCCAGGTCTCCCGCACTGCAGGAGGATTCTTTACCATCTGAGTCACAAGGGAGGCCCCAAATTGTAATAAATACAACGTAAATGATATAGAAATAGTTGCTGGCATGGCAAATTCAAGTTTTCTTTTGGGAATTTTCTTAATTTTTTTCCCCCAGATATTTTGGATCTGAGCTTGGTTGATTCTATGGATTCAGAACCTGGGGACACAGAGGGCCAACTGTACTAAAAGTCCTGTATAGGCCACTGTGAAATCCTCCCTTTATTAAAACCACTTTCTTTTCTACTTGTCAGGCCCAGAAGAAGTATGTATTCCTTAGAATCACAGAAAACATCCAGCCAGTAGAATCCATTTGCACAACCACAAAAGCCATACACTTACAAGTCAAAAATCTAGGGAAGAAGTTACAACCCACACCTGAGCATAGTCACTCAGGTGTGCACATTTTCAGGATAAGAATGCAAAGGATTACAAAGATGTCTGTCCACAAGGAAATCAGCTGGTTAGCAATCCTAGAAACGGAAACAAGTGGGTATAACTTGCACTGGGTTGGCCAAGAAGTTCATTCAAAACCCAAACGAGTTTCCTGGCCAATCCAATAGGTGGCCTAATCTTGCTGTAATCGGGAAGAACCTTTTGTTTTCTATTACAAGGTAATCACTAAAGGGATGTTGCCTATAAACTTAAATTTATACACAATGACCCAACTCCTGGGTCTCTGCCTCCCAGGTAATGAACCTTATGCTGAAATATCTTTGTTTCGGTTGGTCCTAAGTCGCTTCAGTCATGTCCGACTCTCTGCAAACCAGGCTCCTCTGCCCATGGGATTCTCCAGGCAAGAATACTGAAATGGGTCGCCATTTCCTTCACAGGGGATCTTCTCCACCCAGGGATCAAACCCTCGCCTCTTACATCTCCTGTACTGGTGGGTGAGTAACTTTACCACTAGCCCCACCTGGGGAGCCTGTTTAGCCTACCAGGCCCGCCTGTGAATGACTGCAGGCAGAAGAAATGAACACATGCCCCTGGAGACAGATGGGAACCAGGCAATGTTTGACTTTAGTCTACAAGAAGCCTAAATTCTAACTCAGGCAAGCTGGTTCTTTGGGGCATGAGCTCACCATTGTCTTCATGGGCTGGCTTTCTGAATAAAGTCATCACTCCTTGCCCCAACAGCTCATCTCCCAATTATTGGCCTGTTGTGCAGCGAGCAGTACAAGCTGAGACTCCGCCACGTTGCTAAGAAGTGGCCACTACAAGAGACATCAGTGTCACCGAGCTGGGTGGGATAGCTATGCCTCTGTCACCATCCGGTGAAGCTCCTGCTCCCCCGATGAGAGAGGAAGTCTGCACAGGGGGGTGGGGGGAGCTCCAGGGAGCGGCACTGGCCTCCTGCCCCCGGGCCTCTGGAGCTTGGCACCAGACAGTTAACTGGACGTGTTGAGCAGGCTTTGCAGAAAATCTGTTGGATGCTAATCTCCTAAAAAGCGTCCAGCCGCATTGCTGACCCCACATCTCGGAACGCGGCAGCGCTCACATGTGGGAGCTCACATTCTTTCCAAGTGGACACTTCACACTCGAGCAGTAATGAGGCGCAATGTGGCTGGAGTCATGTGTCGTTCCAACCGGAGATAAACAGACCCAAATGTGCTGTCCACGCTGACCCCGCTCAGTGTGGGAAGCCTCGCTTGGGACATTTTTCACATCGCAAAGTATTTAAGATTTTAATGGCCCTGTGACTACTGTGCTAGAATATTTTATGATCTCTGACCCTCAAAATGCTCTTCGTGGGGTTTATTTTGCCTTACATGGTTCAACAAGAGCTCTTCTAAAACAGAAAAGCTCTTGAACCAAATATTGACCCTGTTTACACTTCCCTGGTCGTCCTGAAATACGTGCTCCTCGCTTCCGTTCACTCCTCCTCCCTGAGTCCCCCACAGAACTCGGAGGGGCTTAGATGCACTCTCCTTCCAGACTGTCTGATGCTTCTACACAATTAAAATTCCATCCATCCTGAACCGTCACAAGAAGATAACAGGACAGACACGGTTCTTGAACCTAGCAGAGAACCACAAAGAACAGCAGCATCTCAGCGTCTCAACTTAAAAAGATACACATCACGCTACTTCTTAAGATGACGGCAACCAAACTAAAAAATAGTGCTGACTGGCTCCAGACCATCTCACATAGCTGCATGTCAGCGTGTAGCTTTGTAATCCAAAAGGTAACGTTTCTGAGCTCCACATCACACACAGCGTTGATGAAGAGCTCAGGGGCGACTCTTGCTCCACTGCCCGGACGCCAGATGAAATGACCCAAGTGGTTCTGTGCTGCAGGACGGGCTCAGGCAGCTGAAAAATGTATGCCAGGTTTGCTTGTTTTCCATGCCATCAATCGCATCTTGGATTGGATGAAATATGGTAATCCACCATGTACTACCGAATCAATATAATTACATTTTATCCTCCTGAAATGAGGGTTCTGAGCTCAAGGACCACATGGTATCCCTTTTTGTATTCCAGGGTAAGCACACTTCCTGACATGCAAAGTTGGTAGCACCACAATGGACCTAAAATGATTAGAAAAACGTGCAGGAAACAATAAGGAGTTCACTCGAGTGAGAGCTGAGGGACCTACTCGGAACATTAGAAGAGATGCGAAGGTCCTCAGCTACCCTTCAGTCCAGTAGTCATGTACAGATGCGAGAGACGGACCATAAAGAAGGGTGAGCACTGAAGAATTGATGCTTTTGAACTGTGGTGTTGGAGAAGACTCTTGAGAGTCCCTTGGACTGCAAGGAGATCCAACCAGTCCATTCTGAAGGAGATCGGTCCTGAATATTTATTGGAAGGAATGATGCTGAAGCTCCAATACTAATACTTTGGCCACCTGTTGCAAAGAGCCAACTCCCCAGAAAAGACTGAAGGCAAAAGGAGAAGAGGGTGGCAGAGGATGAGATGGTTGGATGGCGTCACCGACTCAATGGACATGAATCTGAGCAAACTCTGGGAGAGACTGAAGGGCAGGGAAGCCTGGTGTGCCGCAGTCCATGGGATGGCAAAGAGTCGGACACTACTGAGCAACAACAATCCTTCATTTCTCTCCTCACATGGAGGGACCAGCCCTAGCCAACCCCATCCAGAGACTGCTCTTTTCCTATTCAGCCCTGTCTATGTTTCTTTCCTAGCACCCTGCAGAGCTTGAGTGGTTATTTACATCCAGTTGACTTCTTTCTGGGTTGTTTCCCTTTGGGAAATGAGAGGTTCATCAGTAGCGGCACCAGGTCTCTCCTTCTCCCCGGCTGTGTCCCAGCCCCTGGCAGTGTCTAGCGTGAAGCAGGCACTCAGCACAGACCCGCTGGTGCCTAACCGGCTCCTCCCCTCCAGCACACGCGCTCTGAGCCAGGAGGCCACATGGGCCACAGATCAACTCATCTCAGCATCTGGAAAAAGGGTGTTGGCTCAGAATGTCCCTCTGGGATGAAGAAACCATGGTGATGCTTCAAGGGCAGAAGGCCATGCAGAGAAAAAGTCTCAGTCCATTCAAGGGCACCGCCATGGCCCTCTCCTTTGAGCGACCTGCTCAGAAGATGCCCATGCCGTCAATGGCTGCACCTTCCCCAGGCTTCGCTGATGGCTTAGATGATAAAGAGTCTGCCTGCAATGCAGGAGATCCAGGTTCGATCCCTGGGTCAGGACGATCCCCTGGAAGGAGAGGGTGGTGGTAGTGTCCTCAAATGGACTTAGACTTCTCTGGACAATTTTCTGCCCTTGAAGCATCCTGCCCTTCCCCTTCGCCCCTGCCCCCCGATGAAAAGTCTAATTCAAGCTTATCAAATAATAATGTTCTAACTCAGTCATGCTTCAAATTCAAGGTCACACTGAACTCTGTGTCCAATCCATTCATTCTGACCACTGTATGGAAAGCCCCTGACTCGTGACTATGCTAACCCCTGGAAACCAGAGTTCAAAAGAGATGAGCTCTCAGGCCATCACTGGGGGCTTCCCTGGTGACTCAGATAGTAAAGAATCTGCCTGCAATCTGGGAGACCTGGGTTCGATCCCCATTTTGGGAGGATCTCCTGGAGAAGGGAATAGCAACCCACTCCAGTGTTCTTGCCTGGAGAATCCCACGGACGGAGGAGCCTGGCGGGCTACAGTCCATGGGGTCGCAAACGAAGTCAGACATAACTCAGCGACTCACAGGACTGTCATTAGTCTCTGAATGACACTCCATTATACAAATCAACAGCCTGCAGGAGGACAGAGACACATCTGTGTAATCTGCCCCTGCAGGGCTGGTGCCAGGAACACAGAGGGACTCAGTATTCATCGACCCAGTGAAGGAAAACTTCCCATAGGACACTCCTCACTGCACTCAGTCAATCACAGTTTTCTTTGAAATCCCAAATATCTGCAACCCAGAGGGCTTCTCTCTTCCTAACTGACCATAATAAGAGATAAGCTGAATTAGGTGAATGAACTGGCTCACATAAGGTTCTCATTCAAGCCGAAGGTCTCGCAAGCTGTCCACCAAATGCCTTCTTAATGGCCTGCTGGCAAGCTCTCTGTGTCCAGGAAGCTGATCTGGAATTTGCCCTCTGGATCCCTGTCTGCTTAAGGATACCCTGTATCCACCCCCTGACAGAAAGGGCTTCCTCCAGCCCTTAGGCCAGCACACATGTCACCCTGACCCAGATCAAGCTGATCCTACCCATTGGGGTTCTACAACCATCTGCACCCCGTCATGCAAAGCTGCTGCTGCTCCTGCCGCCCCACCCCCTATGTCTCCTTCAGAGACCACTCTTGGGAGAGGCCCCCCCGGGACCCACTCGGGCGGAGACCCTGTGGCGATCCAGAAGGTGTCTGTGCCCCTGCTATGCTCTGCAAGCCCTGAGCTCTCACCGGCCCCAGGTTGGCACACCTCTCTCCCCAGCTCAGGCGGAAAAGCCTAGAGAAGGCGCTTCCCCTGACACTGCTCTATTCTCTGGACAGGCCTCCTTTGCCCCTGAGCTACCACGTGAGTCACCTGAGATCCTCCGGGATGCCAAGCCCGTGGGTGAAGCATGACTTGGCAGCATCCATTGTCCCGGGCCTCCCATCCAACCACTGCCAATCCTGGAGCTCCACGCTGGCCAGAAGAAAATGATTTCCTGTTCACCTGGATCTGCTCTTAAGGCTGCATTCAGCCTCAGCCTGGCCGAGCCCAGCCCGAGCGTCAGAGCCCACAGGTGCCTCTCTCTCAAGTTTCGCAGTGCGTCACGGCTCCACGATGGAGACCTGGACTGAGGTCCAACGGTACCAGGCGATGCCAAGAAAACAGAGGACTGTCTCCCAGAAAACAATCAACAACACAGTCTGGGAACTCGGCAAGAAAGTTTCTGAGAGGACAGGGTTTGAGTTCATAAATGCTCTATTGAAAAAGTTAAGGCTCAGCCACCAGGATGAAGCAATCCCACTCATTCGCACAGGAGGAATCATCCATTTGGAAATGTTTTTTCCCTCATCTCTGCCTTCGTTACTGCATCCTGGAAGGGAGAAACAGTTCTACTTCCAAATTAAGTGAACAAACGAGAACAATCTCAATTCTTCAAGTCTCCCTCCGACGTGAAGCGAGCTGATGCTTTCCTCTAAAGCTGACAAAGAAAAGGTTGGGCTGGACCAGCGCAACTGACTGGCGTCCAGGTCAAAGTCCAGGATGTGTGGCCCAGCTTTGTTTTGCTTTATGGCCACAACGTGAATACCCACCCCTGACTAGTTCAGGCAAAGACTCACCAGCACTGGAACGTATGCACTGACTATAATTCTTTAATGAAGTGTTATTGGCAGTAATCCCACTCCTAGGCATATATCTGGAGAAAACTAATTCAAAAAGACTTAAGCACCAAATGTTCACAGCAGCACCGTTTACAACAGCCGGGACATGGAAGCAATGTCCTAAAGGTCCATCAACAGAGGACTGGATAAAGAAGATGTGGTACATACATACAGTGGAATACTACTCTGCCATAAACAAAGAATGAAATCATGCCATTTGCAGCAACATCAAGGACCTAGAGATCGTCACAGTAAGTGAACTGAAGTCAGAGAGAGAAAGAGGAACATCTGGTATCACTTATACGTGGAATCTACAGTATGATACAAGTGAACTTATTCACAAAACAAAAACAGACTCCCACACACAGTAAACAAACGGACGGTTATCAAAGGGAAGGACGTCCACGCGTGTGCTCCGTCGTGTCTGATTCTCTGTGACCACAGGGACTGCATGTACGCCCCCAGGTTGCTCTGTCCACGGGATTTCCCGGGCAAGAATCCTGGAGTGGCTTGCCATTTCCTGCTCCAGGGGATCTTCCTGACCCAGGGATCAAATCCGCATGTCTTGTATCTACTGCACTGGGAGACTTTACAACTGGTGCCACTTGGGAAACCCAAGGGGAAGCGGGGTGGGGGGTAAATTAGGAGTTGGGGGCTACGTGTACACACTACTTTATATAGAATGAACAATCCGCAGGGACCTTCTGTATAGCACGGGTAACTATACTCGGCATTTTGTGATAACCTATAAGGGAAAAGAATCTGAAAAACAGTAGTATATACTTAGGTACGTATGTATGTCCTCAATGTCTTATAATAACCTGTAGTGGAGAGGTATCTGAAAAATGTGTGTGTATGTGTGTGGCTGAAATGCTTTGCTGTTTACCTGAAATTAACACAGCCTTGTAAATCAACAATGTTTCAATACATTTTTTAAATGTGAAGTATTGTTGAATCAATTGGCTTGAAAAATACTCATTCCAATAAATACTTCCACAATGCTCATAAACATGGAAGTAAAATGGTCAATAAAAGGAACCCCAGAATGGCTGAAAGTGAAAGTCGCTCAGTTGTGCCCGACTCTTTGTGACCCCATGGACTGTCCATGGAATTCTCCAGGCCAGAATACTGGAGTGGGTAGCCTTTCCCTTCTCCAGGGGATCTCCCCCACCCAGGGATCGAACCCAGGTCTCCCACATTGCAGGCAGATTCTTTACCAGCTGAGCCTCGAGAGAAGCCCTCAGAATCAGTAAATAAACATATAAACTCAGTCCCTAAGGGGAAACAAAATTCTTTGGGTAGTAGGAGAGCTACCACTGAAATCCTGGAGCTTCGTAAGAACAGAACCCAGAAGTGCCACCATCCAGATCTGGTTTAAGGCCCAGATTTCCAGAACTGTGGAGCGAGAGGGGAGGACAAAGGAAGAGCAGCTTCAGGAGGTAAACGTCAGCAGATTCTGTGAGACAAAACGGCTCAGAGGCAAAAGCCAACACGTGGGCAACGTGTGCGTGCCAGTATTTTACGGACATTAATGATTAACTGCAAAGTTTTCCACTGGAACTACTGGACCTCACGAGACAATTTTAAGTCTGCATGTAAGAGCTCTCTCCCTAAGAGTCCAAAGAATGTTCATATTTATCATCTCATTTGTCTCTGCTGCTTACTGTGAGGCAGGATCAGGATTGTCTCGTTTTACAGCCTTGACAGCAGATAAAGTCTAGTGCGCACGTGACGTGTGTGGAGGGGCTCACAAGAGGACAGAGCATGCCAGAGAGTAAGGAAGCTGCTTTTAGATAAAACCCATGTGCATGCGTGTGTGTGCGCGTACACACACACACACACACCCCTTCCTTTATCATGATAGCATTTGCCTCTTTGGGATAAGAGAAGACACACTGATAAAGATGATACGAACAAGACACAAACTCAAAAAGCATGGGTCCCTGAACCTCAATTCAGGACTTCATTCATTTGGCACGTTTCCTTTCTTGATGGCACCTGACCTACCGACGTCTGCACTTATCCATAAGCAATGGGTTTCCCCTAAACAAGTGGAAAAATGTTCCCTATCAAGTGAACAGGCTCAGCTGCTAGTGAAGGTGGGGATTAACATCAGAGCTTTCAAGGTTTAAAGATGCTCAGATTTTAAGCCCTGTAGACATTTCTTTTTTAAACAAACTAAAATACAGGGGGAATATAGGTTTTGGCTGGCACTGTTGTCAACTCTGGGGGACTTCCCAGGTGGCACAGAGGTAAAGAATCTGCCTGCCAAGGCAAAAGATGCAGGTTCAATCCCTGGGTTGCAAAGATCCTCTGGAGAAGAATACTACAGTATCCTTGCCTCAGAAATCCCACGGACAGGAGAACCTGGTGGGCTGAAGTCCACGGGGTCACAAAGAGCTGGACATGACAGAGCACAGGGGAGCTGTCAACTCTAAATCAGGACTGTGTATTTACAAAGCTGAGCTGATTGACTGATATGCTTAACTAGCCCATTATCCGTTCCTCCGGATATTTCAAGTAACAGCCCTGCGCTTATCTGGTGTTGGCACTGTAAGAGACCTTTTCATTTTGGTCTCTCTTCCTTATTTATAGTGAAAATCTGAGGCCCATTGTGCAACTTGCACAATGACACTCAGTTGGCATCAAATAACCTCTCTCTGAAATAAAAATACATATATACTAATTTTTTTCTCTTCAATAACTCCAGTAGGCCTCCCCCAGGCTAACCCAATTTACTGGCAGTGTTCAGAATTCGACTTCATACATGAATATTGATTTAGCATCCAGCCCTGACCCCTGCTTTGACTGGCGGGGCTTCAGTGACCACTAAAAATCCACAATGTAAATAACCCCTGAAATGGATAATTGCAAACCGAGTGCAGTAATTTTAACAAATTAGCTTGGCACTCGGGCCCCCCAGATGAGGTTATCCTGTTGAATAAGTGGTTCTCTCCTCTCTGCCTCCTTTGGAGACGCTGCCAGATTCTACCATCTGAACCCAGGAATTCGCAGTAGCCAAAGATTTCATGCTCTGTGTTGGAAAGTTCGAGTAAGCTTGTTACTCTGAGGCTACTGACCAATTAAAATCAGTCCGTGAGGTGGTGAGAGCGCGTGAGTGAGGTCAAGAGGTAATAATTAAAGATGATGTAATGAGATGATCCAACCTCCCCCGGCTGCCAGAAGGCCCGGCGGTGACCACGCTCCTGCTCTTCCTGTATCACTCTGGCGTCTGGCCATGGAATCTGCGAAATAAAACCCCCTCTAATCCGAGCTGGGGTTTCTCTGGTTCCCGAGTCGAGGCTAGTCACTGTTAAGTCTGAATGTAAGAGGATTACTTTACGGGTCATCTTCCTCAGGCTACACGCAGCACAGGGATTGAGGATGATTTACAAACATTTCACATCAGCAGGTGTCTGGTTTGTCGGCCCCTGACCCCGAGTCCTGTGGGTGGAACAGGTCTGTGCACAAGTGTAGATGGGACAGCTGAGCCTCACCCTCAAGATGAACAGGCCTGATGAGATGCCGCTGTCTGGGACACAGACCTGGGAACACGTGGAACACAAGCAGCACACTAGTGCGGATGGGTGCTGCGCCCAGCGGTGATCCGGCTATCTGATGAAACACCAGGAGGGAACTGGACTGGGTGGTGGCCGTCCGGCACCAGCTCTAAGAGCCTGCGTGACTGGGAACAGGCACTTGTCCTTCTATCTCAGGTCTGTGCCCGTAAGGCAAAGACGATGACCAAGATCACCTCTGTCACAGACTGAATGCTCTGTCTCCCCGCCTCCAAGTTCATACGTTGGAATTCTAACCCTGATTTGATGTGATGCTATTGGGAGTGGGGGCCTTTAGGAAGTGCTTAGGGCACAGAGGTGGAGCGCTCTTGAATAGAATCAGTGCCCTTTGGACAGACTCCAGAGAGCGTCTGTGCTCCTTGCATCACATGTGCGTTGCGTGTGTGTGTCAGTCGTTCAGTCATATGCAACTCCTTGTGACCCCACAGACTGTAGCCTGCCAGGCTCCTCTGTCCATGGAATTCTCCAGGCAAGAACACTGGAGTGGGTTGCCATGCCCTTCTCCAGAGGATCTTCCCAACCCTGGGATCGAACGTGGGTTTCCCACATTGCAGGCAGATTCTTTACCATCTGAGCCACCACAGGACCCAGGACACAGGGCAAGCTGTGCCCATGCCTGGTGAGGAAGCAGATGCTCACAAACACCAGACCTGTCATTGCCTCGATCTGAGACTTCCCAGCCTCCAGGACTCTGGGGAACAAGTGTCTGCTGTTGACAAGCCATCCAGTCTATGATATTCCGTTCTAGCCACCCTGACAACTAAGACGGTCTCTGTGGTTCCTGCTAAGCCCAGGGTCCTCAGCTCTCTGGTCTTGCATCCAGTTTGAAACATATGACTCATGGCAAGAAGCTTATCTGGCCTACAAGTAGCCCTTGGCCCTTAGTAACTTATTGACCAGAGACATATTAACACATCTTTTGTTACCTGAACATTGTGGACTGGAAACATTTCAATATTCACTTACAAAACAGATCACCAGCCACAGGCATTTGTTTCTGCAAACCACCCCCTGGGTCAATAATGTGTTAAAATATAAGAAGGCTGATGGACTCAACAGAGACAAAGGGACTCCATCCATTTATGTCCGTATATCAAATACAGGGCAACTGTCGTATTAAATCCCAGACTTGGTCTCCTTAGTGCTTCACTCACCCGAGCAAGTCAGCTGATTAAGAGACTAAGACTACATAACGAGAGAGCTTCTAGAGGCATATTTAGCTTGAGGGAAAGGATGACAGAAGCATGAGGCTCATATCACAACGGCAGGTAGAAGTCGCCCCACCCAAGGAGAAGGACGGACTGACACGTCTGATCTCTTTAACTGCTAGTTTCCGCACTTCTCTCAAAACACCATAATGGAAGAAATTATCATAGAAAAGTTCACTTAGTAAAAAAGAAATACGCGTGAAACAAAAAAAGTCGAGTGTGTAAAATCATTTCTCTTTCACCTTGGGGCCCTCAAAAGCTTGCGTCAATCTGCTGTTCTGCTGCTGTTAGTAATAAAGCTGAACTCTGAGAGATGAACCAAGTGATCTCTTGGCCCACGGAACTTACTACTCATGCAGTTTGTTCTCCAGGCAAGAGATTTACAGACCCAGCGAGAAAAATAAATCAAAGGCACGCCTGTGAATAATGTCCAACGAGAACAGTGGTGTGATGACATGTCGCCATTTGAAGTTTGATGGCTTACTGCCCCCTCTCAACACCCACTCTTGTGTCTCACCTAGAAGACAATTTCACATTGGAATAATTTATAAGCATCAATTTGCCAAGGTCGATTGCTAACCTTCACTTTTCACGTGATGAATTTGTAGGTGCTTATTAGGATTAAAATACATCACCTCTCAGAATATTAGTTCTTTGGCTGTAGATGCCAAGGAAAGTTGAAGCAACTATACACTTCATTGCTTGGGGTTTGTAACAGCCCGTGTTTTGTGTGGTGGATGGAAGGGTGGGGGGGCTGCCTTGCTAGATTTATTTTGGAGCCTGAGGACTTAGGGGCACATGAAATAGAGCACACGCTTAAAAATAAGCACCACCTGAAATTTCCAGTGTGTCATCTCCACAAAGAGTCTGATGATGTATACTTGCTGTAGTTACTGCAAAGTTTCCTACTGCTTTACCAAATTCTCATTATTGCATTTGTCAGGCTGTGATGAAACACACCACAAACACTCAGTACTTTAAGAAGACACTGAAGTCCAGACTCTTATAAGTTAAATCGAAAAATAAAAATAAATACCAACCCACAGGACCAAAAGCACAAGCCAGGGTTCTGCATATGCACCTCAGACTGTGCGAATATCTGAAAAAGAAAACCAATTATCCATAAAGATTCGGATAGCTATGACTTGAGAATCAGAAGACTTCATGAACAAAATTTAAAGGCTGGATTCAACTGTGAATCCAGCAACTTTTGTTAAAAAACAGCCTGCCATTAATTTCTTTACGGAGTAAATACTGCATGAAATAGAACTAAAATTCCATTATGTATTGAGTATACTAAAAGTAACGCAGGGGGAAAAAAAATGACATTGTTTTATAAGTATGACATTTTCTGGCAAAATAGAAACTTCTTGCTATGATTTCCAGGCCTCATAAAAGACATTTGACACGTACGGATAATTTTATCTTTTTCTAAACAGATTGTCCATAATATTAATATAATGGAAAAGAACTGAGGAGAGATTAGCTAAGACATTCTGGCGTCAAGACAAAGCCCAGACAAAGCTCATATTGCTACACATGAGGAAGGGGGAGAGGTCCATTAACACGCCTTCATACGACGTGGGGAACCAGGTGAAAGTAACGTATTGTTTTTCCACCGAGGCAGGAGGACCTCGCCTGCAACAGAAGCCAGGCCTCCCCAGCTGTGACGGCTGCGGTCTGGCTCCATCCCTCCCTCTGGTCACGGGTGAGATGCCCCTGGCAACCCCGATGGCCCTCCCTGTCTTCTTTCAAGACCTCTCTATAGGGTGTGACGTTACTGACCCCACCCGCCGCCACCCTCCTCCCTGATGCTTTCTTATTTTTGGCTGCACTGGGTCTCCTCTGCCACTCAGGCTTTTCTCCAGCTGCAGGGAACAGGGGCTACTCTTGAGTTGTGTTGCCTGGACGTCTCATTGCGGGGGCTTCTCTTGCTGTGGAGTTCGGGCTCTAGGGCATGCAGGCTTCCGTAGTTGTGGCTCCTGGGCTCCAGAGCACAGGCTCAACAGTTGGAGCCCAGGGCCTTAGTGGCTCCAAGGGATGTGAGATCTTCCTGGAGCAGGGATCAAACACACGTCCCCTGCATTAGCAGGCAGACTCTTATCCCCTGAATGCTTTCAGATGTCATGCGTTTCCGATTTTGTTCAGCCTCCTTCCCAGGGTCGTCCTCTCCCACTTGCATCTTCCCCGGGAACCACTTCATCTTCACCCTGGGGACTCTCCCTGGACAACTGGGTCCACCCCACAGTTAACCATAGCTCCACGCAGTAGGCTCCAAATCCTACACTTCAAGTCTTGACCTGTGTGAATTACAGATTTGATTCCAACTGCCTGCTTAACATTCCCCATGGGGACCTCCAACTCAGCGCATGTCCAAATGAACTCATCTTTTTTCCTCCCAAACCCACTTGTTTCTCCTTATGAGGGTTAATTGTATGGGCCACCTTGACCAGTCATGGAATGCCCAGATAAGACACTCCTCCTGGGTGTATCTGCAAGCATTTCTGGATAAGACAAACATTTGAATTGGTAGAATGAGCCCAGGAGATGGTCCTTCCAATGAGGATGGGCATCGTCTAATCTGCTGAGGGTCTGAGCAGAGGAGCATGTGGAGGAAGGCGGATCCTGCCCCTCTTCTCCTGTATCGTTGCTTCAGTTGAGACATCGCATCTTCTCCTGCCCTTGAATGGGATTTGTTCCACTGACTCCTGGTTCTCAGGCCTTTGGATTCAAGACTGAATCACACCTGTAGCTTCCTGGGTTTTCAGCTCGTAGACCCCAGGACTTTTCCATCTCACACACATATGAGCCTATTCCTCATAACAAATATCTCAGTCAGTTCAGTTGCTCAGTCATGTCCAACTCTTTGCAACCCCATGGACTGCAGCGTGCCAGGCCTCCCTGTCCATCACCAACTCCTGGAGTTTACCCAAACTCATGTCCATTGAGTCTGTGATGCCATCCAACCATCTCATTCTCTGTCGTCCCCTTCTCCTTCTGCCTTGAATCTTTCCCAGCATCAGGGTCTTTTCCAATGAGTTAACTCTTCACATGAGGTGGCCAAGGCATTGGAGTTTCAGCTTCAGCATCAGGCCTTCCAATGAATATTCAGGATTGATTTCCTTTAGGATGGACTGGTTGGATCTCCTTTCACTCCAAGGGACTTTCAAGAGTCTTCTCCAACACCACAGTTCAAAAGCATCAATTCTTCAGCACTCAGCTTTCTTTATAGTCCAACTCTCACATCCATACATGACCACTGGAAAAACCATAGCCTTGACTAGATGGACCTTTGTTGGCAAAGTAATGTCTCTGCTTTTTATATACAAATGCATAATATATTGAAGTCTTCAGTAAAGAACCTGCCTGCCAACACAGGAGATGAAGGTTTGACCCCTGGGTCCAGAAGATTCCCTGGAGGAGGGCATGGCAACCCACTCCGGTATTCTTGCCTGGAGAATCCCATGGACCGAGAAGTCTGGCAGCCTATAGTCCATGGGGTTGCAAAGAGTTGGACACGACTAAAGTGACCTAACACACACACACATAATATACTGATGTATAATTTTAACATGTAAACATATAACATGTGAACTTATATAAATATATAGACCCAGGATATATTCTACCAGTTCTGTTTCTCTGGAGAACGCTGACCATCACAAGCTCAGCCTCTACCTCATTTTAGAGGCATCACCTCCACCCACACACCTGAGGCAGGCGTCTGGCATCATGTCCAACACCCGCCTCCCTCCCCGCCCTTTCCCCTTTCCGATCAGTGCTCATCGCGCCAGTGTGGCTTCCCTGGTGTCCTCAGAACTCGTCTCCTGCTCTCCGCCTGCAATGTCACTACCCCTGCCCCCATCTCATCTCTGTGCTTCCCAAGGTCATCCTATGCCATGAAGCCTCTATCCCTGCCACACAGCAGTGCGCCTGGTCATGTCAGTCCTGATTAAACTCCTTCGATGGCTCATCACCGCCTCCAGGGCTGGATCGAGGCAGCTTCATGACAAACTGGCCCTCTGGGGGCAGGACCCTGCCTCCCCGTACCCCCTGGAGAGCAGGTTATCTTACACCCCGCAGTCTTACTATTCCACCCCGTCACCAGCCAGCACATCCTCCAGATGGCCTTCCCGGGCCAGCTCCTCCTTCCTTAGGACCCGACTCTGCCCTCAGGCTTATCTGATCAGTTGAAGGCCTTGAGAGCAGACACAGGTTTCCTAGGTGATAAGAAACTCTGCCTCAAGACCACCGAAGCAACTCCCACCTGAGAGTGCAACCTGTCGGCCGCTCTGCAGACTTGGAACTTTCAGCTCCCACCAGTGGGTGAGGCATCACACAGGGAAAGTCATTAACATCCGTCCGTCCATCTGTCCTCTTGGTCCTGCTTCTCTGACCGACAGAGGAGCCTAACCTGTCCTTGGGAGGTCAAGGAAGTCTGCCAGGGGACTGACTTTTAAATGAGAAGCAGGGACTTCGCTGGATGTCCAGTGGGCAGGACTCTGCTCCCGATGCAGGGGGCCCAGGCTCCATCCCTGATCAGGGAATTAGGTCCCACAAGCTGCAACTAGGAGCTTGCATGCTGCAACTAAAGGTCCCACAACTGAGACCCCAGCGCAGCCAAACAAATATTTTTAAAAGAAAAATAAGTTGCCACTGAAAAAGTACACACACTTTACAAAATGGGATGGAGGGTCGGGAAGGATAAAAAGTGGACAGACATGAAATAGACTAAGATGGTAAAACCGATAGGACCTGGCAACTGAAATGGGCAGGAGCAGGGTGAGAGAAGGCAAAGAGTTAAGGTAATGCCCCTCTTTGCTGGCAGAGGAAGCTGAGTGTCTGGCGACGTCCTTCACTGGACAGGGAACTCAGGAGTGGCAGGCCTGGGGGACAGAATGAAGTAAGTTCCTACATGTTGACTTTGAGGGCTCTGGGACTTTGGAGGGGTGATGTTCAGGCAATCAGGAGGGTCTGGGGAGAAAGAGAGAGAGAGAATTCTGGGTCAGGAATATAGACTTGACATGGGCTCGGGACACTCAAAGCCCCAGGAGAAGGTGAGGCTGCCATGGAGAGCAAGAAGGATGTGGAGAAGGATACGGAGGGCTGAGAGCAGAGCCCAGGGAACTCAAATCACGGAAGAGGGCTGGAAAGACAACAGAGGGGACGGGGGGCCAGGAAGGCAGAGGGCAGACTGCGACTGGACATCGCAGAGCCAGGGGAAGACCATGCTTGCCACGGGAGACACATCACAGCAGCGCAGGCACCGTGGAGCAGGCTCACCAGGCTGGCGGGAGCCACCGAGAACACGCAGCGGTGATGGGTCTGCTGGGAATCCTTCAGAGTCCTGCAGAGCAGCTGAGGCCAGTGAAGTTAAAACTGTGGAACAAGGTGCTCATCTATTCATGCCATGCTCTGCTAAGTCACTTCAGTCGTGTCCAACTCTGTGCAACCCCATAGATGGCAGCCCACCGGGCTCTCCCGTCCCTGGGATTCTCCAGGCAAGAACACTGGAGTGGGTTGCCATTTCCTTCTCCAATGTATGAAAGTGAAAAGTGAAAGTGAAGTCGCTCAGTCGTGTCCGACTCCCAGCGACCCCATGGACTGCAGCCCACCAGGCTCCTCCGTCCATGGGACTGTCCAGGCAAGAGTACTGGAGTGGGGTGCCATTGCCTTCTCCCTATTCACACTGGGAAACTAAAAATAAAAATCTGAGTAAAGAGAAAATAAAAATTTGCCACCTCATGTGCAAAGAATGCAGCCTGCATCCTTCTGGGGGAAGACAGACAGGGCTTCCCTGGTGGCTCAGATGGTAAAGAATCCACCTGCAATGCGAGAGATCCAGGTTCGATCCCTGGGTCGGGAAGATCCCCTGGTGAAGGGAATGGCTACCCACTCTAGTATTCTTGCCTGGAGAATCCCATGGATAGAGGAACCTGGCGGGCTACACTACATGGAGTCGAAAAGAGTTAGACTAACACACAGGAGAGTCAGCAGAGGGAGGGGATGCGGTGGGGGGGGGGTGGGGGCAGGCAGGAGGAGGTGGTGCTGGCCCCGGGGGAGGCGGGGAGGCCTTCTGGGAAGGTGGGGCCCATGAGAGCATGTTTGAAAGTTCAGGGAAGGAGCCTGCAGAAAGGGCGGATTAGAACCTGCAGAGGGGAGTGAAGACGAGTGGGTTGGAGGAGACTGAAGGGCTGGCGATGGTCAACAGAAGGCATCCGAGTTCTTCCCTATGACGGGAGGCAAAGAGGAAGAGGAGCTCCTCAGAGACGATCAGAGATGCGTCGGCAGAAAACCCGCAGAAAGAGGAGTTTGGAGAAGCAGCAGCATCTTACAGATGCTGAGAGGGGAACTGGGGGGCTTTTCTCTGTTTTGACTACAAAGGCCTGAAAGACCACGGTGAACACTGACAAACTCTGCCAACACCATCCACTTGATACTCACTACTGGAGGCTAGGAAATGTCTCCATATATTGAGGGGGCAGGAGGGAGGAGACCACGTGACAGCCGTGCACACGAAGTCCCAAGCCAGCATTCCAGCTCGTGGGCCAGGTTCAGAAACCTGGCTGAGGGAGGCAACTGGGAAAAATACAAGCACCCTCTGGAACCCAACACATCGCCCAGTGGATGGGACAAAGCGGGTGATCCCGAGTGAAGACCTGATGGACACTGAATGCTGGCAATGCTGAGCAAGCAGGAGACACGGTCCAGCCAGCAGCCCACACCCCGGGCCAGTTGGAGGGGGTAACAGCAGCGGCCCCCACGTCCAGCAGCTACTGCACACCGGCCAGGCTCAGCACAGACCCTAAAGAACCTCCTGCATCTTGAAAAGATACGAGGGTCACTGTTTAAAAGCCAGCCAGGGAGAGTCTCAGAAGAAATGCTACAAGCTGGGAAATGATGACTGGGAAACAACTTCCTTCCAGAAGGGAAGCTGTCAAGACACTTTGGAAATGGGTGTTGAAGAGCAAGTCACTGATGCCCATGACCCTCAGAGCCTCTGTCCGTCCGTCCGTCCATCCCCCCTCTAACACCATCCCCGTGTTTTCCGTTTGAGGTGCATGTGAACTGCAGTCTCCCGTGTTCCACTCACCTTCGCATTTCACTACCTACTTCTAAACTTCCATCTACTGTTCAGTTAACTGTACTTCTCAGAGTATTTTTGGAGGCCCTTCTCCTTGACCTTTCTACGTAGATGACTGCTAAGAGTCATGGGCTCTGAATCAGTCATCTCCCAACGAGGGTCCACAAATCCCTGGGGGGCGGGGGGTGACAAAGACTTCCTGGAAGGACATGAACACAGATGGATTTTAAAAGTAATGACCTTTCCAGAATCTCAGTTGCTTTATGAATTGTTTCCTAAGCCTGAATGGACCGAGACTATAGCTGGTTCTCTTCTGCTGCCTCCACTTCCTTCTCTCCCTTCCAGAATCTTAAAGCACATTGACGGGGAAAGCATCCGGGGTGCCAAATAAAAAGAGTAATTCAAGCATGCATTCCCAAGGGAGAGCCCTGGACAGAAAAGTATAGAAAACTTCACTTTAAAACAAACAGAGATGATATAGTAAGGGTGGAGATGTCTTATTTCCATCAGATGACAAATCCACTGCAAAGCCCTTGCCTTTCCCAGCTATATATTTTAGAGTTTAAATTCAGAAGTCAGATGGTTGTTTGGAGGTACATGTTGACGTGTTTATTTACACTGAAAAAAACACAGTGACTACACTTCTGATTGGCCTGCTCTGTTCTATAATGACCGGCTTTGCCACTGTTTTTTTATATTGGTGGGCAGTTTTCAAATATGCAAGTCCAGAACTTCCACATTTTGATGAAAATACATTTAAATCATACACTGTAACAAAAGACCTTTAAAACTGTTTGTGTGAATAGGGGCTTTCATTGCTGGCTGGAAAAGGTATGAAGGGGGTTCCTGGTTTCTTTGCATAAGCACAGACAGCAGCGCTAAGCCCCTGTCCATTCGGTGCCGTATACAACCTGTATATGTACACACAATAGTAGACGCTGCGTCCCTTGAAGTCACTCTTAGTATACAGAGGGTTTGAAAGATCCCCAGTACTTTATATATTATTAATATGTACAAATGACGACTCTTCTTTCTCTAGCACTTCCAAGCCTCTCTGCCCAAGAACACTTGAAGATCTAAATTCAATTGATTGAGCTCCACCAAAACGCTTCTGAGGACTCCAGCCTCCTTCATGGATGTAAGAAATTTATTTTCCAAGACACACAGATGACCAATAGGCCCATGAAAAGATGTTCATCATAGCTAATCATTCAGTTCAGTCGCTCAGTCGTGTCCAACTCTTTGCAACCCCATGGACTGCAGCACACCAGGCCTTCCTGTCCATCACCAACTCCCAGAGTTTACTCAAACTGATGTCCATTGAGTTGCTGATGCCAACTAATCATTAGAGAAATGCAAATCAAAACATTGAGGTACCACGCCAGTCAGAATGGCCATCATCAAAAAGTCTACAAACACTAAACACTGGAGAGGGTGTGAAGACAAAGGAACCTTCCGACACTATTGGCGGGAATGTAAACCGATGAGGCCACTGTGGAGAACAGTATGGAAGTTCCTCAGAAAACTAAAAGAGCTAGAATATGATCCAGCAATCCCACTTTAGGGCATAAGGGAAGCAAAACTATAATTTGAAAACATACATGCACACAAATGTTCACAGCAGCACCGTTAACAACAGCCAAGACACGGAAGCAACCTGAATGTCCACTGACAGATGAATGGATAAGGATGTGGTGTGTACACACACACACACACACGGAATACTACTCAGCCATAAAAAGAAGGAAATAATGCCATTTGCAGCAACATAGACAGACCTAGAGATTATCATCCTAAGTGAAGTCAGACAAAGTCAAATGTATGATATCACTTATACATGGACCTAAAATATGACAAATGGACATACCTATGAAACAAAAGCAGACTCACAGACATGCAGAACAGACTTATGGTTGCCAAGGGGGAGGGTTTGGGAGGGAGGATGGAAGGATTAGGGGTTTGGGATGAGCCGATACAAACTATTATATATAAGATGGATGAACAAGGTCCTACTGCATGACACAGGGAACTATGCTCAGTATCCTATGATAAACTATGGCCTAAGCAGCGCCAGTGATAAAGAACCTGCCTACCAACACAGGAGACATAACAGACAACGGTTCGACCCCTGGGTTGGGAAAATTCCCTGGAGGCGGCCATGGCAACCCACTTCAATATTCTTACCTGGAGAATCCAAAGGACAGAGAAGCCTGATAGGTTACAGCACACAGGGTCGCAAAGGGACTCAGCATGCATGCATGCACAATAAACCATGATGGAAAAGAATATGAAAAAGAATAGATACATGTATAACTGAGTATGCTGTACAGTAGAAATTAACATTGGAAATCAACTACACTTCAATAAAAAATTTTTTAATAAAGGAAACGTCCTCTAGACTTGGGCAAGGACTTCCCATAACACGAGGGACTGGCCACTCTTGTAGCTAAATATTAATCCTCGGTTTCTCTTCTTTCTAACAGGTCACATTTATCACATGTGGTGTGAAGGAAGCTACACTTGAAACAGGCATCCAGCTTGACATAATTTTATCAAAATGGCTTTTGATTTTAAAGAAGAATCGGCATAGTGTAGTCAGCAATCCAGAAGGTGGGCAAAACCTGCCAAATACACATGTGAGCCCACCACGCAGTAAAAAGGAAGGACTCTAGAAGGGAAATGCCAGGATCCCATGATTTATGGGATTCCGGGTAAGCACTCTCGTTATTACCATAATGAAAGTAATAAACATTCCATAGGAGTTAAGAAATACAAATTCCAGAAAAGTTCGACCAGTGTCGAATAGTTACTAAATTGAGAGTCTTCATTCCAACCCAACACACAAATATGCCAGAGTCAAATGTGGCCTTGACCCTTTCAGACAGAGCAAAGAGTGGCCAAACAGCCCGCCACGCTGAGCTAGCAGCCCCTTGCCTTGCTAACAGGGTTTCAAAGAAACAGCTCCCCAGCTCCGAGGGAGTGAGGAGTCTAGCAGATCCCTCCTAGAGCTTTTTCGCAGCCTGCAACAATTCATCTGTCAAAAGAGCACATGAATGGGAAAAATCCACCGGCCGAGCCAAGGGCTGTGTTGCAAGTGTCTCAGATTTTTGAGAGCTGGCCAAACACGCTTTTATGGATTGTTTTCACCCTCTTGGCTTTGCAGCCCCTCATCTCGAAATCCTTGATAACTATTTTAGAGGTGAGACTCCAGTTCAGACACTGACTCAACTTGGGCTCTTTTAGAGAGATCCAGGCACATTCTTCAGCACAGATGGTGGATCTGCATATGGACTGCTGGCCAAAGTACAAGTCAACACATTTTCCTTTCCCCGAGAGATGATCCATGCTTCTCGAGCTCACTGTTCAAGGACCGAGCCTCCCAAATTCCGGACTCCCGTCTCCCTCTCCAGCTTCTTCCATGGGACACCCGCCTCTCCCCCTGTCCTTTTCAGACCATCAGTGGAAAGGGAATGAGAGGAGGTTGAACTCTAACTAGTCAACTGAGCTCCACTGGGGAACAGATCACCAAACGAGGATGTCAATGCCATCACCCAGATTCGGGGTTTATCTGTGGGTCTGAATCATTCCTGTTCTTCCTACCTTGAAAGGGTCAAGGATGATTGACAGCTGGCTGCCGGTGGAGTTCCAAGTGGGACAGCCTGTCACAGTGGCAGGCCCTCAAGGAAATCCTTCCTTTGATACCCCCTGAACTCGGTCACCCACATGGGACCCTTCTACTGATGCTCAGAGTGTGCATTATAAGCTGCAAACCTCTGCTGTTCCTTCTACTTTCTGGACTGTCTCCCAAAACACTCCAGAGGGCTTGCTTGTCCCTGGGGGCTGTCTTTTCTAGGCTGATTGAACATACAGAGGTTTGGGACACATACCCCAAAATTCTAACTCACAGAAGAACAACCTGCGAAGGTGATGGCCAGCCTATAGCAACAGGTGCCGGCCAGGGGGCATGGCATGGTGAGGAATGCGAGGGCTTCTACTAAGGAAGCACAGCCAAGGATGTGAGCTGAAAGGTTTCCGGAGGGATTTTATTTTAAAAAAAAAAAAAAAAGGAAAAACAGACTGAAGAAGGGAAAAGCAGCTGTTTGGAAATAAACTGTAAAACATCTGTAGCACACGGGCAGAATTCTCCAAGCATGAGCATACAGTTTTAAAGGGCCCTCACCTTGTAACAACAGCACTCCAACCGCAGAGCAGACACCAAGGGTGACGACCCATCCTTTGAGGAGTTCCTAGTGGGCTGGAGGGAAGGTGTGGCCAGATGTGCTCTGCCCGGGGAAAGGCCAGTTTTTCCTGGCAGGCACCCAGCACAGCTGTCCTCTACCGTGCCAGGCCCCTAGGAAGGGAAAGTTCAAAGGAAGCTGAGTAGCCCAGCAATACCGACTTATCATGGATGGAGCTTAAAGAAGCAAATATCAGGGACCTGCTCTCCTTCTACTGGGAAGCCTGAGCTTCTGCTCTGTGCGTTTTCAGGACTCTTCGGGATCCATTTATGACCAAAGGGAAAAGAAACTTTCTGCAGTTTCTTTGGCTTCATTTGCATCACTGCAATAGAATTCAGAGATTTTTTTTTTAATCAAGGTTCAAGGGTCTAAGTAGCTCAATTTATTTTTCAGTAACTAAGTTACCAGAAACTTGTAGCGTGGCTGTATTTATTTTCTAAAGGAGGCTCCAAGTTGGCAGAGGGATTCTTGGATGGACATATTTCTTCACGTTCTCTTGATCTCAGTGTGTGGAGATTCACTTAACAGCTGTTTTATGTACAAGTGTTTTTTCAGCCACATCCTCCCCCTCCATAAACAGATTTTTTCTTTCAGGCAAGAGAAGCCTGCAAGACACAACAAAATACGCGCCTGCTCCTCACGCCTCTGCCAGCAGCAGACAGAAGAGTTTACGAAGATCGCTGTGTGGTGCGTCCGCATTTATTCCTTTCATAGCTTGAGAGGGAACTGGAGTTGAAAGGGCAAGATGCTCCCCTCCCCGCCAACCCCCAGGCTGCTCCCCGTGGATCGCTCTCGAGAAGACAAATCATAACAAACATGCTAATTCTACTAAGTGTCTGACAATTCCGAATTTCAAACACAAAGACCCCTTTTCTCATTTATCAAAAAAGCTCTCAGCGAGGACTCAGACTTGTGACACATGAAGAGAAAGAAGCCAATTAAGCATCACTCTTTAAGCTCTAGCTTTGGGTTAATTACAGCAATAATTCCTGACATTTTTTGAAACAGCATTTATTTAAGAGTGCCAAACTCAGTAAGCCTGTTACCTTCTTTCCTGCTGTGGCCCCGGAGAATAGGAAACAAACCCCGTTTTTGTAAATACAGGAAGGGGATCATCACAGCCTTCTGGTATACCACCGTGCCTCTTTTTTTTTTTTTAACCTTTTCTTTTGCACTGGGGTATACTCAGGTGGTATACCCAGGCCCCATCACTTCATGGCAAATAGATGGGGAAACAATGGGAACAGTGGCTGACTTTATTTTCTTGGGCTCCAAAATCACTGCAGATGGTAACTACAGCCATGAAATTAAAAGATGCTTGCCCCTTGGAAGAAAAGCTATGACCAACTTAGGCAGCATATTAAAAAGCAAAGATGTTACTTTGCTGACAAAGGTCTGTCTAGTCAAAGCTATGGTTTTTCCAGTAGTCATGTATGGATGGGAGAGTTGGACTATAAAGAAAGCTGAGCACTAAAGAATAGATGCTTTTGAACTGTGGTGTTGGAGAAGATTCTTGAGAGTCCCTTGGACTGCAAGGAGATCCAACCAGTCCATTCTAAAGGAAATTAGTCCTGGGTGTTCATTGGAAGGACTAATGCTGAAGCTCCAATACTTTGCCACCTGATGTGAAGAACTGACTCATTAGAAAAGACCTTGATGCTGGGAAAAACTGAAGGAAGGAAGAGAAGGGGATGAGAGAAGATGAGATGGTTAGATGGCATCACCAACTCAATGGACATGAGTTTGAGCAAGCTCTGGGAGTTGGTGAAGGACAGGGAAGCCTGGCGTGCTGCAGAGAGTCAGATATGACTGAGCAACTGAACTGAACTGATACCCAGGTGGCGCTGGGTATACCCACTTCCTACCCAGTGGTAAAGAACCCACCTGCTAGTACGGGAGATGTAAGTGTGGGTTTGATCCCTGGGTCAGGAAGATCCCCTGGAGGAGGCCTCAGGAACCCACTGCAGTATTCTTGCGTGGAGAATCCCCATGGACAGAGGAGCCTGGTGGGCTACAGTCCACAGGGTTGCAAAGAGTCAGACACCACTGAAACGACTTAGCACGCACGCACACATAGCTGGTTAACAATGTTGTGATAATTTCAGATGAACAGTGAAGGGATTCAGCCATACATATACATGTATCCATTTTCCCCCGAACTCCCTTCCCATCCAGGCTGCCACAAAACACTGAGCAGAGTTCCCGTGCTATTCAGAAGGTCCTTGTTGGTGATCCATTTTAAATATAGCAGTGTGCACAAGTCCATCCCAAACTCCCTAACTATCCCTTCCTCCCATCATTCCTCTGGGCAACCGGAAGTTCATTCTCTAAGTGTATGAGGCCACACTCTTCAACCTCAGTGGCCCTGCTCCAGCTGCCTGGAATAGGTGTCCAGGGGGGAATCTGTTTCCTCCAGAATCCATCCAAACTTTCTTGTCTCCATGACTACCCCTCTTGGTTTGCCAGCGAAGCATTAGCAATTCCTTGCTAAGTAGGTGGCAGATGACTCCAGGGACCTCCCCTTCCTGCACTGAGAAGCCCACCTCAGACCCTAATAAACACAAACCCCTTCTCCACTCCCTCAGTGCACGATGGAGCCATGGAAGGAGGAAGTGGCCGGGTGAGCGGTGATCCGAGGCAGGAGGCGGCCAGTCTCTGTGGGGACCACCTGTCCCTCCTTCCCACTAGTGCTCCTGCAAGCTCAGCGTTAGCATCTACCAAGAAGTAAGACGGTTTCTCACACTCCCTCCAAGATCAAGCTATTACACTTTCTTCTCTTCTGTGTTTGAGCTTCTCTCATGCTTGTACAAAACACCATCATTTGAAGTTCAAAGGATTTTCTAAGAAAAAGCAAATTTTGCCAAATGTGTTAATTGGTGTGTGGGAGGGGAACTCTGGAAAAAGTTATCTGGGGTATGAATTTTTAAAAATGTATCTTGGCTCAGAAAAGCTTTGTTTTGCAATGCTACTCGTGATAACAGTCTGAACATATGACTAGCACCTGATCTAAACACACACTTAGACACACACACCCCTAGACCCATTAAGGTATACTTGAAGATGGCCAATTCACTTCAAAAGAAATGGGCACTGAAAATGACTTTCATATTTCTTTTTTTAAAAAGATTTGATTTACATAATAAGCAGGGGAGATGCAAGAAGATGAGCCACATATCTAATAATGAAATGCAAAAAAAAATGTCAACAATCACAAAAGGAAACTGCAGAGGAGGAAACCACATGAATGTTAGAAATAAAGGCATCTTAAGACATGGAGAGGGAACCATAAACGAGAGAGAAAGACAACCCACAGGATGGGAGGAAATATTCGTAAATTATGCAGCCAACAGGGGATTAATCTCCAAAATTTACAAACAGCTCATGTGGCTCAGTATCAAAACCATCATCCAATCAAAAAATGGGCAGGAGACCTAAATAGAGATTTTTCCAGAGAAAACATACAGATGGCCAATGGGCACATGGGAAACATGCTCAACATAGCTCATTTTTAGAGAAGTGCAAATCAGAACTACAGGGAGGTATCACTTCACACCAGTCAGAATGACCATCATCAAAAGTCTACAAACAATAAATGCTAGAGACGGTGTGGAGAAAAGGGAGCCCTCCCGCACTGCCGGTGGGAATGGAAATTAATCGGTGCGGCCATTATGGACAACAGTATGGAGGCTCCTTAAGAAATTAAAAATGATCTACTGTGAAAGTGCAAGTGTCAGTCACTCAGTCATGTCCAACTCTTTGCAACCCTATGGACTATAGCCTGCCAGGCTCCTCTGTCCATGGGATTCTCTAAGCAAGAATACTATCCATTCCCTTCACCAGGGGCTCTTTCTGACCTCGGGATTGAACCTGGGTCTCCTGCACTGCAGGCAGATTCTTTACCATCTGAGCCACCAGGGAAGCCCTAGAACAATGACATGATCCAGCAATTCTACTTCTGGGCATATATCCAGAGAAAAGCCTTGTTCAAAAGGATACATGCACCCCTGTATGGCATCACTGTTTACAACAGCCAAGAACATGAAAGCAACCTACGTGTCCACTGACAGGTAAGTGGATTAAGAACATGCGGTACAGACACACACAGTGGACTATGACTCTGTCATTAGAGAGGATGGAATGTCATCTGCAGCAACACGGATGGGCTTGGAGACCATCATACTAAGTGAAGTCAGAGAAAGACAGGTACCACATGATAAGATTTATATGGAGACCATCATACTAAGTGAAGCCAGAGAAAGACAGGTATCACATGATATGATTTATATGGAGACCATCATACTAAGTGAAGCCAGAGAAAGACAGGTACCACATGATATGATTTATATGGAGACCATCATACTAAGTGAAGCCAGAGAAAGACAGGTATCACATGATATGATTTATATGGAGACCATCATACTAAGTGAAGCCAGAGAAAGACAGGTATCACATGATATGATTTATATGGAGACCATCATACTAAGCGAAGCCAGAGAAAGACAGGTATCACATGATATGATTTATATGGAGACCATCATACTAAGCGAAGCCAGAGAAAGACAGGTACCACATGATATGATTTATATGGAGACCATCATACTAAGTGAAGCCAGAGAAAGACAGGTATCACATGATATGATTTATATGGAGATCATCATACTAAGTGAAGCCAGAGAAAGACAGGTACCACATGATATGATTTATATGGAGACCATCATACTAAGTGAAGCCAGAGAAAGACAGGTATCACATGATATGATTTATATGGAGACCATCATACTAAGTGAAGCCAGAGAAAGACAGGTACCACATGATATGATTTATATGGAGACCATCATACTAAGTGAAGCCAGAGAAAGACAGGTATCACATGATATGATTTATATGGAGACCATCATACTAAGTGAAGCCAGAGAAAGACAGGTATCACATGATATGATTTATATGGAGACCATCATACTAAGTGAAGCCAGAGAAAGACAGGTACCACATGATATGATTTATATGGAGACCATCATACTAAGTGAAGCCAGAGAAAGACAGGTACCACATGATATGATTTATATGGAGACCATCATACTAAGTGAAGCCAGAGAAAGACAGGTATCACATGATAAGATTTATATGGAGACCATCATACTAAGCGAAGCCAGAGAAAGACAGGTATCACATGATATGATTTATATGGAGACCATCATACTAAGTGAAGCCAGAGAAAGACAGGTATCACATGATAAGATTTATATGGAGACCATCATACTAAGTGAAGCCAGAGAAAGACAGGTATCACATGACAAGATTTATATGGAGACCATCATACTAAGCGAAGCCAGAGAAAGACAGGTACCACATGATATGATTTATATGGAGACCATCATACTAAGCGAAGCCAGAGAAAGACAGGTATCACATGATATGATTTATATGGAGACCATCATACTAAGTGAAGCCAGAGAAAGACAGGTACCACATGATATGATTTATATGGAGACCATCATACTAAGCGAAGCCAGAGAAAGACAGGTATCACATGATATGATTTATATGGAGACCATCATACTAAGTGAAGCCAGAGAAAGACAGGTACCACATGATATGATTTATATGGAGACCATCATACTAAGCGAAGCCAGAGAAAGACAGGTATCACATGATATGATTTATATGGAGATCATCATACTAAGCGAAGCCAGAGAAAGACAGGTATCACATGATAAGATTTATATGGAGACCATCATACTAAGCGAAGCCAGAGAAAGACAGGTATCACATGATATGATTTATATGGAGACCATCATACTAAGCGAAGCCAGAGAAAGACAGGTACCACATGATATGATTTATATGGAGACCATCATACTAAGTGAAGCCAGAGAAAGACAGGTACCACATGATATGATTTAAATGGAGACCATCATACTAAGTGAAGCCAGAGAAAGACAGGTATCACATGATATGATTTATATGGAGACCATCATACTAAGTGAAGCCAGAGAAAGACAGGTATCACATGATATGATTTATATGGAGACCATCATACTAAGTGAAGCCAGAGAAAGACAGGTATCACATGATAAGATTTATATGGAGACCATCATACTAAGTGAAGCCAGAGAAAGACAGGTATCACATGATAAGATTTATATGGAGACCATCATACTAAGTGAAGCCAGAGAAAGACAGGTACCACATGATATGATTTATATGGAGACCATCATACTAAGCGAAGCCAGAGAAAGACAGGTATCACATGATATGATTTATATGGAGATCATCATACTAAGCGAAGCCAGAGAAAGACAGGTATCACATGATATGATTTATATGGAGATCATCATACTAAGCGAAGCCAGAGAAAGACAGGTATCACATGATACGATTTATATGGAGACCATCATACTAAGCGAAGCCAGAGAAAGACAGGTATCACATGATATGATTTATATGGAGACCATCATACTAAGCGAAGCCAGAGAAAGACAGGTATCACATGATATGATTTATATGGAGACCATCATACTAAGCGAAGCCAGAGAAAGACAGGTATCACATGATATGATTTATATGGAGATCATCATACTAAGCGAAGCCAGAGAAAGACAGGTACCACATGATATGATTTATATGGAGATTATCATACTAAGTGAAGCCAGAGAAAGACAGGTACCACATGATATGATTTATATGGAGACCATCATACTAAGTGAAGCCAGAGAAAGACAGGTACCACATGATATGATTTATATGGAGACCATCATACTAAGTGAAGCCAGAGAAAGACAGGTACCACATGATATGATTTATATGGAGACCATCATACTAAGCGAAGCCATAGAAAGACAGGTACCACATGATATGATTTATATGGAGACCATCATACTAAGCGAAGCCAGAGAAAGACAGGTATCACATGATATGATTTATATGGAGACCATCATACTAAGCGAAGCCAGAGAAAGACAGGTATCACATGATATGATTTATATGGAGACCATCATACTAAGCGAAGCCAGAGAAAGACAGGTATCACATGATACGATTTATATGGAGACCATCATACTAAGCGAAGCCAGAGAAAGACAGGTATCACATGATATGATTTATATGGAGACCATCATACTAAGCGAAGCCAGAGAAAGACAGGTATCACATGATATGATTTATATGGAGATCATCATACTAAGCGAAGCCAGAGAAAGACAGGTATCACATGATATGATTTATATGGAGACCATCATACTAAGTGAAGCCAGAGAAAGACAGGTATCACATGATATGATTTATATGGAGATCATCATACTAAGCGAAGCCAGAGAAAGACAGGTATCACATGATATGATTTATATGGAGACCATCAT
This sequence comes from Bos grunniens, assembly GCF_055505025.1. Classification (NCBI taxonomy): domain Eukaryota; kingdom Metazoa; phylum Chordata; class Mammalia; order Artiodactyla; family Bovidae; genus Bos; species Bos grunniens. The sequence continues at coordinate 49,220,026 of NC_141187.1, forward strand.
ACTAAGTGAAGCCAGAGAAAGACAGGTACCACATGATATGATTTATATGTAGACCATCATACTAAGCGAAGCCAGAGAAAGACAGGTATCACATGATATGATTTATATGGAGACCATCATACTAAGTGAAGCCAGAGAAAGACAGGTATCACATGATATGATTTATATGGAGACCATCATACTAAGTGAAGCCAGAGAAAGACAGGTATCACATGATATGATTTATACGCAGAATCCAAAAACGGAACAAACGAGCTTAATCATAAAACAGAAACAGGCTCACAGACTTAGAGAGGAACTTACGGTCACCAGCAGGGAAGGGTCAGCGGGGGGATAGATTGGGAGTTTGGGGTTGACGTGTACACACTGCTGTATTTGAAATAAATAAAGGACCTATCCTGTATAGCACAGGGAACTCTACTTAATTGTCTGTAATAACCTAAATGGGAAAAGAATTTGAAAAACAATAGATACATGTATATATAAAACGGAATCACTTTGCTGTGCACCTGAAACGAACACAACATTGTTAATCCACTGTACTTCAATATAAAATAAACATTAAAATATAAAACACAAAAAATAACATTGAACTTATGAATTATTTCTGGAATTTTCCATGTACTGTTTTCCAATGGCAGCTGACCTGGGTAACCCCACAAAGTAAACTCACAGATAAGGAGGCGGGGGGGAGGACTACTATATACTGTTTGGATTAGAAAGTTGCAAAGGGTACAGGATAAAAATACAACTGCTCACTCACATTTAAGAAACACTTATTGCCTGCTTGCTAGGTAGAAGCTATTTGGGATATAAAAGAAGGACTTAGATTAATTCAAGGATTAAGGAAAACTAAGAGTGTGCAGGGTTTTCCTTGGGTTTTAAAAAGAAAAAAAGAACCAAAAATGCTCCCGGGGTGGGCGGTCGGTCTGGTACCACTGGTGACACCCAGAGACACAGAATTAAACTGGTCACAGATGACACGGGCGGGAGCTTCTCGGCTGCCCAGAATAAGTCGTGACGAATGAGCGCCACAGCTAAGCAGAAACAGCACCGAAATAAACGGCCGGGTGTGTGCGCTATCTAGAGTCGCCTTAAGTCAAACACACGCCACCACACACGGCCCAAGAAGCGAGAGGTAGGATGAGGTGAACCAGGGCTGCAAACTGGTTTCCCAGAGGCAGCCTGTGGTCTCAGGGAGGAAAGCGCGCACAGAGCCAAGCGCTCCCTCCCCCACCCCAGACACCACAAAAAGACACAGTGGGCACCACGGAGGCCCCTCCCTGACCTCAGGTGACATCGCCCTGCTCCGTGAGCGTCCTCCCGGCTTTGGTGTCCCTGTCTCTAACACGGGGCTCCTGGCCTCGTGGGAGCACCTTGCAGAGGCAGTGGATGAGCCCACCTGAGAACACTCTGGAAAGCAAATCGCTCTCTGCACGAGTCATAGCATTTCACGATCGTTAAGTACGCTACGTGCAAATTAAAAGCTCCTTCCAGATGAAATCCACCCAGGTGGTGATGAGTGGAGGTAGTAACTTGAGCACCCCCCAGAGGGCACCGTGGCAACCGGGCACCATGGCCAGCACACTCGAAGGCAGTGTACACACCTGAATGCGGTGTGCTCGCTCAGATGCACTGCGCACACTTGACAGTAGTGTCTGGCTGGCTGGGCGCCTGCCACACACACCTGGAGGGCTGTGACCTGCTGATCGGCCAGCGCTCGGGTCCTCTTGGTGGACTCCTTCTCGAGACCCACAGGGGTCCAGCAATTGCCAAGATCGTCTGTCCACCAGCAGCAGAGTCAGGAACTACTACCCCTCCTCCCCAGCTTGCATGGTGTGCCTGATGTTATGCCAACATCACAAATATCTGAACACCTATACATCTGAGGCCTGGGCTAGGAACTTGAGGGAAAACAAAGAAGGTGGACAGCACCTACCCTCAAAATGTTTATCATCTTATTGGAGAAACAAGACACAAGGAAATCAATCCTGAATATTCACTGGAAAGATTGATGCTGAAGCTCCAATATTTTGACCACTTGATGCAGAGAGTCGACTCCTTAGAAAAGACCCTGATGGTGGGAAAGATTGAGGGCAGGCAGAAAAGGGGGCGACAGAGGATGAGATGGTTAGATAGCCTCACCAACTCAATGGACATGAATTTGAGCAAACTTTGGGAGACAGTGAAGGGCAGAGCAGCCTGGCGTGCTGCAGTCCGTGGCATGGCAAAGAGTTAGACATGACTGAGTGACTGAACAAGAGAAGATAACCAGCAAGGCAAGAAGATGACTAAGCATCAAAAGAACGAGAGAGATAAGAGAAACACCAGATGAGGGAAGAGCCTGGTGTCCTGGACTTAAGACAAGCTCTGCTTTGACTCATTCAGAGGAAGAATCTGGGAACTCACTTCATAGAACCAAACTCCAGAGAAATGGAGCGGGGTTAAAGCAAGACCATCTTGGTAATTCCCAGGTGGTCCGGTGGCTAAGACTCTGCGCTGCCAGTGCAGGGGGCCTGGGTTTGATCCCTGGTCAGGGAACTAGATCCCACATGTCCCAATTAAGATCCTGGCACAGTCAAATTGTGTGTGTGTGTGTGTGTGTATACACACACAAGACTCTTCTCAAGGCATGAGATCCCAAGACTATGACAGCAGTTTCAATTTCTCTACTTCTCTCAAGCTTTCCCTGTCCTTCACTTAAAGAAACGTATAAACACTGCCACCACAGAAGCAATGCCTGGGAAACAGCTCCACACCCGCTCACTCACACAGAGGCAGAAAGCTCCAGCAGTCGGGGGTGGGATTCGGACTCAAGACACACCTGGTCTGTGCTGCCACCGACTCTGAGGCCTGGACAAGGCACTGCGCTGCTTCAGAGCATCAGTCTGCTTATCTCTAAAACGGGGTCAACACCAACACCTCCAGGGCTGTCATGGAAATAGAACCAGACGGCACACTCAAAGAATGGAGCGCAATGTTAACCGCATCGTGCTCAGTACAGGTTAGCTGTTGACAACGTCTGGGCTTTAATGTCACACGGCACACACACATCTATTTCCCTACAAGGCGCGTTTACCCTCGGTGTACTCCCACTGCTTTGAGACGAGGGCGCCTGAAAGGTCACCTCCTCGTCACGTCTGGTCCAACCCGCCTCTCGCCACAGTCTCCAACTGTGCTCTGAAGGTCAGCCGACAGTCAGTAAACAGTTATTTAAAGTAATTTCCAAACGGCACAGTTGCCCACTCCGAGGAGATGCGCCTCTGAAAGCGGGCAGGTAACCGGCCTCCTGAACCAACAGGTAATGTTCCTTATACAGAAGTTATTAGCACTCATTTCGGGAAAGGAGGGAAAACAGAAGGGCCGTGCCATCGTTATTTGACCTTCTGGAAGCCAAAGGAAACACCGACATATACGGGCGCGGCCCCAGGCGGGGCGGGAGCCACGGGGCCCGAAGTCTGGGCCGCCCAGGCCAGCGGCCTCCGAGGAGGGTCACTGAGCCGCCCCAGCTTTAAATAGAGAGGCGTGTTTACACAGGGAACTAATTCGGTAGTTCTGATGTGTTTGCTCGGGTTTGACGCCTTACTTTCAGCTTTTCTCCCTCTCCTGTTTATTAAAATAATGATGATGCCAGAGAGATACAGGTCTTCATTAGGCTGATGTGTTGGTTTTGCTTTATTTTAACACTGGCCCCAGCTCCTCCAGCTCTTCCCCGCTTCTCTCCCCCACCTCCCTCCCCAAGCCTGCAAGTGCCAGATGTCTCCTAAGAAACAAGGCCCTCCCTATGTCTGCAGCTGGCCTGCGGGAGCCCCGTGTACCCTCCATCTCCCCGTCCGGTACCAGCACCTGAGGGAAGGGCTTGCTGCAGCTGACCAGGGTCCCCGGAGGGAGGCGAGCCACTGAGGGCTCTAAAGAGCGTGCCCCAATAAAGCAAGTATTCATGGATGACTTTGTATAACTTTTTAAAACCACAGTGCATAAAAAACGTGTCCACTCTCCCCTAACCTGATGTGTGCCTGTGTGTACGCACCTGTGAGTGTGTGGAGTGCACACACTGGACGAGTGTTAACAGCCTGACGGCTGAGGTGCCCTCGGGGGCCACCTGCCGGCCCCCAGGGTTGATCCGGCCAACCCAGCCTCTGTCCTTCAGCTGACCATGCACCCTGATCGAGAAGACGCCTCCCAGGTCAAGGGCGAGCTTCTCAGCTGGAAGATATCCTTCCTTGATGGGGCACAGGAGATGCCCCACTTCCTGAGGGACCCCCGAAGGTGAGGCTGGCATCCAGAAAGCTATGGGACTATCTCGAGCTCTACAGCATCAACCGTTTCTGGTTATGACTTCTTTGTGCAGGGCTAATGAGGGTGCTTGACCTTCTAAGAAGAGGTCTGGGACTATTTAAATATCTATTCAGGCTGTGACTATATCATACCCCTAACTGGTCCGCAGGATTCTCACCCTGCTGTATGCCTTTTCTGTGTACATATATCCTCTCCCCTTCTTTTCACTCCTACTGTCATGGGGAGCTCAGGCCATGGCCTGTCTTCCCAAATCAACAGGAATGTCAACGTAAGATACATTATCTAAACACGTGTTATCGTTACTACTCTCAATTTGACCCCATGGACTGTAGCCCACAGGCTCCTCTGTCCATGGAGTTCTCCAGGCAAAAATACTGGAGTGGATAGCTATTCCCTTCCTCTAGGGGATCTTCCCGACCCAGGGATGGAACCTGGCTCTGCCACGTTGCAGGCAGATTCTTTACCATCTGAGCCACCAAAGAAGCCCCTAATTTGACAACCACCAACAGTAAAGTAGGGAAGTGAGGCGTAAGAACGAACTGGGGGAGCGGAGCACTGCGGAAACAGCCCTGGTGACCCAGTGGACGCTATGAGGTTCTTCCTCCAGAAACACTGGAAACGGGCAGGGAGCTTGATGACAGAATAAAGAGGAGGCATTCCCTGGGCCCCACCCTTCCTCCTGAAGACCCAAGAAAACAAACCATGAATCTAGAAAGCAGAGAACCTAGGGTCATGTTACCTCCTCTGCTAAATTTATCTTTTGTAACATCAAAGTCTCTATGAAAGTCTCTTCTCGATGTGCTAATTAAAGTTCCTAGCCAAAGTGGAAAACTGAACAGGGCCGCGTGAGAAGTCCTCTCAAAGTCTTCGTGTATACCTTGGGCGACTATCTCAACATTGGACTCCTGGGCTTCCCTGGTGGTCCAGTGGCGAAGAATCTGCCTGCCAGTGCAGGAGACGTGGGTTCCATCCCTGGGTCGGGAAGACCCCACGTGCCGCAGAGCAACTTAGTCCAGAAGCCACAACTCCTGAGCCTGTGCGCTAGAGCCCAGGAACCACAACCAATGTGCCCATGTGCCATTAACTTCCGAAGTCCACACACTCTGGAGCCCGTGCTCCACAAGGAGAGAAGACATAGCAACGAGAAGCCTAAGCACCACAGCTAGAGGACAGCCTCCCATCACAACTAGACAAAAGCCTGAGCAGCAGCAAAGACCCAGCACAGCCAAAATGAAATATTAATACAATTATATAAAAAAGTACCGGATTCTTATTTCAGCTCTGAATTTGGCTTCATCAGTAGTCGAGCATTATTTCCAAGCACTGTAATATTTGCCTTTGATTCTTCCCTTGGCTACATAACCAACTAAGGACGCTGTCTAATGGTTTAATTAATATTTTTCAAGAAAAACATAGTCTTATATTTGAAGTGCTATTGCATCTTAATGTGAGCAGAATGAATAGAAAGTTACTAAAAATGAGTGTCATTTCTTCTCAAGCGATGACAAATAAAGATGCCTTCTTTGCCACCCCGAATGTTTACCTTAGTTTTAGAATCACAGAGGAGAGATTATAAACACTCAACTAAGTCACTGGAATTGATGAAGAACCTTAGCAATTTCCTCCCCAACAATCAAGAAGCGCTCATGTGACCTGGACCGCCAAGCAAAGAAGGTCAGCTTTGGAATGCAAATAGTGGGAGACAGACAGAGCTGACCTTCTGCATTCCTGCAGCTAGGAACGTGAGCCTAGGTCCCTGGACCCTGCCAGTGAGAGGCCAGCTTCATAGGCCGAGGATGCATCATCCTCGTGGGGACTTCACTTTGATGATAACACAGTACATTAACAATGGGCTTCCCTGTGGCTCAGCGGGTAAGGAATCCGCCTGCAATGCAGGAGACCTGGGTTCAATCCCTGGAAAGGCTACCCACTCCAGTATTCCGGCCTGGAGAATTCCATGGACTGTGTAGTCTATGGGGTCACAGAGAGTCAGACATGACCGAGTGACTTTCACATTTTTACATTAAAAATAATCAAGGTGTATTATGAACAGAAAGCAAAATCTGCATGATTTTTTGAGAGAATGCAAGAAATTTGGAAAAAAAAAAAAAAAAAGTATCTTAGGCCCTCAGTGGTGGCTGTGGGTGCTCCAGGCATTTCCAGAGCACAAGTGGGGTCTCCACAGCCTGCAGACACCAGGTAACTGACTCATCCAGGTGGCCACACAGAGGGATGCCAGTGGCTCAACTCTTACTGAGAAAAGTGTTGTGAATTCCTCATCTCATATTTCTCCCTGGCACCTACCGAGGGGTGGAAACACCTCCTCTTCACCTCAATTCCCTCCAGCCACCCTTGGCTTCCAGGTGAATCTTAACTCACCTGTAGGATCCAGGACAGTTTCTCCCTGACCCACATCCCCATCTGCGGGTACCTGCTGGTTGGGGCTGCTATTAATATTTAACCCCTGGCCCAGAATCCACAAGTTCTGTCCATCCTGTATCCCATGGTATAATGTGTAGCACATAAAAAGCATGCGATAAATATCTGTGTAATATGTGAATGAATGAATAAATTTGCAAAGCAGAGCATGAAACACTGCAACATTCCACAGAAAGCCAACGGCTTTCTGGCGATGTTGGTGAGAACCCACCACAGGGTACTTCTCGCCAAGGTCTCACACTCTTGGTTCACAATAACAACAAGGAGTAAACAGCCTCCGAGGATCTGGAGAATGAAGGACATTCCACACCACGTACAATGAGGACGGCATGAGAGGCTAAACACCTGTCAGCTACAGCTTGAACTCGGACTCAGTGAGGACTCATCACAATGAGTGCATGAGCATCAGGACCACCTGAACTGTGCAGGCAAAGGGGACATGCCACTGATTGTGAGCCATGGATCCACCCCTCAGCCCCCCAGGAGTAAATCAGACAACCGGATAGCAATCACAGGGCCAATAATAACTTAGAGATTTAGACCTTTAAAGCCAGAGGGGATGCCGTAATGATCTTTTCAACCCCTATCTTTCCACAAATGAGATGACCAAGACCAGCCATTGCTAAATAACTCAGCTCAGTTTAAGACTGCGGAGCAAGGCCTGACACCCAATTCTTCTGGTTCCAAGTTCAGTATGTCTCTTACAACATCACTCTGCTTGGGCCTTACATCTGCTGCTGAAGCTTTTAACACAAGTGTTTTGAAATTGCTTTCAGAGATTCTTAGAAGCATCTGCTGATGTTCTTTCAGGCTGTCTGAGTCTCCAGAATCCATGTGCAGTCCACCGACCACAGCAAACGAGGCTATTAATGGTTCCCATTCTGCTGGAATTAAAAGATGCTTGCTGCTTGGAAGAAAAGCTATGACATACCTAGACACCATATTAAAAAGCAGACATGTCACTTTGCCTACAAAGCTCTGTATAGTCAGAGCCATGGTTTTTCCAGTAGTCATGTATGGATGTGAGAGTTGGACCATAAAGAAGGCTGAGCACCAAAGAATTGATGCATTCCAACTGTGGTGTTGGAGAAGACTCTTTAGAGTCCCTTGGACAGCAAGGAGATCAAACCAGTCAATCCTCAAGGAAATCAGTCCTGAATATTCATTGGAAGGACTGATGCTGAAGCTGCAATACTCTGGCCACCTGATGTGAAGAGCCAACTCATTGGAAAAGACCCTGATGCTGGGAATGACTGAAGACAGGAGAAGAAGGGGACAACAGAGGATAAGATGGTTGGATGGCATCACTGATTCAATGGACATGAGTTTGAACAAACTCCGGGTGATAGGGAAGGACAGAGGAGCCAGACCTGCTGCAGTCTCTGGGGTCACAAAGAGTCAGATACGATTGAGTGACTGAACAACAACAATAATCAGACCTCAGACCTGCCAGTCTGAGTGACAACATCAACTCTTGCATATAGAATCGCTACAAAAATGCTGTTACAAGAATGGCTTAAAAAAAAAAAAAAAAGAATGGCTTTACTAATTCGGTGTAGGGGAGGCCAGGGAGCAGGAACACAATCCCAGGAGCTCGTCTTTGCTGCCTGTGCTACGGGCTTGTCATCCAGTGTGCACATGGCCTGAGCAAGAGGCTGACCCAGTGTTCCTTGGATGGATTTCCTCTCTTTTCCCAGTACTTTGGAAATGCATTTCTTCTGGCGGGAGCAATGCAAAGGAAAATATAGGTTTTAGGTCTTGCTCTTGCAAAACATGGACACAGTTATAATTCTTACCATCTGATTCAGTTAAACCATTTAACAGATATGACATCACACCCTTCCTAACCTTTAACTTATTTCAAAGTAAAAAGTTTAAAAAAAAAAAAATAAACGGGGGATTTTCCTGATGGCCCAGGGGTTAGGAATCCGCCTGCCAATGCAGGGGACATGGGTTCAATCCCTGGTCTGGGAAGATCCCACGTGCCACGGAGCAACTTAGCCTGGGTACCACAACCACGGAGCCCTCGCACTTCGGAGCTCACGTGCCACAACTAGAGAGTCCGTGGGCCGCACCGAAGAGCCGTGTGCTGCAACCAAGACCCGCCTCAAAGAAACCAATGAATATTAAAAACAAAACAAAACACCTGGAAGAAAGGGTGGAGGTGGAAACAGTGCAAAGCACACGGAGCCCGCCTGCTCTGCCATCCCGGCACGGAGGCTGCCTGGGCACCACCGCTCGGTGACTCCCCCGTATAGCCAGGGTAAAGTGCAGATCACAGAGCCAGCTGAGCAACGTGAGGCAGGAAGGATCTTAATTCAGGTGAAGACGTGCTTATAAAATTGGTGGAAGGGCAGGAGGTGCAGGCTCTGGAGTGAGCACACTTCCAGAACAGCCTACCCGAGGGGCAGCCAGTGGGCGATCAGGAAGCCACTGGCCCACAGAGGCCCCAGGACCACAACAATCTCAGTCGGCCCCGGGGAAGCAGCTGGCCCCAAAACACACACCGACTCGCGATCAGGCGCCTCCCGACTCCTCATGTGGGCCAGTACTTCAGTTCCTCCACCATGCATGGACGGGGGAACCGGGGAAGCAGCTGGCCCCAAAACACACACCGACTCGCGATCAGGCGCCTCCCGACTCCTCATGTGGGCCAGTACTTCAGTTCCTCCACCGTGTATGGACGGGGGAATGGATGTCACTTCTAGAAAGGGACTCTAGGAGGAGGATGGAGCGGATGCTGACCAAGCTGACATTCTGTACATCCTGTGTCCACCAGCCAGAGGAAGCCCTCCTTCCTCGAGCAAGCACCTTGAGGCTAACCCTCACGCTGAAGCCTCCCCTTTCTAGAAGCTTCCGGCTCGAGTCCAAGCCCTCGTCCCAGTTAGCCAAAGCTCCAAAGAAAACAGGCTCCAAAGAACAGGTTTCAAAAAAGACATCCAGATGGCCAACAGGTACGTTAATCTTCAGGAAATGCAGATCAAAACCATGAGATCCAGTGATAAGATAAACAGGCACTAGGGATGTACTATAGGCCATGATGAAAACAGAACTAATACGGCTGTACGTTACATGAGAGTTGTTAGGAGTCAATCCTAAGAATTCTCATCACAATGGAAACATTTTTTTTTCTATTTCTTTAATTTTGTATCAGTTTGAAAAGATGGAGGCTCACTCAACTGTGATAATCATTTCATGATGTAAGTTAAATCATTACGTTATACACCTTAAACTTCCACAGTGCTGTACGTCAATTATATCTCAATAAAACCAGGAGGAAAAAAGCTACAGTGCAATTATCACCTGACGCGTGTCAGGACGGCTATCATCAAAAAGACACGCAATAAGCCTAGACGAGGATGTGGGGGAAAGGGAACTCGTACACTGTTGGGGGGAAAATAAATTGGCACAGCCCCTATGGAAAACAACAGTTCTCAAAAGCTTAAAAACAGAACTATAATACAGTCCAGAAATTCCACTTCTGGGAACATAAGAAGTGGAAAGGAGAACACTAACTCCAAAAGATATCTGCACGCCCATGTTCATGCAGCATTGTTAACAACAGTCAAGACACAGACACAACCTGTGTTCACCGATGGATGAACGGGAAAAGAAAATGTGGTGTATATAAGTAATACGTGCATGCTCGGTCACTCAGCTGTAACTGACTCTGCGACCCCATGGGCCATAGTCCGCAAGGCTCCTCTGTCCATGGGATTCTCCAGGCAAGGATACTGGAGTGGGTTGCCATGCCCTCCTCCAGGGATCCTCCTGACCCAGCGATTGAAGCCGCATCTCTTATGTCTCCTGCACTGGCAGGTGGGTTCTTTACCACTAGTGCCGCCCAGGAAGCCCGTATATACGTACAATGGAATATTTTTCAGCCATAAGAATAAGGAAAGCCTGCCATTTGTGATAACACGGACAGACAGTAAGAGCGTTATGCTAAGTGAAGCAAGTCAAACAGAAAGACAGATACTGCACAGTCTCACTTATGCGTAGAGTCGAAACAAACTCACAGACACGGAGAATGACTGGCGGTTGTCAGAGGGGTGCAAAGTGTGTGCAGGCTGGGGGAGAGAGCTGAAGGAGATCAAAATGTACAAACGTAAACGAATTTTTAAAAAACCAGCAGGCACACAGCAGTCCCAGTGGAGTTGGCTGGGGACCAGACCCCGGGTTTCCCATCCACCCCAGTCACCTAAGTCACGAAGCCATCAGGAGACACCTGACCGACCACTGCCAGCCACTGCCCTCAGTCAGGCCCCCATCTGTGCCCAGTTGGATGCCGAGACCACCCCGGTCTCACTTTTGATGCTGGGACCCTGCTCTCCTCCCCTCGCAGAATTGCTGGGAACTACTGCTCTTCCCTGCCCGTTTCCTTGAGCAGGAGTCTGCCACCTGCCACCAGGTGAGCCGGCAGCTGTGATGTGCAAGAAAGAGCAGGCAAAACAGGTCTACAGCCTGGCACTGCCACTAACGGCTGAGTGAGCTAAGTCAGGGCTCTGGTCAGAGCCAAGCTCTGGTTTTCTAGTATGTAAAACTGCAGGCCTGATCCACCCAGGACGTCATAAGATGTTGAGACAAGATATACTACTGCCAGATGGGCCAGGTCCGTGGTGAGCATGCAACGCGTCCTGCGTTCTTTGATTGGGCTCTGCCCACTCCCTCGGTCTTCTTCGCCACTTTTTTTGCCCCCTGGTGCTCGGGGATGAGCAGGGCACGCCTGCCATCAACTGCTCACCTCTCGGGACCTCCCCTGCCCGCCTGCCGCCACCGTGCTGGCCAAGCAAGCCTCTTTTGAGCCTGGTGGTTTTTCAACCACAGTGACTCACAACCAGATGTAATAAAATACTAGAGTCTGAAAAAGAGTCACATTTTTTATAAGTTAGATGAATCGGGGCTATCCCCAGTCTCCCTCATCTCCCGGCCCTTTCCTGGGTGGAAAGGAAGCAGTCAGGACAGGAGCTGGTGAGCTGAGGGTTCTCTCTGCCACAGACCCAATGGAGTCCCCCAGACCCTGGAGATGACCAGGCACCACGTGGATATCTGCATGCAGAAGCTGATTTGGGGGGGAACCTTACTCTAACCTGCAGGCCCCATTTGGCAAAATCCAAGTCCCATCACTAACTGCCGTCCACTCACCAGCTTGGCTCAGGACTAGCCAAGCCTGGGCCAGTGAGGCTGCAAAGACATGGACCCCTCTGAAGATAACAAGGGGTGACAGTCAAAGACACGCTGGGCTCTTGGCCCTTTCATACCGTCCTGAGAAATCACTACAAATGGGGTAACGAGCCATTACCTCCAAATTCCATATAGGCTCGAGAAAAGGGTCTCTCCCAGAAGAAAGAGCAAGGGAGGGAAGGAACCTGTTCCTTTAACTCTGCCCAGATATGAAGACCAAAGGCAGGACAGACATGTGGAAACCCCATACAATCCATTCAGCTGCATTCGGATTAATGACACTAGAAGGTTCACCGTTGAATTAGCTACTGTTGACGTTTTTAAGTCCAGTGCCTCAGTTTACCCACTGTTCACATTTCTCTTTATTCCTACACCTTTAAAATAGCCTTTCCTTAAGGATGCTCTTCTGAAAGTCTGCAAATGTGCACACTACTAATGCAAACAGAACTGCAGCACACACTGCAGAGTCATCTGAATAATCTGCAGGTTCTCTATTAGTCTGTGTTTATACCCGGTCCAGGCCTGGGCCAAGTTTGGCTCGCTTGTCCATTCTTTCCCTGCCACTGACCCCGTCTGCAGGGGGCACTCCACCAGTACCTCTGCTGTGCCCTTCCTCCCCAGGACCCCACCCCAACCACATTCCCTAGAAAAACACATCGTGATGAATGAACAGGACTCAAAGCAGGTGTTCTCAGCCCTTCCTTCCAAAGGGAAACAGGATGTACCTGGCTTTGCCCCAAATGCCACCATCTACAAGAAAACTGGGTCTACTGGGCTGTGTACATGTGTGGACACAGAGGTGGGGCCAATAGAGGGTTACACTGGGGTTTTATATGCATCACGTAAGAGCATGTACAAGTGGGAACTACAGAAACAGCATCTGTTGGACAAAATTCTGTGCAAACCGAGAATCTAGTTTCTTCTGAGTATCTTTAGTCATCTTCCTGACTATGAACAGCGTACAGGGGCTAAAGTGAGAAATCCCCTCTGAGAATCTGAAAGAAGAGAAAACTGCCTTTGGAAAATGAAATTTTAAAGCAAGTCATAATGAATCCCACTCAACCATCATAAAGAGAAAGATTGGTTCCTAGGCCTGCAAGGTATGAGAGTAGTCAGATCAAGTGTTCCATAAAATATCTAAAGGAAGAAGGTAGGAATGTGCTAATGGACAGTGAGCTAATGGACAGTCACCAGAGCTTAGGAAGGAAGGGGCCAGAGTTGCAGGCAGACAGGTTCTACCCACCCACGTCCAGACTGGCCCCGGAGATCCCCGTCTTAGAAGCTCCTGTAGTCTAGTCCCAGTTCTGCCTCATCACCTATTTATAGCGTGATTCCCGAAGTAGAAGACCCCCAGGAGACACATCCTGCGGGAGGACACAAGTACTTGATCGTGTTGGCAGTGATCAACCTCACTGCACATCAATAAACTGGCCTCCACTTTTGAGACTTGGCTGGCCATTCCCAGGGGGAGAACGTCCCACCATCTGCTTGCATTTGTCTGGTCCTGTCAAGAGTCACGATCACATCGTATTATAAATCAATACATTCGATACTAACCAAATGGGCTGTGGGCCTTTACAGCTACGGGACAGGCTCAAGATTCAGCCAGAAAAAGACTCCCCTACAGGTGTGATTCTGCGCAGGCAACAGTGAGAAGGATGACTTAGGAACATCCCCCTGCAATGAATGAGGACAATGAAATGGAGAGGTGTCCCCATTCCCTTGGAACCCTCGCGTGGCTTAGGACCTGGATGAGTGTGGCAATGCTGGGGGAGGGCAGAAGTGCTCCAGGAAACAGAGGAAGACGACCGTGGCGTTCCCAGAGGTACCCCTGAGAGGGGAGGATGGGCAACGCCGGGGCACACCGAGCGAGAAGCCCCTTCTAGCGACAACCAAAAGGACGTCTAAAAGCAATGACTGGCCGAGGTATCCGGTTTTGCACTACACAGTCTGCTGTCTCTTCACCTCCTGGGAGCCCCCCCTTTGCAGCCTCCCCCATTCAAAGTCTTCAATCAAATCTATCAGCAAGGCAACATCGCGTGACTATAAAAAGCATCGGAACACAGACTTGGGACTGGGCTGCGAGAGCCCAGGATCTGGCTCCTTCGCTCACTCTGCGACCTTGGAGAAAGTTATGTAACCTCTCCACCTCAGCTGCCTCATCTGAGCAATGGGACTAAGATCAGTAACGACCTCACATAAAGCTCTGTGCACGACATTATGACGTGGGAGGGGAGATGTCTCAGCCAGGTCCACTCAGGGCTGACCCTCCAGGCACAGAAACAGACACCCAGGGCCGCGACCAACAGAGCTACACAAACACCACCACAACAGCTTGAGGAGAAGAAGTCTAGGGCTTAAGGAGCTAGATGAGCCCTGCTGATCCCTGCGTTAGACCAACAGTTCCCAGGAGGCGCGAGTGGTAAAGAGTCTGCCTGCCAACGCAAGAGACGCTGGTTTGATCCCTGGGTTGGGAAAATCCTCTGGAGGAGGAAATGGCAACCCACTCCAGTATTCTCTTCATGGACAGAGGAGCCTGGTGGGCTACAGTCCATGGGGTGGCAAAGAGTTGGAGCAAGTAAGAAGCACTCAGCTAGCAATTCATGTAAAAGGAGGTTCAACTGCTTAAAAACAGGATCTGGCTCATTTTTTTAAGCGTTTTATACTGGGTATGTAAACTGTTCCATGTACTCAAAAATAGGAAGACAGCTTCTGCAATCATTTTTTAAGTTCATACTATAAGTAGCTATATAATGCATATCAAAACTGAATAAGGATAGAAAATGGAAATGTACAGCAGTCTCATTTGACTATATCCAAAGATACTAAATATAGGCGTCTATTAAAATATTTCTACACGAGAAGGGTTTATTCCAGGATGCAAGAATGACTCAACATTAGAAAATGTGTTTACACAAGTCACTACTTTGAAGGTTGCCCACTGTTGTGATTATATATTTTATAATAAAAATATATAGTATCCAGGGCTTCTCAGAGGTCCTAAATGATGAAAGACAAGGAAAAGATAGTTAAGAATCTTGGAAAGAAAATTTCTAATTTATCTTTATTTGAAGATGGATACAGTGGTCTACTTAAAAAATCCCAGGAAAAAAAATCAACCTCTCTGCATCATTTTTTTTCTGTTTATTTAAAATAACTGCAATTATAAATTACAATTTGCAAATTATAGTACTATTCCAAAATATTTTCCCTGACATTCCAAAACTCTATCTCAAGTATTTTCCCCACGCTTGATTTCTCTGTGAATTAACCAGATAAATCTTTCAGACTTTCAATTCTGAGGCTCAAAATTGCAGAAAAACAAACCTGGCGGAGGTCATGTTAATAGAGAGGTGATGACCACAAACATTTGTGCTGAACTTGACCCCCAACTTCACATATTCTGAGGCATAAGCCCCTGGCTTGCCAATTGTGCTGCAGCCCGGAATCTGCTGGGGTGTCTTTAAGAGTGAGATGCTCAGCGCCCACCCCAGACACTGCAATAGATTTAGGGTGGGCTGCAACCTGGACATCAGGATTTTAAAAGCACTTCAGGTGATTCTCAAACCTAACAAACCAAACCGCTGATTAGGCAGTTCCCAGGCTCCTTGTCCTTTTGGCAAGTCTGGGTTACAAAGAGCTGAGAGCGCAGTTCAGTCTCATTCTTTCCAACATCCAGCTTGGCTCCTCTCACCTGCAATCCATCTCTGTTCTAATTCAGGAACCACTGGGACATCGAGTACTGTGTTTGCCTTTGTTCATCCTACCTGCGCTGCGATACTAACACATCATGTATGTACTGAGTAAGCTGGGCTTGGGGGAATCTGTGATCTCTTTAAATGGTTTAATCTAGTTCGTGGAGTAAAGCTCCTATTAGATTTCCTCGCCACCGACCTTGCAGGTGCTGAGCGGTGACAGTGATTAAGACCTGATCCTGAGACCCCTGGTGTCTGCAGTTTACAGTGTGGCAGAAAAGAACACAAAATAACAAGAACAAAAAGCCTGACCGGGCATAATGGAGTGTGATGAGTACAACAAGAAAGGCGCAAGTCAAGCGTCACGGCCAAGTGTCTCAAGGAAGAGAGAAACTCTCCTTCACCTTGCAGAATAATGAGACAGGAAGCAGCAGCCAGTCCTCAAAAGTATCTGAAACAAGGAGGAAGAGACCCTTAGGCCCCTGGCAGGGTGGGCAGGTGTGCCTGGGGTGGCCACTTTCCAGGGGAGCCGCAAGAATCGGCCAGAACAGGAGAAAAGCTGGGAATGATGAGCACATGCGGTGAGGAAGTCGAGGTGAGGCCACCGCAGGGCCAGAGACCGAGGTTCAGAAACAGGTAAACGACACCGGAAGACAGGAGGCCTGGAGAAGCAGAGGCAACGTGATCAGAGCCCTTGGGAGAGTCTGAGAAGCCCAGGGAATCCAGCACGGACACAGGCAGGGCGCCCAGTGCCAGTGAAAACTAGTCCCTTTCCCTCCTGGCTTGGCATGCAAGGATCTTGGAAGTCACCAGTCCATTCTAAGAACAAATAGCAAAGCAAAACCGAAAACCAGCAACTCTTCTTGGACCCATCAGAGAAGTGAGGTCATGGGCAAGACACTGCCCCTTAACTTTGGAGAGATGGACAAAGATAGGACTGCAATTGACAGGAGCAGAGACTCATGAGCAGAAGTCGCTGTGGGAACCAGCCCTGGGGTAGGAAATCCTGAACTTGAATAGACAGAATTGCAGGTGGGGGGTGGTGGGGGGTCGCTGCAGACAATTCTGAAATTAAAACTCCAGGGGAACCCCAGGCTTTCACACATTTCACCTTCTTCAGGAACTCAACCAGGTTCTCACAGTGAAGAACAGAGAAAAATCCCCTCAGGATTCCAACAGGAAGAGGGGGAAAGTGGTCATTTTGAAACCCACCTGGCCACTCTGCACCTAACGAGCCGTAAGATCGCGGGAAATTATTTCACTAGAGCCCACCCAGCCTGGGAGCAAGAAAATTCCTGACTCCCACTCCCTCAAGCCACCCTGTCCCTCCACAGGGGGAAAATCAAGGCGCCCTGAAGTCCATGGCCAGGAGCACAGGTTCACTCGAAGACTGAGCTATAACCCCAGGACTGGAGAACACATTCCGTCTCCTCCTCTCCGCCTCACCACCACATTCCTCAGGGCTTATTAATTCCTGCAGTTTCTTTGACCTAATGCATCAGGTCTGTCAACAAAAAATTACAAGGCATACTAAAAGGCAAGAAACAAAACATTTTGAGGAGAGAGAGCAAGCCTCAGAATCAGATTCCAATAGGACAGGGATGTTAGAATTAGGAGGTCAAGAGATTAAAATAACGGTAACTGTCAGGTATAAAAGATTTACCAGCTGGTACCCGAGTAAAATTGTCCCTGGCTGGAAGACACTAACAGTACCACATTTTCACCTAAGATAGCAAAACATGAAAAATTGCGGCTTTGTTTCTGGGAGAAAAACAGCTGAGAACTTGAAGCACCACCTGCACCCAACCTATTAAATCCGACTCTCTGGGTGAGACTCAGATTAGACAGGGATGCAATCTATCTTCATCCATGTCACCCAGCAAAGGCTTCCACACAAAGGACATGCCTTCAAATGTACCTATTGATTTTATTTAATTGTGTACATTATTAAAAAGAGCAAGCCTACATGTAAGCACAATAGTATGCCATTATATACTATCCAATTATTTCTAAAAATCCATTTTAGCAAACTCTTCATCAGAAATAGACTACAAAACCCCACAGAACATCTGCAGGTAAGATACTATGCTCCAAACCAGGGCTCTGTGACAAGCTAGAGGGGTGGGATGGGGTGGGAGGGAGGTTCAGGAGGGAGGGGACATATGTATGCCTGTGGCTGATTCATGGTGATATATGGCAGAAACCATCTCGGTATTGTAAAGCAATTCTCCAATTAAAAATAAAAATTTTCAAGATACAATCCTCAAAACTCTACAAAATCTCAAAGACCACCTGGGAGCATATAGTAAACGCAGAAATAAACTCCCACTTACACACGGTCAGCCGTCACCAGGCGTCAAACCTACCATAGCAAACAGGGTGGTGACACCCACAGAAGGCCACGTTCTAACCCCTAGAACCAGGGAAGATGTTACCTTATATTGCCAAAGGGATTTTGCAGATGCAATTAAGTCACAGATTTTGAGATGTGGAGATAATCACAGGTTATCAGCTGGGCCCAACGTAACCAGGTCGGGTTGCACCGTGGGAGGCAGGAGAAGTGATGAAGAGGGTGAGAGAGACTCAAGGATGGAGGAAGAGCCACAGGCCAAGGAAGGCAGGGGCCTCTATCAATTGGAAGAGGCGAGGCAATGGTTCCCCTAGAGCCTCCTTCAGAAATGCAGCCTGGTTAACACCTGGAGTTAACCCAGTGAGGCCCACATCAGACCTCTGGTCTACACAAATGTAGGAGCAGCGCTCAAGTTGCTTGAAGTCACTAATGGCAGAAAGAGAAGGGGAATTAGAGAGCCTCTTAATGAGGGTGAAAAGGAGAGTGAAAAAGCTGGAAACATTCAAAAAAAAAACTAAGGTCATGGTATCCAGTCCCGTCACTTCATGGCAAATAGAAATGGAAAAAGTGGAAACAGTGGCAGATTTTATTTTCCTGGACTCCAAAATCACTGTGGATGGTGACTGCAGCCATGAAATTAAAAAACACTTGCTCCTTGGGGAAAAAAAGCTATGGCACACCTAGGCAGCGTATTAAAAATCAGAGACATCCCTTTGCTGACACAGACGGGTGTGAGAGTTGGACCATAAAGAAGGTTGAGCACCAAAGCATTGATGCTTTCGAACTGTGGTATTGGAGAAGGCTCTTGAGAGTCCCTTAGGCAGCAAGGAGATGAGACCAGTCAATCCTAAATGAAATCAACCAGAATATCCATTGGAAGGACTGATGTTGAAGCTGAAGCTGCAATACTCTGGCCACCTGATGCAAAAAGCTGTTTCATTGGAAAAGACCCTGATGCTGGGAAAGATTGAAGGCAGGAGAAGAAGGGGGTGACAGAGGATAAGATGGTTGGATGGCATCACTGATTCAATAAACATGGGTTTGAGGAATCTCTGGGAGACAGTGAAGGACCAGGAAGCCTGGTGTGCTGCAGTCCATGGGGTCACAAAGAGTCAGACACAACTTAGCGACTGAACAACAACAGGGGTTCAACAACAACAACTTGGGGTAACTTGCTGTGGCCACGACAGGAAGCACCTGCCCTCCACCAGCGTCTGCTGAAGTGGGCCAGGGCGGCGAGTTCACGCGAGAACACTCACCGGGTCTCTCGCCCTGAATGGTGCTGATGCTGACAAGGCGAGGACTGAGCTTTGGTTGCTGTGTGCTTCCGATGCGCTCACCTGTTCTTGCTAACGTTAGGCGGGACACGGAACAGAGCTAACCCACCTGAATCAAGCAAGGACTGACCCTCTCAGCAGTCTGCTTCTTGGGAGGCCGGGAAGAGGGATTCTTCTCCTAACCTATAACAGTGACAGTGGATGTAACTGCCCTCATCCTTCTTAAAATTCTGAGAAGCAGGTAAAATAAAATGTTGAAAAGAACTGGGGCTTCGCTCTCTCTGGGAAAGTAGCCTAGCCTCTCTGAGAAATAAACCTACAACCTTGGGCATCCTTGGGCCAACCAACTTAACCAATCAGGAGAGGGATTCCGAAAACCAATTCTCCAGAAACTCGAGGCTTTAAACTCTCAAGACAGGTCCATTTCTGGAACATTTTAAGTCACCACTAGTTAGAACACAGTTTTATAATGAAAGGGAATGCAGTACGTTCCAGTGAGAGTGAAACAGGACAGCGTGTGTGTCTGACCAAACCTTCATCGAGCAGATGGAGCCCCAGGGGACAGAGTCACCCCCCAACCCTTGGAAGAGGCAGCATGTCCCTTTGGAGTGTCCAGGTGGCCACTGCAGGGTGTGCCCCATGTCAGTCTCTGCAAAACCATCCACGAAGCACCAGGTGACCGGCTGTAACTACAGCTAAGGAGTAAGACTGGATTTGCACTCTGGAGGGAACATGAGTTATTCAAGTTTTAACACTTGAATTTTAAAAGTTCAATCTATGATCCTTCTTTAAAGGGACCAAGGGCCAAGGAGACAGTGACATACTGAGAATGATATGAGAGAGAGGAGGAGGAGGAGAAAAAATTCAAATGTGTGGCAAGTCTCTCAACAGAGAGAGGACCTAAAGTCAGACGAATTCCTGGCAAACAGTAAGTGTTTAATAAAAGTCTGTCCAGTGAAGGCAGGTATAGATCCTCAAGCCATTAACAGCCAAGGTGACAAGGTGTCCGGGCACAAAATAAACCCCTTCCTGGCTTCTCTCTCCTGGTCTCCCTCGGGCCTCCTTACTGCCAGGGACCCTGCAGGTCCAGCAACAAGAGTGTGGTGGGAACCGGACACAGAAACCCGACCCCACGGAACGTCACAGCGGGCATCTGCACACGTGCGCTGTGAGCACTCCAGGCAGCAAGCCCACGTCCGTGCGGTCAAGGAGGAAAAGGCAGGAGTGTGGTCTGAGACTTCACCTGAGTGTGTGTGTATTCGTAGCTCAGTCATGTCCTACTCTTTGTGACCCCAAGGACTGTAGCTTGCCAGGCTCCTTTGCCCATGGGGATTCTCCAGGCAAGAACACTGGAGTGGGTTGCCATTTCCTTCTCCAGGGGATCTTCCCAACCCAGGGGTCAAACCCAGGTCTCCTGCATTGCAGGCAGATTCTTTACCTTTTAACCTACCCAAGAAGCCCCTCATTTTAGTGGGAATAGCTATAAATACAGGCTGCTCGGCCCATGAATTCCTAATATCTTTTTCTCAAAGCTGCAGATAATTTTAAAATAAGCAGGGGAAGATAAATGTCCCCTCCCATCCCCTCCAGAGAAGGACAGTTCCCTGCTTGTATGGCTTTCCAGGTGGTTCAGACAGTAAAGCGACTGACACTTTGCTTTTATATTCAGAGGATTCATCTGAGGAAAGCAGATGAAATTTCAGACTCCTTTCCCCCCAAGGCCTTCCCACACTCATCATTGTAAACACTTTTCAGCCTGAACTGAAAACCCAGGCTTGCCTCTCCATCCACCCTGCTTCTCCCAGAGTGTGCGGCAGATACCCGGGCACGTACCCCCTTTCCGGCTGCTGAGGTCCCCTGGCAGGCACTGCTGGTTTTATACCGCTTCTGAGAACTGATCTTTCAACAGCTGTGTTTGTTTACGGGACAAGAAAGGAACACAGAACACGCACGCTGGGTCCTGCGGAGTTTGCCTTTTGGCGTCTCCCTCTGCAGACAACACAATATATCAGACCTTGTCACCCAGTTAGAATCTGCTATCGGAGGAAGCCAAGAGGGTGGGCAGAGAGGATGTCGCCGTGGAGTGGAACCTTGAGTTGTTTGCTGTATAGTCAGACATTGATCTCCCCTTTAAGTGGGGCCAACAGGCCACAGCTGGGCGTCCATCTGAACTTGCCGTTTCCTAACAGCGGAGGGATGGTCCTCACTTCTCGGCCACAAGGGAGGGACGGCTCTGTGAGCCCCTTGGGGTCCCACTCAGGCATGATGGAGCCAAGGCCAC
Source organism: Bos grunniens (assembly GCF_055505025.1). Taxonomy (NCBI): domain Eukaryota; kingdom Metazoa; phylum Chordata; class Mammalia; order Artiodactyla; family Bovidae; genus Bos; species Bos grunniens. The sequence continues at coordinate 49,241,551 of NC_141187.1, forward strand.
AACCCACACTCCACATCTGGCCAGCTGTCTCCCACAGCAAGGAGATCTTTGCATGAAACTCACCAGCCTCCTTTCTAAGCAGTTTTAAAAAGATGTGAATAAAAGTCTCTGACATAAAAGCAAAGGCAGATGCTTTCTTCAAACTTTTTCCGTTCAGAAAAAGACTTTGCTTCTGGTGTTTTGTTTTTTTAATTCCCCTAAGAGTGCCCCTCCCAACTTTAAAATAAAATCAGCTGTAAGAGGATCATTATTCTCCATAAAAATACCAAACTTTATCATTCCTTTTTTTTTTTTTATGAATCCTTCTGATCCTCTTATTTCAAAGTAAAGGGGTGTCTTGTATTTTCATTTCTCCACAATGTCTTTTGAATGATTCCTCCCACAGGGTTAGCTGAAGAGAATGGAGACTGAACACATCAGGGAGCTGTTTCTAAATTCTAAATTTGCTCCTGGGGTGTATGCTCTGTTCTTTGAAACAGGCATCTCTAAAGGCTCACCTATTACCCAAGAATTACGGAATCCACAGGAGTATCTGCAAAGCTGAGTGCAGGGGCTGCAGACACACAAGGAGTCCAGAGGGCAGGTGGGAAGTGGGGACACCTACATAGTCGTGTTTTGGGGGCTGGGTCCCAAGTGTTTAAAGACCACCCCGCTCCACTGCTCCCAGGCTCCCAGGACACTGCGAAGGCAAAGCAGACGTCAGCTGGCTGCACTCTGGTGTCACCTTGCAGCTTCAACATCGAGTTAAGCATGGAGGTTTCCTCTGTCATCTTGCTCCTGCTCGCCTCAGGGGACAATGTGAATATTCATGCACAAGCAGTGCTCTGATAGGATGCTGCAGTCACTGGAAGAACACTTAACGTGCGGACAGACACACACACACGCACACTGAGTTGTGTCTTTATCAGAGAACAGAATATAAATATAGTTATATTGCTATAAACACTATAACCTGTAGAGCCAGAAAGACTATCTTGTATGACACGGATTAAATCGCCATATCTCATAGAATGCATTGACCATTTCACTCAGCCAGCTCTTAAAATACGTCATGAAAGTGAAAGTGTGAGTCACTCAGTCGTGTCCGACTCTTTGCGACCCCAAGGACTGTAGCCCACCAGGCTCCTCTGCCCATGGGATTCTCCAGGCAAGAACACTGGAATGGGTTGTCATTCCTTTCTCCAGGCAGTCTTCCCAATCCAGGGATCAAACACAGGTCTCTTGCATTACAGGAAGATTCTTTACTGTCTGAGCCACCAGGGAAGCCCATTTATGGCATATCTCTTCATTTTATATTTGTCTTCTCTCCCCTGATAAGCTGTAAACTCCAGGAAATCAAGGACTACTGCCCAAGGGTTTGAATCAAGGTCCGAATCAGATGGCAACCCTGGGGGTCACTGGCATGGCCTGGACAAGTTCTTTGAAAAGTAACACACAAGACTTACCTGGTGGTCCAGGGATGAAGAATCCACCTGCCAATACAGGGGACAAGGGTTCAATCCCTGCTCTGGGAAGATCCCACATGCCTTGGATTAGCTAAGCCCACTCACCTAGAGCCTATGCTCTGCAACGAGAGAAGCTCCCTCACCACACCTGGGGATCCAGTACAGCCAAAACTAAATTAAAAAGCGTTAACTTCTCAAGAATACACAGAAGAACTGTACAAAAAATGAGCTTCACGACCCAGATAATCAACATGGTGTGATCATTGACGTAGAGCCAGACATCCTGGAATGTGAAATCAAGTGGGCCTTATAAAGCATCACTATGAACAAAGCTAGTAGAGGTGATGGAGAAGGCAATGGCACCCCACTCCAGTACTCTTGCCTGGAAAATCCCATGGACGGAGGAGCCTGGTAGGCTGCAGACCATGGGGTCACGAAGAGTCGGACATGACTGAGCGACTTCACTTTCACTTTTCCCTTTCATGCATTGGAGAAGGAAATGGCAACCCACTCCAGTGTTCTTGCCTGGAGAATCCCAGGGACGGGGGAGCCTGCTGGGCCGCCGTCTATGGGGTCGCACAGAGTCGGACACTACTGAAGTGACTTAGCAGTAGCAGTGGAGGTGATAGAATTCCAGTTGAGCTATTTCAAATCCTGAAAGATGATGCTGTGAAAGTGCTGCACTCAATATGCCAGCAAATTTGGAAAACTCAGCAGTGGCCACAGGACTGGAAAAGGGCAGTTTTCATTCCAATCCCAAAGAAAGGCAATGCCAAAGAATGCTCAAACTACCACACAATTGCACTCATCTCACACACTAGTAAAGTAATGCTCAAAATTCTCCAAGCCAGGCTTCAGCAATATGTGAACCGTGAACTTCCAGATGTTCAAGCTCCTGAAAGAGATGGGAATACCAGACCACCTGACCTGCCTCTTGAGAAATCCGTATGCAGGTCAGGAAGCAACAGTTAGAACTGGACATGGAACAACAGACTGGTTCCAAATAGGAAAAGGAGTACGTCGAAGCTGTATATGTCACCCTGCTTATTTAACTTCTATGCAGAGTACATCATGAGAAATGCTGGGCTGGAAGAAGCACAAGATGGAATCAAGATTGCCGGGAGAAATATCAATAACCTCAGATATGCAGATGACACCACCCTCATGGCAGAAAGTGAAGAGGAACTAAAAAGCCTCTTGATGAAAGTGAAAGTGGAGAGTGAAAAATTTGGCTTAAAGCTCAACATTCAGAAAACGAAGATCATGGCATCTGGTCCCATCACTTCATGGGAAATAGATGGGTAAACAGTGGAAACAGTGTCAGACTTTATTTTGGGGTGCTCCAAAATCATTGCAGATGGTGATTGCAGCCATGTAATTAGAAGACGCTTACTCTTTGGAAGGAAAGTTATGACCAATCTAGACAGCATATTAAAAAGCAGAGATATTACTTTGCCAACAAAGGTCTATCCAGTCAAGGCTATGGTTTTTCCATAGCCTTGTATGGATGCGAGAGTTGGACTGTGAAGAAAGCTGAGCGCAGAAGAATTGATGCTTTTGAACTGTGGTGTTGGAGAAGACTCTTGAGAGTCCCTTGGACTGCAAGGAGATCCAACCAGTCCATCCTAAAGGAGATGAGTCCTGGGTGTTCTTTGGAAGGAATGATGCTAAAGCTGAAACTCCAATACTTTGGCCACCTCATGCGAAGAGTTGACTCATTGGAAAAGACCCTGATGCTGGGAGGGACTGGGGGCAGGAGAAGAAGGGGACGACAGAGGTTGAGACAGCTGGATGGCATCACCGACTTGATGGACATGAGTTTGAGTGAACTCCAGGAGTTGGTGATGGACAGGGAGGCCTGCCATGCTGCGATTCATGGGGTTGCAAAGAGTCGGGCACTACTGAGCAACTGAACTGAACTGAACACAGGTTCCCTCGAAAGGTGGCTCCCTCCATCTTAATGAAGACACCACCTTTTCCTGACACCAAATGCAAGGTAAGACTCTGCCCATATCCTCAAGGAGGTGATGGACAGACCAGAAGGGGCAGGAAAAAGTGAATAAATGACAATCCAGCCATCAGAAAGTGCCAACCAAATGCTATGAAGACTTCAAGGAAAGGAAGCTGGCATCTTCTCCCAAAGAGGCCAGTCAAGGCTTAGGGAAGGAGCTACAGTTTGAGATGCGCCTAGAAGGTTGGCTAAGAGCATGTAAAGCAGAGCAAAGTGGTCAGGGTTGAGAGACAAAGCCTGCTTCAGCAGCTGCGTCTAGGTCTTGGGCGCCATCCCAATCCATCCACTCCTGTCGCTTCCACTAAACACAGACCGTGGCTGTGGGGCTTGGTTATGCCTTGGCAGGACTGGGATTTTCTGTGCTATTACCTGATCACACTGAGTCCATTCCAAAACATCCTATGTCCTCCTCCATCTCCCCAAAAGAGAAATGCTCTTGGAAGCCTATGTTAAAATAATACACCGTGCTCCTTCTGTCTCCCGCCCAATTATATGATGTTGGAACGCTCTGCTGGAAAACTCGCAATAATGACCAGCCAAGTGCTGAAGGGCATAATGTTTGGACTGTCAAACAGGTTGCTCGTGATGCAAATCTATGACTTCAGAAGTGATTTCACAAACATTTTGGGAACAGCGATCTGACTCATAAGCTCCAACGTAGTCTCATCGAACAGCTGTGCGTGTAAGTCGTCCAAAGATGGTCCTGGAGAAGTGTTACCGAGAAAGGCAGAAAACAAGAGGAGAAAGTCTGCACCTTGAGGAGGATATCATTTCACAGTGAAACTTTGCCACTCAACACGAGGAGGGCAGGCCAAGCCGACCACAGCAAGGGTGCCAGGACCATGCATCATTGATCGGGGGGGAAACACATGTATGGGCTTACATTATTTTACAAGATTAGCTGGAGACTTTCCACCCCGATTACAGCACTAGGCAAAGAAAACACACTTGGGAGGTCTCATAACACAACATTCATTTCGTACAGAACGTTTTGATCCATTGAGGACTTTCACTTTGACTTTACGTTTTGTTCCCCAGGCCTCTGTTGTTCGCACATTAAAATGCTACCGTCCAAGAGAGTTACAAGCCTTGCCCAGGGCCGCCCAGCCGTTAAGCCAGGTGGGAGGCTGGCGTCCCTGCTTCCACTGATCTCTTCCCTTCCATCCACACGCAGACTCGAGAAAACGGTCAAAGGGATGGTAATTCAGCATTTTTCTGTTTCAACTTTACTGCTATTCATCACACCAGTGCAAAAAAAAAAGAAATGTGAAAGTCTGGTTTCTTAAAAGTAAGAATGGAATCAGCAGGCGTTGAAATTTTACTTCTTTGTTCTTTCACTTCATGTGAGCTTTTAAAATCTGAGGTCCTTCAGTTAGGGAATTGGGGATGGACATGTACACACTGCTATATTTAAAGTGGGGAACCAACAAGGACCCGCTGTACAGCACAGGGAACTCTGCTCAGTGTTAGGGGGCAGCCTGGACGGGAAGGGGATGTGGGGGAGAACAGACACATGTATGTGTATGGCTGGGTCCCTTCACTGTCCACCCGAAACCATCACAACATTGCTAATCGGCTATACCCCAATACAAAACTAAAAGTTCAAGAAAAAAGTCTGAGATACCTAATTCCATAAAATGTGTCCCTTAGTTAAAATTCAAACCAAGTTGGAGCCAAGAGCCTTAAAAGAGCCTGGGTTCTACCGAGGCGGCAACCGGGATCTAGAAAGGTTAAGCGGCTGCAAGGTTACCGGCTAGTTAGTGGCAAGCCAAGAAAGAAACACAGTGTTCTGGACCTCAGCATGCAGAGTATGATGGAGGACCTTGGAAAACCTGAATGCCAACCGCCTACAGGACACAACTTGAGTTTTTTTCCACCCGTGCTCTGACAGGTCACCTTGAGCTGCCCAAAGAACCATCTGGCAAAATTCACGTCTGATGGAATTGTTCAGGAAAGCTGAATGATCTTCCTAGGAGCACAGATTTCTGGTAAGATGGAAGATATTACTAGTGTTGATATTTACATGGTCGGGAGGGACTTAACATCTGACAGCATCTCCTGAATCACTGAATGAATGATCCCCAGATTGGCAGTGAGAATGACACTGTGAAAAAGGAGAGCCATCCTTGTACCAAGCTACCATTTAGAAGGTAATTCCATAGCTAATGTGCCAGACTCTGTGCTCAAAGACACACAAGAATAAGACAAGCCCTGCTCTCAGGAGCTCTCGGTCTGGCCAGAAACAGATGCATAAACAGACCACTCGCATGGGTCTGACGTGAGACACTTCCGTTCCACCACTGCCCGCGGCCTCTCCTCAAACCAGACACGCACCTGTGGACAAGCTGAGCCAGCAGAGAAGGGACCACATGCTCCACCCCCACCCCATGGTACATGCCAGCCCGTGGGGGGCGGGTGGAGAGGGTGAGGGGGCTTGCAGTTGGGTTGACAAAGACTGGACGCCAAAACTGCTAAGCACAGCCTGACCTGAAGGCGCCCCTCTCCTCGTGCATCAGGCTTGGCAATAGGTCTCCCATGACCAGTCCACCTAAGGCTTCCCAAGCCTCCCCTTCCAGCCACTATCACCACAGCTATTCAAAAGAAGTCAGAATTAACGTGCAAAGACCACAGAGCACTGTAAGGAAGACAGGGGGGTTGTTGGTCCTGTTGTAAACAGGCTTGGTGGCAAACCAGAGCTGTCGGCATGGCCATTTTCCCAAACACAAACCTGGTGAAGTCCTGTAAGGACCTGATAGAGGCCTAGATGAATTTCTTGGTCCTTCAAAAATGCCCAGGGGTGAGTGTTCAGCTAGAATTCTCTAAAGCGATTCCTGATTCTGCCAATCATTCCTAGCCTTGAGTGAGCATCTTTGTCCCTTTACTCAGCTTCCTGACTGGCAGAGGAAGGCCATCACTTATCTAAGGGAATGGGCTACTCATCTGGCACTCACATCCTCAACATGAACTCAGAGATGCTGGAATCTGCAGGGATTACCATCTTTCCAGAAAGAAGCTATTGCTCTGACAGGCAGTGCGTGGAACACTTGTGAAAAACGTTATACATCCCCATGCACGTGGGGTTTCCCACACGGTGCTAGTGATAAAGAATCCACCTACCAACACAGAAGACGTAAGAGACCGGGGTTCAACCCCTAGGTCAGGAAGATCCCCTGGAGGAGGAAATGGCAACCCACTCCAGTATTCTTGACTGGAAAATTCCATGGACAGAGGAGCCCTGTGGGCTACAGTCCCTGGGGTTGCAAAGAGTCAGATACAACTCAGTGCACATACACACCCCCATGTGTGAGCATTCTTCTCTAACCAAAAAGACTAGTTTGCCATGATTATTCTGTCACTCCTCTGCAGAGCTTTGATCTACAGAAGCCTCTTCTAGAGAAATGGTGAAGATAATTTGAGGCAGGATTCTCAAACATGTGAACATCCAGAGAGTGGCCATTTTCTCAGGCTAGGGAGTGATGATCAACAATCACGACTGAAGGCTGTTGAAAAATGAAGACCACGGGATGGGATTTCCTGCAGAGCAGTGAGCCTTCAAAGGAAGCGTGCAGGAATACCTTTGAAGATGAAGCTCTGGATGTAACCATAAAGGAACTCCGACAGACCGAGTAGGATGGGGTCTGAAAATGGAGCAAGCAGCATCTCTGAAACGAGTCTTGTTTCAGCAGAAAGAACGTCCTTGTCAAGAGTCACAGTTGAGGTGAGTTCCTTTGTCTCTGAGGGAGAATGAGCAACCTAGAGACAAATCATAGCTTCAAGGGATCAAAAGAACTTTGGGGACCTGTATGTACCGGGTTGAACAGTATCCCCTGCAAAACTCACATCCCTCCCAGAAGCTCAGAATGTGATCTTATTTGGAAGTAGGGTCCTTGCAGATAAAATTAAGATGAGGTCATAACTGGAGTAGGGTGGGCCCTTAATCCAATGTGACTAACATCCTTATAAGAAGAGGTGAAGAGACATAAAAGCAGCAGAGAGAGAAGGATGCCACATGAAGACAGAGGCAGAGATTGGAGTGATGCTTCTACGAGTCAAGGAATAACGAGGAGAGCCAGTAACACCAGGAGCGAAGAGCAAGGCATAGAACAGACTGTCTCAGTGGCTTCAGAGAGCACAGCTCTCCCAATACCTTGACTTCAGTCTTTCAGCCTCCAGAACTGTGAGAGAATTAACTTCTGCTAAAACCCACCCAATTTATGGTACTTTGTCATGGAATCCCCAGGAAGTTAATACACCATATTATGAATTTTGCAAATGAAATAATATAACTAGCACAATCTTCTGACTACTTTATTCCATGCAATGGAAATTTCCCTTCTGCCCATGAAGACTAAACACTATGGAATTGCCCTCGCAGCATAAAACAATTAGAAACCTAAGGAATAAAAGTTATGATACAAATAATGTGAGCCTGATGATTGCCCTAGATCACTGCCTAGAAAGAATTTCAGTTCTGGGGGCTGTATAGAGCCTAATAATATTACTGAGTTCAGGAGACTTAGACTGGAGTTTGGGGAGACCAACATAGCTAAATTGCAGGGTTGGATACCAGAAAAGAGGGAACTACACAGAGAGAGCAAGCTCCAAAGACATGCAAAGGGGTCTTCTCTAGCCTGTAGCTGAATTCTGAACTTTTCATGAATCAGTAAAACCTCCAAGACACGGAAAGAGCTATAACCATAAAAAAAAAAAAAAAAACAAACAAACCCAGAGGTCATGCAAGGCTGGAAAGAGTTTGTGTCCCCAAGAACCAGAGTGCAGAAACATCATAATATGTTGAGCCTCAGGTACAATCTTCAAAAAGAATGTGCTTTATTAGGGAGATAAATTATTCCTAAATAAAGGCTGATCTGTGTCCACTCTAACAAAAAGCAAACTTCAAATAGATCCTCAAATAGATCCGCAAGTTACTTAACTGCACACCAAATAAAATTTAACTTTCCTTAAAGGAATATAATGAAATCCAGCAGCACACAACACCAACGCCAAAATGAACGGGCAAAGAAACAGGAGACTATATCGTATCAGATCAGATCAGTCGCTCAGTTGTGTCCGACTCTCCAAGACCCCATGAATCGCAGCACACCAGGCCTCCCTGTCCATCACCAACTCCCAAGGTTCACCCAGACTCATGTCCATCGAGTCAGTGATGCCATCCAGCCATCTCATCCTCTGTCGTCCCCTTCTCCTCCTGCCCCCAGGCCCTCCCAGCATCAGAGTCTTTTTCAATGAGTCAACTCTTCGCATGAGGTGGCCACAGTACTGGAGTTTCAGCTTCAGCATCATTCCCTCCAAAGAAGTCCCAGGGCTGATCTCCTTCAGAATGGACTGGTTGGATCTCCTTGCAGTCCAAGGGACTCTCAAGAGTCTTCTCCAACCCCACAGTTCAAAAGCATCAATTCTTCGGCACTCAGCCTTCTTCACAGTCCAACTCTCACATCCATACATGACCACAGGAAAAACTGTAGCTTTGACTAGACGAACATTTGTTTGGCAAAGTAATGTCTCTGCTTTTGAATATCGTATGACCAAAAGTAAAAGTCAAAGCAAACAGACTCAAATAAGAGATAAGAGCAGACAAGGACCTTGACTAGTGATTATAAATCTTAAAAATATGCTCAAGAATGTAAAGGAAAACAGTATACAGAGCGAAAAAATGAAGCTACAAAATACATGCATGAAACTTCCAGAGTAAAAAAAAAATTCACTGGAGGAGACTCAGCATTTCAGATAACGAAGAAGAAAATATTAGTGAGGCTGAGGCATAACAATAGAAACTACATCAAATGAGACAGCACAGAGACCAAAAAAAAGACTGAAAATAAACACACAGAATTTGGTGAACCGTGGGGTAATATAAAGCTGTCTAGTATTTTGGGAATTTTAGTCCCAGAAGGAGGGGAAGTCCCAGAAGGAAAAAAAGGGGAAGACTGAAAAGTGACTTAAAGAAGTAATGGCCAAGTTTGAAGACAAACACTACCAAGTCACAGATCCGAGAAACTCAAGAAACTCCAACCAGAAGAACCATAAAGTAAGACCAAGGCACATGATAAAACAAAGCTGGTGAAAAACAGTGACACAGTTAAAAATCTTAGAAAGCAGCCATATAAAAGAAGACACATTACATATAGATACATGAAAAGCAAAAGGTTGGAGACACCCTGCAGACACTAACCAAAGAAAGCTGGGGTGGCCATAATAATTTCAGATGTAAGGTGACTTCAAAACAAGGAATATTACCAGGGATAAAAAAGGTACATTGCATAATGCTACAGATAAGATGCTAGTCACTCAGTCGTGTCTGACTCTTTTCGACCCCGTGGACTGTAGCCCACCAGGCTCCTCTGTCCATAGGATTCTCCAGGAAAGAATACTGGAGTGGGTTGCCATTTCCTTCTTCAGGGGATCTTCCCAGCCCAGGGATTGAATCCAGATCTCCCGCATTGCAGGCAGATTCTTTACCATCTGAGCCACCAGGGAAGCCCTAACGTTATAGAGTCCAGTTCATTTAAGACACATAGCAATCCTAAATGTGCATTCCCCTAAAAACAAAGCTTCAAAACCCTGAAAGAAGAACGAGAGGACTGAAGGAGAAATGGGTGACTGCTTAATGATGGTTGGAGAATCCAACATTCAGTCATCGATGGAAGTAGATGGAAAGGCAGTAAGGAGACAGACGACTCGGACTTCCCTGGTGGCTCGGTGGTAAAGAATGCACTTGCCAATTCAGGAGACATGGATTCCACTCGTGGTCCGGAAAGATCTACGTGCTGCAGAGCAACTAAGCCAATGTGCCACAGCTGCTGAGCCCAAGCACCCTGAAGGCTGCGCTCCATCACAAGGGGAGCATCACAAGGAGTCTGTGCGGCGCAACGTGAGAAAAGCCTGCACAGCAGCAAACCCAGAACGGCCCAAATAAATAACATTATTCTTAAAAAAGATGCAGAAGATTTGAACAACACTATCGACCAACTTATCCTAACTGCTATTTACTGAACACTCCACTGAAAATCAGAACATACGTTTTTTTATTTGCACAAGAAACATTCAAGATATGGCTCCAAAGTGAAAATCGCTCAGTTGTGTCTGACTGCTTGTGACCCCATGGACTATACAGTCCATGGAATTCTCTAGGCCAGAATACTGGAGTGGGTAGCCTATCCCTTCTCCAGTGGATCTTCCTGACCCAGGAATGGAACCAGGTCTCCTGCATTGCATGCGGATTCTTTACCAACTGAGCTATGGGGCTGATAGTGCGGGGCTCCAAAACAAGACCAAAATTCAAAAGGACTGCAATCATCCTGTGCTCAGAGTGCAGTGGAATTAAACTAGAATCGGTAAATCCTCACACATTTCAAAATTAAAGAACATACTTCTAAATAATCAACAGATGACAGAAGAAATCACAAGGGAAATTTTTTAAATATTTTGAACTGAATGCAAATGAAAACACAAGAGGAAAAGCTGGTGATAAGAGGGAAATCTACACCATTTAACAGTTATTTTAAAAAAGGAGAAAGGTGCATACACCAGAGTGATGAGAAGACTTATCATTTGGGAACTCAGAATGATTTGAGTCTCAACGCCATTGGACATCTGACTTCTCTCCCCCGCTTATCTCCCAAGACATAACTCAAGCTCGTCTTACATACGGGCATTTCTGGAACAAAGACACCCCTGCCTGTTAGCTCTGTGAAGAAGGCTGTGAATTAGTTCAGGGCCTCTCAAACTTTACTTTGCCGATGAACCACCTGGGTGTCTTTTAAAAATGAGATTCTGAATCAGAAGATATGGGATTAGGCCTAAAATGATGCGGTTCTTTTTTATATAATTTTACTTATTTTTTGGCTGAGCCGGGTGTCTTCATTGCTGTGCGGGCTCTTCTCCAGTTGTGGTGAGTGGGGGCTACTCCCGAATTGCAGCTCCTGGGCCCTAGAGTACAGGCTCAGTCATTGTGGTAGGTGGCTGAGTCGCTCCACGGCACGTGGGATCTTCCCAAACCAGGGATCGAACCTGTGTCTCCTGCACTGGCAGGCGGATTCTTCACCACTGAGCCAGCAGCGAAGCCCCGAGATGATGCATTTCTAACATGCTCCCTAGCAGAGGCAGACCATGCTTTCAGTGACAGGGAGCAAGAGCCCTCTCCTCCAGATTCATTTTAACCAGGAACAATTCCTCCCTCCGAATCTGTTTTTCATGTCCTCTGTCCTCTCCCCTCTCTGGATAAAAAGTCAAGAAAAGGTCAGCAGGTGATGGAGACAGAGTGACTTAAGAGAGAAGAGACAGAGCTGGCCAGAGACCATTTGATCAATTAAGTAGCAGGTGCTTGATTGAGATCAGACTGGCTTTAATAACCATTAAAGTGCTGAAGCCTTTCTGAATGCCTAAAATGACTTTGGACTCAGACCAGTATTTTTTTTAACAGCAGTGTTATTACCATATATAATGAGAAATCTTAAAAATAAGGCTGGTTCTGTGTTTAATATTACCTGCTTTGGCAGCATGACTGAGCCTGACTCCTAGCTGACCTTGTTCACTGATCCCCTGAACAAGGAGTAGGTGTTTATGGTGCTCAGCAGACGATACTCGGGCACGCTGTGGTCCTACACAAGAGGCTCTTCAGGAAAGAGAAAGGGGAGGCCACATGAACCAGGCTTCGCGGAATTCTTCTGCCTACCCATCCACAACAGAATAGGGCTTCCCTGGTGGCGCTAGTGGTGAAGATCTGTCAATGCAGGAGACGCAGGTTCGATCCCCGGGTTGGGAAGATCCCCTGCAGGAGGAAATGGCAACCCACTCCAGTATCCTTGCCTGGAAAATCCCAGAGACAGGGGAGCCTGCTGGGCTATAGTCCATGAGGTTGAAAAAGAGCCGGACACAACTTAGCGGCTAAAACAACATCTACAGGCTAGTCCTCGGTGCTGAAACGATAGTTGTATGCAGGGCCATATAAATATTCTGCACTTCAGGAGCAAAGGTTTCTGTTCACCTGCATCTTCCTTATCTGCAAATTGCCAATCCCAGAAAGCTCGAGGATGGAACAGCAAAAGCTCTTTTTTGAATGTATTTGCTTCCTGGCATGAAAAATTACATAGAATTAAAATTACGCCTTTTTAAAAAAAAGAAAATTTTAATTCCAGTTATAAATTCATTTCTATTAGGACTCAAAGACTTTTGTAAGACTGACTCAATGACTGTAGATAAGACTTTTTAAAGCAAATTACTTTTTTAACAGTTCTATTTATTTGGCGCTCCACGCAGGATCTTAATTCCCAGACTAGGGATTGAACCCACGCTCCCTGCTTTGGAGGCGGAGTCTTTTATCTATTGGATGACTGGAGAAGTCCCTAGACTTTAATTCATCCCGCAGAACCAGTGGAGGATAAGTGCCCCTATATATGTCACGAAACTAGCCTGGAATTAAAAGTTTGAGCAATTTATCTTCAGGACCTGGATTATGTAGTTTAAGAATAGAAGCCAGCATAGTATAGCTCATGAGCTAGCTACCGAGTTTTATAAATAAAATTTAATTGGAATATACTCTAATGAGACTCCCATTTTTTTTAAGTACTGCTTCTGCACTACTGCAGAGTTGAGTAGTTAGGGCAAAGACTCTCCCTTGCAAAGCCCAAATATTTACCCTCTGGCCCTTTACGAAAAAGTTCCCAACCTCTGTTCTAGAAGAATGAGCAAGGACCAAGACGGTTCAAGGAAGTGGAAAATTATTATACTGAGCGTGACCCAGGTGGCGCTAGTGGTAAAAAACAAAAACAAAAACAAAAACAAAACCTGCTGGCCAGTGCAGAAGACATGAGAGACTCGAGTTCAATCCCTGGGTTGGGAAGATCCCCTGGAGGAGGGCATGGCAACCCACTCCAGTATTCTTGCCTGGAGAATCCCACAGACAGAGCCTGGCGGGCTGCAGTCCATGGGGTGGCAAAGAGCCGGACACGACTGAAGTGACTTAGAACACACAGATGCCAGGGCACAAAACTATCAACTCTCACAATACAAAACCGTAAATGAAGCAACTCCGTGAAGTCGTGAATTTCCTGGGACATGAAGGATTCAAGCAGCTCTTAGGTGACCATCATCCTAGAACAGTGGTGAAGGGGATGAGGCGCCATTCAAAGGGTTCCTTAAAGCCCATCTCTGACGCTGCATCATTCTGTGTTATCAGCAACACAGAGGTCCACACGAGACTCCTTGAAATACAGTCTCACTTGACTCACGAAGAAAAACATCTTACATTATAGCTAAGAGAATCTAAAGAAAACACGCATCTTGAAAAAGAGAGCCCTGGGTATCTTTTGGTGGCCGGTTTGCCTGTAATCTGCCCACAGGAGTGACTCTGCTGGACAGAAGCCACGTCTAATTCTGTGGCCATTACAGTGCTTAACATGCCATGATTGCTCCACAGAGATCTGTAAATGTAATTTAATGATGTCTCTGTATAATCCACACTGCCAAATCTTTCTGCAGTCTTACTCTTGGGCAGAGAATGTATGTGTCGACCCAATTACAGACTCTGAAATATCTGCAGTACCCCTGGATCTTTTCAAACAAGTCAGTAGTGTGTTCTACAAATCCAGGTGGGTGGGCTCATGGACAAGGCAAGCCTAAAAAGCCCAAGATTCATCCTTACTTTTCATTTCTTTACCAAATTGCTTTTATAATATAGCAAATTAAGAAGGGGTGTGTGTGTGTGTGTGTGTGTGTGTGTGTTTTGGTTTCCAATTAAAGTATTTGACCTGTCTAGTGCATTTTAGTAGATGGAGCTAGGTTTCACTCCTCTGCCAAACACACTTTGCAACTCTCAAGCCAATTCTTTCTCTGACCAATTTGGCAATGTGGTTGGCTAGGCCTGCAGGTAGTAGTGAGAGCAGAGAGCTCCCAGGGAAACATTCATTTTTATGGTGTTGGCTTTCACCTAGGTATCAGCGGGAGGCAATAGCACTTGGTCAAGTCCGCCTTCAAGCGACATCAAAGGCGCTGAGCATGACGTGGCTGAGCACAGACTAATCCAACAGCATACGAAGCTCTGGGCTGCAGCCAAGAGCAAGGAGGTTGAGAATTTCCGTTCTGGCTCCCGATGAAGAGTAGCTTAGGCCGCATCCTTAAGTGGACCCCTCCGCCATCTCAGCTAAGACAGCCCAAGAAGAGACACAAGGTGGATCGAATCAGAGCTCTGACGTCACACAACGGGCAGACATGCAGGTGAGGAGGTTACCTGATGTTTAACCTCAGAGTGTTTGATGCCCATGGAAACCAGACATAAAACCAGAGAGCAGCCAAGTTATTAAAAAGCATACCCTTTATTAAGTCTCTCTTTCAAATAAAGAATGTTCACTTTGTGCTTTTTTTTTTTTAAAGAATAGAGAATTAAAAAAATCAAAGAGACTTTGATTTTTTTTTAACTTCAAATTCCAGAACCAGCTGGAAAGATCTCAAGATATACCTAGTGGAGGTCCCTCTATTTATGGAGTTCATTTAATTAAGTAGCAGGACAGGTAAAACACAAGCAAACCAGCCAATGACAACAAAAGTTATTGTAAAAGTCACTCCGGGGCATCTCAGGCTAAGTCATGGCCATTGTGCCTGCTCAGAAACGGAAAAGGAGACGGCTCAACGTCCAGATTCAGAAACTTCTGCTTCCACATGTTGCTCTCATCACTCCCTGATAAGCGGCAAACAGATTTCCAGGGCTTCCCAGGTGGCTCAGATGGTTAGGAATTCGCCTGCAATGCAGGAGACCAGGTTCGATCCCTGGGTCGGGAAGATACCCTGTAGAAGGGCATGGCAACCCACTCCAGTATGCTTGCCTGGGAAATCCTATGGACAGAGGAGCCTGGCAGGCTGTAAGTCTATGGGCTTGCAAAGAGTCACTGAGCGACTAACACTTTCACTTTCAAACAGATTTCCATCACAGAAGCTGCTACACTCCCGAAGTCCTGTGTGTGGAAACATCAACCTCTTCCTTCTGGACAAGCTGCTACAGGAGGACGTGACTGTAAGATCTTAGCCTCCTTGGATGAATCTACAAGTGGCAAGGACGGTAGGATCCCCTTAACACACCGAGGTCCCCCTTTAGCCTCCCAGTCACCCGTTCCTATGCATCAGCACGATTTATGCCTTTGCTGCTGTGAGTGCTCTTATTTTAGGAACACCAGCCCTTTAAATCCCACCCACCCTTCCCGGCACAGTGCTTCTCAAGAGTCTGGTCCCATGAACCACTTGACTAAGAACCATTTAGAATGTCGTTTTTTTTTTTTCAAGTAGAATTTTACTTTTATCCTCATTCAGCTTCACATACTATCATCCATCGCACTAATTATTTTTCAGTAGCTTCAACTTTTCCATCTCATGGTCTTTCGATTAAACCTGCCTGGCAAAATCTCAACCTGGGAAGGATTCAATGCGGTGTTTATAGCCAGGTTGATGAGCACTTCTGGGGGGAAAGATTGCACCCTGCAGATTAGTGATGTGTTAGCGATGTCACTGAATGTTCTCTCATCTGAGTCCACACGCACACCCCATCACTCCGCCCCAATCTCTCACACACTGTCACCTCACCCTCACACATTTAACGAGCAATCCTCAATACCTCACTTCAACTCTCTCAACTTCTTACCACCAGATCTGCTAACCAGCCTGTATCCAACACCTAGAATGCTTCTTAAAATGCAGATTCCTTGATTCCACAGCAGACACACTGATTCAAAACCCCTGGGAGGAAAGTCCAGGATGGCACATTCTAAACAATCTCTTGAAATCATTCTGAAGCCCGTGATCCAGAGACAAAGCATGTTTAATGTCAAGTTCAACCTGCCTTCAGAGATCATCCAAGTGATGTCACATTATCCCCTCTGCACTGCGGACCGTGTATGACGCCTAACCATTTGGCAAAAGACTCCAGTCCATACACGTGGTGACATAACAGGGTATACAGGCTGTTTCTTTAGAGAAGTGCCCCACAGGCCTGGTCACAGAAGTATGTGTGGGGATAGTGGACCCCAAGACTGTGACAGGTTTCTGCTATACCTACTGTGGTGCTCAGGGAACTCTGCTTAATGCTACATGGAACCCAGATGAGAGGGAGGTTTGAGGCTGAATGGATACGTGTATAATGTGAGTCTCTTTCTAAAATAAAGAGTAAAAGGTGAGTCTCTTTACTGTCCACCTGCTGATGCTTTGACAACTTACTATAGATCTTGCACAGTAATTTATTTCTCCCCCACATCATATTGAAAGCACATCTCAGAAAATTTACAGAAATACAATTTTATAAAACAAACATGAAAGAGATGCAGAAATAGGAACAAAAAGAAAAACAGGGCAAGAAAATAATAGAGAAAAATAAATGCTGTATAATAAATAGAAGTAGTTCAGAGTTTCCTAGTGACCAAGAAAAATGGAAATATGACTATTCATAAAATTCAACATTCACAAGATAAAAACTGGTCCCCCCCCCCAAAAAAAAATCCTGAATTTCCCTAATGCTGGCAACTTGAGCTAAGTAGAACCTCATATTCCGAAAAGCAAATCAATTACATAGAACGCCAATCCCTTGCCCTTCAGGTGGAGGCACAAAGGTTCATCAGTGGTGCCTTTGGTAGATGAAACACAACCTTGGCAACAAGTGTCTACAGAAAAGTTCCAAACACGTCTACTGAAGGACAGAAAACCTGTGGCATTAATGCAGGGGCTCACGAGAGCAGAACTAGAGACGTTTCCTGTTTCACTAGGTTACCTGATTGGCTAAATGATGTAGGGATTTCCAATTTTTTCCCCTGGAAAAAAGCTTTTCCACTGTTTTTTTTCACAGATTCATCCTCTATTGATCTCAGGAACAGGGCATCTTTATAACACAGCAGCAGTCTTACAGTCCAAGAGCCTAGCACCGTGCTGGGATGCAATAAATTACAGACTCCGGAATTCCAAGATTACAGGCCTATGGAATTAGAGTGTCTCAGCACATGACAACCATTCAGACATCGACAGTGAGTCTTGGATCATTCGGCTCGGGTAGGCTTAGCAACAGCCAACGTCTCCACCCAGTCAGAAGCAGGCCAGAGGCACTGCTTATTCACGGGGTATTTATGGGCCCTACAACTGGTGTGCTGCTGCTGCTGCTAAGTTGCTTCAGTCGTGTCCAACTCTGTGCGACCCCATAGACGGCAGCCCACTAGGCTCCTCTGTCCCTGGGATTCTCCAGGCAAGAACACTGGAGTGGGTTGCCATTTCCTTCTCCAATGCATGAAAGTGAAAAGTGAAAGTGAAGTCACTCAGTCATCTGGTGTGGCCCCCCCCAACACCTTCCTTTATTTTACCTTAGGTTGGCAGTCCTTCAGCTTTATAAATTTCTCTCAAAAACATTATCCCCTCACGTTCCAGAGAGCACAATAATGCCTAGGTACTTTCCAGAAGAGCTTACGAACCTGTATGTACACATGGCTACATTTAAAATGGATGACCAGCAAGGACCTGCTGCTGCACAGGGAGCTCTGCTCAAGGCTGGGTGGCAGCCTGGGTGGGCGGGGGTTTGGGGGAGAATGGGTGCACGTAGACGCGTGGCTGGGTCTCTTTACCGTCCACCCGAAACTATCACAGCATTGGCAACTGGCAATGCGCCAACACAAAGTAAGAAGTTAAAACAAACCAATATTTCCAGTTTTCTCTTCTGATGGTTTCCTACTCTGAGAGCCAGAAGATAACGTGTTAAAGAGTAGCATGTACTGCCCAATATTTCCAGTTTTCTCTTCTGATGGTTTCCTACTCTGAGCGTCAGAAGATAATGTGTTAAAGAGTAGGACAAAGAACACGAAGATATTTTTCTGTGGCTTCTAATTGCCAGCACATACAATAGCAGTGTCTAACTATAAGCACTTAGGATACACCCAGGGGAGGACCCTGGTGGTCCCGGGGCTAAGACTCTGTCCTCCCAATGCAGGGAGCCTGGGTGCAATCTCCGGTTGGGGAACTGGATCTCATATGTTGCATCTAAGAGTTTGCATGCCTTGACGAAGACCTGGTGCAAGCAAACAAATAGATAATTTAAAAAGAGAGAGACAGATACACTCAGGACAGTGCTAAGCCCGCTACAGAGAGTATCTCAATGCATCCTCACAAGCACACCTCACAAGCACAAGACTAAATGTAATTGCCACTTCCGGTTTCTCCAGGTGATAAACCGGAAACAGACTCCTAGTGGGGTGAGGCTCATATCCAAACACAGGCAGCGTCTCGCCGCCATTCGCACATTCCAATTCAAGGACCCCCAAGGGACAAAGATGAGCACCAAGGCCACACCACTGGTTTTGTTTTGTTGCTTATTGCTGCTGTAACACATCCCCGCAAACTCAGCAACTTAAAATAAGGCACGGCTATTCACTCACGGCTCTGTAGGTCATGTCCTCCCGTGAATTAATCCTTATCTGCCCAGAAGGGCACTCTCCACCACTGTGTCTCCCAAGATCTGAAATGATTCAACAATAGAACCAACATCCTTTGGCCTTTGCGTGTTACCCGTAACCCTTTTACTTCTGGGTCCTTTTCTTGCATTCCGTGGAGGGTATATAGATAGTCACTGCAAAATCTTTCCATTTTTTAATACATTTGAAAATGTTCACAATAAAACGCTAGCCAAAATTAAGAGTTGAACCACAACTTGGAATCGGCTTCCTCAAAAAGGTGTGGAAGTCAATCACAATATTTGCAGGCATCAACAGGGAGGAAGCCAAGAGCTCCTTGTGGAATTATAAACGAAAAGCGCTTAGGTAAGAGTTTGGTAAAATGTTTGCTGCCCAGTAGGAAAAACCATGTACTGTAGCTGACCTTAGAATCATGGAAATAAAAGCCTCATTCCAGCGAAACGCTCCGGTGACATATTTTATTTTCGCAGAGTGGAACGGGGCTACCCCGGGGTTGTCCCTGTGGTTTTTAGTGATGCAAAGTGGCACTCCGGGAGGAGTTTCGGTCCTGAGTTCAGCTTCCCGTGAGCCAGGCCCCAGAGGAGCAACAGAAACAGAATGCCTGCTGAGGGAGACAGAGAGACATCGGGTGCGAGGGGAGGAGTGAGCAATCCCACCGTCCACGAACAAGGGCCTCGAGGAAGAGAGAAGCCAAAGGGCTGAGCCACCTGCTTCAGAAAAGCCTGTCTTGTGTCATCCAACCCTGAGAGGAGAGTGGGAGTGTCACTGTTAGAGGAGGCCCCACCGATACAAGATGAACCGTGCTCCTTACAGGAGCCAAAGGGGAAGAAAGGAGAGGTAGGTCATTACAACCACCCAGACACCTTAACCTTGCACGTGCTGGGGGATGCGACACTATACGCCGTTGCTTGATCCTAACGGTGGCCGAAGGCAAATAGCAAAACAGTAAACTAGCCAGGATGTGGAAAACAACCCGAGTGTCTGTTGATAAATGGAAAAGAAAATGTGGGATACACAGAAACAACAGAACAGGATTCAGCCTTAAGGAAGGAAATACCTGCTGTTCTCAACCATGTGGATGAACCTGGAGGACCGGATCCTAAGTGAAATAAGCCAGACAGAGAAGGATGAATACTGTGTGATCTCACTCACACACAGACTCGAAAACAGCCCAACTTGTAGTAGCAGAGAGTGGAAGAGTGGTTGCAAGAGGCTGGGGCAGAGGGAGGAACAGGAAACCGTGGGCCCAAGGGTACAGTTTCAGTTACGCCAAGTGAATGGGTCCCAGGGATCTCAGCAGAGCGATGTGGACACAACTAATACTGCAGTATCTACTTGAAATCTGCTACAGGCGGAGATCTTAAGTGTTCTCACCACAAAAAAGGGAAAAAAATGGTGGTTACGTGAGGTGACGGACATGTTCATTGATTCTAATGGTATTTCACAATATAGCAAATCATTACAATGGATGCCTTAAGTACATACAGTTTCTATTTGTTAATTATGCTATAACCAAACTGGAAAATTATTATATCTATTTACTACTTATTCGGGGTTGGTGGGCTATAAAGGGAATCTAGTCAAGGCTATGGTTTTTCCAGTAGTCAGGTATGGATGTGAGAGTTGGACTGTGAAGAAAGCTGAGCGCCGAAGAATTGATGCTTTTGAACTGTGGTGTTGGAGAAGACTCTTGAGAGTCTCTTGGACTGCAAGGAGATCCAACCAGTCCATCCTAAAAGAGATCAGTCCTGGGCATTCATTGGAAGGACTGATGCTGAAGCTGAAACTCCTAGAAACTCCAAACTCCAACGTTGGCCACCTCATGCGAAGAGCTGACTCACTGGAAAAGGCCCTGATGCTGGGAGGGATTGGGGGCAGGAGGAGAAGGGGACGACAGAGGATGAGATGGCTGGATGGCATCACTGACTCGATGGACGTGAGTCTGAGTGAACTCCGGGAGTTGGTGATGGACAGGGAGGCCTGGTGTGCTGTGATTCATGGGGTCACAGAGAGTCGGACACGACTGAGTGATTTAACTGATACTGTACCTTCCTCTGCAACTACTTTATTCACTCAGCGCTTTGTTTTCTCTGATTTAAAATATTTTCATCCCACTTGATTTTTTGTCTGCAGCCAAACTAGAAATTTAGTTTTTCTCCTAAAAAATGCAAAGTACAGCTACATATATTTAAAAGGTGTAAAACACACCAGATCATCACTTGATGAGACGGACGCATCTCATTCTCATAGTTCCCGTGGCAACATCCTACAGCTCCTCAAGTCAACTGTGAAAGAACTACATTTGCTGCTTCCCTTCCCTCCACACTAGGGCTAATACATATCCTGGAAATGAGAATGCTTACATCTGGCATACTCCGGTAAGGAGGGCAAAATGAAAGTGGGTCAGGAAGGGAAACAAGTTTCTCTGTCCCAAGACCTACCTGTCTCACGATACATAATTTAAGGACTAAAGAGCTGTTTAAACAACTTCTCTAACAGCCAATAAAAAGATAAACATCCCATTTCGCATGCCCTTACTCTCATTTGACGTTTTTTTCCAACCCATTTGGACCCACTTGCTCCCACTTAAGCCTTCTCTCCGACTGACTGCTCAGAGGTTCATTCTGCCTGATTCATTTCCCCAGTCGTCTGGAAAGAAGACAGGTGGGGGTGATAACTCCTGTCTGCTCCGGGCACCCACTCAAGAGACCACCCTCGACCTGGCCAGCCCTCACTGCTCCTGGTAGGGGAATCTCAACCCTGCCCTGAGTTTTGATCCAGTTTGGGTTTTTAAACACTCTCTGTTGCTTAGTGGGGAGCTGAGTGACTTCGCTTCAATAGACATGATGTCACCCCCTCAGCCCTTATGCAAACAGTGTCTAACACCTTCGCGATGGAAGCCGAGCCAGCTGACTCCAGGAGAAGCTGACAAGATAAGTATTTTGCGTCGGCACCTGCAGGCGGAGTCAGGGCACAAGCTGGAAACTTAAATTTAGACCCGGCAGCACTTCTGACTCGATGAACACTTCTTAAAGTCATAATGACTGACATCAGAGAGAGGAAAAATAACATTTCTCCTTTCCAAGGCCTTTTTTCCCTTCCCTCCACCATCCAGAAAGTCACAGAATGTAAACCCAGCAAGAAGGCAGTGTCTTGTTTTATGACCACCGTTGCCCATGGAAGTTCAGAAGCGTGCCTCTGACCTGCAGGGATTCACCACACTGAGGCTTCTCTCCAACAGCCGGGGTTATTGCAAGGAGAGAGAGAGAGAGACCACCACACGCAGTCATTACATATAGAGAAACTGACCGCCATCCACCCCACGAGCATCTATTGAGTACGTGTAAAGTAAGGCACGGTGCCAGGTACTGGGGAGAGAAGAGGCGTCCAGGTGAACAAAGCATCACACGATGAACAATCAGGGACGTGGGTGTGGAAGGTGATTTGCCCAAATCCCCCAGCAAGCAGGTGGCAGTGCCCTCACGGGAACACAAGGCTCCCACCTCCTGCCTCTAAACCACACAAAACTCATCCACAACACAGCTGACCATCAAACGTGCCGTGCTGCGCCGGGGAGGGTCACTAGACCCCAGCGTTCTTTCCAAGAGGCGTGGCGCATGGTGGGCAAATGTCCAGAAGGCTTCCTCAAGAACACAGCCTGGGAGCTGGGCTGTAGAGAACAGGTCCCACGGAGAATGTGGAAATGGGCAGAGATACAACGAAAATGAGAGGAATCGGGAGAAAAAGCCAGAGGAAGGGAATCATGGAGCAGACGTGGCTGGCTGAATGGCAGTGGAGACGAGGAGGGGAGGGATGAAGTGGAAACAGGGTGGAGTCAGAAGGCATCCTGGCATCCTCAGGAGAGGAGGAGCCAAGGAAGGTGACGGAGGGGGAAACAGGTCACATCTGTGCTACAGATACACCAAGCTGGCGCTGGTGCAAGGGCGGCCGGCACAGCACCCCAGGCCAAGGTCAGAAAGACCTCATCTGGGGAACAAGGGAAGAGAACGCAGGAGAAAGATGGGAGTGAGAGATTTCAGACGTAGGAACGGCAAGTCCGGCAACCGCTTGGATGTGGGCATGAGGCTAGACCAAAGGCGCCCGTGAGCAGTCGGCACCCACCGTCCACGTAGGCTTCTTCACGTGCAGATTCCCACAGCAAGCCCCTGCATCCCGGCTGGCTCCAGGAAGGCTTTCATTGCATCGACAACAAGAGATCTGTGCTGACTCTGAACTGAATGACTGTCCTGCCGTGAGACGGGTACAGACACAGAAACTGCCCAGTTTGGTAACCACTTGACCAGTCATTTTATACCAGTGGGATCTGACAAACTGAGGTTTGATTTTTGTATGTATTTTGTTTTCCATTTCCCTTCTCTAATCATTCATTTTTAATGAATTTGACACAAGTAGGGGTCCATAGAAATTTGGACATTTTGAAAAACCCAACTGGGGCTTGCCCAAAAACAGTTTAAGAAGCAAACTTTGACCACACTTTGAATGGACAGGCGAGTAAGACGGGCTCACGTGATCAGGGGCTCCCACTGGAGACCTCCCTGGGGCTGACATCTGGCCACCAGAATCCCCCAGTTCCCAGACCCCATCACCGCAGCCCACTCAGCCTACACGCACACCACCTGAAAGGCACCACCCAGCCACATTACCTCCTTATTCCTACATCCGAGTGGGCTCCCCCACCCCAAACCCACGGCGATCCCAGCCCCGTGTGCAGGTCGAGTATTACATGCCAACCCTCTGAATCTTTTTTTTATTCAGGAAATGTTCCCAAACAGCTATACAGGGGACAGAAAAAGAACCAGGAAAGAGCAAGCAGAGTCACAGAAGCTAAGCAGAGGATTTCTCAGGACTGTGCAGCAGGTGGTAAGGTGTGTCAGAAGGTTAAAGGCTTTAAGAGAGGAGGGTGAAGACTCAGGGAAGGGTGCTTAGTCGCCTTTGATAGAAGAATGTCCCCAGAGTGATGGGGACAGAAGTCAAACCGTAAGAGGACAGTAGAAAGTGGGCGAGCTTCGCTGAGTGGTGGGGGAGGCGAGGAGAGAGCTCAGCAGCTTCACCAGACTGTTCTATGGTGTAACTGGATGCTATTTTGAACATTAACACGACTCTCGATAACAATTCTCTACCCCCGTTCTCCAAATTCTCCCCTATCTCCTAATGGTTAGGGCTTCCCTGGTGGCTCTGTAGTAAAATATTCATGTGCCAGTGCTGGAGATGAGGGTTTGATCCCTGGATCGGGAAGATCCCCTGGAGAAGGAAATGGCAACCCACTCCAGTGTTCTTGCTGGGAGACTCCCGGGCTGGCTACAGTCCACGAGACTCAAAAGGACACAGTTTAGAGACTAAAGCACCTACTACAGAGCTGCTTAAGCCCCACCTACTAATGGTTAGTGTAAATCTGCAGCTGTAAAGTCCTTTTCCTTCCTTGCTGAGATAATAGGGTGAGTGACATCTGTCACTCTTCAAAGCAAAAGGCCATAAAGAAATACAATACTTACATGTTCTTACACCCCCCTCACCCAGACGACACAAAAAAAGGATGCAGTTCTATTTAAGCTTCCAGGATCCTTGGAGAAGGGTGAGCCTAGCAGGGGAAAGTCAGGAGTAAACTGGAGTCTGCTTTCTTAAATGTCTTGGACTTGTGCCCTACCTCAACTGCCAGAATTTGAGAGAGACACAAGCAAGAATCTTGGTGATGATTGCCCGAGGCATCAAACCCTTTCAGCTTGAGTATCAAGGAGATGCCAACAGTGTCTCTAACCATCCCCAAAGGGCCCCAGATGCTTGATCTTGAAATCAGAAGAGATCTCATTTTTTATTATGAGCTCCTATAAAAAAAAATAAATACGGGAGGTGAGATACAGGATGGAGGCCGGTCAACACTGCAAAGAGCGGGCTTGATCCTGGAGAGTTCTCTGACCCAAAATCATCATTCACAAGCATCTTCAGCAAATTCCATTCTTAAGGATGTTCCAAGCATATACAATGAAGCATGAACTGAAATGGCATCAATGAAAGATGGGATTTTCACTACACTTCCTCTATATTAGGATATTATTCTATTTCCTAGCATAGGCAACCGTTTAAAAAGAATAGCCCTGGATACACTATCTTGATTGTGGTGATGGTTTCAGAGGCACTCATATAAGTCAAAGTTTATCGTATCATATACTTTAAATAAGCAGCCTACTGTATGTCAATGATACCGTAAGAAAGCCGTTGGAAAAAATTAATAAAAGATATACATATGGAACACTCCTAGAACCTCTGAGCATTATAAAGTCTGGGGTTTCTCTGCTACATTCCAGAGAATGAAAAGGCTGTAGTGATCAGGGTCCAGCCAGGGAAAGAGAAACCCTAGCAAGTGTTTACAACAGAAAGAATTGAATGCAGGGGACTGCTGGCATCACAGTGGGAGAGGCAAGCAAGTCATGGTGAGACAACCCACAGACAAGCAACAGCCCGAAGCCACGGCTGCCTTCAGGAGAAGAAAGAGGGCCTGGGGCCACCCGTGGAAGTCGGCACCAAGCGGCCCTTCCAGACAGGGCCGAAGCCGCTGGAAAGGAAGCTGCCTGCGGTCCCGCCGCTGCTCTACAGGGAGACCCGGGAAGGGTCAAGAGAGACTATTAGGGCAGAGAAATGGCACAAGGATGTTTCATGGGGGAAAGGGGTTACAGAGCAAAAGTCAGCTCAAAAAACTCTAAAAAGCATGTTAGCAGACTTCCCTACTGCTGGGCTTGTCAAGGCTTTAGCATGCTCCCAGACACGGGATCTCCAAGAGAAGAATGTAACGCTAAGTGCTTCCACACTCTTCCTCTGCAGAGCATTTGGGAGACGTGTCCCACGAAATGCTATTAGGAAAACGCTGATCCAGCCCAATATTCACATTTACAGACAAAGAAAGACGTTGAGATTTGGCTAAGTGGCTTGAACAGGCTAAAAAGGGATAACACAAAGACAGGAGGCTTAAGCTTCTGGAATCTTAATCAAGAGCTCTTTCTTCAACTCTGCACTGAAGAGGCCTTAAAGCACTTTCTATCACCCTCAAGAAAACCAGCTGCTTAGCCACTCTGGTGAGCGAGGTGTCATTTTGGTGGTAGAAGCTATGAGGCTCCATGAAGAGGTGTATACAGCGTGCTGTTCATGACAACCAAAGGCATCAGCACCACAGAAAAAGAAAAAGGTGTAAAAGAGGAAATAAAGGCAGTGGGGTGGCCAAATTTATTAATGGGAGGAAGAGGAGAGAGAAAGGAGAGGAGAGAGGGGGAACCAAGCTCCACAGGGTACCACTCACATGCTTGAGCCGTCTGGGCTTCCGCCTCTAACAGTGACGACACGTAGGTGCGTGTACGACAAACAGCCTTAAGCCAGCAGATACACAAGCAAGGTGCAAGATTGGTGAGAGGGGTTCCCAAAGCTGGTATGAGGGCATTCTGCCCTAGAGACCCCAGCAAAATGCGGAGGCCTGTTCCACAGCCCGTGGGAGAAATGCAACTCTCCCAATAGCTTCAGCTGAAGACACCTGAGTCCTCCTCACCTTACCCTCCATAAGCCTTTTGGCTCAGACTTCTGTCCCAGATGATGCTGGTGGCACAGTGCATGAGAATCCACCTGCCAATGCAGAGGGCGTGGGTTTAATCTCTGGTCCGGGAAAATGCCACGTGCCAAGGAGCAACCAAGCCCGTGTGCCCAACTACTGAAGCCTGCACACTCTAGAACCCACATGCCATGGCTACTGAAGCCCCTGGGCCTAAAGCCATGCTCCACAGTGAGAGAAGCCACCCCGTGAGGAGCCTGGGCACCACAACGAACAGTGCGTGCTCCCCGCAACCAGAGAAAGCCACGTGCAACAGCAAAGACCCAGCACAGCCAACAGAAATTAAAGTTTAACAGAGGAAAAGATTTCTCTCCCACCAGAGAGTGTGAAACCACCATGAATACTAAGCCCGGTGATACGGGAGCAAGCTGAAGTCCTCAAATGTACTGACACAGCCCTGGTGCCAAGCTCCTCTTTTTGAGGTTTCATCTCCGCAGGGATGTGTCAGGCGATAAAGGGAGTTGTGTAGCTAGAATTGAGAAAATACCCCAATCACACAGATAGCTGACTCAAGGAGAACTGGGGGGAATTCGTGAAGGGTATCACCTTACGATATTTGCAAAGAGATGCTCACAGATCCCCAACCTACCTCAGACGAATCGCCAGCTATTTGTTCAACAGCACTCTTGAGGGTTACCATGCTACTTGACTACTGCCTTTTCTCATTATTTACCATTAATCGGTATAGCCTTTTCTCACGGAAAACAGTTCAAAGCAAATGAGCCTAATCTACTAAGACCACCAGTTTACGGAGTCTCTGTTAATTTAATTTTAATCTGATCTAAACAGTCTCTCCTGAGGAAACCTTTTCAAGTTCCCGGATCCTGCCACTAAGGGAGTAAAAGGTATTTTTGTTGAGTTTCTCGATCCAAAACTCACACGAAGTTTTAACAATACTTTTTTCTTCCTTTCTGAAAACTTGAACCCCTCTCCCCAATAACATCCCCCACCCCCCAAATTTTAATAATTTACAAGCACAGAATTCCTGATTCTTATCCATTCCTCAGGCTGCTTTCTTTTACTCCCCCAGTCCCGCCGAGCACGGATCAAACAGGGCACAAGCCAGGGAGAAATTTAATCGCTCGTATCTCTGCCTGAGGGATTGTCTAGGTACTATGGTGACAGACACCTCACTGAAAGCATGTGGAGGAAAAAAGACTTTAAACTCCTAGACTTATAAAAAAAAAAAAGAGAGAGAGAGGTTTCTAATGGAATTGCTGTCAACGCACAGAAACACAAAATAAGGCCGGCAAAGTCAATCAAAACTACTCATATACTGATGGGGTAAAGCTCCAAACAATATTGTTCGAAGGTATTTTGTTTCTCTTCCCCCAAACTCTGCCTAAGTTGAATTTTTGGGTTTTTATTGATTTGCTTTTCCAGCTAAATGTACAGTTTCTCCACAGATTTTTAGGTGGAACTACTCCATATGATACCATAACCATGGACACATGTCATTAAACATTCATCCAAACCCAGAGAATGCAGAAGACCAATGGTGAGCAATAATGCAAACTATGGACCCTGCGTGATACTGTGTCCATGCAGGGTCATTGACTGGAAGCTGTGTACCAGTCTGGTGGGGAATGGTGGTCCTGGGAGGGGGTGTACGCATGAGGAGGTATGGGCATACATAGGAAATCTGAGCTTTTCACTCAGTTTTACTATAGACAGACTGTTCTAAGAAGTATTTTTACTGTGCAGGTTCTCTGCTACTTTGTTCTGATAGAGGTGTGTTTAATAACATCTGGGGGGAAGTGAGACTTTTAGTCCTTCATTGCGTGGTTTTCAAAGCTCTGTCTTTAGGGTATGTCAATTCGTAGATTGAAAGGGGACGTGGGGAGAAAGTAAGTGGTCTCAGAGACCAAGGTTGATTATAAAAGTCTCCCAGCCACATCACCATAGAAAATAACCCAGACGAGGCAGTGGTTAGTTCCTGCTCTCCCGATACGCGAGTCAGAATTTTCTGCCAGCCCGTGTTCGTGAACAGGAAGCCAACAAGACTGTAAACACAGGAACCCCCACCAACAGACACAGATGTGGAGGGCTGGAAGTTCCACCCTGGACAAGGTGAAAAGGCTAAGGGGCAGGGGAGTCGTAATAAAGCTGTCAGCTGGTTTCAAAGTTCGGCGGAGAGAGGGCTCCTGGGCTGTGCCGCCTGCCTGCTGAGAAGTCAGCCCGCTCCTCCCCCCTCGGACCGCTCAGATGATGAGAAAACAATCTGAACATAAAGTCAGCACGACGGAGCAAGGACGTCTGAAGCGTGGGACAATCCCCGACCTATCTGGCAGGATCAGAAACCAAGGGCGTGTGCCCATGAACCCAAGGGCCAGGAAGGCTCTCCCACTCGGAACTAGAACCTCATTCTGCAAAAATGCTTGCAGGGGAGTCTTCGGCCCAGTCATCTGGGACTGGGTTGGAGATAACTGGACCGTGGGGACCCATCCAGGAATTACCTGATGCAATTTAGATAGCATCTCTATTATGGACCTAGTCTGCTTAATAATGGACATGGGCAGGGCAGGAAGAGAATCAGAGCCTGTGAACATCAGTAGAACAATGCTGCTCAGGGCAACGTGGTTTTCAGCTCATTTTTGGAGAAGAAAACAA
Organism: Bos grunniens; assembly: GCF_055505025.1. Taxonomy (NCBI): domain Eukaryota; kingdom Metazoa; phylum Chordata; class Mammalia; order Artiodactyla; family Bovidae; genus Bos; species Bos grunniens. The sequence continues at coordinate 49,270,678 of NC_141187.1, forward strand.
TTCTTTAAGGTCAACGGTCCTTCGGCATACCAAAGAGGAGGATATTTATAGAGATGCTTATTTTTGTTTTTCTTTTCTAAAAGCAGAGTTCTAGGAGAGAATGCTATCCACTAAAAGAAAATCCACAAAATTCCAGATCTGGGCTCCCCACCTCTTGCCCTGGGCTGCAGTCTTGCATGCTTTTAATTTCTCCTGAATTATCCACTCACGTCTGACCAACAACTCTATGGCCCTATTTCTCAGATGCTTTAGGCTCTCAGTGGTTCTGTTGGTCGTTCCTCAGCTTGAGACGCACCAGCAGTGAGGAGGAAGTGGGCCCAAGTACCTCTCACAGTGTAACTACAAACAGAAGAGATGACATGAAGCTTTCACGCTGTAAATTCTAGGACCTATGGATGACACAAATGGATCATCCCTAGCTGCCAATGGATAAAGGAAACCCAGCTTAAAAAACACGTTGTCCACTGCTGGGCATGTTCCTCCAGAAAAGCAATGTCATGGAAGATAGCTCCATGTCTCCAGCCAGCTCCAGGGTCTAGCTTCATAAGGAGGCTGAAATTCTACTTATTGACAGTGGGAAAAAATAATTGCAGAGCACATTTTCAAAACACTAGTAAGTGGAGCCAAAAAGTCCAATCAACTTCAGCAGACTACAATGTCTTATTTCTAAAGCTTGGAGGGGGTACTAAATTAGGAGTTTGGGATTAACATATATATGCAGCTGCTGCTAAGTCGCTTCAGTCGTATCGGACTCTGTGCAACCCCAGAGACAGTGGCCCACCAGGCTCCCCCGTCCCTGGGATTCTCCAGGCAAGAACACTAGAGTGGGTTGCCATTTCCTTCTCCAATGCATGAAAGTGAAAAGTGAAAGTGAAGTCACTCAGTTATGTCCGACTCTTCGTGACCCCATGGACTGCAGCCAACCAGGCTCCTCCGTCCATGGGATTTTCCAGGCAAGAGTACTGGAGTGGGGTGCCACTGCCTTCTCCGATATATATGCTACTATATATGAAATGGATAACCAATAAGGTCCTACTGTATAGCACAGGAACATACTCGATATCTGGTAATAGCATGTTAGGGAGAAGAATCCAAAAAAGATACATGATACATATATATATGGATAACGGAATCATTTTGCTCTACAACTGAAACTAACACATCTCTGTAAATCAACTATAATGAAAAAATTTTTAATAAATAACACAAAAATTAAAACTAAAAACCATTAAAAAACAGATATTACTGCAGTTTCAAGAATTTCTGGCATGCACTAAGACTGTAGAGGCTGATATATCCCCGGTTCTTTAACTAGCTTTCATGAAAACAAGACTGGCTTTCCTTCGCCTTAACACAAGTGTCACCACTATCCTAAATAGCTGGTAGGACTAGGGGCATTTTCTGGTCCCAAGTTTCCAGAGGACAAAAGGTGGAAGAGAGGGGAGCCAGAAGGTAAGAATATTATGAGAAAACGTGCTTACATAAAAGCAACTCGGCTGTCACGACGAAAACAGAAGTGAAGACAGCAGTACACACCAGCTCTTTGTGGGGAAAACAGAGGGGAGGAGAAGATGCCAGCCGCACCCCACACCAGCCCCTGGGTGACACCACGCGGCCAGGACAGCTATGTCATCTGCCTGGGACAGGCTGGGTAGAGTGATGGTCAGCATGGGGGGGGAGGGGGAGGAAGGTTAATGTGTAACAGCTGTGTATACGCATGGGCCTCTCAAGGGCTCAGATCGTAGCAAGTGTCTACACTGATTTCTACTCCTTTTACTCATACTTACGGAAGCTTGGACTACTCTGGAACACGATGATCTGATTAAAATATCGCCCACTTGTCTTCCCACTGCTGGAGGCATCAAAGGCGATGTCACAAATTTAGACAAGAGGAAAGACTGAAAAACTAGAATAAGGCTCAAATGGAAAAATTAAAAGTGCAATGTCTTCATATTAAGAAAAACAGAGCCTCCCATGGAATAATCCATTGTTAAACACAGGATGGTAAACAGGAGAGGGAAAAGTACCCAAAGCTGACTGGACCCAAGAAACGGTACTCGCCTCACTTTCCTAACTCAGCTTCATAAACAGACGGGAGAGAGGCAAAGACCAGAGCGACTGGTCATCTGAGACTCTCTGATATCCAGTATTCACCCCCTCACTCCCATATCTAAGCAAACGTGTGAAACTCAACATTCAAAGTAGCCAAACTCTGAAGGTACAGGGCTGAAGCAATTACACGCTGAAGAAAGTGCTGAACTGTGGGGATTTTTTCACTGACACAGATGTTTATATCACTAGGGATCCTTCCTCTATGCGAATCAGAGTTAAGTTCTCAACAGAGGAACTAAGAATGACTCAACACATCTAAAAAGGATTTATACCCATTCTTAGAAGGACATTCAGAGGAAGCACCATCTGAGAGCTAAACAATGGTATCTGCTTGCCCTTTGATCCAAGTTTAAGAACATTTTGTACAACTTGGTTGAAATACCACTGAATTTCACATTTAGTATTTGAAATCTCTTTAGAGGACCATCCACTGCTTTTCTGAGCCACACTCCTGCAATCAAGTTCTTCAAACTATTTTTGCTGTGAATAGCTTGCAGGCATGGATTTATTTTCTCCTAACAAAAATCTTCCTAAACACAGGCAGCTTAAATGAAAAATAGGCCCACTGATCATATAAGAAAAAGACACTACAGTGTATCTGGTTACAAATCCAAGGAAAGAGTACTCCATTTTTCTTCTAATTTATGTTTCCCAAGAGTAATTTTGTTCAGAAGATTGCCAGTATTTTTAGTACAATAAGTTTCTTGTTACTGGTAGGAACACATGCTGATTCCTTTTTCTGACCATAATTTGAGTGGGTTTTTTTTTTTTTTTTTTTTTCATTTTATCCTAGCATCTGCGGGCTTCCCTGGTGGCTCAGCTGGTCAAGAATCTGCCTTCTATTCGGGAGACCTGGGTTCAATCCCTGGGTTGGAAGATCCCCTAGAGAAGGGAAAGGCTACCCACTCCAGTATTCTGGCCTGGAGAACTCCATGGACTGTATGGTCCATGGGGTCGCAAAAAGTTGGACACCACTGAGTGACTTTCACTAGCATCTGTAGATCAATACCTCATTAATTTAAAATAAAGTCTGACATGCAGAGATTTAACTAAAACTTTGCACTACTCTCAAACGTAATGCCTATTATGAATTAATATACACACAGGTAACTAATAGAAAGGTGTTTAATAAAGCCTGAAAATATACATCAGATATCATGAATCTCAGACGCTGAGATTACCTGTCTTCACTTACCTCAAATGTTTTACTTAATAAAAATCATGTAGGTTCTTGTTGTTCACCTGAAACCATCACAACATTGTTAATCAGCTATACCCCAATACAAAAAGTTAAAAAAAAAATCAAGTAGGGATTTTCCTGCTGGTCCAGTGGTTAAGAATCCACCTGTCAACGCAGGGAACACGGGTTCGATCCCTCATCTGCGAGGATCCCGCATGCCTCAGGGCCACTAAGCCCGCTCGCCTGTGCTCTGCAACAAGCAACAGCGACCACTGCAATCAGAGGCCCCTGCACCAAAGAGACGCCCCCACTCACCGAAACTAGGCAAAGCCCATGTGAGGCAATGAAGACCCAGCTCAGACCAGATAAATACGTTAAAGTTCATAAAAATCAGTATGCCACTTGTAAATGAGCTAAATAAAATCAGATATCCCCTAAGCAGATTCGTGAAATACGAATTTTACATGAATATGCCTACTTTCACTCCCTCTTGATTAAGCACCTTCAGTATGCTCAGCATTGTGTTAGGAACTTCGGTTACAACAGTGGATAAGCCTGGCTGCTTTCTGAGGCTGACATCCTAGAGTGGTGACAAACAAAATGAGTAAGCAAATTTTAAAAGAAAAAAAAACAGCACTCCCTGTGATAAGTGAAACCAAGGAAATCAACAGGGTACGGTGACCGTAAACAAGTGAGGGAAGGTGGGGGCCGCAGCAGTTCCTACCAAGTGGTTAGAGGAGGTTTCTTCTCAAAGGTGAGCTTTAAGCTAAGACCCGAGACAGTTCAGGATACTTCTCCAAGGTCACCACATTGGCAGGCTTGCTTCTCAGGCTGCCAAGACATTTTCAGCGCTAGGAAACAAGTAGGAAAAGGCACCCATGGCCAGGGTTGAATGCAGGTTAACGAGCACTCAGCTTGCCTGGCGGGCACTCTGCACACCAGCCGGTTAGAACGAAAGAAGTTATACATCAACAGACTGCTTACCCAGAGAGTGTAAAGCCATGAACACAGCAGCCAGATGACCAGCCTTGGGGACACGCAAAAGAAATGTATCCTGTTGATTCATGCTTCCTGATGATGGTCTCTGACTGACAAGGCTCCAGGCCTTTTCAATGTATTTCATGAGTAAGTTACTCCTCTGTCCCAAGAGGATGTTTACAACGATGTAACACATTCCCTTAGACCTACAGTTTTTAATTTGTAACTTTCAGTTTGTAACTTACCTAACTCAGTAGGAATATAAGAACACTTTAAAATCCATCCTGCTACCTTCTGTAGGGTTCTTTTAGTCATGTAATACAGTAACTTAACACGCCGTTGACAGGGAGGAAGAAATCTGTGGATTGTCTCAACACCCTTAGGGAATCCACATTGCGAAGCAATTACTGAGCTTCCCAGGTGGCGCTAGTGGTAAAGAACACACCTGCCAACTCAGGAATCATAAGAGCCACAGGTTCCGTCCCTGGGTCAGGAAGATCCCCTGAAGGAGGGCACGGCAACCCACTCCAATATTCTTGCCTGGAGAATCCCCATGGACAGAGGAACCCAGTGGGCTACAGCCCATAGGGTCGCAAAGAGTTGGACACGACTGAAGCGACTTAGCACAGCACAAGCAATTACTTCTTTCAAATGTACTGTCCTAATGGTCAAAGCTATGATAATCAGATTTCATCACATTTTTAGCCTCTCATAATAAAATCCTCCTTTCCTACTGCTAAATGGATTAATATTAAATAGCATTGCTTGAGTGGCAGGTGGCATGGCTTCTGACTTGGATTCAACTTACCTGGAAAGGTTTTCTCCTCTACCCATGTGGAGTCCAGAACCGGATCTACAGATAGCTATAACTTGCAATCACAAAGTCTAAGAAGGGCTTGGGGCAGAATTCCCTACCTAGGAGTCTCTTTTGTTTTGTAACAGCTGGTCCCTGGCCTGAAATGACACTATTATTGAGTTCTTTTAGAATTTTTCAGTGCTATTTTTTGAATCTTTAAAAATCTTTCTGAAAAATCCCTAGGGAGATACTATGTTAAACGGTTGCTTTCGCAGGATTAGAGTTGACAAACAGCTTCAAGCTTCAGAAGCCACGTGTACCTGTAGACCTGGAAAGCTCAGAAAAGCAAGGAGAGAGAACTTGGAGGTCACTAAACAGTGAATGTCAAACTTTACAAACTTGCCTCAGGCCAACGTACAATTTCAAATACCAGTGGTTCTCAGACATTGGAATCACCCAAGGATCTTTAAAAAACGCTGATATCCAGCTTTCAGCCACGCATTGATTTAACTGATGGGGGTACCACCTGGACATCTAGGCCTAAAAGCCCTCCAGGTGACTCATGCACAGCAATGTTTGGGAGCCACTGACATAAAGAAGCATTGCTGTTAACTGCTTTCTGGAGTGATCTGATTGCCTTCAGATACCAGGTGGTATCTCCCATGCCAGGGCTTCTGGACCGTAGCCACTAAGATTCTGACTTAACTACTCTGGGGAGCAGCCCAGCATCACGTGTGCCAGGTTGAGAACCACGACCTTAAGCCTAAGAACTGTTTTCTGGAAAGTGTGATACAACTGTCTCTGAAGAAGTCACAAGTGCTATTCTTCCCACTTTGTTCAAGTCGGGGATTACCCCCAAAAGGCAATGAAACATTTCTCCAAGGGAAGAAATTTAGGGGATTAGAGGGGGGGTAATGAGGACGAGGGCAGGGGATGGAATTTACTAAGACAGAAGCAGCAGGGATGTTAGAATAAGGAACAGCGCTGGTGCCTCCCCGGTGCCCCAGCTTGACTGACTGGCTTGAGAATTTCCTTAGAATACTTCTTGGAGGTGGCTCCACCTTGGCTTTGATCCCAATAAATTGTGAAAACTCCTGTCCAATCAGAACCCGTGGCGCTGCAAGGAGCCAGACAGGCAGGCCTGGAGCCTCCAGTCCCTGTGAGATTCTGCGTCAGGAGTTTCCCAGGAGGATGCCTGCACCCCTCGGACGTCTGCGGTCTTGCTCCATACCCTCGGAACCCCGCCCCTCCGCCCCAGTCCTTTCTTCCCCCAAAGCTCAGCGGAGTTGATTCTCTCCTTGACAGACTTATAAAGGACTCGCTTAAGGGTTTTGACATGGGGATTGTCCTTAAAAGACGGACGTCTCCGACGTGGCTTGGAGACGCGGGTGCTGCTCTGGCAATGCCTGCAAACCCACTTCGGGGCCTGGGCAGAGCCGCGCGTCTCGCCCCGGAAGGGAAGTCCGCGGAGACCCACCCCACCGCGCGGCTGCGCCCGCTCCGGTCGTGGCTCCTGCGCCCCACTTCTCCCTGGCTAGAGCGCGGCCCCTACATCGCTGCGTCTACGCTGAGTCAGTTTATGAATGAAGAGGAGCATAGATCGGAGGCACAGATTCTGGGAAAAGTCCTCCTCACGAACGTTCTCATTTACAGATGCGAAGACGCGAGGGGGAAAAGCTCTGACTCGGTCCGGGTTTGCCACAGAACATTTGCGGCTGAGCCCGATTTAGCCGCCCTTGAATTTCCATTCTGTTGCCTGGCAACCGGTTCAGACCAGCTCCCGGCCCAACCCCAGCCCCCAACCCGCACCCTTTCTCTGCCCGTGCAGCTTGGGCCGAGCTGATCAGGAGTTCAGCCTTTGGGGGCTCGGGCCAAAGACATGTGAGCGAGGGTACTAGGGGAGCGACCCCAAGCCCGCGCGAGCCCAGCCTGGCCGGGGCTGGCGAGCCTCCCGCGGTCCTTTCGGGACTTCCTTGTGCATCCCTCTCCCCCCAGATCGGTGGACACTACTTAACCACAATCGTCAACTTTCCTTAAGTTCTCAGCTGCTCCGGGATTCTCTGAGATCCCGATGGGAGAACAGGCACTCTCAGAGTTGAGGACGCCGAACAAAACAGGAGGGGGAAAGTGTTGAAGCGCCTTCTCCGTCCCAGCTGGCCCCACTCGGGCCGGACTTTTTTGTCACAGTCGAGTTAACGGGGCCCGAGCCGGGCACCAATTGGGAAAAGCGCGGACTGTGCTCGGGCGGCTCGCGGAGACGCGCCAGCCAGCGCCGCATTCGCGGCCCAGTGCCCCAGACGCCCCTGCGCCGCGGCGAGCAGCCCGGGGCTGGGAACTCACGTGCCGCCCCCTCTCCCGCCCCCGGGCCGCGCAGGTGGTGCGAGGGCAGCTGGCGGGTCCGCGCTTCCCCGCCGGGGCCCCCAGCGCCAGGGGCTCCTCCACCCTCTCACGCCCCGCGCCCAGGAGACTGGAAAGGGGAGGATGTTCTGGTCTTTACGCTACCCACCCACTCACCCCGCCCCCGATACTTACCCAGGTTCACAAAGCTCATGACCATATCGGCGTCGTTGAGGAAGGCGCTGTCCTGCGCGCTCGTCAGTGGGGACGCGCCGCCGCCAGGCCCGGTGGCCAGGAGGCTCCCGCTGCCGAGGGGGTGCGCGGCGCCCGGCGATGGGGACCGGGGCTGGGACGCGTCGGCCCCTCCGCGCTGCCCGGGCTGCCGCCTCTCCTCGTCCGAAGCCCCGTCCTCCTCGTCGTCGGCGGACAGGGCGTTGTACAGGTCCAGCATGAAGAGGGGCGCAGACTTCAGCCGTCCGGGCGGGGGCTCCCCGCGAGCTGGCTGCTGCTGCTGCTGCGGGAATACCGGGGGCTGCGGGAGGCCGTGCAGGGGCCGCGGCCGGTGCGGGAGCCCCAGCACCGACAGGATCTCTTTCTGCATCTCCCGCTTCTCGTGCGTCTTGAGCCGCCGGTACAGGAAGCCCGAGGAGGAGGTCTGCGGCGGGGGTGGCCGCTCCGCGTGGCCCGGGCTCCCGCCGTCCCCCAGCAACGCCCCCCCGGCTGCGGCGGCGGCGGGCAGGGGCGGGGGCCCGCAGAAGCTGCACAACAGCCCCCACCACCAGCACAGCCACTGCGCCGTCCGCCCCAGCATCCCCGCCGGGCCGGGCGGGCCCCGCGGGCCCCGCGAGGCGTGGAGCGGCGGAGCGAGGCCGGAGCGCGGCCGCGGTGGCCCTTGGCGTGAACAGCTCCCCCCGCCACCTCTCGGCGGGCTCGCTTCCCCTTCCCGGCCTCAGTCCTTATCTCTCATGGTTCTCTGGGGCGCCCCCAGTTGCCCGGACTGGAAGGGAGGCGGAGGGGGCGCGATCCCCTCCGCAGAACCACTGGAGGGGCAAGGGGAAACCCCGCACTCCCGCGGAGGTCTCCGGAGGCGCAAGGTCCAGGCCAGGTGCGTCCGAGTCCGGGCCGCGCTGCGGCGGGCGTCCTCGCCCCTGGGCGAGTCAGGGGGCAGTTACTTTAGGGTTCAGCTGCCGGCGCACAGCCCTCCCGGGGCGGCTCACCAGCGTCGGGGGATGCCCGGCATCGCCCCCGCGCACGCCTGCGCCTTGCTCGCGCGGCCGCCGTGAAGTGCCCCCGCCGGAGGGCCCCGGCCGTGGCGACAAGGCGTCCCAAGGTGCCAACCCTCTCGGCAAGGCTTGAACTTCCTTCTCTCTCACAAACTCCGCGCCCCTCGGTCTCCGGATCGCTCTCGAGATCTTGGCGCGCTGCTCCCCTGCCCGAGCGCAGGCGGTGAGGATCCTGCTCTCCGTTCCGTGCTGACTCGGCTGCCCCCACCCCGGCCTAACCCCGGTTCGCAGAAGGGATGGGAGGGACGCGGGCCGGGGCGCGGAGCGGCGGCGGCGGTGGCGCCGGAGTTCGCAGGCTACCGCCTCTCGGAGCCGCGCTGCCCGCAGCGGCCAACGTGGGCTTTCTGGTGCGCCTCTCGCCCAGGTACCGCACTCCAGCCCCCGGGACGCCCCGCCCCCCTGGAGATGGACAGGCCGGCCGCCAATGGGGAGGCGCGCCTCGTCGGTATTTAAATGGACCCGCCCCCTTCTTGCACCCTCCCTCTCCCGGGAGGCGGCGCCTCCGCCGAGTGTAGGTTTCAAGTATAGAGAATTCTCGCAGGCGTCCCAGGAGCAGCGACTCAGAAAGGCAACCAGATCATCGGTAGGGAGAACGATCTGATCAGAGCCCAATGGAAACCTTGCTCTTTTACGATTCCATAAAAGGCCTAAACTGATGTTTTTAACTAAATAAAAGTAAAGTCAGCTGTTAAATCAGTGTCACCTGACTCAGCTGAGGAAGAATAGAAAAATGATGCTTTTCCCATTCCTTCCTTATTTTCTCTAATTGATGTAATGTAGTCATTTAACAGTCACGTGGCTTCTCCAAGACAGCTGCTGGGACTTGGGGCACAGCTGCGGAGAAGCTGCTCCCAAAAGCCACAAAGAGGGTCACGTATAAGCCAAACCCTTCGTCCAGAGGGCTTGGGCCGAAATATTTTTATTTATTTCTTTATTTGGGCTTCGGCTTTGCTTCTTAGGGGCTTCCCTAGTGGCTCGGTGACGAATCTGCCTGCAGTGCCGGAGACCCAGTTTGGACCCCTGGGTTGAGAAGATCCCCTGGAGCAGGGGATGGCAACCCACTCCAGTACTCTTGCTTGGAGAATCCCATGAACCGAGGAGCCTAGCAGGCCACAGTCCATGGGACCAAAAGACTAGGAAACAAATTAGCGACTTAGTACTGGCACTTCACTTCTTAAGCTAGCCCCCAAAAGAAAGCCGGTGTATTCAGATCCTATAATAGAAAAACGCACCCCCACCGCCATCTTCTTGGAAAGGTTTCAGTGCTTCTCCAGTTTGTCTGTTAAGGTTGCACCTTAATGTATTGAAATGCACTCTAGTTCACATGAAGCAAGATCAGTAAAACTTGAGGTAGTACAGGTAATTTCAATAACTGTAGGGGCTTGGCGTGTTCCCATTATAGACAGGGCCCTGAAACTCTGGTTGCTGGGAACATTAGACAAGATCAAGCACATAAAACACGTTATAATTTTATGGCAGGCTCACTTCTCAGTTAAAGACACTGCCCCTCCATCCAAACACCACCCCCACCATCTGCCATCCAGGAAGCAAATTCATTTGCTCTTCCCATCCAAAAATGCCAGTTATTGCTGCATCTTAGAAGGAAGTTCTTGTAAAACATTTTAATCTTTTATCTACCTGGTTGAAAACATGTGCCTTAGAAATCAATACTGACCTGGCTGCCTTGGTTCACAGAGTCCAAGGCATTTGGGAGCCAGACCAACCAAATACATAGAGCCTTATAGGATCTGTGATCTTAAGGGACCATGAGGTTTCTGCTGATTCAAGCCTTATAAGCATTTTTACTTTGTTTCATAGAATCTGTTTTGAATGGGTAAATGTTTTTACCTCCCATCACCCCACCACTCACTGGATTGCTCTTATCTGTTGTCCTGTTTCAGCCCAGACACACTAGTCTTTAGGACAGACTTTGGTTTTACAAATGTCCTATAGCCATTGCTCTCAGGCAAGACAACATCAGCCACACTGACAGCCAATCTCTAACCATCTGCAGGTGTTGTTTTCACCTGAAAAGAGGAACACATCACTCCCTTGGTCTGGGATTCCAGGCCCCTTAGAATTCAAGAGCCTCCATCTCCCTCTTTCTTCTGCTGGGACCTGTCAGCAGCGTGAAGTCGTTGCAGTGCAAAATATTGCAGCCCCCAAGAGCTCTGATCAGAAGATCCGAAGTCTAAGCAAGTATATGTGGGCTTCCTCCTTTCTCGAACCCAGTCACGCCTTCTTAAGACTTCTAGTGAGACACGAGAAGAGTGAAGCAGCTCCAGCCTGTCAGGGCAGTGGGGAAAGCCCTGGAAAACCAAAGAACCCTGAGCATAGGGCACTTTGGGAGGCCTGTGCCCTTCAACACACAAAAGCAGACCATGACCCGTCTATTGTACACGCACCTTTTACATGAGCCAGAGGAGAACTCACGCAAGCTCACCACTGTCTCCTTTTCTCAGATACTTGGTAAGAGATAGGTGGATCTGTGTGACCTGGGTCTAAAACAGCCCTTAGTGATTTGTAATCAACATCTGTGCAGCAACCCTGACTCAGTTCTGCCATGGGCTCCACCAAGAAGTACTCTCAGGTCCTGTTGTGAGATGCTAGAAAAAAGGGGGTGCCTCCCAATGACAAACACAAGAGCACACGACTCTCTTAAGAGCCAGAGGGGAAACATATGACGTGAGATATGACAATGGTCATAAAGACGGTAACATTTGACCAAGGACCACAGGAGAGGATGCACTCTCCTCACATCTCCACCGCCCCCTACACGTGCATATGTGTGTCAGAAAACACTCAAACATGGCCTTGGATCCGTTAGGGGAAAGAAGTATGAAGAGATATGATTCTGAAATTTTCATACAGTCAAAATTGGGACCACTGCTTCTTCAAGCCAATCTCAACTCCAGGTGGATAAGGGACGCCAAACCACCACCTCACTCCCTCCCTGCTAATCTGACCCCTGTCCATCACCCACTCCAACCCTCCTCCAGAAGTCCCAGGACTAGCGGCTGGGCAAAGTCCTGATGTGATTCAGGAGGGATGGAGGAAGGGCCAGGAACGGGTCTGCCTCTCAGGGTCGGCTGGGCTGTGTGATGGAGGGAAATCAGAGGGAGCTTCGCCCCCTGCAGGACACCAGAGTATCACCGCCCCTCTGCTCTGTGGGCCTGGCCCGGCTTCATCAAGTTCTCTGCAATTCTCCAGAACATCTGGGTGGAAAGACAAGGAATTCGGTCAAGAAGCCGGATGTGGAAGCCAATCCATATCAAACATCTGGCGGCTTGGCTGACATTTCATGCAGATGGCCTTCCGTTTTCTGGAGGAGGTTGCCAGTCCCAGCCCTGCCCACAAAATAGGGGACTGAGGAACCCCTGCCGAAAAGCCAAGGATTGCCCTGTGCCTTTGGTGACACGGGGGTAGGATGGGAATCCTGTACCCAGGGGTCTGTCAGGGCACAGGGTAGGTCACAGGACAGAGTGTTTATGAGACCAGTTACCCATGTTCCTTTCATGTTATGAGGATTTCCAGTTTACATTTATGACACACGTGACCAAATAATTTCTATTTTAAAAAGATGCTGCTATTAATTTGGTACATCAAATATTCTATACTCTATGCTTTCCTTTGAATTATTAGCAATAAACTGCAGTTGCAGTCTTTGATTTGTGTACTAAATCATACTGGGCCCCTCTCAACTGACTTTCTTTTGCAAGATGTAAGTAGCTGCTTTTAGAATTAATCTAACATAGAAGCATTGTAAGCTACGCTGCTCTTGTGTTTAAAAGCCTGAGGTCTGGTCGCCTGGAATCCTTGGGCAGCTCCACTTAAAATACTACATTTTTATCTTCTACCTCCCTGTAAGGATTTGAGTATTTCTTAACTTGAATTTCTCAATATAATAATTTGCTCAGACTTTCAAAATGTCAATTTGGAGTTGCGTGAAAAGGAAATATGGTAAGTAAATGTTTGCAGAGTATGAGAAATGAGAATTTGAGAGTTAAATAAACATTGCTTCTGAAAGCTACACCTGTAAGGCAGCCTTCAAAATACAGGTCTCATCCAGAGGTCTGTGGCAACACTCGCATTCACTCACACTTTCCTTTTACTGTCAACTATTCAAAAATGCTGGGCATTCACACTTCAAAATATCATGCGAGCCATCATATTTTCCTACTCATGAAGGACATCTGGTGGCAAAGTGAAAAACTAATACATAAATCTGTTTCCAGAGAAATTTTCCACACTGTAACCCAAGCAGCAAACCTGTTACTTGTGTGTGTGTGCCTCAGACTTTTCTCACCAGCTCACATCTTTATCATCCAAGGATTTAGACGGGTTATGTTATATCAAGCCACAGAATCTTTAGAAACATCCATAAGATTCATTTTTGAAATGTTCATTGGTTAACTGACATGGGCAGACTAAACTTTAATTATTTTTATTTTAACTGAGTTAAACAATGCTTAACACAGTCCCATGACTAGCTCTACTATCCCTGGAGTCTGGTTCCAAGAAATCACCGAACATTAAGTCCCACTGGGCGGTGCCTGAGGTCTCTGAGCTCCACCCGTCTGTGGTTCCCTCTGGATGTGTCCCTTGGGTGTCAACCAGGAGGTCCCGTGAAAATATGACATGATTTTACTCCCAATCCTTTTCACTGGTAGAGCTGTAAGCAGTGATGTGGGGGCGGGGGGCAGGGAAAACCACACTGTACTGGGTAAAATCAGGTTAAAATGAAAACCAAGGCCATCTTTGAAAGAGGACGAGGAAGTCTGAGATGTGTACCAGTGGGAAAGCACATGTTGACACTAACTGGGACTGTTGTTTAGTTGCTCCGTTGTGATCGACTGTTTGCAACCCCATGGACCGTAGCCCACCAGGCCCTTCTGTCCATGGGATTTCCCAGGCAAGAATACTGGAGTGGGTTGCCGTTTCCTTCTCCAGGGGATCTTCCCATCCCAGGGATCAAACCCACATCTCCTGCATTGGTAGGCAGATTCTTTACCACTGAGCCACACAGGAAACTTGATACTAATTACCCAGCCTGTATTCATTCATTCATTCATCTGACAAATATTTGAATGACATATATTGAACAGCCACATGTGCCAGGCTCTGTTCAAGGTTTGGGGACACCAAAGAGTCAGATTTTAGAAGGAGAAGATTGACAATAAACAGAATAACTAAGAAAATATATTCAGGTAGGCAGGCTATTGTCTCTGTGATTTCTTTTTTTCGCTCTCAGTATTCCACCTGTGAGTATGTTTCTGTACACTGCAGAGGGGACTTTGCAGACAGAATTAAGTTTGCTAAGCGGAAAGTAGGAAGAGTATCCTGTAGTAACCAGGTGAACCCAATGTAATCACAGGGGTCCTAAAAAGCAGAAGAGAGGGCTTCTTCCCTGGTGGTCCAGTGGTTAAGAATCCACCTTGCAATGCAGGGGACACCAGTTTGATCCCTGGTCCGGGAAGATTCCACAGAGCAACGAAGCCTGTGCGCCCCAATGACTGAAGCCCACACACTGCAGCTACTGAAGCCCAAGCACCTAGAACCCGTGCTCCACACAAGCGGAGCCACTGCAATGAGGAGCCCGCACGACGCAGGGAAGAGCAGACCCCTCTTGCCACAACTAGAGACAGGCCTGAGTGCAGCAATGGAGGCCCAGCGCAGACTAAATAAATACTAAAATAGATACATAAATCTTTATTTATACAAAGAGCAGAAGAGGGAGGAAGATGAAATAGAGCAGCCTGCAAGGGACTGGCACCGCCTTGCTGGCTTCGAAGGTGAAAGAGCCAAGACCCATGGGCGCAGGCGCCTCTAGAAACGAGGGCAGGTCTCAGGCGACAGCAAGAACAAGAATCTAATTCTGGTTTCTGTCAGCAACCTGAACGATCCTGGGCGCGGTTCTCACCCAGAGACTCCAGGAGGGAGCCCTGGGTAGCTGGGTCCTTGATGTCAGCCTTGGGGTTGGGCGGGGGGGTACCCCAGAGCAGAGGAACCAAGCCCACCAACGGCCCACCTACACAACTGTGAAGGTAATAAGTTTGTACGGCTTTAAGCCACTGATGCTGTGGAATTTTCTCTCACGACAACAGGAAACTAGAAAGTATGTAGTACAGTGACAAGGGCCATGGGAAAAAACAGACAAGGGAGAGGGCGTGGGGAGCGGGGACGGCAAGGAAAGGCTTCATCGAGAAGGGAACCCTTGAGTCTGGACCCAGCAGAGGAAAAGAGAATCAGCCTCGAGGCTATCTGGGTGAAGAGATTTCGGGGCAGTGGGGAAACGGGACGTGCAAAGGCCCTGAGGCAGGGGCATGCCTGTTGTGTCTGAGCAAGAACACGGAGGCCAACAAGGCCAGCCCAGAGGAGAGAGGGGATGACAGTGTAAAACTGCGTCAGGTCCTCAGGGCTCAGTGGAGGGGCAGACATAGGGAACAGACTTACGGACACAGTGGGGGAAGGACAGGGTGGGACGAACGGAGAGGGTAGCGTTGACACATGTACATTACCAGGTATAAAAGAGACCGCCAGTGGGAATTTGCTGTACGATGCAGCGTGCTCATGCCCAGTGCTCTGTGGCAATCTGGGTGGGGGGATGGGGCAGGGGGTGGGAGGAAGGTTCAGGAGGGAGGGGACACATTTACTCCTGTGGCTGATTCATATGGACAGATGGCAGAGACCAACACAACCAGGTAAAGCGATTATCTTCCAATTAAAAATACATACAATTTCGTAAAACTCCAAAAACAAATGCATCAGAACCCCAAGGAGGTGCTATTTATAATGGCAATGGGCCTGATCACTTTCATCCATCTCTTTTCTCTCTTTTTCAGATGGGGTGAACTCTGCTGTATGTCCTGCAGCTCAAAGACTATCATCTCCACTCTACCAGAGCCCATCTGGTAAGTTTTTTTATTTCGGTAATTGTATTCTTTCCATTTGGTTCTTTTTTTTTTTTTTTTTATAACGTCTGTTTCTTTGCTGAGATTTTCTGCTTTTTCATTTATTTCCAGGGAATTTGTAATTGACTGTGGAAGCATTTTTCAGGACAGCTGCTTTTACAGCCTTGATGATTTGGGTGAGATGAGGTCATCTGACATCTGAGTGATCCTTGAGGTGGTGCTGGTCAGTAAGTTGGGGCTTTCTTGATTCTTGGCCTGGCAGGTGGTTTGGGGGATTTTGAACAGGTTTTCTGTGGGGCTTTGTTTGTTTTGGTGTATTTTTGTTTTGCATCCTGGGCACTCTATTCTGTCTTCAGTCTCTGTGCGTGTGCACTAAGTCACTTCAGTCATTCCCTGGACTGTGGCCTACGGACTGTAGTTCGCCAGGCTCCTCTGTCCATGGGATTCTCCAATCAAGACTACTGGAGTGGGTAGTCTTGCCCTGCCCTCCTCCAGGAGATCTTTTCAATCCAGGGATCAAACCGGCATCTCTTATGTCTCCTGCATGGGCAGGTGGGTTCTTTACCACTAGCGCCACCTGGGAAGCCCACAAGGCTCTGGGTCCTATTTACGTCTTTTATCAGGCAGTTGCCCTGCCTAGGTCTAGCGGGCAGGGACTGGCCTCCTTTTGTAGGCATGGCTGGTTCCAATGGCAACTTAGTTTTCAGAGGCTTTGTGCTATCATCATCATCTGCATGGTTTCTCCAGTGCTGTGGAGTGCCCTCATCCGTGTTAGCGCTGCCTGAAGGGCCAGTCTTCCCCATATAGACCCCTGGGTGTCTCTCTGCGGGGCGAGAGTCCTTTGGAGACAAGGAATCTCTCTTAGAGTCAACTTTTAGATACCCATATACTAATGATCCGGAGAAGGCAATGGCAACCCATTCCAGTACTCTTGCCTGGAAAATCCCATGGACGGAGGAGCCTGGTGGGCTGCAGTCCATGGGGGCGCTAAGAGTAGGACACGACTGAGTGACTTCACTTTCACTTTTCACTTTCCTGCATTGGAGAAGGAAATGGCAACCCACTCCAGTGTTCTTGCCTGGAGAATCCCAGGGACGGGGGAGCCTGGTGAACTGCTGTCTATGGGGGCTCACAGAGTCAGACACGACTTAAGCGACTTAGCAGCAGCAGCAGCATACTAGTGATCTGCAGTCAAATGTTGGTTCCAGGACGGTTCCCACCAACGATCGCATGAGTCATTTTTATTGTTGTCATTGTGATATGGAGTCGGTGATTTAATTGATTTTAACAAATTCCATATAGTCACAAACACAAATAAAGGTAGCTTAATTAAAACACAGTTAAGGACAAAATAGGAAGGACTTCCCTGTGGTCCAGCGGTTAAGAATCTACCTGCCAATACACGGGACACAGGTTGGATCCCTGATCCCAGAAGATTCCGCATGCCATGGGGCAACTAAGCCTGTGATCCACACCTACTGGGCCTGTGCATCTAGAGCCTGTGTTCCTCAACAAGAGAGGCCACTGCAATGAGAAACCCAAGCGCCGTAACCAGAGAGTAGCCCCCACTCGCCACAACTAGAGAAAGCCCACGTGCAGCAACAAAGACCCAGTCCAGTTCAGTTCAGTTGCTCAGTCATGTCCGAATCTTTGCGACCCCATGGACTGCAGCACACCAGGCCTCCATGTCCATCACCAACTCCTGGAGCAGCCAACAAATAAAGAAAGAAATATTTTCTTTAAAAAAAAAAGGAAAATCAAAAATTACTAGATTGGAACCAAGTCATCAGGCAGGTATCTAAAATCATAACAGAAATTAAGCACTGTATTTAGCTCAGAGATGCCTCGGGGGCAAGACAAAAATGGAAATGGTGGGTTATATTGTTCTCAGAGTCGAGTAGAAAAATGCAATGGTATCTGGAGAAAATTTTCTTGCACTGAATCCTCGGAGGGCTTTTTAATGTAGTTCCTTCTAGAAATCACTCCTCTGCCTGTTGATGACTGTATGCTCATTTCTCCTTTGATGGAATAAGCCAAATCTGCTCCAGTAAGATTTGTACTTTATATTCCAAAAGCAAGCAGGCACTGCTGTTTGGGATTCCATGTGGGGTTTTGTATGGTGTCTGAAACGCACCAGGGAGTTACTGCTGCTGCTGCTGCTGCTGCTGCTCAGTCGCTTCAGTCGTGTCCGACTCTGTGCGACCCCATAGACGGCCTCCCACCAGGCTCCCCCGTCCCTGGGATTCTCCAGGCAAGAACACTGGAGTGGGTTGCCATTTCCTTCTCCGTTGCATGAAACTGAGAAGTGCAAGTGAAGTCACCCAGTCGAGCCCGACTCTTGGCGCTCCCATGGACTGCAGCCTACCAGGCTCCTCCATCCATGGGATTTTCCAGGCAAGAGTGCTGGAGTGGGGTGCCATTGCCTTCTCCGCTAGCAGTGTGCAAAGAAATCGTGTCTACGTTTGAGTACAATTTCTACACGTATTTTTCCACGACAAGAATGCAGGAAAGGGCAGAAATTTCAAACACACCTGAAGTACTTTTACCCAGTATGTTTCTTGTTAAAGAATCACTGAAGTGCATGATTTCTATACACCCTGACCGCTCTGTGTTTACAAAGCCAACAGCCCACGCAGGCCCCTGGCTACCTAAGCTCACGTGACGAGATTGGGGAACAAGAGGTCGATGAAAGATCTTGCTGAACAAAAAATTTTCACCAAATCTCATGCAGAGGCTAGTGAATTTACCCTGTAAGCAACTGAACTAGGGTGGTAGACAGAGCAAGTCACAAATCAATGAATTTTCAGTCGCCCTCCGGATACGCAGCCTGGTTAGTGCGGGCAACAATCACCACATCTCACTGTTACCTGGTCTGAAATCAAGACTGTAAGCTTTTTTTTATCCCAGCCCTTAGCACAGTGCCGGGCACATAGTAAGGTGCTAAGTCAACATTTATTCAGTGATAGAATTTTATTGGTTAACAGCTTGGGTGGGAAAAGAGAATGCCTGAGACATTCTCCCATCACACGCTTTCTCTACCATGAGAAGATCTCAAAACATAAGAAATTATGTGCATTCATAATAGTTAAACTAAACTGTAGCCAACGATAATAAATATTACACTATTCACTAAATATAAGCAAAATGTCAGAGCTTTAAGACAACATGATTCTCTTCCCACACAGACATTAGCATGGGATCACCAAAGCTAATTTTAGCAATCACCTCTACTCCTTAAATGTGTATAAATCACACTCATAAAAATGAGACTTTCATACAGAAATAAAACTAAAATTTGCCAATACACCTCAGAGTAAAAATGTTATTTAAGGATTAGTAAAACATTTATTTTCCTAGCATGTGAATAGGACACTTGTTCTCCTAATTTTCCTTCACGTCCCTCACCAGAACTGAAGCTTCTGACATCTGGAACAGATTCTTTCAGATGCACACATACACCTGTTTCAAATTCAGACGCCCCAAAATCAATGCAAAAAGAGACCTTCCAGACAACACCAGTGGGTCAGGCCTCCTGTCAACCATGCACTTGGCTAAGGAAAGAAAGCCGTCTCTCCCCGCCATGAGACGGGAGCGGAAGGGGAGATTTTGTAAATGCTGCTGTACTCTGCTGGATCCCTCAGTTGTGTCTGACTTTTTGCAACTCCATGGACTATAGCTCACCAGGCCCCTCTGTCCATGGAATTCTCCAGCAAGAATACTGGAGTGGGTTGCCAGGTCCTCCTCCAGGGGATCTTCCCAACCCAGGGATCGAACCCAGGTCTCCCGCATTGCAGGCGGATTCTTTACCTTCTGAGCCACCAGGGAAGCCCATTCAATTAATGAAATGACCGCATTATCACTTACAGGCTCATGGAAGCATGGGGTTCACAGTAAGCCTTTTACCGTAATTACCTTAGTTCTAGGTCCTTTTCTCTTTTTATCAGAGAAACTCAAGACACATTCTTTTCAAGACTGCTGCGTTCTAGTTATGCAAGAATCAGTGCTAGAGGGCGCTTTCCTGGTGGTCCAGTGGTTAAGACCTTGAGCTCCCAATACAGGGGGCCAGGGTTCAATCCCTGGTCAGGGAACTAAGATCCCATATATTGCAGCAAAGCATGCATGCTGCAACAAAGACCAAGAGCAGCCAAAATAATTAAATAAAATTATATACATATATATAAATATATAAAAATCAGTGCTAGAAACCCACTGTACAACCTAATGCCTCTGGTTAACCATACCCTCTGTGTTTTTGTATGTGTGTGTGTGTGTGTGTGTGTGTGTGTGTGTTGTGCTTAGTCGTGTCTGACTCTGCAACACTATAAACTGTCACCTTCCAGGCCCCTCTGTCCATGGGGATTACCCAGACAAGAATACTGGAGTGGGTTACCATTGCCTACTCCAGGGAATCTTCCCGACCCAGGGATCAAACCCAGGTGCCCCAGGTCTCCTGCATTGGCAGGCAGATTCTTTGCCTCTGAGCCATCTGGGATTTCCGTAACCATACCCTCAGTTCAGTTCAGTCGCTCATTCGTGTCCGACTCCTTGCAACCCCATGAATCGCAGCACGCCATGCCTCCCTGTCCATCACTAACTCCCAGAGTTCACTCAGACTCATGTCCATTGAGTCAGTGATGCCATCCAGCCATCTCATCCTCTGTCATCCCCTTCTCCTCCTGCCCCCAATCCCTCCCAGCATCACAGTCTTTTCCAATGAGTCAATTCTTCGCATGAGGTGGCCAAAGTACTGGAGTTTCAGCTTCAGCATCATTCCTTCCAAAGAAATCCCAGGGCTGATCTCCTTCAGAATGGACTGGTTGGATCTCCTTGCAGTCCAAGGAACTCTCAAGAGTCTTCTCCAACACCACAGTTCAAAAGCATCAATTCTTCAGTGCTCAGCCTTCTTCACAGTCCAACTCTCACATCCATACATGACCACTGGAAAAACCATAGCCTTGACTAGACAGACCTTTGTTGACAATGTAATGTCTCTGCTTTTGAATATGCTATCTAGGATGGTCATAACTTTCCTTCCAAGGAGTAAGTGTCTTTTAATTTCATGGCTGCAGTCACCATCTGCAGTGATTTTGGAGCCCCCCAAAATAAAGTCTGACACTGTCCCCATCTATTTCCCATGAAGTGATGGGACCGGATGCCATGATCTTAGTTTTCTGAATGTTGAGCTTTAAGCCCACTTTTTCACTCTCCTCTTTCACTTTCCTCAAGAGGCTTTTTAGTTCCTCTTCACTTTCTGCCATAAGGGTGGTGTCATCTGCATATCTGAGGTTATTGATATTTCTCCCCGCAATCTTGATTCCAGCTTGTGTTTCTTCCAGTCCAGCGTTTCTCATGATGTACTCTGCATAGAAGTTAAATAAGCAGGGTGACAATATACAGCCTTGACGTACTCCTTTTCCTATTTGGAACCAGTCTGGTGTTCCATGTCCAGTTCCAACTGTTGCTTCCTGACCTGCATACAGATTTCTCAAGAGGCAGGTCAGGTGGTCTGGTATTCCCATCTCTTTCAGAATTGTCCACAGTTTATTGTGATTCACACAGTCAAAGGCTTTGGCATAGTCAATAAAGCAGAAATAGATGTTTTTCTGGAACTTTCTTGCTTTTTCCATGATCCAGCGGATGTTGGCAATTTGATCTCTGGTTCCTCTGCCTTTTCTAAAACCAGCTTGAACATCAGGAAGTTCACAGTTCATGTATTGCTGAAGCCTGGCTTGGAGAATTTTGAGCATTACTTTACTAGCATGTGAGATGAGTACAATTGTGCGATAGTTTGAGCATTCTTTGGCATTGCCTTTCTTTGGGATCGGAATGAAAACTGACCTTTTCCAATCCTGTGGCCACTGCTGAGTTTTCCAAATTTGCTGCAAATTTGGAAATCCCCATGGACAAGGGGCCTGGAAGGTGACAGTTTATAGTGTTACAGAGTCAGACACGACTAAGCACAACACACACACACATACAAACACACAGAGGGTATGGTTAACCAGAGGCATTAGGTTGTACAGTGGGTTTCTCGCACTGATTTTTATATATTTATATATATATATATATAATTTTACTTTTATTTAATTACTTTGGCTGCTCTCGGTCTTTGTTGCAGCAAACCATACCCTATCATGCACTTAAAGTTTTACTGAGGATAGATCTCATGGTCTGTGTTCTTACCCAGAAAAGGAAAGGAAGAATGTATGGAAACTTTTGGAGGTGGTGGAAACGTCTTTGACCTTGACTGTGGTGAAGTTTCCATTGGTGTCTGCACGTGTCCAAACTCATCGAACTGCTTATACTGAATAGGTGCAGCTCTGTGTAGGCCAGCTATACTTCAAAAAAGCTGGTTTTTTCAAAAGTGATCTGAATGATATGTTGAGACATATCAGACAGGATCGTGAGGAATTCAGACCATCAAAGGATAAAGGATAAACCACCCCAAAGGGTTTGAACCAAGGAAAACTGACTCTGATACTGTATTTTAAGCTATTTAATAGGCTGCTTTGCAGAGCATAAAAATAGGAAGGCCCAGAGGGGAATATTGAGATAAGCCAGGTAAGCTGCACCCAAATTTGTGGCCTATGGAAACTGTGAGATAATAAATGTTTGTTGTTTTCAGCTGCTAAATGTTGAGGCGATCTGTAGCAACAGAAAACTAAAATGGATAAGAATGTGAGGAACAGAAATCTTGATCAAAAGAAAGCTAGAGAACTATGGTTAGGATTGACAGTGTTAAGTAACCAACTTCCTGAGACATCTCAACTCAACGGGGTCAAAATGTAAACCATCTTACATTTGTCCAGCCTTATGCCTTCCACTGTTCTCTGTCCAGTCCCCATTGGCCCTTCCTTAACACAGCTGCGCAGATTTCGTCACTTGCCACTCACTTTCAGTTGAGAAGCTCACACAGTTTAGCACTTCAGCGTCTTTACTAAAAAATGTCAAGCTAAGATTTTGAAGGAGCATCCCACACCCATTATTGGATCCACAGTCTGCATAACCAGTGGTCAAAACCTTACAATAATGTTTCACCAATCTTATGGTTACCGAAAGGGGAAGAAGGGAGGGATAAATATTAGGAGGCTGGAATTAACATATACACGCTACTGTGCATAAAAATGGGCTTCCCCATTGGCTCAGCGGTAAAGACTGTTTGCAGTGCAGGAGACGTGGGTTCAATCCCTGGAACGAAGATCCCCTGGAGGAGGACATGGCTACCCACTCCAGTATTCTTGCCTGAAAAATTCCATGGTCAGAGGAGCCTGGCAAGCTACAGTCCATGGGGTCAGAAGAGAGTCTGGCACAACTTAGGAACTAAACAACAATTTATAAAATAGATAACCAACAAAGATCTATAGCAAAGGGAATCAGTTAGATATACATCTGTAATGAATGAAGTGAACTGAAGTGAAAGTCGCTCAGTTGTGTCTGACTCTTGGTGACCCCGTGGACTATACAGTCCATGGAATTCTCCAGGCCAGAATACTGGAGTGGGTAGCCTTTCCCTTCTCCAGGGGATCTTCCCAACCCAGGGATTAAACCCAGGTTTCCCACATTACAGGCGGATCTTCACCATCTGAGCCACCAGGGAAGCCCAAGAATACTGAGGTGGGTAGCGTATCCCTTCTCCAGGGGATCTTCCCGATCCAGGAATGGAACCGGGGTCTCCTGCATTGCAGGCAGATTCTTTACCAACTGAGCTATGAAATACAACATTGTAAATCAACTATATTTCTTTATAAAATTTAAAACTTTTTAAAGTTATAGCAAAAAAATGTGTTTTATAAAGGGTATCTCACAGAACATTATAACTGCTCAGCATATTCTTCAGAATTCTGCCGAAACAAAACCCAAAATCTACTGTTTTTATTTTCCCTAGAATCCATTTTAAGTATAACTAAGAACAGTGCTCAACCGTATAATAAAGTTGTGTGTTTCCTCCTTCTTGATCATCTGCCTTTTAAAACGTTCCCAATCAGAAAACAGGCAGATGTTGAGCATGACTGCCTCACTGCAGGAATGAACAGCTCGGTCTCCTCACTGATGGAAATGCACGTGCCAATTTACTATTGCTTTGATGCACATCTTGACTTGATGAGCATTGATTTCTATTCAGTATCTTGTTTAAAATGCCAGCTTCTTTGATATCTTGCTCCTCTTCCTTTAATATCGCTAATGTTTAAATGGATGTTCATAGGTTTGAAATGATTTCTTAGAGGAGTTAATTCATCCATAAGACAATGAATATTCCATGACTTGAGCCCAAGTTTGCAAAATATCTTGTGTGCCCCTCCTGGTGCTGTATCAATTTTATAATTTAGACGTGTTCAGAAAACCAGGGAGAGGCTGACCTACAGAGATTCTCAAGCACTGTAATTACTGTTTTTATTTCCAAAAATATTTTATTGGCTTCTAAAACTCGTGTGTGTGTGTGTGTGTGTGTGATTTTCAAGCTATTTATCTTCCTCAACACTCTCCCTTATCAGCACCTCAAAGGATGTGGTCTGGTTCTCTGCCGTCCTGTCTATCCTGGGCCTCCCTCTTCCACGGATAAGGATGTGAAGAAACAAACGAGAAAGCAAAGGTGATCCTAAGCAGCTCACGTCCTGCTGGTGGCGGTGATGGGGAGCATCTTTGAGCCACCTGATGCTGCTGCCCTCTGGCAATATCGAAGCTTCTATATACCCAGGACATGTGTTTGGGTATATATATGGGTATATATGGGTATATTTATATGGTGGAGGTGGCGTTCAGATCTGCCCCTGCCTTCGCCATCACTGAGAACCCCTTCAGAAAGGGGTACCATGTGTCTCTCTGGCCCTCAGTCATCTCACCACATTGGGCATCGCTTTGCTGGCCCAGGTACCTCCTGGAGGGCCTTCCTTCCTGCCCTTCATCTGACTTCAGTGCTCCTTGTTATTTATCCATGGAAGCCACTGAAGGTCTTTTCCATACCCTCTGAAGGCCAAAGAGAACTACAGTGAGGCCCCCAACAGCCATCTTCTTTATCCAAACTATGTTAAATCACGGTTCTTACTCACCCTACTGGGCTTCCCCTGTGGCTCAGCGGGAAAGAATCTGCCTGCAGTGCGGGAGCCACAGGAGATGCAGGTTTGATCCCTGGGTCGGGAAGATCCCCTGGAGAAGGGCGTGGCAACCCACTCCAGTATTCTTGCCTGGGAAATCCCATGGACAGAGAAGCCTGGCGGGCTACAGTCCATGGGGTCTCAAAGAGTCAGACACAACTGAAGCGACTTAGCGTGCATACACTCACCCTTCTGGCAAAAGTTAGAAAGGTCTCTGGACTTCCCTGTTGTTACAATGAATCAGAATCCACCTGGCACTGCAGAGGACACCGGTTCAACCCCTGGTCCTGGAATATCCCACCTGCCAGAGAGCAACTATGCCCGTGCGCCACATCTACGGAAGCCCTCACGCCCTGGAGGGCTCTGTGACCAGAGAAGCCACCGCAGTGAGAAGCCCGCACGCCACCGTGAAGAGCAAACCCTGCCTTCCACAACTAGAGAAAGCCTGCGTGCAACAGTTGAAGACCCAGCGCGACCAAAAATTTAAAAATAAATGAATAAATTTTTGTTCAAGTTAGAAAGCATCTCACTTTAGAAATGTCAGGCAGAGGCTCTGCTTCTATGGATACACGTGCTCCTAACCCTGGGGGATACCCAGCAAGCTCCCCCACAAATCCCTTCACCACGCTCCCCTCTGCTCCCAGGGAGACCCCAGAGGAAAATACAAGGTTTCCAGCTTCACAAGCATGAAGCAAAGGAGTGAGACTCCAGCCTTTCCTCCTGCGAGTCATTCATCTCTGCGAGTGACTCTCTGGATGCTCCCCGCATGGGAAAGAGCCCTGCCTCCCTGGTGAGGAAGGGAAAAGCCTCCCCCCACCCAGGGGTCCCCTCTCTGCACTCCTGGGGGGTATGGGGGGAAGACAGGAGTCATGGCTGAGGCTGGTAAGGAGCTGTCTGCTGCCTCCTGAATAATCCTCGAAGGAGCGAATGCCTCTAAATTGCAGGCAGTCGTTGGAAAGGATTGCGTCTCTGTTCTCCGTTTTGGACACATGGTGACTGAGCGAGGAAGACAGTAGAGGTCTCACTTTGTGTGACGGAACCCTCAGAGGCTGTCCCAGGAAAGCGGACAGCATATCCAAAGGCCAAGAAGAGGAAGACCACGACTCCTGATGAGGAAGGACAGCCGTATGTGTGATTTGCAAGGGCTCTAAGATCTGAGTCAAAAGCAGAGGCTAAGGGCACAAAAAGAGACCTAATTGTCTAGAGACCCGCCATGCCCTGTTGCGCTGTGCTGGGCTCAGTCACTCAGTCACGTCCAGCTCTTTGCAACCACATGCCCGCCAGGCTCCCCTGTCCATGGGATTCTCCAGGCAAGAATACTGGAGTGGGTTGCCATGCCCTCCTCTAGGGGATCTTCCAGACTCAGGAATCAAACCTGTGGCTCCTGCATCTCCTACACTGTAGGCAGATTCTTTGCTGCTGAGCCACCAGGGAAGCCCCAAGTATGCCCTACTGAGGAGTAACAATTATGTACCATTGGTGGAGCACAGTTGTGGAAGAGTTTTTTGCAAAGGAGTGACAAGATTCTGTTTGCAGGTTAGAAGGGTGGCTCTGCGGGCACTGTGGTGGGTAGATCATCTTGATGTGTCCGGAATTAAGAGGAAAGGAAAGTCGGGTGTCCTCACGTCTCATGCTTGAACTGGAGGAATGGCAGGTGTGATGGAGGTGAATAGAGTGAGGAAGACGCCAGCTTTGACCCATTGGTTTCTGACTTGAGGAATGTGGTGGAGAGCACAGGTATTTCCGGAGGTGGGGTTCAGCAGCAGATGAGCTCCGCTCTGGACGTGTTGCATTGGAGGCTCTCATAGGGTGTCCACATGGAGCTGCCTCGTCGTAAAACCATTTCGGTGTCATTTCAGGGGCTCTGAGGAGCTCCAGTACCACAGTTCTTTATGTCTCAGCTCAGGAAAGGATTCAGCAAGAGGCTAAGTGATAGATAAGAAGTGATTTACCAGAATGGGACGCTCGTGAGGTTTACAAGCAGCCAGGTGAGAAATATCATGCCCCTAGAACTTACTGGGCTACAGTTTCACAATCAAAGGAAAAGTGGGGAGGGGAGAAGACTTTCTTTGTCTTTCTTGAGTGGACCTCATGCTTCCATCATCTGCTCTGCCTCCAGGTTGAGCAGGGGAGTTTTCTTGTCCCCACATGGTCAAGCTAGGTCCACAGATTGTTTTTCTCTGTGGGCAGAGAGCATGTCCTAGGGGTCCCTGACTTACTGAGCTCCTTGGGCAGCATGTGGAGCTCCTGCCACCATTATTGCACTGTTTGGGGGCACGTCTTGGGCTTCTGCGGCCTGGTTTTGTGGCTAAGCAAGTCCGCTTGGCTCTGTGATTAAGCAAACCTGCTCTCTTGAGTGATCGTTGACTTCCAGGGGTCGCCCATATTTCTCCCACTTACACTCCCCTGGTGTAATCACCTCCTTTATCCCTGTACTCTGTCCCTGTCATTCCCCCTCCAGGTGGTCACTCTTTTTGCTCACAAGGGGGTGAGGGGTGACTTGAGCGACCATCAGCTGTCTCCTGCTGGGGTGGGCAGAGGCCTGCTGGGGAGGAGTAAACACCGGGCTGACTGTCCCTTCTCTGCTGGGAGAACTGCAAGTCGGTGTCCCTCTGGGGAGCATCACCCTCTTAGCCCTCTTAGTTGATACGTATTAGAGGACGAGTCTACAGAAAGATTGGAGAAGGCAATGGCACCCCACTCCAGTACTCTTGCCTGGAGAATCCCATGGATGGAGGAGCCTGGTAGGCTGCAGTCCATGGGGTCACTGAGGGTCAGTCATGACTGAGCGACTTCACTCTCACTTTTCACTTTCATGCATTGGAGAAGGAAATGGCAACCCACTCCAGTCTTCTTGCCTGGAGAATCCCAGGGACGGGGGAGCCTGGTGGGCTGCTGTCTATGGGGTCAAACAGAGTCGGACACGACTGAAGTGACTTAGCAGCAGCAGCTACAGAAAGATAGAGATGAAAAGAAATCCCTCAATGAGCATTAGAAAAGTCATTAAAAGAGATTATAACCATAATTTTGAAGATCCAAACCGCATTTCCCCCAGATAGATTTTAAGTCCGCAGGAGGGTCGTTTAAGGCTTCAATCTGTTTCTTTTTGCTTAGGCTCAGAATCTCAGTGTTTTATGTTTGAGGGTCTGTGGAGTCTTATCTCACTCATAGATTTAATCTGCTCTTTTTTCCTTTTCTGTTAATATCCTTTGGTGGTATGGGAGGCTTCCTTGTCCCTTGAGACACCAAGTGGCCCCTGATTTAGCCAATAAGTCCCTTCCATTAAAGAAACAGGACAACCAGGCACAAGCAGAAGGGAATATAGGAACAACTAGCCATGGAGGTTGCAGAAAAGGGGTCCCAGGATAAAAGGGGGGGGTCCCGGGATACAAGGGGGGTCGTCCCGGGATACAAGGGGGGTCCCAGGGAGGTGTGCCTGGTGTCTGGGGCTTTCCCTCTGCCAACCCCCCGGACGCTTGCAAAGGGCACACGGGTCACAGTCTTTCCCGCAGTGTCCTCTGTCCACACAGGGCACACTAACTTGTCCGGGTACCCGTGGGCCGCGAGGTCCACCGTGGCCAGCCAGACTGGCCCAGGAAGCCTGGGCTCCCCTGTGGCGGGCTCTGAGAGGATGAAGCCATCTTCACCTCGTGGGCCTTTTGCTTGTCTCTCTGGGTGTGTTCACCCTCTTTGGCCATATCCCTATTAATCTTGGGGCTTCCCTGGTGGCTCAGATGGTAAAGAATCTGCCTGCAATGCAGGAGACCTGGGTTCGATCCCTGGGTGGGGAAGATCCCCTGGAGAAGGGAATGGCAACCCACTGCTATATTCTTGCCTGGAGAATCCCATGGACAGGGGAGCCTGGCGGGCCACAGTCCATGGGTCACAGGCACAACTGAGTGACTCACACTTTGACTTTCTTTCTATACTGAAAACTGAAGATGCCAATTGGAGTAAATCGCTCATGGGGTTCTGAGGACTGGCAGTGCTTTTTGAATCCTTTTTTCATCTGATGTCTGGAGCAGACTGGGCTATGAAATGCGTAGCCCAAAGGGATTTTGGCACTGGAAGGAAACTTTTGGATAGCTTTTTACTGCTCCAGTGAAAGCTGCTGCTGCTGCTGCTAAGTCGCTTCAGTCGTGTCGAACTCTGTGTGACCCCATAGACGGCAGCCCACCAGGCTCCCCCATCCCTGGGATTCTCCAGGCAAGAACACTGGAGTGGGTTGCCATTTCCTTCTCCAATGCATGAAACTGAAAAGTGAAAGTGAAGTTTCTCAGTCGTATCTGACTCTTAGCGACCCCATGGACTACAGCCGACCAGGCTCCTCCATCCATGGGATTTTCCAGGCAAGAGTACTGGAGTGGGGTGCCACTGCCTTCTCCGGGTGAAAGCTGCTAAATTCATGAAAATGGTTGCTCCAGCAAGGGCTGTCTCAGAGGTAGGAGCCAAGACCCCAGTCACTGCTGTTACAGGAAAAGCCCACGTTGACAGAGCCCTCACTGACCAGGGGGTCGCCCAGCCCCAGCAGGTCACACAGCACACTGGGTGGGGAAGAACGCTGTCCCCGAGGCAGACTCACAATGGAATCACCAGATAAGTTTTATTGATAGAGATAGATGGGACCATATGATTGATAGTTTAGTAGATGGCATGAAAAAGCTTTTTCACAATTATGAAAAAGTGAAAGAAGTCCAATAGGGACCAGATGAAAATCCTTCAGTTTTTTAAGGGAGATTAGTGGAGGCTTTAAAAAAGTTCACAAATGTGGATCCTTCCTCCCCTGAGGGACAGGCCCTTTCTGTTACCCATTTCACAGTCCAGTCTGCCCCAGCTATCAGGGGGAAAAAAGACATCCAAAAGACGATTGCCGGTCCTTAGACCCCCATGAGCGATTTACTCCAATTGGCTTATTCCGTTTTCAATAATAGGGATATGGCCAAAGAGGGTGAACACGCCCAGAGAGACAAACAAAAGGCCCAAATGGTGGCAATGGCTTTGTCCACTTAGAAACCAACACAGGGGAGGCCAGGCTCTCTGGGCCGATTTGGCCAAGCTAAACCACATGGCCCGTGGGTACCCAGACAAAATCACTGCACCC
Organism: Bos grunniens; assembly: GCF_055505025.1. Classification (NCBI taxonomy): domain Eukaryota; kingdom Metazoa; phylum Chordata; class Mammalia; order Artiodactyla; family Bovidae; genus Bos; species Bos grunniens. Next base: position 49,300,468 of record NC_141187.1, read on the forward strand.
CGTGTGACAGACGGGACACAGGAGGAAAGACTGGGATCGGTGTGCCCTTTCCAAACAGCCAGGGCACTGGCAGAGGGCTTGTTCCAGATGCCAGTGAGTGATGGGGAACCTTGACCTTTGACGGCTTCACAATCAAAAGACTGACCGGGCCCAAGGTGAGAAGAGGCTCTACCTAGAGGTCTCATCTGCCAACTAATGTCTAAGTGGTCACTGAAGTGATGGGCCACTGAATAAAATTTCTAACAGATGCTGGTGCAGCCTTCTTGGTTTTAACCCTGAGGATTACAAATCTTAACGACTGGGAGTGTCAAGGAAAAGACAGGGGCACACCTCCCTGGGGCCCCCCTTTTATCCTGGAACCCCTTTTCTGCAACCTCCATGGCTAGTTGTTCCTATACTCCCTTCTGCTTGTGCCTGGTTGTCCTGTTTCTTTAATGGAAGGGACTTACTGGCTAAATCAGGGGCCACTGGGTGTCTCAAGGGACAAGGAAGCCGCGCATACCACCAAAGGATATTAACAGAAAAGGAAAAAAGAGCAGATTAAATCTATGAGTGAGATAAAAGACTCCACAGACCCTCAAACATAAAACACTGAGATTCTGAGCCTAAGCAAAAAGAAACAGATTGAAGCCTTAAATGACCCTCCTGCAGACTTAAAATCTGTCTGGGGGAAATGCGGTTTGGATCTTCAAAATTATGGTTATAATCTCTTTTAATGACTTTTCTAATGCTCATTGAGGGATTTCTTTTCATTTCTATCTTTCTGTAGACTCATCCTCTAATGCATATCAACTAAGAGGCTAAGAGGGTGATGCTCCCCAGAGGGACACCGACTTGCAGTTCTCCCAGCAGAGAAGGGACAGTCAGCCCGGTGTTTACTCCTCCCCAGCAGGCCTCTGCCCATCCCAGCAGGAGACAGCTGATGGTCACTCAAGTCACCCCTTACCCTCTTGTGAGAAAAACGAGTGACCACCTGGAGGGGGAATGACAGGGACAGAGTACAGGGATAAAGGAGGTGATTACACCAGGGGAGTGTAAGTGGGAGAAATATGGGCGACCCCTGGAAGTCAACGATCACTCAAGAAAGCAGGTTTGCTTAACCACAGAGCCAAGCAGGCTTGCTTAGCCACAAAACCAGGCCGCAGAAGCCCGAGACGTGCCCCCAGTGTAATAATGGTGGCAGGAGCGCCAAATGCTGCCCAGGGAGCTCAGTAAGTCAGGGACCCCTAGGACATGCTCTCTGCCCACAGAGAAAAACAGTAATTTGTGGACCGAGTGTGACCATGTGGGGACAAGAAAACTCCCCTGCTCAACCTGGAGGCGGAGCGGATGACGGAAGCATGAGGTCCACTCAAGAAAGACAAAGAAAGTCTTCTCCCTCCCCACTTTTCCTTTATTATAAAACTGTAGCCCACTAAGTTCTAGGGGCATGATATTTCTCACCTGGCGGCTTGTAAACCTCACGAGCGTCCCATTCTGGTAAATCACTTCTTATCTATCACTTTGCCTCTTGCTGAAGAGCTGAGACATAAAGAACTGTCTTACTGGAGCTCTTTGGAGCCCCCCAGACGACACCCAAACAGTTTCAGTTGGAGTATGCCCTAGTGACACCCGACTAGAGACACTGACTTGGAAGCTGGACTCGTAAGTGTGAGTGCATTAAGTGTAGAGTGACTACACTCAGGATGGAGTTCTAGAGGCCACTGACATTCTAGGAGTAGGATGGGGAAGAGGGAACCAAAAAACACACTGGGAATTATCACTGAGGTGCGTGGGGAGCCAGGAGAATGGTGCCATCTTATTCGATATGGAGGAGACTCCATGCTGAAAACGCTATCGAAGGTGTCATGAGGTGTCGTTTGAAGTGCTTCCCCGGGACGTAACCATCAGAACATCCTTTGAGATCCTAGGGAGGAAATTGCAGAGGGATGGGAACTGGTGTATAAGGTAAGTCCAAGGAAAGTGAAGAAGTAGAGAAGACAGAAGAAGGAGAATGTCTCCTGGGAAGGGAAAATGATTTAATAAAGCTGAAAGTGACTACAGGATCAAGAAAGGATGTGTATGCGGCCAAGAGGGTGTGCTGGTGGGTCTAGTTCAATTCAGAGAAGGGAGAGGAGAGTGTCCTTGAGGGCTTAACTGCAGTTCTTCCTGCTGAGATGACCGTGAATTCTAGAGAATACTGCTACTGTAAGTCATTCAGTCGTGTTCGACTCTGTGTGACCCCATAGACGTCAGCCCACCAGGCTCTCCTGCCCCTGGGATTCTCCAGGCAAGAACACTGGAGTGGGTTGCCATTTCCTTCTCCAATGCATGAAAGTGAACAAGTGAAAGTGAAGTCGCTCAGTTGGGTCCGACTCTTAGCGACCCCATGGACTGCAGCCCACCAGGCTCCTCCATCCATGGGATTTTCCAGGCAAGAGCATTGGAGTGGGGTGCCACTGCCTTCTCCACTAGAGAAGAATACTTCTAAGCTATTCATGGGGCTTGTGCATGCGTGCCAAGTCACTTCAGCCATGTCGTACTCTGTGCAACCCCACGGACTATAGCCCACCAGGCTCCTCTGTCCATGGGATTCTCCAGGCAAGAATACTGGAGTCGGTTGCCATGCGCTTCTCCAGGGGATCTCCCAGACCCAGGGATCAAACCCACGTCTCTTAGGTCTCCTGCTTTGGCAGGCAGGTTCTTTACCACTAGCGCCACCTGGGAAGCACAATCATGGGCTTACTAAAGCTTCATTTACCAGCCTCGCGGGGATGTAAGACTCCAGTAGAATTTTAGTAACCAGAAATTTAATTTCCAACATCTAATTCTTTGCCTAAGTCTCTGTTTTCATCCCAAGAAAATAAATACAGAAGCCAGAAATACCATGTCAGCACGCTGTGAATTCCGTCCATTTCTCCGGCAGCATCACATTCACATCTGGCATTTTGATAAAAACAAGACGCGTCTTTGAAAGCACACCTAACTGTAAAATATTGATCATCTGAATCAACCAGTAACTCTTCCAATATTCTCCCAAACCTCAGTGAGCCCCAGACACTGCCGGGGGAACATAGCCAGTATGGAGATTAGCCACAAGGTCATACTCATCAGTTTCCCAAGGGCACTGCCGACGGAGTGTCTCTCATCTCCACACAATGCCGAGTTTCAGTTCAGTTCAGTCGCTCAGTCGTGTCGACTCTTTAAGACCCCATGGACTGCAGCAAGCCAGGCCTCCCTGTCCATCACCAACTTCCAGAGTTTACTCAAACTCACGTCCATTGAGTTGGTGATGCCATCCAACCATCTCATCCTCTGTCATCCCCTTCTCCTCCCGCCTTCAATCTTTCCCAGCATCAGGGTCTTTTCAAATGAGTCAGTTCTTGACATCAGGTGGCCAAAGTAAATGTTGAGTTTATACCTCCTCAATCTCCAGCTTCCTGCCTCATAAAGGATAGCGGGTGGGAAACTTTTGGCAGAGAAAAGTCTTCATTTTCCTACCAAATCTACAACCTTATCTTCTTCTACTTTTGTCACAATAAAGGAGGTGTCTCTCCTACCCCTGAATCGGGGCAAAATGCCCCGTGTGCACACTGGTCACGCCTCCTTGTGGTCTCCAGGGGCTTGGCTCTCGATTCATCAGCACCAGGTGTCTGCCTCACACCCACAGCATCATCACCACGATCTCCCTATCAGTGACGGGTAACTTTCCCTTTGCCCAAGTGCTTCCGTGTGTTCCACTTCCAAGAGCTTTCCTTCAGTCCCTCCCCAGCACACTCCCCTCCAGCCTCCTCCCCATTTTCCTCTTTCCCCGGATGGCTCTGAATTGTGGTCTTCACCTGCTACATTTCAACACATCCCAGTCGGCTTCCACCCCCACCGTGCACGGTCTTAATGACTACCATCAGCAACATCTACTAATGGTTAGTGTAAATTTGCAGCTATAAAAATCCGTAATACATGCTCAGTCACTAAGTCATGCACCACCTTTGGGACCTCATGGGCTATAGCCCACCCGGCTCCTCTGTCCATGGGATTCTCCATGCAAGAATACTAGAGTAGGTTACCATTTCCTCTTCTGGGGGTCTTCTGACCCACGGATCAAACCTACATCTCCTGCATTGGCAGATGGTTTCTTTACCACTGGGCCACCTGAGAAGCCCTAATACTAACATATTCTTCCTTAAATGAGTATTTACTTAGATCTGACTTCTCAAAACAAAAACTAATTTACTAATTTAGAAACATCATTCTTCACCACTATATATGTAGTCAGTTATGTTGAAAGTGCTTTCATAAAGCTGACAAAGCATCACAGTCTATTTTTGTGAATTCATTTTTCAATCTTACAAGACTGTGTAGATACACAAGCCCTACTGACATCTGCTTGTATCATCCAGAGGTCTGGAACGTGATTTGCAACTGTCAACTACATGATGAAGCTGTCCAAAATCCATGGAGGCAGCTGCATACATTTTGAAACCAGAGTCAAAGTTCTATTTATTCTTCGACAGTGTAAGTGGTGCACATTTTACAGGATTATGGAAGGTAAACCCTCACCCCACCTTCTGTCGTCATTGTTTTGAACTTACCCTACAGAAATTTCTTTCATGGGCTAAGCATTTCCTAAGTTGCTCTGTTCCTAAGATGAAATGTTACATATATTTCTTTATTTTTTACTGAAGTAGAATATACATTCAGGCTTCTCTGGGGCTCAGTGGTAAAGAATCTGTCTGCCAATGCAGGAGACGTGTGTTCGATCCCTGGGTCAGGAAGATCCCCTGGAGGAGGAAATGGAAACCCACTCTAGTATTCTTGCCTGGGAAATCCCATGGACAGAGGAGCCTGGCAGGCTACAGTCCATGGGATTGCAAAAGAGTTGGACACAACTCCGTGACTGAACAATAGCAACAATATACATTCAGAACATGCATATGTCTTAATGTGCTATTGGTGAGTTTTCACATGCTCAGCCCACATGTATAACCAGCACTCAACTCGAAACAACACGATCAGCCTTTAAACCCCACTTCTAGCAGCTGCTCCTCCCAAAGATAACCACAGTCCTGACTTCCAACAGTCTTAGTAGCTTTGCCTGGTTTTGGACTTCATAGAAATGGAATCAGGCAAGACACTGATTTGTGTCTGGCTTGTTTTGCTCAACACTGAGGTTTAAACACCTTATTAATGGGTCTATAATCGTAGGCTAACCTCCACAGCACTGCAGTTCTCATTCAACCATTCAGTAAATATTTGTTGAGCTCCTCATGTGTGCCAGGAACAAATGAATCTTCGTTTCTATAGATAACATTTCAGTGTTCGTTTGTTGATAGAAAGTCAGTAGAGAAAATTTTAGTTTCCTAACATGTCTTTCACAGTGAATTGCTTTGCCAAACTGAATTTCAGCAACCTCCAAAATAACCTCAAAATCAAGATACACATAAGGATACAGGAAATACTTTTTCTTTCAATAGGAACAATGTCTATTTGTACGAATATTCTCAATGTTTACTCAATATTCTCAGTGTTTTCTCTTACAACATTTTGTGACTGAAATATTTTTTTTTTCCAGATTTGTGAATCTAAATTCTTGGGAACACTCAGTTCTCTGGACCAATTTGTTCTGAAGCAGGTGAAGATTCAAGGACACACTGAACTTACCTGTGAAGCCCAATTTTACCACCACTTAGCTGTGCAACTTTAAACAAGCTCCATAACCTCTCTGTGCTGCTTTCTGCGTCTATAAAAAGTAGTAAACCTACATGATTTCTGGAGACTCTCCTAGTGTGAAAATTCTATTAATCTTTGTTAAAAATAAGAACTAATTTCCACAATGGAATATTACTCATCCATGAAAAAGAAGGAAGCCTTCCATTTGTGACAACATGAATGGATCTTGAAAGCATTATGCTAAGTGAAGGAAATCAAAGACAAATATTATATGATATCACTTACGTATAGAATCTAAAAAACAAGACAAAATCAAAACTGAGCTCATACATATGGAATACAGGGAAGAGACTGGTGGTTGCCAGACAAGGGTGGCGGGGAGTCGAGGTGGGGGAAATTGGGTGGAGGGGTGCAAAAGGGACAAGCTTCCAGTTATCAGACAAATCAATCCTGGGACGTGACGCACAGCATGGTGACTGCATATAACGATACTGCATCATGTATCTGCAAGTTGTTGAGAGAGTAGGTCTTAAAAATTTTCATCACAAGAAAAAAGCTTTGTAACTCTGTATTATGATGGATGTTAACTCATCTTATGGTCATCATTTTACAGTATTTACATATGCTGACTTACTATGTTGTATTACCTAAAACAGTGTGCTGTGCTCAGTCGCTACAGGCACGCCCAACTCTTTTGCAACCCTGTGGACTGTAGCCCGCCAGGCTCCTCTGTCCATGGGATTCTCCAGGTAAGAATACTGGAGTGGGCTGCCATGCCCTCCTCCAGGGGATCTTCCCCACCCAGGGATGGAAGCTGCATCTCCTGCATTGGTAGGCAGATTCTTTACCACTGAGCCACCTGGGAAGCCCATTACCTAAAACTAATGAACGTCATGTTAATTATATCTCAACTTTAAAAGACCAATCTCAGATGAGAGGCTTACGAAGTAGTGCCCACTTTCTGTAGAGTAGATGCCTGAAGACAGTACATAAAGAGGATTTGTACACTTGCCTTAGAGAGGTACCTCCCACCAACATCCAAGGAATATCATAGAAATACAGTTTCTTTGGGGCTAACACTCTTGCTATTCAAAGAAGAGCTCCAAAATTATTTTTCCACCTTTCACACTGAGGTGGAAAAATGCAGAGCTCAGTCTGATCACAGTGACAGTGTGCATAAGACAGCATAGCTTTTGCTCTGGAGCATTTTGTAAGTGGCAGGCCTGAGCAATGACAACAATACCACAAAAAAGCTGGGGTCTATTTCCCAAAGAGAAAATAGATCGAATGTACTGCCTGTTTCCTTGGTTCTGTAAAATATTTGATTAATGATCTTTCTCACAAATAAGAACAAAAAATAGCACATTAACATGTTAGTCCTTAGAATTCTCAAGCCTACATTCTTTAAGCTACCACAAAGCTTAAAAATGCAGTAACTAGGGCTTCCCTGGTGGTCTAGCGGTTAAGAATCTGCCTTGCAAAGAAGGGAGACCAGTTCAGTCCCTGGTCCAGGAAGATCCCACTTGCCACAGAGCATCTAAGCCCGAGTGCCACAACTGCTGAGCCGTGTGGTCTAGAGACCCCAAGCTGCAACCACGGAGCCTGCTTGCTGCCAATACTGACCCACGCACCGAGGGCCTGGGCTCCAAAACCAGAGAAGCCTCTGCGAGGAGAAGCCCAGGGCCGCAACGAAGAGTAGCGCCCCATCCCCCGCTTGCTGCACCTAGAGAAAGCCTGTGTGCACCCACAAAGACCCACCCCAGTCAAAAATTAAGTTAATAATTTTACAAAACTCTTTAAAAATGCAGTAACTTAGTAGATGAGTAACTCCGTCATTTCTTCTGCATCCCCTTTCCTATGCATCCTCAAAGAGGAAAACTGGATTGTTCTTCAAGTTTAAGTGGCGATCAATAAAGTGAAGCCAAGGGACTTCTCTGGCAGTCCAGTGGCTAAAATTCCACACTCCCAATGCAAGGGGCCCAAGTTCAATCCCTGGTCAGGGAACTAGATCCCACATGTGGTAATTTAAGATCCCAAGATACGGCACAGCCAAATACATAAATAAAAGTATTTTAAAAATAAAAAAAAAATTAAATGAAGCCAAACGTCTGAAGGATGTTGACAAATAGACTCATATCTGGTCTACTGGTGTCCATGTCTGTTTCTGTCTGAGTTCATGGCCTCATGTGTCTAACACAGATGGGGAGAGAGCAAGACCCAGCACAGAAGCAATCGATACGGGCTCTCTGTCACCTCTGAATGGGAAATTACCAAGGTTTACATCAAACCCCAACTCTATTTTGGGTTTATTTGAGGGAGAAATATATCAACAAGGATTTTTTTTTAACCTCTGCAAAGTAAGTCATTACTTACGTAAAACAAACACCCCAGAAAGGAAAGCTCCACCATCCGTCGCCTGCAGTGGGATTTGAGGAAGCGTGCTGACGCAGCTCAGGCCTCGGGATGCCAAACAACAGCTGAGCTCATCTGTATGCAGTTGGTAAATTTGTAAAAGGTAAACTACAAGAAATGTGGCATAATGACACCATAAGGGGGAAAAAAAAGTCGTTTGTGAGTCCGCTGTTCTTTAAACTCTTTGAATTCTTGCTTCAGCGGCTCTGTTGAGTCACAGCTGTGATCCGTGTTGGCATGAACCAAAAATAACACCGCGAGCTGCAAAGGTTACAGGGTTCGGGCCAGCTTTTTACGGCCACACAGCAGTACCTTTCTGTTGAGTGGAAATGTAACATTTAGCTTGTAAGGGAAATCTTTCTCAAGCAGGTTCTTATTCAGAGTTCTCTCGGGTCTGCCCAGGGTGCTGTTTCTGCTCTGCTGAAAGCAGACGGCCAAGGTACAAAACACAGGAATTGGATGGACACTCTCGTCTTCAAGGGACTTCCACTGAACCTCCAATGCTGGACAAGACCACTGATGGAGAAAATGAAGCGTGTTCCTTAGGCGACACAAAATCAGCTCTACATCTGACTTTGATTAGAAAACATAAACCCTTTTCAGAATCTTTCCCCTTTCTTCCCCTCCTCCCCCCAAAATGGCACTGCTTCAGTTTTTCCAATCATACAGTGATATTTGGAAAGTTCCATGCACTTCCATTAAGAAAAATACAGAGAAGGAAAAAATACATAATGGCCATCTATCATTTTGTATGTGGGACTCAGTTATGGGATTCTCAAAAAAAAAAAAAAAAAGAGAGGGAGAAAATCAACTGTGTGTTACATAAGTAATTTAAGTCTGTGAGAACGATAACTCTATTTTGCTCTAAGAAATGACTTTTATATTCAAGGGCTGATTTTATTTGTAATTTCCCCACTAGGGTTTATTTTCCTCTGACCTTCCTTTCACTCACTTCATCATTAATTTAACACACAGCAATGCAGGAGACGCAGGTTCGATCCCTGATTCAGGAAGATCCCCTGGAGAAGGAAATGGCAACCCACTCCAGTGTTCTTTCCTGGGAAATGTCACGGACAGAGGAGCCTGGCAGGCTATGGTTCTTGGGGTTGCAAAAAAAAGTCAATCATGAGCGACTAAACAACAACAAATTATTAAACACCTATTATGCTCTAGGTGTCTAGATATAGAGGTGAGTGATGTCAGCCCTTGTGAGGGGGAATCGAGTTGGGATGTGAGTCAAAGAATCACAGAATAAGTTTGACAAAACGGTTATGGCCAGGACTCTTCAGGAGAGCCTTGCACTTTAGTGCTTAATGTCCAGAGACTTGAACCCAATCAGGGCGGTCAAGAAAGACACCCATCGTGGGACTTCCCTGGTGGTCCAGTGGTTAAGAATCCACTTTCCAATGCAGGTGATGCGGGTTCGATTCCTGGTCGGGGAACTTAGATCCCACCTGCTGTGGAGCAACCAAGACCACGTAACAGAGCAAGAGACACCTGCAACCAAGAGCCCACATGCCACCACAAAGCCCAAGGCAGCCAAAAAAGAAAAAGAAAGATATCAGCCAGGGGGCAAAGAGCAGTCCGGGTGGTGGACCACTGTTCCTTGGAGCATCTGAAGAACTAGAAACAGGGCTGGTGGAGGCCCAGAGGGAACAGGGGTTGGAGCAGGGGGCTGGAGAGCTGGGTAGGACTCAAAGTCACCGATAAGCACTCTAATCCTTCTCCCAAGACCAGCAGGAAGCCACTGAGGTTGAGCACTGAGTAAGTAGCGGGTGACCTAAGCACATTTCAGTTTTGTGTTTGTCGTATAAACTCACGGTTGAGTCAAAAAACAAAACTCCAGGAGACACAGAGATGAATCATTGTCGTAATTATTAATTATTGCTAGCAATATCCCTAGCAACACACGTTTAAGAATAAACTTGGCACAGGCCAATTGCCTAGCGGCGACAGACGACCATTCTTCTCTTCACGGTCATAGAAAGTTGACCCAAACCCTGGTAACCTTCACCGTGAGTCATGTCAGTTTTGGCCCATCTCAACTCACCTGTTTCCAAAACACTGGGGAGGTGCTCTGGCAAGACAGGTCCAAGGCCCTCCATAGGCCAGTCACGCAAGCAGCCTCAGGCCATGAGCATCTGCAGACGGAGCGTCTGGCGGAAGACGCCAAGGCAAGGGGCAAACCCCAGGAGCCCCGAGTGGTGCCTGCTTCTCAGAGTGGCAGAGCCATAACTGGAGTAGCCCTCCTTCCAGAAAGCATTTTTCATGTTAGGGCTTCTTATGTGCGAAAGGGCCTTCAGACTTCCTGAAACGAGTGAGCAGTCCTGCTGTGGTGACCCTCCACCTTCTACCTTCCCGAGTGTGAATGCACAGAAACCTGCGTGATCACACCGCTGCAGGAAAGGACTTCCCGGGGGTCCAGTGGTTAAGAATCTGCTTGCAATGCCGAGGATGCGGCTTCATCACCTGGTCGGGGAACTAGGATCCTGCATGCCTCGGGGCAACTAGACCTAGGAGCCCCGACTTCTGAGCCTGCTCGCTCTAGAGCCTTTGCACGGCAACTAGAGAAAGCCCGTGTGCCACAAAGACCCAGTACAGCCAAAAAAAAACCAAGACAAAACAGCCCACTGCAGGTCCCGTCCAGAGAAACCCACACCTTAGGATCAGCTTCCTATGCTTTCATCCTCTTCCTTGCCTACCTGCTTCTGTCTAAATCTGCCCAGATGCACATACCCAAGAAAAAAAAAAAAAATTAGCAAAATTCTTACTAAAAAAAAAAATGTGCTTTTAAGATTTGTCAAAATGTTTTGAGACTTAGGTGGGGGAGAATGAGGAGAGGAAGATGTAGGTAAGTCCCTCCTCTCTCTCTCAAGTCCCCTTGCAGAGTCAGTTCGGGCAGAACAGTTCAAGGCAACTATAACAGAAAGGAGAACACAGGAGGTTGAGCAGACCCACAATAGACAATGAACAGAAGAAGAATAAGCACAGAGTAGGCTTCCCAGGTGGCTCAGAAGGTAAAGGATCTGCCTGCAGTGCAAGAGACCAAGGTTCAGTCCCTGGGGCGGGAAGATCCCCTGGAGGAGGAAATGGCAACCCACTCCAGTATTCTTGCCTGGAGAACTCCACAGACTGAGGAGCCTGGTGGGCTCCTTGGGGTCACAAAGAGTCCAACATGACTGGGTGAGTAACACTTTCAGAATCTTCACCCTGTTGTCTCTAGGACTTAGCCCAGCAGGTTCCTTGGTCTGTGGAATTCTCCAGGCAAGAATACTGGAGTGGATTCCCATTTACTCCTCCAGGGGATTTTCCCGATCCAGGGATCGAAGCCACATCTCCAACGCCCCCGGCATTGGCAGTTGGGTTCTTTACCACTAGCGCCACCCGGGAATCCCTTGGGGATAAAATGATGCCACAAATGTGGGGGAAAAAAAAGAAAGAGAGAGAGCTTTGTCAAGTTTACATGTTATATACGTAGTCACAGCCCAGCTCTCCTGATTGGTAACCAGTATCCAAACCAATAAATTCACAGTTCAGGCTTAACAATGGCCATCAGTGATCTCAGCCCCTTTCCTCCGAATTCTTTCCGGTCCCCACCTCCCCACTCCCCCCCCCCCCAACCCTAACTCTACTCTCAGATTCCTTAGGTTTTAGTGTTGCTTCCTTAAGGAGATCTGCCTTGAGGTTTATTCATGTCCTTAACCCCTTAAACTTCTTCAGCTAAAACCCATTGCCACCCTAAAGGTCCCGCCACTGATCTCGCTGCTGTGGAAAGTTTGAAATCACTCGGCGTAAAACCCATTTGAAATGGAACAACCGCAGTCTATTTTAAATGAGATAAGGCAGGCACCAAGTCTTCTATTCACTTCTCTTTCCCTACAATAGAGGCAGAGGGATTTCCTGCCCATTTATAAGGCTATTGTTTTAGGTTTAGGAGGAAGTTGTAAAACAATAAAACAGAGGGGGGGAAAGCTGTCTGATAGGTTTATCCTCAAAGGTAAGGTCTAAACGACCCCTCACTGCAATGGATAGTTTTAAGCCCCCAAAAGTGTCACGTCTGACTTTGCGGTCAGACCTCAGACATCACCACCAAGCCGCTGACTCACCCTCCCAAAGGAAAGGGTGGGGCTGGCAAATGTAAACAGAGAGCAGGACACCTAAGACTGAAGACTTGGGATCCGAACACCCGGGAGGAAGCGGCCCCACCCCAGGAGGGACCATCGGGATGCAGCTCTGGGCTTGACGGAAAGCATTGAGAACCAGCTTGCGTTAAGGTTGCCAGTTTTTAGCTTCAAACACTAGAAACGCTTGCCTGTGAGTCAGCAAACATCTCCTTTTGGTTTCGAGGCTGGAAAGTAGAATTGTCTCAAATTTCTGAAGTTGTTTAGGAGAAAGGATTCTCCTTTCTTACCGGTACCATCAGCCCCTTCACCTCCGGACATCCCTCTCTCCACACTCCAGACCTGCCCATCCTGGGGGCCTGGAAGCAGGTTAACTGGCAGAAGATGCATGGGCATTTCCACAGGCACCCGAGGGGACAAAGACCATGCAGTGTGTACCACCCTCTCCAGGGGGATCTTCGGGGGGCCTCTTAGCCTGGCCTCTCTAAGGACCATCAGCCTGCCAGGGGCCCCATCACACCTCACCCCACAAAGAGGGGTCCAGGGGTCTTATTCAGACTGGCACACCCTGCATACCTCAGAGCACGTGCCTGAACCGAACTTGCCATGTAGAATCTCCCAGGAATGAGGAACTGGAAATCAGAGGCTGCATGTCAGTTTCTGCTTAGGTGGCAAGTTGGAGGGATATGAACGTACATGAGTTGAGAGCCATCTTCTGCCATCTGCGCTGATGCATAGGACCTGACAGTCTATAAACAATAAAGTCCTGTGAAGAGATGAGCCAGAGAGAGAGAGAGAGAGGAAGAGAGACAGAGCAGGAGGGAAGGACAGAGAGAGAGGAAGGGCCCGTCTTGGGATCTGATGACTCTGGTCCTGACTCTCTCCCCCGCCCCTACACCCTTTGGCTTCCCTGTCCCCAGGTTCCGTGAGATAGCCCCACATTCCTGGAATTAACCCTCCCCTTTTATTCCAGCTAAGTCAGGTTGATGTCCGATGTCTACAGCTACAGTGGACCCCAGAGCTGCCTCCGTACACGCGCTTTCCTTTTCTTGGCAACTGCCTCCATTTGCTTTCAACACTCACTTCGCCTCAGTGCCACATACACGCTTTAAGGGGATGTGATTTCAAAACAATACATATGACTCAAGTTTAAGTTAACCAACAGCTACAGGTTTAGACAGGTCTGTATAGTCCTATAAGAAAAGCTATGACAAGCTTTTGAAAGAAAAGCTGCGACCAACCTAGACAGCATATTAAAAAGCAGAGGTATTACTTGCTGACAACCGTCTGTCTAGTCAAGGCTCTGGTTTTTCCAGTGGTCATGTGTGGATATGAGAGTTGGACTATAAAGAAAGCTGAGCACCAAAGAATTGATGCTTTTGAACTACGGTGTTGAAGAAGACTCTTAAGAGTCCCTTGGACAGCAAGGAAATCAAACCAGTCAGTCCTAACAGAAATCAGTCCTGAATGTTCATTGGAAGGACTGACGCTAAAGCTGAAGCTCCAATACTTTGGCCACCTGATGCAAAGAGCTGACTCGTTGGAAAAGACCCTGATGCTGGGAAAGATTGAAGGCAGGAGGAGAAGGGGACGACAGAGGATGAGACGGTTGGATGGCATCACCAACTTGATGGACATGAGTTTCAGCAAGCTCTGGGAGTTGGTGATGGACATAGAAGCCTGGTGTGCTGCAGTCCATAGGGTCACAAAGAGTTGGACACAACTGAGCGACTGAACTGAGTGACTAATAATCAAAACTATGGTTTTCCAGTGGTCATGTACAGATGTGAGAGCTGGACAGTAAAGAAGGCTGACTGCCGAAGAATTGATGTTTTCAAATTGTGGTGCTGGAGAAGACTCTTGGACTCCAAGGAGATTAAGCCAGTCAATCCTAAAGGAAACCAACCCTGAATATTCATTGGAAAGACTGATGCTGAAGCTGCCACCTAATGCAAAGAGCTGATTCATTGGAAAAGACCTTGATGCTGGGAAAGACTGAAAGCAAAAGAAGAAGAGGGTGGCAGAGGATGCGATGTTTGGATGGCATCACTGACTCGATGGACACAAGTTTGAGCAAAGTCCAGGAGACAGTGAAGGAGAGGGGAGCCTGACGTGCTGCCTTCTATGGGGTTCCAAAGAGAAGACCAGACAACAACAACAGGTTTAGGAGTGAACTCAACAGCTGCTGCGGCCAAGGAGAGGTGGTGGTGGTTTAGTCGCTCAGTCATGTCCGACTCTTGCAACCCCATAAACTGTAGCCCACCAGGCTTGTCTGTCCATGGGATTCTCTAGGCAAGAATACTGGAGTGGTTTGCCGTTTCCTTCTCCAGGGGATCTTCCTGACCCAGGAATTGAACCCAGGTCTCCTGCATGGCAGGCAGATTCTTTACCATCTGAGCCACCAGGGAAGTACCCAAGGAGAGGTGAGGGTCAATATTCTGACAGCTTCCAGGATGACCCCCTCACTCATTTCTGTGGTCCTGATGGAGAAGCAGGCCAACCAGGGAGTTGTTGACAGCCTGGTTATGACCACACAGAGGACACCCCCGACGGCTAAATGGAAAGATGGAAAAGAAGCCTTGTTTCAGAAGACACCACAGAGCTGCCAAGTCAAACCATTCCCAAAGTCCACCCTCCCTCAGACTATCCATTGACATGGCCCCATAAATCCCTTTAACTAAACATCTCAACTAGAATTCCTGAGACACAGATCTGCAGACTTCCACGGCAATAGTCCCAAACTACTTCAGTATATTCTGGGAGAATAAGGAAAACAGGAAAAGAGGGCTTGCCTGGAAAATCAGAGTCTTCCAAGATACCAGCTGTCCTTGCCACCAATTACCAATGGAATCTTGGGCAAGTGTGTCTCTTCTTTGAGCCCAGCTGCTCATTTGCCAGGTGAAAAGGACTAATACTCTTTGATTTTAATTGTTGACCCTGAGTGCCAACATTTGTTGAATCCTCTGGGAGTGATTTATGATTACATATGTGAATTGTCCCATACTCTCAAGACTCAGAAATCAGCAACAACAAAACATTTTATTTGCATTAAAACTTTCATGGATCCTGGAGAAGGAATGGCAACCCACCCCCATATTCTTGCCTTGGAAATCCCATGGACAGAGGAGACTGGCAGGCTACAGTCCATGGGGTCACAAAGAGTTGGACATGACTGAGCAACTTTCATCAACATCGTGGAGAGAGGAAATGAGGGGATACAGCTGAAGAGTCTTCTGACTGAGTCCTGTTCACAAAGGCCAACCCTTGGAGTATTGGGGAGTTATCAAAACCAAGGAATCCAGGGGTTTGGGCCCCTGCTGGTCACACCCAGCTGGGGGACACCCTTCCCTTGAGCTGTGTGGTTATGGGTGACCTCTAACAGTGGAAACAGCAACTGGTCCATCAGGCTTTGTGAGAAGGATATAAGAGTGTGCTATTTAATGCAGGCTTTGAGTTGGTTGGCGAACGCATTGAACTCTTCAAAGTTAGTATTTGTTACTGATATTATTTTTCAAGACTTCTTTTTGTCAGCGACTGCTTTGTTTCTCCCTTTCGTGATGTGGTTACTGCTAAGAAAATAAAACCTGCCCCAACCCAGAAACTCAGAAGTGATACTCCAGGTTCTCTCACTGGAAAGAAAAACAAAAACAAAACCAGTATAATTGACTTCCACCACAAAGGGCACATGCAAGATTGTGCGTGCACTCATTAAATTCATAAAGGATATTGGATCCAATCGCGCAAGAATCAAGCTGGGAGCAGACCTGCCATATGGATTTACTTTTACTGGAGGTTTCCAAATATTCAATTTTAGAACAGACTTTGGTGCCGTCTTTTTCAAGAAATCTCTTCTCCCCACAACTTTAAATAGAGCTGAGCTAAAGTCAAGCATGATCGCAAAAGAAGAAAGCAAGAGAGGTTCACAGATCATCCTTTGGTAAAGTTCCAAGGAGCTATCACATGACAGCATCTGTATATCAGGCCAATTTTAAGACTGATGTCTGTCCATGCTTGGGAAAATAATACTGGAGAAAAATATAATTCTAGAGACCATAAGGAATAGTACCATGTACATTTCCCGCTTTAAAAACAAGATGGTTACTTTGGTTGGCCAAAAATGCATTTCAAACAAAAAATATTCCTCTATTTTCTCAACTCACAGCCTCAAATTGGAGAACTATAAGAAATCATAGTAATTATTACCCACTCCAGTCTTGTTGTTAATTGGCCTATCTTCCCTGGTGGCTCGGATGGTAAAGAATCTGCCTGTAATGCAAGAGACGTGGGTTCGATCCCTGGGTGGGGAAGACCTCCTGAAGAAGGGAATGTCTACCCTCTCCAGTACTCTTGCCTGGAGAATGCCGTGGACAGAGGAGCCTGGTAGGCTACAGTCCACGGGGTCACACAGAGCTGGACAGGACTGAAGCGACTATCACTTTCACCCGTAATTAGGTAGAAAACTAGTCTGAAATATGACTAAGCCTATTAAGAGTGCAATATTCAGTACGGTATGATTTTGTTTACATGAAGTTCAAAAGCAAGCGAGGCTAATCTACGGTGTTAGAAGTCAGAATATTGGTTCCTTCTGGAAAAGAGGAAGCGGGTAGAGGAGGGGCCTCTGGTAACGCTCTTTCTCTTGATCTGGGTGGTGGTTAAATGCATGAGAGTTCTGACATGCATAATCAAGCTGTGTGTTTACAACTTGTGCATTTTTATACGTATGTTACACACCAACCTAGAAGACGTTTATTTCACCCTCAAAAAAGAGTCTGGGTAATTACATCTAAGTCAAAAAGTGAACAAAGAGATGTCATTTTATTTTAGATCCAGCATTTACTTTAGAAACACATTAGCTTTTTACTTACCTTTTTAATATGTGGAGATTCACTATTTGGGGTGTACACTGTTACGAGTGTAACAAATGCATGAAGTCAGGCGCTCCCCTTTATCAAGATGCAGAGCAGTTCTCACCTCCCCCAAAGAACTCCTCAAACTGCTCCTTCAACTCCCAGCTGGGGACCCCATCCCGCCCATTCAACTCCCAGCAACCACTGATCTGTTCCTGTAATTTTTGCATTTTCCAAGCATGTCGTATAATTAGAACCACATAAAATGTAGTCTTTTGACTCTGGCTTCTTTCACTTAGCAAGAGGCATTTGACATTCATCCACGTTGTTACATGAACCAGTAATTTTCTCCCTATTATTCCATTCTGAGTAGTATTCCAGTATTTGGATGTACCACGGTTGTTTTATCCATTCACCAAAGGACATTTGGGTTGTTCCCAGTTGGGAGCATTCACGGACAAGTTTTTATGTGAACAAATGTTTCCAGTTCTCTTGGGTCAATACCTTGGAGTGGGATTACTGGATTGCCAGGAGAAATATCAACAACCTCAGATATGGAGATGATACCTCAAATGGCAGAAAGTAAAGAGGAACTAAAGAGCCTCTTGATGAGAGTGAAGGAGGAGAGTGAAAAAGCTGGCTTAAAATTCAACATTCAAAAAACTAAGATCACGGCATCCAGTCCCATCACTTCATGGCAAATAGATGGGGGAAAAAATGAAAGCAGTGACATATTTTATTTTCTTGGGCTCCAAAATCACTGCGGACATTGACTGCAGCCATGAAATTAAAAGACACTTGCTCCTTGAAAGAAAAGCTATTAACAAACCTAGATAGTATATTAAGGGCTTCCCTGGTGGCTCAGAGGTTAAAGCGTCTGCCTGGAATGTGGGAGACCCGGGTTCGATCCCTGGATCGGGAAGATCCCCTGGAGAAGGCAATGGCACCCCACTCCAGTACTCTTGCCTGGACAATCCCATGGAGGGAGAAGCCTGGTAGACTACAGTTCATGGGGTCGCAAAGAGTCGGACACAACTGAGTGACTTCACTTTCATTTTCACTTTCAGACAGTGTATTAAAAAGCAAAGACATTACTTTGCCAACAAAGCTCTGTATAGTCAAAGCTATGGTTTTTCTAGTAGCACATACAAATGTGAGAGATGGACCAGAAGAAGAAGGCTGAGCACCAAAGAACTGATGGTTTCAAACTACAGTGCTGGAGAAGACTCTTGAGAGTCCCTTGGTCTGCAAGGAGATCCAACCAGTCCATCCTAAATAAAATCAACCCTGAATATTCATTGGAAGGACTGATGCTGAAACTGAAGCTCCAATACTTTGGCCACTTGTCGCAAAGAGCCGACTCTTTGGAAAAGACCCCAATGCTGGGCAAGATGGAAGACAAAAGGAGAAGGGGGCAGCAGAGGATGAGATGAATACAAAGCATCACTGATTCAACGGGCACGAATGTGAGGGAACTCCAGGAGACAGTGCACAGGGAAGCCTGGCGTGCTGCCGTCCGTGGGGTCGCAAAGAGTTGGACATGCCTGAACAACTGAACAACAGCAACACAGTAAGTATACGCTTACTTTCTAAAACACTCAAATTTTTTTCAGAGTGCCTGTACCATTAGCGCTGCCACCCCCAATGAATGAAAATTCTATTGTTCTGCATTCTTTAAAGCACTTCTTATTGTCTTTTTTTAAAATGCCATTCTAATTGGTAAAAAGCTCATGTTTACAGAAAATATTTGCCCAAGATTCTACTAGTAGTACACAGAGTAAGTTTAAAATGTAGAAAGAAACAGTATACATGAATATAATTCTGCAGGCCAATTGAAAGTATTCTACTTCCTTAAAAATAAAGAACTATCTTTCATAATGAATTCCTTTAATACTTGATAAATATTCATTGGCTTATATCTATTGGCCATTTGTATTTCTTTCATGAGAATGGCCTCTTTAGCCAATTTGCTCATAATTGTATTAATATTTTTTTTTAACATTTATTTATTTGCACTCGGTCTCATGTATGACATGCGAACTCCTAGTTGCAGCCTGGGGGATCTAGTCTCGGGACCAGGGATTGAACCCAGCCCCCTGCATTGGAAGCCCGGAGTCTTAGCCACTGGACCACCTGGGAAGTTCCCTCATTCTGATATTAATATTTTAAAAGCTCATCTGAAAGAGCCCTTTGTGTTTTATGGAAACCAGACTGTCAATTATCACTAGGCTGTAGATAAGTCTGTGCTTTTACTTTGTTTACAAAGTTTGCGGCTACAAAGAGATTCTCTTAAGCTTAGAGTCAAATTTATAGCAAGCTCTTTTCCACTCAAAGATTATTTTTTAATCTTGACCGGTGTTTTCTATTTTTTTTACATCGTTTTCTCCTGGGCAAAATTCACCTAGAATTAATTTGGATGTGACAAGGGAAGGATCTCAAAGACTAAGATTTAAATGAAGTAAAAGAAATTAAAATCTGCAGGTCAAAGGTGGAAAAAAATTTCCTAAGATTAATAAGCTTCTTTCCAGAAGTGTGTTTTTTAATGATTTTGTTTTTATTTATTTTCAGCTGTGCTGGCTCTTCATTGCCACCCGGGCATTTTCTAATTGCAGAGAGCGGGGACTCCTCATTGCAGGGGCTTCTCTGGGTGCCGAGCTCGGGCCCTAGATCACAGGCTCAGGGGCTGTGGCCCGTGGACTTGGCTGCTCACAGCATGAGGGATCTTCCTGGACCAGGGATCGGACCCGTGTGCACTCTTCACCACTGAGCTACCAGTGAAGCCCCAGAAGTGAGTTTTTAAATTTAGGTTTCTCTAGTCACTTTTTGAGCAAGCTCTGGGAGATGGTGAAGGACAGGGAAGCTTGGCACGCTGCAGTCCGTGGGGTCGCAAAGAGTCGGACACAACTGAGCGACTGAACGACAGCAAAGTCACTTTCACTTGATGTCCCTCCCACTCCAGCTTTACAACGTTTTGAGAGTTTTATTTTTTTCAACTTTCATGCAACATAAAATGATGGAGACTTCTTGGGGAAATGTGACAGCAAAGTCTGCTCTTAAGTATTTCTAATGTAAATGACATAACTTGATCTTGAATAGCTAAACCGGACACCCAACACATTTATTTTAAAAACTCCATTGGAAAAAATGTAAATTCAAATGGCACTATTTGATTCCAGTAAATGTGAATTCAAATGCATCGTGTTATATACCTGGGGCCAAACTGTCGCCCAAAGCACAGGACACCCCGGGCTCCCAGCTGCCATTGGAGGGATGGGGCTGGTCTTATGTCAGCTTCCTGGTGGCTCAGTGGTAAAGAATCTGCCTCCCAAGCAGGAGACCTGGGTTCGATCCCTGGGTCGGGAAGAGCCCCTGGAGAAAGAAATGGCAACCCTCTCCACTATTCTTGCTTGGGAAACCTCATGGACAGAAGAGCCTGGCAAACTACAGTCCATGGGGTCACAAAGAGTTGTGACTCAGCAACCAAACAACAACAACCTCTTATGCAATGCATGTTTCCCCTCACTGACTTGAGATGTCACTTTTATTATATAATAAATCCCCATTTGTTCTTGGGTTTATTTCTAGATTCCCCATGGCTTTTTCTTAATCGGTCTACAAAATGGACTCTTTTACAGCTTCATCATGTGATGACTTTTGACATGAAAAAAATAACCTTCAATTTTTTTTTTTTTGTATTTTACTATGAAAATTAACAGATACAGGAAAGTACATAAAGTATGTAAAAACTTTTAAACAAATAGTTATAAAGAGAACACTTGTATAAACACAACCCAGGTCAAGAAATAGAAGTAAAATTTATTTTTTTAAGTTGTCTCCCACAAACTACCTATTTAAAATATGAATTATCAGCTAGCTCTGACGGTTAGACAAGCATATTTTCAGTCATTTAGTAAAAGTTTAGATGTAATTGATAGTGGAACTAATAAAGCTCCGGTAAAAAAAAAAGTACTAGTTAATTTTGTTATTTTTTAAGTAAATGGGGTTTAAACCTTATAATTCCACATTGCATAAGCGCAACACAATAATTTTCCCTTATTACACAAAAAGATTTTTCTAAGTATATCAGTCTTATTTTAAAAAAGAACATTTAAACTTAAGAAGGACCCCTTTTCAGATGTTCAGAAACATTTAATTTATAAACAGATCTGCACTGTGCAAGAGGGCGGCTACCAGCCAGGTAGCTAATTAAACTTAAGGTAATTAAATAAAATGTAAAATTCGGTTTTTCAGTCACACTAGCCACATTTCAAATGTTCAAAAGCCACATGTAGCTAGTGGGTACCCAAAGCGTCCAACACAGAGGGAGAACGTTTTCATCATCGCAGGAGGTTCTAGTGGGTGGCTGTGGGCTAGACCCTTCTGGGCTTCCACCAATGATCTGAGGGGTCGAAAACACTAATCTGAGTTGTCTTTAAAACATTCAAGATAAACAGTGAAAATAAACATAGGAAACAGAGGTCAGAAATTAAAGAGAGAGAGAGAGGAATGTACCAGGAATGAGTGATATTACACAATTGAGCACTAAATTTTGTTTTAACCTTGTTTAGCCAAAGCTGAACAAATAAACAAAACATTCAATGGGTCATATAGTTCTCATTCCACAGCAGGAAGCATACACTTTTATTTGGCAAGAAGTACTGTTTCCTGATGATAATATTTGGTGAGAAAATATTATGGGGAACCTTCTATCAGTGTAACCCATGGGTGGCTGAACTGGTCAGGTGACCTCCACTCACCCCACACAGCTTGAAATTGATGCCTCACATCAAAAAAGTAGCAAAAATCAGAGACTTCCCTGGTGGTCCAGTGGTTAAGACTCTGCACTCCCAATGCAAGGGGGCCTGGGTTTGATCCCTGGTCAGGGAAGTAGATCCCTACATGTTGCAACTAAGATCTGATGTGGCCAAATTAAAAAAAAAAAGTAGCAAAAAAAAACATCATTAGCAAGTAATGTTGATTTTCCTGAAGGTTTTTCAAGGAGATGAAGGGAGGGATTACATTACCGAGCACAGGGCAATGTCTCATCCAACTGTGGGCTAGCTCTCACTGTCCTCATCCGACCTGTGGACTCTTCTCCAGTGCCCCTTCAGCTCACTTTTCCTCTCCTCCCAGTCCCTCCAATGCCCACCTCCTCACCCACAGCCTCTAAACATCCTCTCTATTGGTCATAACAGTTCAGCTCTTGCCTTTGCACACACACCTCGTCCAGCAAAGCCAAAGTTCAGTGAGGACCCCAAGGGTGACCCACAGTGAGCCCTCCAACCCACTTCACAGGGGCTCCCCCTGAGCCGCCATCTGAACAGTCATTTTGAAGGGGAGGGGAAAAAAAAACAGAGCTGAGGCTGGGGCGTTCAATCACAACTTAGTCAAAGCAATTCTTATGAGAATTAAATGAATTTGGTCCAGATACTTTGGTTTCTGCTAAACTCTGTAGCCCTCCAGGCAAAACAGAAAAACAAATAGACATGGGTACAAGAATTAAGATGCTTTCCTGGGGCAGAGGGAAGACTACAAGCTCTTACTGGAGGGACACTGTCTTTTCCAGCTCGACAGCTGGTGACATCAGGTCCTCTGGGGAAATGACTTTCCCAATCACAGCCGTCATTTAGAAACAGATCTGAGGGACCTCCCTGGCGGTCCAGTGGCTAACACTCCCAATGCAGAGGGCCCTGGTTCGATCCCTGGTAGGGGACCTAGATCCCACATGCGCGACTAAGTGAATAAGGGTTCACGTGCCTCAACTAAAGATCCTGCGTGCCGCAACTAAAGAGCCCCCATGCCTGATGAAGACTGAAGATCCCCCTGCCACAGCTAAGACCCAGCGCAGCCAAATAAATCAATAAATGAACGTTGCTGGTTTTGGTGTTTTTTTTTTTTAAAGAAACAGATCTGAGATTCCAGCATACATCTGTCTAAACAATCCCATGACACCACCCTGCCTCCCTTATTGATCACAGCATGGGAGAGGGTAAGGGAAACAAAAGGTCATCATGGTAGCCCCCAAACCTGAGCCTGTCTTAGGGCCCAGTTAGCCAACACTGGTCGCCATAATGAACTCCCCCAGAGCTGGCATCCCTCTGTTGACACCACACACTTCAGAAGGAGGAGCATGAGAGATACGGTCTCTGTGCTTCCTCCCCTTTTTTGCAGGTGGAAATTGGTTAGAAGTCCATTTAGACACAGGAAGAATGATTCTTCCCTGGTGGCTCAGACGGTAAAGAGTCTGCCTGCAACCCTGGAGACCTGGGTTTGACCCCTGGGTCCAGAAGATCCCCTGGAAAAGGAAATGGCAACCCACTCAAGTATTCTTGCCTGGAAAATCCCATGGACAGAGGAGCCAGGTGGGCTACAGTCCATGAGGTCGCAAAGAGTCGGACATGACTGAGCGACTTCACTTTCACTTGAGACGTGGAAATCATAGAATTGTAGAACTGGGAAAGACTCTCGAGTCCTTCCTGTACAACTTACTGCTCTTATAGACGAGGTCAGTGGAGTCCAGAGAAGTGGGGTGTGTTGTTTAAGATCACTAGCCCGTCAGGGGCAGAACCAGAAGAACCCAACGTACCTGTAGCTCCAATTGTTTAAATCAGAGGCCACAAATCATTGGCCCACAGGGTATTTTTAATTTTTAATTGTTTGCTATAATTTTAAAGTTGGGGGAAAAAAATCAGAAGTGCTAACACAGAGTTACGGCTGGCTCCTTTAGGTAAGCTGTGAGACTCTCCATTCACAAGTGGAACATGTCCCTCCTCCAAGCAGGCAGTAAGCACACCACGCTCCAGATCCATGTCTGATATATTTTTGTAACTGGGGTCTAGCCTATGATTGTACTTAAGGCAGATGAACTCTTGAATGAGTGTTGCATGATGTCGGGTCGACATTTCGGCATAGAGAGTCGTGAGAAGCGACAGTCTTCTGGTTCACGGTTCTGCTCTCCATCCTGAGCTGCTAGCTTGCTGGGTGAGGTTAACATCCATGGAGATCACCTGGAAGCCTCCCCACCTCATGGGCCCCCCGCCCACTCCCCCTCTCCTTCCCACATCCCCCACAGTCACATGCAAAGTCCTGGAATTCCCCTGAAGCATGCAATGATCTCCATCTCCTTTCTCTGGCATAAGCTCCATCCCATTCACTCTGGCACCCCTGCCCCCCACCACACCCATAGACACAGCCTCAGCTCAGTCACTCCCGTGTCACCCCGCCTATCATCAACGCCCCCAGCCGTTCTCCTTTCTCAGCAAGCCCAGCCTCCACGCTCCCTGTCACAGGATCTCAAAATGTTTTTCAGACTTGAAAGGAATATTGTGGTCTAATAATTTCAGAGCACTTTTCACAAACATTTTTGGGGCCCCAAATATGTAATTTAGCAACTTTGCACAAATGCCCTGCTTTGAAGAGGCTTTTGGTCTGCCTTTTATCTTTGCTTGGGTTTTTCCCCTTTGGTGCATCAGAATTTTTTCTCTGTTGAGCGTGAGGTTCACGCTGTGGTGTGTGTGAGTGTTTGAGTTATCTACCAGATAGAGCAATATGTTAACTGTACTGAAACTTTGGGTTTATCATTTCTAGGGCAACTGTTTAGAAGACTAACTACCAAAAACTAAGCTTTCCCACCCACTGTAGAAACGTCACATTCAAACATACTGAGAACTTAGAAAGTCAGCTTTAGAAGCAAAGATACCAACCACAGGGGGATAACCTATAATTCTGCCAGAGAGTGAATATTATATTTCCAAATGAGTAAAAGGCCGCAAGTGGGAAAGAGAGCTGAAAAAAAATCCAAACTTCATTAAAATAAGGGTTGCCAACAAAGCTGAATTACCTTTGACAGTCACACTTGCATGAAAACATCTGTTCTGACATGTGTATCAAGAGATCCAAACATCTAAAACTGGAGAATGAATAAGCCATTGTTTAGTCTGTAAAGGGCAAGACTGTATAAATGAAGATAAAAGTGGCAGAAAAAAAAGGTACAGAAAAGAAAGATTCCTATAGAAACCGTCCAGCAAAACACAAATGCAGGAGAGGGTGAGACAAATGGAGAGAGTGGTGCTGACGTATATACACGACCATGTGTAAGGCAGTGGGAAGCTGCGGGGAGAGGAAGCTAGGTGGATAGCTGGATGGATAGACAGATAGACAGTGGGAAGCATGGAGCTTCCCAGGTGGCCCGGTAAAGAACCTGCCTGCTAGCGCAGGAGACTCAGGAGACATGGGTTCAATCCCTGAGTCGGGAAGATCCCCTGGAGAAGGAAATGACAACTCAAATCCCAGGTCAAATGAGCCTGGTAGCCTATAGTCCATGGGATTTCAAAGCGTTGGACGCAACTGAGAACACGCCTGTAGCACAGGGAGCTCAGCTCGGTGCTCTGTGATGACCCAGAGGGTGCGGTCAGGTAGGGGGTGGGAGGCCCCAGAGGGAGGGGATGTATGTGCAGGTAGAGTTGATTCACGTGGTCGTATTCACATGTTAGTTAGAAACTAACACAGCACTGCCGGAGAAGGCAATGGCACCCCACTCCAGTACTCCTGCCTGGAAAATCCCATGGATGGAGGAGCCTGGTGGGCTGAAGTCCATGAGGTCGCGAAGAGTCGGACACGACTGAGCAACTTCACTTTCACTTTTCACTTTCACGCATTGGAGAAGGCAATGGCAACCCACTCCAGTGTTCTTGCCTGGAGAATCCCAGGGACGGGGGAGCCTGGTGGGCAGCCGTCTATGGGGTCGCACAGAGTCGGACACGACTGAAGCGAAATAGCAGCAGCAGCAGTAGCAGCAACACAGCACTGTAAAGCAATTACATTCCAATTTTTTTTTTAATGACAATGGGATACACCAAAGCTCCATAGAAATGGATTATGTCCACTAAGACAACAGCAACACACACGCACACACACAAATGAACGTGCAGAAACCTTCCCACAGATGAGAGAGCAAAACCCTGAGGAAGAAAGCAGCAAGATGAGAAAAGGCCTGTTAGTGACTCAATGGCCTGAAACAAGATTAGATGGAGGAGGGGTCAGTTATGCAGATGCAGTCAGAAGGGAGGGGGGCTCGGGGAGTGACGGGAGGGTGCTCAGGGAGCAAGGGGAGGACAGCAGAGCCCAAACCCAGAGAAGCATCCCAGAGACAAGATCCAAGTCTTCAGCCCCTTTATCAAGGGTTGTTACCCTCCACCCTTATTGGATGAAACTTCCCGGGCTGCCCCTTCAAGCAAGCACACCAAATACTAGGAGTTGCTTAAACCAACAATCCAAAGAGACGAGCAGGCAGGTTAAAAAGAAGTAAAGAAAACAAGAATTGGAATGCCTTAGAGGATCGTCTTCCTAATAGAATAACCTGGGTCTCCCACATTACTGGCAGATTCTTTACCATCTGAGCCCCAGGGAGGCCCAGGAGAATAACAATGATCGCACAATTAGTATGATTAGGACGAATAGCTAAAAATATAGATTTCAACCTCATCTGTTTTGCCAGCTAGGCTAGCCAAAAATTAAAAAAAACAATTAAGTCAGGGGCTTCCCTGGTGGTTCAGTGGTAAAGAATCCACCTGCCGCTGCAGGAGACCTGGGTTCGATCCCCATGCCATGGAGCAGCCAGGCCCATGCACTGCAACCCCTGAACCTGTGCTCTCGAACCCAGGAGCTGTACTGAGCCTGCGTGCCTAGAGCCCGCGCTCCACAGTGAGAGACGCCACTGCACGGAGAAGCCTGCACCCCGCAACTAGGGAGTAGGCCCTGCTCACTGCAACTAGAGAAAGCCGCACAGCAACGAAGACCCAGCACAGACAAAACATAAATTATAAAGGGATAAGTGTTAGTCTCTCAGTCATGTCTGACTCCTTGCGGCCCCATGGACTGTAGCCCGGCAGGCTCCTCTGTCCATGGGATTCTCCAGACAAGAATACTGGAGTGGGTGCAGCCATCCCCTTCTCCAGGAAATCTTCCCAACCCAGGGATCAAACTCCGGTCTCCTGCATTGCAGGTGGATTCTTTACCATCTGAACCACCAAGGAAGCCCTAATATATAAAAAGACAACATTTTAAAAAAGAAAAAAAAGGCAACCAAGTCAATAATCAAAGCCAGAGGGACCTCTGGTTCTCCTGTTTCTAATGTTGCCTTATGATGTAATGCGTCCTCATGGGAGAAAAACGGATCACCTACAGTCACTCCCTTGAGAGCTATTTCATCGAGATATGAACCAAACTACTGTGAAACAGCCCAAAAATACAGCAATGGGGGGTCAGCCAGGGGGAAGCTGAATTCCCCAACTGTGGGCTGCTGTGTCCAATGCAGGCTTGGAAAGCTGCTTTCAGGGGGGGCCCTGGCGGAACCCTGGCAGGCAGCCTCAGAAGCCCTGAGTCTGGGTACCAAAGACTATTCGCATCCACGCTGGTTCTTCATCTGTCATGCCCACGCATGCCCTAATGGCCGCAGGCAAAAAGAAGGAAGCTCTGCTGCCAGTAGCCTCCCCACTTTCTCCCCTCCTGAGCTCCTGCTCCTCCATCTCTCATCTTGTTTTCTGATTTCTCTGTCACAAAGCATCCTCCAGCATGGGAGGCCTTTCAGTGCAGTCTCTGTGCTCTGCATTCAATGCCATCTGCAAATGGCCCACACTCACCATTTCCACCTGATCGTCCCTGTTCTCTATACATACCTTGCAATCCTGCTCAAGACATGCTAGAAGCAACTGTAGTCCAATAAAAATTAATAATAATCTTAAAAATACATGCTCTATCTTTTCCAAAAACTCTCTGAGCCTCCCTGCTCAGGGAACGTCTCCTCCATCTCTGGGGATGTGTGAATTTTCTACCCTTAGAGCCTCCACCCTACTTTCCTTTCAACACACCGCTGCTTCCCCAGTTCCAAGAACCCCTCACCATTACAGAAGAAGGATATAAGGCTTCCCTCAAGAGTTCTGGAAATGATACAGATGAACTTACTTACAAAACAGAAAGAAATTCACAGGCTTAGAGATCAAACTTAGGTTGCCAAGGGGAGGAATAGTTCGGGAGTTTGGAATGGTCATGTACACACTGCTATATTTAAAATGGATAACCCACAAGGACCTACTGCGTAGCACATGGAACTCTGCTTGGTGTTATGTGCTGCCCTGGATGGAAGTGGGGTTTTGCGGGAGAGTGGAGACATGCATATGTGTGGTTAAGTCCCTTCGCTGTTCAGCTGAAACTACAAGTCTGTTAATCCGCTATGGTGCTCAGTCGCTCAGTCGAGTCCAACTCTTTGTGACCCCATGGACTGTAGTCCACCAGGCTTCTCTGTCCGTGGAATTCTCCAGGCCAGAACACTGGAGTGGGTAGCCGTTGCCTTCTCCAGGGGATCTTCCCAACCCAGGGATCGAACCCAGATCTCCCACATTGCAGGCAGATTCTTTACCACCTGAGCCACAAGTGAAGTCCTGTAATCAGCTATAACCCAATATAAAATAAAAGGTTTAAAGTTTGAAAGACAAATTAATCTGATGCCTCTGGTATGTTATAGATAGGCCTGCAAATAAATAAATTTAAACTATTAAAAAGAGTTCTGGAAGGTTCTGGTATTTACTTCCACCCTTCCTGCAGGTCTGCTCATGAAGCGAAAGCAGGCCTCCATACTCCCAGACTCATACCTCCAGCAGCTCATGTGGTGCCTTGCACATACCGAGTACTTAATAAATATTTATTTGAATCTTCAGGGTTGAATTTGATTGAATTGTAAAATAAGGTTTATGTAGTTCAAGTTTTGGGTACCTAGAAATCAGTTTCACAGAATCACAGAATTTTTAATGCCAGAAAGAATGGAAAGACCATCTAGTCAACCCTATGGAGGAGGAAACAGGGACCTGGGAAGGTTTTTAATTTGCACAGGGACACACAGTCAAAAAGAAACACCCGCAACTGAGAACAAGATGCCCAGAACACAATTCTGACAATCTAGTGGGATCCTAAGGCACAATATTCATGTTAATTTCAGAACATCTCTTGAGGAAATCGTTTGATGTCTTAGCTGCATGTGGAGAGCCTGCAGCAACCCAGCCAGTGTGCTAAATATTCAGGGAGGGAACACCGCCTTGCTGCTGTCCTCAGTCGTGGCTAACTCTGCGACCCCTCGGACTGCAGCAGGCCAGGCTTCCCTGTCCTTCACCATCTCCCAGACCTTGCTCAAACTCGTGTCCATTGAGTCGGTGATGCCATCCAACCATCTCATCTTCTGTTGCCCTCAATCTTTCCCAGCATCAGGGTCTTTTTCACAAGTTGGCTCTTCCCATCAGGTGGCCCAAGTATTGGAGTTCAGCTTCAGCATCAGTCCTTCCAATGAATATTCAGGGTTGATTTCCTTTCGGATTGCCTTATAAGTGTGTAAATGAAAATACTTATCATTGTCTTTAGAAAGGCAGAGAGCAGACTGTCATTCAGCCGAGATCCCACACCTCGAGCTCACACACCGGGAGACCTGACTCCCTCTGTTTTTAACTCACCATAGTTCCTCTGTATGTGCAAATTCCCTTTCTGTTTCCCCCTCTGCTCTCAACTGTGCCTTCCCAAAGAAAAGTCTGGTTTTGAATCCTCGCTGATGCTGCTGTCTGCGTTCACATTTACTCCTCTGCTGTCACTCCTGGTGCAGCTGCATTCTCTGTTGCTTGTGTCTTTAACGCGGATAATGTATGACTCAAATTTCTGGCATGAAGAGGTTTCTGACAGGTCATTTTAACCTGGGAGATGCACACCACTTTCCCAGCTTCCAAAAGAAGGAAAGAAAAAGAGGGTCGTAGAATGATCTGAACGATGTTAACTCCTAACTTGGCCCTTCTTCACCACCCCTCCGCCACCTTTTTAATCGCCCTTTTCTTTTTTACTCTTTTCCAACTCACTGCCTTCTAACATAATACAGAAAAGAATGAGATGCTTCTTAGGATGTATCTTAGATAGGACATCTGGAAATTAGCCTCTGTTTCATGTATTTCTTCACGGCTTCTCGCTTCTGTTTCATGTTAATTCCTTTGACAGAGGTGAATGCTTTGAGACTTGCCACCAGCTCCTCTCCCTAAACAGCCTGAGTTCTTTGACAGGATCTCTTTCCTTCTGCCACATTACTTAGGAACTAGTATCTCATGCAGGAAATGGCAAGCCACTCCAGTGTTCTTGCCTGGAGGATCCCAGGGACAGGGGAGCCTGGTGGGCTGCCGCCTATGGGGTCACACAGAGTCGGACACGACTGAAGCACTTAGCAGCAGCAGCAGCAGCAGTATCTTATGCAATACAAATCACCTTCCTAAAGCTGATATTTTGTTCTCTGCATGAGCCTTCTTCTTCAAGTACCCAGCCGTTTTCCATCCATGGGACATCACACAGAGTGTCAGAACGCCAGCCAAGCCTGGACCGAGAAGGGTAGGTCAGAGGCAGTCTCCATCATATTTTAAATATTCACTGGTGCACTGGGACGACCCAGAGGGATGGTATGGGGAGGGAGGAGGGAGGAGGGTTCAGGAGGAGGAACACATATATACCTGTGGTGGATTCATTTTGATATTTGGCAAAACTAATACAATTATGTAAAGTTTAAAAATAAAATAAAATTTAAAAAAATAAATATTCATTTCTTCTATTGACTTGTGTGCCAAATGCTATTTAACAGTAGTCAGTGGTAATTTCTGGAGAAGGTGATGGCACTCCACTCCAGTACTCTTGCCTAGAAAATCCCATGGATGGAGAAACCTGGTAGGCTGCAGTCCATGGGGTCACGAAGAGTCAGACACGACTGAGCGACTTCACTTTCCCTTTTCACTTTCATGCATTGGAGAAGGAAATGGCAACCCACTCCAGTGTTCTTGCCTGGAGAATCCCAGGGACAGGGGAGCCTGGTGAGCTGCCGTCTATGGGGTCGCACAGAGTCGGACACGACTGAAGCAACTTAGCAGCAGCAGCAGTAGTAATTTCCTTTGTTTCTGAGGATAGATCTCATGTGTACCTAACCTGAGTGTAATCCCTTATTAGACTTGAAAAAAGAGTTTGCACAAAGTGTAAACAATCTTCCTCATAGATTTAAGACTGAATGGTCTCGGCTTTACCATTGGATTATCAGTTCTCCTGCCTGAGAGCGTTTGGGCAGGAGAGAATGCGGAAGTGGGGCACCCTGTAAGGGACTTACAGAAATTAGAAGTCTGAAGATGACCACAGGTATCAACAAGAAGCATCAGGTTCCTTCATCAACTGGGTCAGTATGTCTCAGAGAACATTCTGTGGATGTGTAATCCCAAATATTTTAGATGCAAATTAGTAAATACTATTTGTTTTCCTTTGCTTGGAAAATATCTCTCTATTAGTCAGTGTTCTGCAGAGAAACAGAACCCATAGGGTATACACACATAGAGATTTATTTTAAAGAATTGGCTCATACAACTATGTGGGCTGCTAAGTCTGATACTGGCAGGGCATGGCAGCAGGCTGGAGACCCACAGGAGAGCTGATGTGGCAGCTTGAGTCTAAAGGCTTCTAGAGGAAGAATTCCTTCTTTCTCAGGGATTAGTCCCTTTCTCCTAAGGCCTTCGACTGTTTGGACAAGGCCCACCCACATGGCGGAGAGATATCCACTTTATTCAGAGTTTACTGGTTTAAATGGTGAACTCACCTGAAAAACACCTTCACAGCAACCTCTAAGCCTGGTGCTGACCTAATATCTGGGTACCATGGCCCAATCAAGTTGATACATAAAATTAGCCATCAGACTGAGCATGTGACAGGAAACTTTAATTCTCTACAGGAAAATTAGAACATTATGGTATTTTGTGCGGTATCTTCTAGCTTTCCCAGTGCTTAATCATTCTGGCCTTAAAGACAGCATGCCATGACAATCTGTCAGTTGGGACCACTTGAGTATCAGAAAGAATAGGACCTTTTTCAACAGCGTAAGTCCTGTGTCTGAAAGTTGTCATACAACAATCAGTGTTATAAATGGTTTGATTCCACTTACTTTATCCATCACATGCCTGAAAAGTGTAAGACTGGTGGTTCTTCTTGGGGGTACACCTCACCACCATTTGTAACACTGTGTCTACAGGGAAACACATTCAAACGTGTAAATCCAAACACCAGTGATACCCTGCCTGTGCTTGCGAGCAGAAGGGATGACGATGTTCTTGGATCCTGGTAGCTTATTTTCTCCTTATTTCCCTAATCATCAAAATCATTCACGACACGCTTTTGTTAGCTGATATTCTCTAACTCCGACAATCCCCAGGACCCAGGTGTTCATTCCAGAGGACAAAGGAAGCATGTTCTAGAGAGCAATCCTTCCATATGCGTTCCCATAAAAAGGCTGTTTATGAAGAGAGGGTCAGCTCAGGATCTCCATGGTGGTCCAGTGGTTAAGAATCTGTCAGCTAATGCAGGATAAGCTAAGCTAAGTCGCTTCAGTCATGTCCGACTCTGTGCAACCCCATAGACGGCAGCCCACCAGGCTCCGCCGTCCCTGGGATTCTCCAGGCAAGAAAACTGGAGTGGGTTGCCATTTCCTTCTCCAATGCATAAAAGAGAAAAGTGAAAGTGAAGTCCCTCAATCGTGTCCGACTCTTAGCGACCCCATGGACTGCAGCCCACCAGGCTCCTCCATCCATGGATTTTCCAGGCAAGAGTACTGGAGTGGGGTGCCATTGCTATGCAGGGTACACAGGTTCAATCCCTGGTCTGGGAGGATCTGAGTCGGTATATCGAAACTACAGAAGCCTGTGCGCCCTGGAGTCTGTGCACCACAATGAAAAGTAGGCTCTGATTGCTGCAACCAGAGAAAATCCATGCAGCAACGAAGACCCAGCACAGCCTAAAATAATAAATAATTTAAAAAAAAAAAAAAAGAGAGGGCTAGGCCATCTACATAAAAGGAGTCTAAAGGCTCAAATAATAGCATTCAGTTGTGATGTGAACACTGGAGTTAATTTATTTTTTTCTATGAATATACAGAGGCAAGGAAATAAGAATAGAAAATCTAAACTGGGTAATGGAAAAAAAGCTCACAAGTCCCAACTATGCGCTAACATAGTTACTCTGTTACTGGGATGGAGCCGTAAATAAAATCTCCCGGCTGATAAGGACAGCAGATACAATGCTACTCGTTGACCAGGTCGCATCTTATTTCCTCCCCCGGCCCACGTTTCGGAAGCTCACGCCCGGCCAGTGACCCACTGCCCCACCCCCATCCCCAGCAAGGCTGTCCACAATCTTGTCCTCTCTTTTGGCCATCTCGCAGGCCACACATTGAAGATTGCAGTGTCACGAGATCAAAGGGTTCTGGAATCCTGAGATACTGTGTGATAAGGAGCCACCAAGGAAAGCCATCTGACCAGCGTGATGTGAACAAGAAGACTCCTTTGTGCTGTAAAGCCCCTGAAATCCTCGGTTTATCTGTTAGACATCGTGACCTTCCCTAGCCCCACAGAATACGTGTTCCCTAAGTCTTGTGATCTGACAGTAAATAACAGCATTCCTTAAAGCGAGTAGCATATGCTAAAGTAGACGTGCCACAAGGAACATTATTCAGAGACCAACACAAAGCGTGGATTACAGAAACTGACCAAAGCCTGTTTATCGCTGGAGGAGAAGCCTCCCTCCCTGTTTCTTGTATCGGCCAAATTTCCTGCGTGGCATTGGAGTCCCTTCCGTGGCCTGGCCAATTCCTCCTTTTCTAGTCTTGTCTTCTCCTGGCCTCTCATCTTATTTCCGGAGACACCAAGCCACCCGTGTTCCTCGCATAGACTCTGCCATCTCACGACTCTGCTCTTTATTTTCCTCCTGCCTAGACCATTTTCCTGGCCTTCTTTGACTAGTCACCTGTCGATTTTCAAGAAGAGGTGGAGAACCATGGGAGTGACACAGAACAAGGGGTCTGTTCCACAAGCAGCCAGCAGGAGCTGGACGCACAGTGTACTCGCGGCCGAAGTCCCGAGGGCGGGCATGTGGCAAAGAAAGGTGGGCGTGGAGTGGGGTCTGCTGGGAGTGCAGAAGGCTGAGCAGAGCCCAGGCTGGCCTCTCACGGCCCTGCCTCTGGGGATGCCTCCAGGAGGCTGGCCTTCTTCATCAGAGAGATGCCCACTCCCCTGGTCCGGGAGCCAGAGACGCTGAAGGAGGGAGGCCAATGGGGACAAAGCCCTCCTCCCCGCAAGGTGGGGCCATGTGGGCCCCCGCTGGCCCTGTACAGATGGACATCTGGACACAAACACAGTTGCAGCTCCTCTCCCACCTTTCTGACCCCACATAAGTGTCTCCTGGGGTCTGTCCTAGCCCAGGACCCTGCAGGAAAGGGGTTCCTAAGGAATGTCATTCCACCTTAGCCAAGCAGACCAGTACGAGCTCACCACACGGGCTATCATCTATTCATTTTTTAAAAATTGAAGTACACTTGACTTCCCTGGCGGCTCAGATGTTAAAGAATGTTCCTGCAATGCAGGAGACGTGGGTTCGATACCTGGCTTGGGAAGATTCCCTAGAGAAGGAAATGGCAACCCACTCCAGTATTCTCGCCTGGAGAATCCCACGGACAGAGGAGCCTGGCAGGCTACAGTTCATGGGGTCGCAAAGAGTTAGACACAACTGAGCGACTCAGCATGCCTGCCCTCAAACAAAGATCCTCATTAAAAGCACAGGCAGAGAAGGACAGGAAATGTTTCCGCCTCCCCTCTAGCTCTCCAGTCCGAAGGCAGATGTCCCCGGCCTCCCAAACAGGTTGCACACGGAGCAGTCCCCTAACTAGGGGGCGGAGAGCGTGTGAGTTTCAAAGAGGAGCTAACATTGAGCGAACGTTTCTTCGGTGACAGGTGTAGCTCTCAACACCTCCGCTCCTTGGACCCCTCTGGCTAGAGTTCTGGCAGGTGGGCAGGATTTACCCCCCAGGAGGACCAGGGCTGTTAGGTAATCTGCCCACAGCTGGTGCAGCCCACAGCTGGATTCCTCTGACTCCAGTTGCAGGCTCATTCTGCTGGCCCCTGCGTCCCCTCCCCACCGCAGCCTGGGGACTGCAGGTGGCTGGACTGGCCCAGTGACTCAGAGGGGCCTCAAACTAGGGGAGAAAGAAGAACGCCATCATCTGGAGCTCTTTAAAGGCCCGGGGTGCCTGTAAACAGTACTCCGTGGCTGACCCCACCCTCCTCCCACCGAGGCCCAAGGGTGGGGCCAGGGCTGGAGTCCAGCACCTCCTCCCTTCTCCCCACCCCGTCCTCCCCACCCTGGGGCGGCTCTGGGCGCAGCAGCCGCCCCCGCTCCTTCCGCATCTACCTCCGGCCCACATCTCCTAATGCCCCGGCGGGTTTGGGTGGTTCTGCTGCTGGGGGCTGCCCTGGATGCCCTTGTTTGAAACAGAGCCCTCCAAAGAAGTGAGGAGTGGGTCACAGGCTGAGATTTACCCCACATCCCCATGGCCCCTGCGCTGGCTTGACTTCATTCCCAGGGTCTCCAGCTGTGACCACCTGATGTCTCAGACCTCTTGGCTTTAGGATCAGAGGTCCATCCCTTTGGGAGGATCTCGGAGGGTGGCTCGATGAGGTGGCCTTTGGACGCATACCAGCCCGAGTGTGCGTTCTCCCGGTCACGGCTCCTGCTCTGCCATCTCAGGCCAGCTGCCTCGCTTGTCTGGGCCCTTCCTTCCTCGTCTCCAAGATGAACGCCGTGCCCATGCTTGGGTGGTTGGTAGGGTGGGTGGGAAGGAGGCCTGGGAAGCCTTAGTGCAGAGCCGGGCACACAGCAGGCATGGTGGTGGGGATGCTGGGACAGTTCCTATGCCATCCCACTGGGAGATGTGGAAGGGAGTGGCTGGACTTAGAGCAAGCTCGTGGTTCTTATTTTTTTTTTAATTGAAGTATAATTGATGTAGGGGCTTCCCCCAGTGGTTCAGCCGGTAAAGAATCCGCCTGCAATGCAGGAGACACAGGAAACGCGGGTTTGATCCTTGGGTCAGGAAGATCCCCTGGAGAAGGAAATGGCAACCCACTCCAGTATTCTTGCCTGGAAAACTCCACGGACAGCCTGGTGGGCTACGGTCCAAAGTGTCACAAAGAGTCAGACACGACTGAGAGACTAGGCACACACACATAGTTGATTCACAACGCTCTGCTCATTTCTGCTGTACAACAAAATGGCTCAGTTATACATATATATATATATAACTTATACATTTTAAAAATATTTATAAAAATATTATTATTATTTTTTAGTTTTGGGTTAGTAAATGTAAACTATCACATCTAGAATGGATAAACACACCAAGGGGGGAGAAGGAGGGTGGGATGAGTTGGGAGACTGAGATTGACATATATACACTGCTGTATATAAAATACAGCATAAAATATCGTATAAAATAGATAACTGAGACCATAGTGCATCGCTCAGGGAGCTCTACTCAGTGCTCTGTCCTGACCCAAATGGGAAGGACATCCAAAAAAGAGGGGATATGTGTACATGTGAGGCTGATCCACTTTGCTGCCCAGTAGAAACTAACACAACGTTGCCAAGCGACTATAATCAATTTTAAAAGTCTGATGGACAGACAGCAACGTCCTGATGGACAGACAGCAACGTCCCGTTGTATCGCGCAGGAAACTATAACCAACTTCCCGGGCTAGATCGTAATGGAAAACTTCTTCTGCGTGGCAGGCGGCTTCTTTACCAACTGAGCTATCAGGGAAGCCCGCTATCTATGCTTACACATGCATGTGTGTTTCCCAGGTGGCACCAGTGGTAAAGAACCTGCCTGCCGTGCAGGAGGCGTAGGAGACATGAGTTCCATCCCTGAGTCGGGAAGATCCCCTCGAGGAAGAAATAGCAACCCACTCCAGTATTCTTGCCTGGAGAATCCCCATGGATAGAGGAGCCTGGTGGGCTACAGTCCAGAGGGTTGCAAAGAGTCAGACATGACTGAAGTGACTTAGCACACACACATGCGCACACACATATATGAGTCCATGATTCTTATGGCCCTCAATCACTCAGCCTGCAGGGGCCTCAGAACATTGTAGCTCTAGTAAAACCACTCCTGTTTCTCCAAAAGCAAACACAACTTCTCTCCTTGATCAAATGGGAGTCACTCATTCCTGTGTCCCGTGCTGGATGTGAGGAGGGGTCATTCAAAGACATTGAAGACATGTTTCCTGGCTTCAAGGAGCTTTCCATCTGTGTCCCGTAAAAGAAAGATATTTGGATCGTGTGCAGAAGGGGTTAACAGCAGCTCTGCCCGCGTTTTATGCTGTTGCTACTTCGAAGCAGTAAATTCTCGTCTGAACTGCACTTGACCCTGTGCACACAATCATGTTATTCATATTCTTATAAACAGAGGGTACAGTATGTATAATTTCCTAGATTTCTGGGAGGAGATGTATCATAACTAAACAGCTTTTCCTTCGGAGAACCCGTCCCATTTGTTTCTGGTTAGCTTCAAAGCAGAAACTAATTTTTTCCTTTTATGTGTCAGAAAGTTGAGTGAAATTTGTCACTTGTTTTTATGAAAAATTCTTTGCCTTTGCCTTTATGGCTTAAAAAAAAAGAAAAGAAAAAGAAAAACACCCACAACAACTCACACTTCCTCCACGGCGCAGGGCACCTGAAGCGCAGTGGCAGGAGGCGGGTGTCATTTCTAGTCATGGAAACTAACAAGAGTTCCATGGAATGGCCTGACCCCGTCTGTCCGACGAGAGTCTATTTTCAAGTGTCTACTGTGGAAGCGAGACCACTGGTGACATCTTGTTCCAATTTAAGCAGAGTTGAGCTGTGGGCCAGCGCCTTCAAATCATAACCAGCTCAGAAATTACCTCCTACCAAAAAACCACAAGGGCTAGGCTCTGTAAGAATCAGTCCCGGAAAAGTTGGAACTCTCCGATCCAAGCATATTTCTGAAGCCATCCAGGCAAGAACAGCGTTTGCCTTTTCTTTCGTGGGGGGATGTCTTGTTTGTCCTGGGATGAATTACCAGGGTGGTTGGGGTGATGAAGAGTAGTTTTATTTTGCCTTAAAATGAACTGACTGCTCTGTGACCACTTTTCTGGGAGCCAGAGCTATTTAGAAGATGTTCAACCTATTTTTACCTTTCTATAGACCTATTTAATAGAGATACCGTGTCATTAGCAAATTCCCCAAAAAACATGAGCCGACACACTGTCTCAGAAATGACTCAGAATCAACAGGATGTCTCTCTAGGAGCACAGTTCTCCCAGGGAAAGGCTCCCTCTGGCCTGCATTTTCCATCCCAGCCAGGCCTCGGTTCACCCAGAGGACCACGGGGATTGTGACATTACAGGGAGGCTCCCTGTCTGCCTCCCACACCCCAAACATTATTATATACACCATGGCTTTGAGCTCTCAGTTTACTCAATATCTTTAAGTTCAAGTGACCAGTGAGCAAGGAAAGAAACAGGAGTGGCCCTGAGATGATTCAGATAGGCTGAGTCCACCCAGGATAAATGAGCAGTCAGTTCACATCTAGGCTCTAGGAGCATAAGGCATGTGTCACCATGGAGAGGATGAAAGGGAGAGAGCTGAGGGCAGAGGTCAGCAGTGGCCACCGGGACTGCTCTTGCAACGGAGGTGGGCAGTACTGGTTTAGGGCACCAGCTGGCTCTGCAACCCACCTGTGATGGTCACTAGTGTTATGAGCCAAACGGTGTCCTCCCCCTCAAAATTCATACATTGACGTTCTAACCCCAACTATTTCAGAATGAGACTGTGTTTGCAGAAAGGACCTTTAAAGAGGCAGTTAAGGGGTTTCTCTGGTGGCTCAGTGGTAAAGAATCCACCTGCCAGGGCAGGAGACATGGACCCCTGGTCCAGGAAGATCCCACATGCTGTGGAGCAACTAAGCCAGTGTGCTACAACTGCTGAGCCTGGGCTGAACTATCGGCTGGGTTCTCTAAAATGAAATTATTCTGGAGTTGCTGCCAAACTTCATGTATTTCCAAAATTTTCTCAGATTAAGCAAATTCAAAAAAGTCTTTCTTTGGGATTTTAAAATTAGGAAAAGTTCAGGGTGGAGTAGAAGGGAGGCTCAAGAAGGAGGGGAGATATATATATATATATATATATATATATATATATATGTATATAGCAACTAATACAACATTGTAAAGCAATTATATTCCAATAATAAATTTATTCAAGAAAAAAATTCGGGAAAAATATTAGCCTCAGGGGGCAACAGAGGACGAAATGGTTGGATGGCATCACTGACTCAATGGACATGAGTTAGAGCAAACTCTGGGAGACAGTTGAGGACAGAGGAGCCTGGTGTGCTGCAGTCCATGGGGTCACAAAGAGTTGGACAGGACTTACTGACTAAACAACAATGAATAACCTCTGAGACGTGTTTGTGACCACAGCCTCTAATCTACTTCTATTTTCCTCACTCTTCATTGTCAAAGGCTGGGTGTTCCCCACCTCTCTTTCCCCAGGCCCTTTAAACCCCCAGTCACCTGGCTTCATCCACCCTGCCACCCCATCCCCACCACCAACAGCATCTCTAAGCCACTTCTTCAAAAACAAAAAATGTTGATGGGATGCAGAACAATAGTAATTCCATCCATTTTTTAAATTGAAATGAAGTTGATTTACAATATCATGTTAGTTTCACATGTACAGCACTGGTTTCAAATTGGGAAAGGAGTACGTCAAGGCTGTACATTGTCACCCTGTTATTTAACTTATATGCAGAGTACATCATGAGAAATGCTGGACTGGGTGAAGCACAAGCTGGAATCAAGATTGCAGGGAGAAATCTCAATAACCTCAGATATGCAGATGACATCACCCTTATGGCAGAAAGTGAAGAGGAACTAAAGAGCCTCTTGATGAAAGTGAAAGCTGCTGCTGCTGCTGCTAAGTCGATTCAGTTGTGTACGACTCTGTGCAACCCCATAGATGGCAGCCCACCAGGCTCCCCCATCCCTCAGATTCTGCAGGCAAGAACACTGGAGTGGGTTGCCATTTCTTTCTCCAATGCATGAAAATGATAAGTGAAAGTGAAGTTGCTCAGTCATGTACAACTCCTAGCGACCCCAGGGACTGCAGCCTACCAGGCTTCTCCGTCCATGGGGTTTTCCAGGCAAGAGTACTGGAGCAGGGTGCCATTGCCTTCTCCAGAAAGTGAAAGAGGAGAATGTAAAAGCTGGCTTAAAACTCAACAGTAAAAGACTAAGATCATGGCATCTTGTCCCATCATTTCATGGCAAATAGAATGGGGAAACGATGGAAACAGTGAGAGACTTTATTTTCTTGGGCTCCAAAATCACTCCAGATGGTGACTACAGCCATGAAATTAAAAGACACTTGCTCCTTGGAAGAAAAGTTATGACCAAACTAGACAGCATATTAAGAAGCAGAGACATTACTTTGCCAACAAAGGTCCATCTAGTCAAAGCTATAGTTTTTCCAGTAGTCATGTATGGATTTGAGAGTTGGACCATAAAGACTGAGCATTGAAGAACTGATGCTTTTGAACTCTGGCATGGGAGAAGACTCTTGAGAGTCTCTTGGACTGCAAGGAGATCCAATCAGTCAATCCTAAAGGAAATCATTCCTGAATATTCACTGGAAGGACTGATGCTGAAGCTGAAACTCCCAATAATTTGGCCACCTGATGCAAAGAGCTGACTCATTGGAAAAGACTCTGATGCTGGGAAAGATTGAAGATGGGAAGAGAAGGGGACGACAGAGGATGAGATGGTTGGATGTCATCACGACTTGATGGACATGAGTTTGAGCAAGCTCCAGGAGTTGGTGATGAACAGGGAAGCCTGGCGTGCTACAGTCCATGGGATCACAAAGAGTTGGACACGACTGAGCAACTGAACTGAACTGTACACCACAGTGATTCAATTATACATACATATATATGTATTCCTTTTCAGATTCTTTTTCCTTATAGGTTATTACAAAATATTGAGTATAGTTCCCTGTGCTATACAGTAGGTCCCTGTTGGTTATTTGGTCTAAAAGTGAAAGTTGCTCATTCATGTCCAACTCTTTACGACCCCATGGGCTGTCAGTTCAGTTCAGTCGCTCAGTCATGTCCGACTCTTTGCGACCCCATGAATCGAAGCACGCCAGGCCTCCCTGTCCATCACCAACTCCTGGAGTTCACTCAGACTCACATCCATCGAGTCAGTGATGCCATCCAGCCATCTCATCCTCTGTCGTCCCCTTCTCCTGCCCCAATCCCTCCCAGCATCAGAGTCTTTTCCAATGAGTCAACTCTTCGCGTGAGGTGGCCAAAGTACTGGAGTTTCAGCTTTAGCATCATTCCTTCCAAAGAAATCCCAGGGCTGATCTCCTTCAGAATGGACTGGTTGGATCTCCTTGCAGTCCAAGAGACTCTCAAGAGTCTTCTCCAACACCACAGTTCAAAAGCATCAATTCTTCGGCACTCAGCTTTCTTCACAGTCCAACTCTCACATCCATACGTGGCCACTGGAAAAACTATAGCCTTGACTAGACGGACCTTTGTTGGCAAAGTAATGTCTCTGCTTTTGAATATGCTAACTAGGTTGGTCATAACTTTCCTTCCAAGGAGTAAGCGTCTTTTAATTTCATGGCTGCAGTCACCATCTGCAGTGATTTTGGAGCCCAGAAAAATAAAGTCTGACACTGTTTCCACTGTTTCCCCATCTGTTTGCCATGAAGTGATGGAACCAGATGCCATGATCTTCGTTTTCTGAATGTTGAGTTTTAAGCCCACTTTTTCACTCTCCTCTTTCACCTTCATCAAGAGGCTTTTTAGTTCCTCTTCACTTTCTGCCATGAGGGTGGTGTCATCTGCATATCTGAGGTTATTGAGATTTCTCCCGGAAATCTTGATTCCAGCTTGTGCTTCTTCCAGTCCAGCATTTCTCATGATGTACTCTGCATAGAAGTTAAATAAGCAGGGTGACAATATACAGCCTTGACGTACTCCTTTTCCTATTTGGAACCAGTCTGTTGTTCTATGTCCAGTTCTAACTGTTGCTTTCTTACCTGCATACAAATTTCTCAAGAGGCAGGTCAGGTGGTCTGGTATTCCCATCTCTTTCAGAATTGTCCACAGTTTATTGTGATCCACACAGTCAAAGGCTTTGGCATAGTCAATAAAGCAGAAATAGATGTTTTTCTGGAACTCTGTTGCTTTTTCGATGATCCAGCAGATGTTGGCAATTTGGTCTCTGGTTCCTCTGCCTTTTCTAAAACCAGCTTGAACAACTGGAATTTCACAGTTCATGTATTGCTGAAGCCTGGCTTGGAGACTTTTGAGCATTACTTTACTAGCGTGTGAGATGAGTGCAATTGTGCGGTAGTTTGAGCATTCTTTGGCATTGTCTTTCTTTGGGATTGGAATGAAAACTGCCCTTTTCCAGTCCTGTGGCCACTGCTGAGTTTTCCAAATTTGCTGGCATATTGAGAACAGCACTTTCACAGCATCATCTTTCAGGATTTGGAATAGCTCAACTGGAATTCCATCACCTCCACTAGCTTTGTTTGTAGTGATGCTTTCTAAGGCCCACTTGACTTCACATTCCAGGATGTCTGGCTCTAGGTCAGTGATCACACCATTGTGATTACCTGGGTCGTGAAGATCTTTTCTGTACAGTTCTGTGTGTTCTTGCCACCTCTTCTTAATATCTTCTGCTTCTGTTAGTCCATGGAATTCTCCAGGCCAGAATACTGGAGTGGGTAGCCTTCCCCTTCTCCAGGGGAATCTTCCCAACCCAGGGATAGAAACCAGGTCTCCCGCATTGCAGGTGGATTCTTTACCAGCTGAGCCATAAGGGAAGCCCAAGAACACTGGAGTGGGTAGCCTATCCCTTCGCCAGGGGATCTTCCTGACCCAGGAATTAAACTGGGGTCTCCTGCATTGCAGACAAATTCTTTACCAACTGAGCTATCAAAGCCACTTCTAAATGCTTCCTCAATGACCATCCTCATCTCTATAGCGGTTGACATCTCATCACCCCCAAATTTTTCCCTGATTTTTTTTTTAACGGAAGGAGCACTTGCCTTCTGTGGAAACTGTATATGCTACCAAAGTATGTGGAGTTCAAGATAAAGACACCCCCTCCCATTCTGTAGCTCAGTGTCTTTAAAACATCGGTGTTCAATGAGGGACAGGTTTATTCCTGGGGGACATCTGGCAATGACTGGCGATAATGTTGGTTTCTACAGCTGCGGGGGAGGGAGGGAGGTCAGACAGGCTACTGGCGTCCAGTGGGTAGAAGCCATGGATGTTGCTAAATGTCCCGCAGTGAGCAGGAGGCCCTTCCACGAAGGACGGTGTGGCCCCAAATGTCAGTAGTGCTGAGGGTGGGAAAACCCACCCCGGGGACAGTGTAGACATGAATCTGCATGGGCGTTTTCTTGCTCTGTTTCCTGCCGCTGGCACTTCTGTTCATTCCCAACCTCTTTTTTGAGCACCTGCTCTATGCCAGGCCAAGCGCTGGATGCTGGGAGTGAAACAGACATGCTTCCCGTGCTCAGGGGCTACGAGCCCCAGCTGGGGGAGGCTGACCAGCATTCACCCAGATGAATGTGCAACAGGGCACTGTGTAAAAATACAAAGGAAAAGCGTAACATTTCTGAGGAAATAACTGAAAAGACCTAATTGAGGCTGGGCAGTCAGGCTGAGCCCCTCTGGAGAGGAAACAGCTGGGACTTGAAGGACGTGAAACAAGTGAGCAGGGAGAAATTCCTCGACACCGGGCACAGCGCACGCAACGGCCCTGGGGCAGGCCCTTGCAGGAAAAGGCTGCTGTGGCTGGAGTCCAGGGAGCCCTGGGCAAGAATACCGTGAAATGATGTCACATACATTAACCCAAGTATGAGGACATCTGTGGACCCACGATGGGGGAGGGCAGCACTGGTAAAACGATTGCTTTTCTGGTCTCCTACTAGCTCCTCTCTAGGCTTAGCTCCTCCCTGCTCTCTCGGACAAAATCCAGGACGGGCTTCAGGAGTTATCTCGTCCCTCCCAGGTCATAAAATGTCCTCTGATCACTTCAAGTCACAAAATTGACTCCTCTCTGTAATTAAGATGTCCAGGGCTTATTTATAACAGCCAAGACATGGACGCAACCGAAATGCCCATAGACCGATGAATGGATAAAGAAGATGTGGTACACACGTACGGAGGAGTAGTACTCAGCCATAAAAAAGAATGAACCAATGCCCCCTACAGAAACACGGATGGGCCTAGAGAGAACCACGGTAAGCGGAGTAAGACAGAGAAAGACAAATAGCGTATGGTATCACTTATATGTGGAATCTAAAATAGGATACAAATGAA
This sequence comes from Bos grunniens, assembly GCF_055505025.1. Taxonomy (NCBI): domain Eukaryota; kingdom Metazoa; phylum Chordata; class Mammalia; order Artiodactyla; family Bovidae; genus Bos; species Bos grunniens. The sequence continues at coordinate 49,344,792 of NC_141187.1, forward strand.
TTTATTTACAAAATGGAAACAGAGTCACAGCATAGAGAACAGTTTTATGGTTACCAAAGGGGAAAGGGTTGGGAGGGGCAAATTAGGAGTTTGGGATTAACAGATACACACTGCTACATATAATAGATAAACAATAAGGACCTACTGCATGACACAGGCAACTATATTCAATATCTTACAATAATCTATAAGGAAATGAATCTGAAAAACAATATATAATTGAATCACTTTGTTATACACCTGAAACTAACACAATATTGTTAATCAACTCACTTCAATTAAAAAAGAGAGAGAGAATAGTACTTCTCTGGTGGCACAGTGGATAAGAATCAGCCTGCAAATGCAGGGGACACAGGTTCGATCCCTGGTCCAGGAAGATTCCACGTGCTGCAGAGCAAGTCAGCCCAGGCACGACAGCTACTGAGCCTGCGCTCTGGAGCCTGAGCACAGGGACTGAGGCTGCACTGCAGTTTCGGAAGCCCGCGCGCCCTGGAGCCTCTGCTCTGCAACGAGAGGAGCCACTGCAGTGAGAGGCCCCTCAGTGAAAAGCAGCTCCTGCGCTCCACAACTAGAGAAAGCCCGTACAAGCAAGCAAAGGGCCAGTGCAGCCCAAAATGAAACAATTAATTTTTTAAAAAAAAGAGTAGCCTTTTCCATACACGCAGAAGAATGAAGATGAACTCTTACCCCACACTATACACAAAAATTAACTCAGAAAGGATCACAGATTTAAATGTAAGACCTAAAACTATAAAACTTGTAGAGGAAAACAAAACAAAAAACATTTGCAAGCTTGACACTAGTTTCTTAGATATGACACCGCAAGGACAAGTGACAAAGGAGGAAATGAATTGGCTACAGTAAAGTGAAAGATGTTTATGACACAAATGATTCCATCAAGAAAAGGAAAAAGCAACCCACAAAATGGGAAAACACACCTGCAAAGCAGTTAGGGAGCTCGTGTTTAGAACACATAAAGAACTTTTCATAATTCAATAACAAAAAGACAAATAACCCAAATTTTGAAACAGGCAAAGAATTAAATAGACATTTCTCCAAAGTAGATATACAAATGGCTAATAAGCACATGAAAATATGCTCAACGTTATTAGTTAGTAGGAAAATGAAAATCAAAACCACAGATACCACTTTACGTTCATGAAGATGGTCGTAATTAAAAGGCAGATGATAACAAGTGTTGGCAAGGATGTGGAGAGACCAAAACCCTCCTACATACTGGTGGAAATGTAAACTAAATAGGGCAGCTGCTGTGGAAATCAGTTTGGCAGTTCTTAAAAATTTTAAACATAGAATTACCGCATGATTCAGCAATCCTACTCTCTGGTTTATACCTAAGAGAAATGAAAACGTGTCCTCATAAAACTTGCACATGAATGTTAACAGCAATATTGTTCATTTATAGCCAAAAATTGGAAACACATGTCTGTTAACTGATGAAGGAAAAACAAATTGTGGTATACCCATACAACTTGTTTGACAATGAAAAGAAAAGAAATGAAGCGTTGATACATGCTGCGACACAGATGAGCCTTGAAAGCACTGTACGAAATGAAAGAAACCAAGGACTTCCCTGGGGGTCCAGTGGCTAAGACTCCATGCTCCCAAGGGCTTGGGTTCAGTCCCTGGTCAGGGAACTCGATCCCACGTGGTGCAACTGGGAGTTTGCATGCTGCAATTAAAGATCCCATGAGCCACAACTGAGACACAAATGAATAAATAAAAATAAATATTAAAAGATATTTTAAAGAAGCCAGTTGCAAAGGACCACATGTCCAAAATAGGCAAATCCACAGGATGGAAAACAGATCAGAGGTCTCAAAGCTCCTTCTCAGAATCTGCTGCACAGGGAACCCGACCGGTGATAAGACAGACCTGCTTCTTCGTTTTCTCTTATGTGTAATACAAACAAAATACTCATTATACTCATGACCCCTCACCACATGCCTTCTCTCAGGAAACTACAGGAGAGTGTGCTCCACCTACGCATGGGAGCAAATCCAAGAAGCAAGGACCCAGCAACGGAGAAAGCTGAAAGGAAGCTCCACCTGCCATTGCAGTGTGGGCCTGTAGAGCGGCCAGCGCACTCTGGGGCTGCAGGACAGGGGTGTCCAGGAGAGATGTCTCTAGAAAGAGAGAAAAATATGGACTCAAACACCAACAGGTGTGCGTATATTGAAAATATACTGGACTTTCACAACGGCAGTAGGAGGTCAGAGACACAGGTCCCAGGAAAAGAAGTCAACAAATAGATGACCAAATGAGACCATGATTAACATCTGAGAAACCAAGACATTTCATAAGAAAGAAAATAGACTCTGAGTTCACCCCTTGGCTGGGCTGTGAACAATATTTACCTGGTTCTCACAGTGCAAACACGGAATATTGATTTAACAACAAAAAATGAGGCTCTTGGGAAAATAGGAAAAGACACGAGTTGGGATGTGGAGAGGATGAGGCAGGTGAGCTAATTCCTCACCTTCTTCAGTTAGGGGCCAAAGGGGGAGATCTAAACTTGGAAAATCACAGAGAGAAATAGGGTAGGCAGATGATACTGACATACGGAAATAAACAACATAAGAAAGAATTGGAAGAGCTGGAAGTCACAGCTCTGGCAAGAGGAAAGCCACGAGGGCATGAGCAGAACACGGAGCTGCTGGTTCTTTTTCGCTGTAAATTATGTAGAACTGTTTGACTTCTTAAAACTATGTGCATGTGTTACTTTAAAATAATAAATAGTAACTTTTTCAAAGTAAGCGTCTACCCGTTTTAGAAGTCGTTTCAGTCGTGTCCGACTCTTTGCCATTCTGTGGACTGTAGCCCTCCAGGCTCCTCTGTCCATGGGATTCTCCAGGCAAGATACTTTAGTGGGTTGCCATGCCTTCCTCCAGGGGAATCTTCCCAACCCAGGGATCAAACTACTGTCTCTTACATCTCCTGCATCGGCAGGGGGGTTCTTTCCCACTTGCTCCACCTGGGAAGACTTTTCAAAGTAAGGGAACCCCATAAATCCTTGATTGATTGATGGACGGGTTGGTCCAATGTGAGCCGATGGATTATTTGATTTTCAATAAAAAGTGCCAGGAATAAAAAGTGGATCGGAGCTCTTAAACAAACTCAGAGCTTGTCTCCTCCTGTGTTAACCACAGACTCCATCCACCCTCACCCAGCCAAAAACCAGAAACCAGCCAAACTTGGCTTTCCCTGGTGGTACAGTGGTGAAGAACCTACCTGCCAATGCAGGGGACACAGGTTCGATCCCTGCTCTGGGAGGATCCCACGTGCCTCGGAACAACCAAGTCCAAGCACCACAGCTACTAAAGCCCTGTGAGCCTGGAACCTGTGCTCCGCAACAAGAGAGGCCAGCTCGGTGAGAAACCGTCGCCCGGCAACCAGAGAGCAGCACCCCACGTCGCAACTAGAGAAAGTCCTCACGCGGCAGTGAAGACCCAGCACAGCCAAAAATAAATAAATAAAATGGAGGGAAAATCATCTATAAAAAGAAGAGAAACAAACCAGATTCAGGGCCCTGGGTCATTGCCAGGACCCCAAAACCTGCACCAGAGCACGGGTGCTTCGTTTATTTATTTAGGGAAGTCTCAAATTCACTCTCAGATTCAGAAAACATTCTGTCCGTTTTTCAACTCTTATGCGAATGTTCAAACATGCACAGAAGTGTAACGAACTCCCGTCTTTCCATCTTCAATAATCATCAACATTCTACTTATTTATTTTATTTGCCCCTCTCCCACCCAGCCTCATTTATTTTGTCTGGAAAATTTTCAAGCAAATCCAAGGCTTTATGGTACTTTGCTTGTAAACAGCTCAGTATGCACCTCCAACAGATAGGATTTCTTTTTGACATAACAACCTTGCCATTATCACATCTAATAGAATTAGCAATAATCCTTTAATATCACACAGTAGCCTGACTCTTAAATTTGCTGATAATCTTAAGGTTATGATTTTGAAGTTGTTTTGTGTGAATCAGGATTTGAAGAAGGGCAACACGTTACATTTGATTGCTACGCCTCTTAATGCTGTTTTATTCTCTAACAGCCCCTCTATTTTTAGTGTCATTGATTTGATGAGGAAACAAGCTCTTTTATCCTGTAGAATGTCATTCATTCTAGATCTGGCTAACTGCTCCTTTAACTTGTTCCTCTAGCTCTCCTGTTTCCTATAAGTTAGGTCTAGGTGTTGAAAGAGATTCAGCATCAACTTTTGGAAAGGAATACTTACTGAACATCTGCAGTGCCATGCTTCCCAGGACACATCACAGGGCTCAGAATTCCAGTTATCCCACCTCGAGACCCGCCCAGACTGGTTATTAGACTCACAGAGGTGTCGGTCCGAACTCTCCAGCATGAAATCGTTTACCAACTTTCAGCTAAAGACTTTAGTATCACCCATTGATGACTATTGCCTGGACTCAGTCAGGGTTGCAAAATGAGATTTTCTAATGTCTTCTTCACTGAGTAACTGGAAATACGCTTTAAAAAAGAAAAAAAAGGGAGACCTTTTTCCCCAAAACCATTTATTTTCCCTGAAAATATAAATATAATAAAGGGAGGACAAACATCTGATGCTTCTCTTCACTTCTGAACTGTCATTGTGCCCTGTAGTTCCCGTTGACCACTGAGGTTCGTGGGGCTTGGCTTTCATTGTTTTTATTTTTTTAGTGTCATTGTGAGCCCTTGGACATTCTCAGGTTTAACATATTTCAATCTTCTGCTGTTACTGTCCACACTGATGTTCCCGCTGTCCCTTCTTTGCCCTCAGCAGCTTCCTCCAGTTGGGTCGTGTCCTTGTGGCTTGACCCCGTTGGTCTTGAGAGCCTCCTTGCCCCTGGCGTAACAAGATGCCCCAGGCTCACCGGGTGTGGCTCCTGCCCCGGACATGGAGTCAGCCATTTCTCCAAGGAGTTCTCAGTCCTTTAGTGGGAAGTGGAGCCTATTTATTCTCAATTTATACTCCATCCCAACAGACTTAGAAATTAGATTTCCTAGCCCCAGATGCTTAGAAATATTACATTAGAAATGGGCTGCTAGAGACATACGCTCACAGCTGTGAGTGGGACAGCTAACAGCTTATTAATACAACAGGGAACTGAGGGAAAGTTATGAGAGGCAGATATAAGAACTTAAAAATTTCAGCCATCCAACCTAGCTCCAAACTTGCCTTCTCCAAAAAGGGATCTTCAGTTTTCCATTTGAAACCAGTCTCCTCTTCCAGCCTTTCCTGACATTTTATCCATCTCCACTATAATATGTATCCAGTTGTTATTGTTTGGGGCTGTTGGTCTAGATTAGTATCCCCAATGTCCATTACAATCACCTAAGGAGCTGTTTACTTTAAAAAATACAAAGGAAAATAAAGACATTTTAATTGAGATATAATTGATATATAACACTGTGTTAGTTTTAGATATGTGCCAAGTCGCTTCAGTCGTGTCCGACTCTTTGAGACCCCATGGTCTGTAGCCTGCCAGGCTCCTCTGTCCACGGGATTCTCCAGGCAAGGATGCTGCAGTGGGTGGCATCATGGTGATTTGATGTATGCATATATTGGGAAAGGATTACCAGAACAAGTCTAGTTAACATCCATCACTGCACATACAGGTTTTTTTCTTGTGATGAGAACTTTTAAGATCTACTCTCTTAGCAACTTTTAGATACACGGGACAGTATTTTTTTTAATATTATTTATTTATTGTTGGTTGCACCCAGTCTCTGTGGCTGCACGGGCTTTGCTGTGGTTGCGGTGAGCACGGGCTACTCTTCCCCACAGTCCTTGGGCTTCTCACTGCGGTGGCTTCTCTTGCTGTGGGGCTCTAGGCACACGGGCTTCAGTAGTTGTAGCCCGAGGGCTTAGCAGTTGCGGCGCCTGGGCTTAGCTGCTCTGCAGCATGTGGGATCTTCCCAGACCAGGGCTGGAACCCACACCCTCTGCAGGTGGATTCTTACCCACTGCACCACCAGGGAAGCCCCAGGACAATACTGTTAACATAGTCACCATGCTGCGTCACATTCCCAGGACTTCCTTATCTGATAAGTGAGTACCTTCTGACCTCTTCACGATTTCTCCCACCCTCACACCCTCCGCCTCTGGCAGCCGCCAGTCTGTTCTCTCTGACTGTGAGTCGGGGTGTTTTGTTTTTCTTAAGATTCCACATACTAGATGAGATCATACAGTTTAAAAAAATAATGAAGTAAAATAAAGTGATGTCTGGGTCCCATTCCCAGAGAGTCATATTCAACTGGTCTGGGAAGGGGCCATCTATATGTTTTTAAAACTTGTTCGATGACTCTGTCGGACAGCCAGGCTGAGAGTCACTGGTCTAGCCAGGAACCCTGGAAGGGTGGAGACCCACTAAGTCACCCTTGTATCTCCCAGTGCTGCATGGTTACCCAGAACTACCATTCAGTCAATACTCATCTTGAGTTTTGGCTGTGCTGGGTCTTCACTGCTGTGCAGGCTTTTTCTCTAGTTGTCGTGAGTGGGGTTACCCTCGAGTTGCAGTGTGAGGCCTTCTCATTGCGGTGGTTTGTCTTGTTGCTCTAGGCGCATGGGCCTCGGTGGTTACAGCACTTGGGGTCCGTAGTTGGGGCACACGGGCTTAGTTGCTCCGCGGCATGTGGGATCTTCCCCAAACCAGGGATTGAACCCGTGTCTCCTTCATTAGCAGGCAGATTCTTAACCACTGGACCACCAGGGAAGCCCCAGTATATGCTTATTATGACTAGGAATCTTGAATGAAAAATGGTTAATCCGGGAATGCCCTGGCATTTCAGTGGTTAGGACTCTGTCCTTTCATGGCAGAGGGCTTGAGTTCAATCCCTGGTCAGGGAACTAAAATCCCACAAGCCACGTGGTGAGGCAAAAAAAAAAAAAAAGGGTTAAAAAGGGTTAATCATTTTCAAGATAGCAAATTAGAGACTGTGTCCCACCCCATCCCTTCAAAGAACTGGACCCAGAGCCATCCGGGAAACTTGACTGTTCTGAATAATGTATTTCTAGTTGTGTTCAGAGAGCTCAGGTTTTCAATCTTTTGGTAAAATATTACTGTAGTGCTGAAGGCTTTATCCCTAAACATTAAATCTCCAGTTAGAAGGGTGGGTTGGAAAAGATTCCCACAGATGCAGAGCTGAAACCCACATGTAGGCAGGCATGGTAACGAGACTTGAGGATGATGTTACTGTGATGTGACTGATGACCAACAGCAGGTGTTCTGAGCCATGGCAGCCACCCCTGTGTGGACGTGGCTCGTTGAGACTCCTAGTGGGAAGAGAGTAACTGTAACTGGTGTGACATACTTTTTTGTGTTCCTTCAGCACTCAGCAGTGTGTTAGACATGCATGCATGGGTGCTAAGTTGCTTCAATAATCTCCAACTCTTTGCAGCCCCATGGACTGTAGCCCATCAGGCTCCTCTGTCCATGGGATCTCCAGACAAGAATACTGGAGTGGGTTGCCATGCCCTCCTCCAGGGGATTTTCACAACCCAGGGATCAAACTGAGTCTCTTACATCTCCTGCACTGGCAGGCGGGTTCTTTACCACTGGCGCCACCTGGGAAGCCCTAGTACGTAATCAATAAGAAAAAAAATGAAAGCGTTTGTCACTCAGTCGTGTCCGATTCTTTGTGACCCCGTGGACTGTAGCTGTCCAGGCTCCTCTGTCCATGGAATTCTCCAGGCAAAAATACTAGAGTGGGTTGTCACTCCCTTCTTCCAGAAGATCTTCCCAACCCAGTGATTGAACCCAGGTCTCCTGCATTGCAGACAGATTTTTTACCATCTGAGCCGCTGGGGAAGTCCACATATTCAATAAGTAAGTGTTAAATCCTTTGGAACAGAGAAGGCAATGGCACCCCACTCCAGTACTCTTGCCTGGAAAATCCCATGGATGGAGAAGTCTGGTGGGCTACAGTCCATGGGGTCGTTAAGAGTCGGACACAACTGAGCGACTTCCCTTTCCCTTTTCACTTTCATGCATTGGAGAAGGAAATGGCAACCCACTCCAGTGTTCTTGCCTAGAGAATCCCAGGGATGGGGGAGCCTGGTGGGCTGCCGTCTGTGGGGTTGCACAGAGTCGGACACGACTGAAGTGACTTAGCAGCAGCAGCAGCAGCAGCAGCAAATCCTTTGGAAAGGAGCTGTGCATGTGTGCTCACCACCTCCTCCTTGTGTGAGGACTGCATCTAAAACCAACGAGGGCCACACAGTCTGCCGGTTCTCATTAACGTGATACAGCCACAAAGGCATTGAAAAGATGATCTTTCTATTTTAGGCATAACAAAGAGCTACAATTTTCTCTAAAAATAACCTAGACTGGAATTTTCTTCCGCCCATGAGAGCGCTATGTCTATGAACACACAGTCCCAAGGCCTGTGTCAACAACATTCTAAAACAATGTTTCACTTTGATAATCACATACAATAAGCATTGGGTTCCTTAAGTTTTCATTAGTTTGGGGCATTTTTTTAAAATCCTGACAAAGTGAAGATCTTTTTTCCCCCCATAAAACGCAGCCCATCTGGTCAACAGCAGTCCAATCTTGGGCGCCTACAGAAGGACAAAATGTAAAAATGGAGACTAGTACCCCATGCCCTGAATTTGGCCCAGACCAAGAGGGTCCAAGACTCCAGCCCAAGCTCCATACAGATTAGACTTGGTCCTGGGAACAGCTCCATTTTCAACCCCTTTCTCTATTTCCAATCCCTAGAACCAGAAGAGCTTAGGATAAACTCCAAAGTGAAGCCTTGAAGTGAAATTAAGCAGCTGTGGTCCTTCAGGAGAATTTTCAGGAGCTTTTCTGGGTGTGGATCAAAGACACGACCCATCTGTGAGAGTGTAAATTGGTCCAGTCACTATGGAGAACAGTAGGGAGGGTCCTCCAAACGTGAGAGTTGCCATATGATTCAGCAATCGACTCCTGAGCATATATGTGGACAAAACTATAATCCAGAAAGATACATGCTCCCCCTTTGTTCTGAGCAGCACTTGTCACAATAGCCAAGCCATGGAAGCAACCTAAATGTCCATTGACAGACGCACGGATAAAGAAGATGTGGTCCATATGTAATGGAATACTATTCAGCCATAAAAAAGAATAAAATAATGCCATTTGCAGCAACATGGATGCAACTAGAGATTATCACACTAAGTGAAGTCAAAAAGAGAAAGACAAGCATCATATGACAGCACTTACATGTGGAGTCTAAAATAAGGCACAAGGAAACTTATCTGTGAAATAGAAAGACTCACAGGCATGGAGAAAGGCTTGTGGCTGCCAAGGGGAAGAGCGTGGGGTGGGGTAGCGGTGGGTTGGGAGCTTGGGAGGAGCGGATGCAAACTATTATATATACGATGGATAAACAAGCTCCCACTGTATAGCACAGGGAGCTATATTCAGTATCCTGCAATAAACCATAATGGAAGGAACATGAAAAAGAATACATATATATGTATGTGAGTCACTTTACAGCAGAAATTAACACAACATTGTAAACTGTGCTTCAATAAAATACATTTTAAACAAAGAGCTTCACCAACCTACAGTCCTTGTCACATGATGCAGAATGAGCTGCTTCCAAGTGGAGAATGAGGACTTTATCAGTTTATCCTTCAGGAATCCTCAGGAAGGTGAGCATAGATTTGTATGTGACTCCCAGACACTCTCTTGAGAGCAAGTCCTTATTGCTCTGGTGCCCTTCAACCAGGTGAGGCGTTTGACAGATGCGGGAACAGTCACATTACCAAATAAGAGAGGACTGGGACCAGTATCTCAATGGCCCAGACCATCCCCACCACCGTCTCCTGGTGGGACAGCTTTGAGTTGTTTCACACAGTTCCTCAGCCGTCCCGGTGGGATTGACCCTTCCTGTCTCACCCGCCTCACTCCCTCATTTCTGCTTCCAGGAATCCTCTCCTGAATAAATGACATGCGCCCAAGCAAGTCCTTGATTCAGGGTGTCTTTTGAGTCATCACCTCCAGACATCTCCCGGAGTGTGGCAATTGTTCAGGGTATCAGCTGAGACTCCTCTGGCTGAAATTGGCAGGAAATCCAACAAAATGTATATTTTGATAGATTGGAATGTATTGGCTCATTTACCTGAAAACTACGGCTAGAGTTGACTTCAGGCACTGTGATGCAGATTAAAAGTACAACATTAAGGTCTGGCACCGCTAGCTTTTTGCTTGGTTCTGCTGTCCTCTGTGTGTTGGCTTTATCCTCAGATAAGCTCTCCTTCCGTGGTCAGAAGGTGGCTATCACAGTTCCAGGCTTTCTTGTATTTAAGCTTCAATTCCAGCTAGATACGGCAAGAATATCTTTCCCACAGATTTCAGAAGTCTCAACGCGCTTCCTTTGCTTTGCCTGGGTCGTAGGTGCATGGGAAACTGACACCCCGACTCTGAATGTGGGTGTGTGATCAAGGGAACGGGGCAGGAGTGCCCTCCCAGGAGGCAGTCACACGTGGCTGTCAGAATAAAGAGACATGGTCACCGGCTGGCAAAGAGCAACCAAAATCCATTGCAGTTCACTCCTCTGGGCTGCCCACCACACACACACACACACATACACACACACACACGCACACACACACACACACACCCTTCCTCCCACACCTCGAAAAGTTGCCCCGTCAACTTAAAATGCATTCACCACTTCTTCACAAGAAGATTCTCTAAATCGAATCCTGCACCAAGCCTAGGATCTCTGGAAGACATGCCATCTTATCAGCTAAGCAGAATATCCTACCTCATAATCTGATGTGCCATATACTTGGTTGTGTCGGACTCTGCAACCCTTAGAAGAATTGAAAGTCTCAGATGATGGGGAGGGATTTTGTTTTTTTGAGGATTTTTTTCTGATATCACAGTAATCATACTAGGCTTGTTTAGGCTGGCTCTGAGCCTGCAGTTGTCATTCGAGGGTTGGAGGAGGGTCTGAGGTTTCTCTCTTCCATCGTCTCTCTGCTTCCATGAAAAGACCAGGGTGGAAGCTGAGGGCTGGAGCGTCAGGAAATAGGGAGCTGGGACCCGGCACTTGCCCTTCCTGAGCACAAGGTCCCCTCCCTCCCTCACGATTCTTCAGCTTCGTGTGCTTAGTCGTTCAGTCATATCCAACTCTTTGTGACCCCACGGACTGTAGCCCCTCAGGCTCCTCTGTCCATGGGGTTTCCCAGGCAAGAATACTGGAGTGGGTTGCCCTTCCCTTCTCCAGGAGATCTTCCCAACCCAGGGATCGAACTCATGTCTCCTGCACAGCAGGCAGATTCTTTACCATTTGCGCCACCTGGGAAGCTCAATTTTTCAATAACTATTCCTGTTTTTAAAGAATTTATTTATTTATTTTACTTTTGGCTGTGCTGAGTCTTAGTTGCTGTGCACGGGCTTTCTTAGTTGCCGAGCGGCGGCTGCTCTCTAGTGACCATGCACGGCCTTCTCATCGCAGCGGCTTCTCTTGTTGCAGCTCCCAGGCTCTAAGGCTCAGTGGTTGTGGCACAGGGGCTTGGTTGCTCCACGGCATGTGGGATCTTCCTGGACCAGGGATCAAACCCATGTTCCCTGCATTGGCAGCTGTTCTTAACCACTGGACCACCAGGGAAGTCCCATCAACAAATATTTCTTGAGTACCTATTATGTGACAACCATCTGTTCTCAGCTCTTGGATACAGCAGAAAGTTGGGCAGGCAAGATTCCTGCTCACATGGAATATATAGTCAGACTTCATTCAGTTCTAAAAGGCCAAAAACTCAACCCAAATAGGCATACAAGGGGGCGTCCCTGGTAGCTCAGCTGGTAAAGAATCCGCCTGCAATGTGGGGACATGGGTTCAATCCCTGGGTCGGGGAGATCCCCTGGAGAAGGGCTAGGATACCCAATCCACTATTCTTGGTCTTTTCTGGTGGCTTAGATGATAAAGAATCTGCCTGCAATGCGGGAGACCTGGGTTCGACCCCTGGGTTGGGAAGATCCCATGGAGGAGGGCATGGCAACCCACTCTAGTATTTTTGCCTGGAGAATCCTCATGGACAGAGGAGCCTGGTGGGCTACAGTCCATGGGGTGACAAAGAGTAGGACACAGCTGAGCGATTAAACAGCACAGCCCAGGCATATGAGGAAAAGAAAAGTAACTGGTTCGCTAAGATAACTGAAAAGCTCAGGGGTAGCACTGGCCTCAAGTGTGGTGTAAATGCCAGCGTTTCCAGGACCTGGTTTCTCTTCATCACCTGGTCACTGGCCATAGTCTCTTCTATGTTTTGCCTTATTTTCAGACAGTCCCTTTCTTCCTGATCACAAGATGTCTACAGAAGATCTAGACTGTATATCTTCCAGGCGCTCAGCCCAATAGGATTTCATTTTATTTACTTTGATTGAGTCATATCGGGTCCCCAGCCAGGGAACACAGCCACCCTGATTGGCCAGACTTGAGTCATATGTTCTGTACCTCAAAGGGGCCAAAACCACCAGAAGCCGATGGAATGAGAGTAGATTATGGGACTCCCCAGAGTGGTCCTGGAGCATGGCTATTGGAGAAGAGTGAATGGAGGCTGAGCAACAGCGCTCGTCCCCTGATCCAGAGGAGTGTGAAGGTCCCGACTCACGTGCACGCCCAGCCCAGGGTCTCCAAGAGTGGACGGGGATCAGTGGTGTGCCGAGAAAGATCTGAGTCAGTGATTCATAAGAGGCCAGGAAGTACATGAAGCTCAACTCCCAAGTCAAGAAGCTGTTGAAAGAAGGTGTGGGCTTTTCAAATTCCAGAGGGCCTGCCTTCTATCCTGAGCGTGTCTGGAGAGTGTTTCACTCATCACCTCCTGAGATCTGGTTCAGGTTAGATGTCCCTAAGGCTCAGTTTTGTGAAGGCTGGGCTCCTCAAAGTTGCTCAGAAGATTGGGGATTGGAGGTGAGGGGGTTGGAAAGGCTGTACTTCCATTTCCCCTGACTTCTCTAACTCGTTGCTAAGAATTACCCAAAGCTAGAGAACAACATAAACTAGTGAATACGACACATCTTTTCAGAAAATACATTTTGCTCAATGGAAAATAATTTAAAGCATTACCTATGTAATAAACAGATATATAATGGAGGAGAATGCAAATTTTACGTTCATTTTTAGATCACCCATAACATGTCATAACATAACATCGGCATCACCAACTCAATGGACATGAGTTTGAGCAAGCTTCAAAAGCTGGTGATGGACAGGGAAGCCAGGCATATTGCGGCCCATGTGGTCGCAAAGAGTCGGACATGACTGAGTGACTGAACTGATAACATGTCAAAGACATTTTCAAGCTTGCTGTGAATACTCAAAGAAAAATAACTTGCATAATGGAGAGAGAAAAAAAAATCCTCTTTTTCCCGGACAGAGGTTAGGAAGCATGATCCTTATCTAAGGAGTTAATCCAGCCTCTCTAAGCAGAAAATTCATCATATTGGCAAGGTCTTTTTAGTAGCCAAGGGAGCGGCCACTGAGCACAGCTGAGTAATGGGCCTGTTTATTATCGCCAGCAGACGCCCTAGGAGACAATCTAAAATCCGAAGTGAACAGAACTCCCCTGTGAATAAGGAAGCCTTGCAATTACAAAACCTTGAGGTCAGTATTCATCTCTCTCTTTCTACAAGACAATTAGGAAAATAAATACACACTGCTGCAACTCACATCGGCAGCAGGGCATAAAGAACAGCCCTGGAGAGTCTGCCAGGACAGCCTCATGGAAGAGTCTGACACAGGGTATTTTGAAACCATGGTACCAAAGGCTATAGCCTGGACAAGTCTGGGGATCTTGGAGTAGTGAAGAGCCAGCGCTCCTCGGATGCTATTTCTAGACTGACTTACTAAGACTTTGGGAAAGTACTGGGGGAGGAGAAAGCTATACCCTGGGGGTGTAATAAGCCCTACTATCAAAAGGGTTTCCCAAATATCAGGCAGAAAGTCAAGGTGGAGCTTGGAGGAAGGAGACCCACAGGGCTGGGGGCCTGAGGGCAGAAACTGGACGCATCAGAATAGCATCCCCCGTGGGAGGCTGACTACCTTGCAAGCTTGTCCTTAGACCCTGAGCAATGTCTGCACACGGTCTGCTATTCTCTTCACTGCATGTTGTCATTCCCTTTTGTTTTCTGCAGTTGTTCAATGAAAGTTGATCTCCCCAGATAGCAATGTGTGAAAGTAAAGAGACGCTTCCTGGAGCTGCACAGAGAGGGGTAAGCCTGCCTCACTAGAGTAGAAACAGGAGAAATGAGATCAGCGCCCAGCTCCCGGTTCCCATCGTGGGCATGTTGGCCCTCCTTTCTTCTTTGGGGGTGTTGGTTTACTCTAACAGGTGGTCTGTGTGTGGGTTGCAGGGCGTCACCTCCAAGTCGCAGGGGTCCAGGGGAAGCCCTGGGCCCCAGTGAGGCTCTTGCAGCTGGCCCAGGGTGCAAGCCAGGCCAATCAGGAATCTCCTCCAGTTTTGATCAGCAGAAGCTACAAGAAGCCCTTTCCTCTCAGAGGGAAAAGATGGGAAGATGTGTGCCCTGGGATCACAGCAGCTGTGATTCTAACCCTAAGGAGCAAAATAATTTAGGAGAATGAAGCAATGTAGAAAGAGGCAAGAAAGAGAGTGTGCCCTCGTTCTGGGCATCCCTGCTCTCTCTACCATTTGCTTATATGAGTTGGTATAGTCTCCTTTTCCTCGGCTGGTGGGTCTTGAATAATTATCACTTGAAAGTAAAGATCTTGTTCAATCAGTGTCCTTTACACGACATGTACTCATGCTTGTGTGCCTGCATGCATACACACACAGGCACACTACAGGCAATGGATTATCTGAGACCAGTAGTGAAGTAACTAGAGCCTAAAGTAGAAAAGATGGCAAGGTAGCTTTAAAAGGTCAAATGAACCCCTTGGGAGCAGGTGGGAGACATCCACCTCTCCCAAATACTATGGAGGGAAGAAACTTTTTAAAGATAGAAAAACTGGCAGTTTACATCTGCAGGCTCCAGAGGCAGAATTAGAAGACAAGCTTTGGGATGTCTAGACTAGAACTCTTTCCATGACACAGTGGACCCCACAAGTACAAAGGGATTTTGGGTAGTAATGAGAATGTGTGTTTACGGTAATAATTTCTCCGAGAAAGTGATAACACTCTTAACATATACTTCAGGTTAACTTTCTACATTGAAGGCATCAGAGTAGATTTTGAGTTTTATAACATGCAATTATCAGTGCAGTAAAATTTGACATTCCTGAGAACTTGCTAATAAGAATTGCCTTTTACATATTAAAATCAAGATACCAATCTCTTCTTGAATGTGTCCCAGAACATCAGAGCTCAGATTCTATTACAGAAGAAAGGTCAAGAGGGAGGCTACTGTGGACTGACTTATGCCCCTCCCCAAATGTGTGTGCTGAAACCATAACCCCCAACATGATGGTATGTGGAAATGGGGTTTTGGGGAGTGATGGTGAGGGTTTAGTTGGTAAGTCATGTCTGACTCCTGCAACTTCATGAACTTGAGCCTGTCAGGCTCCTCTGTCCATGGGATTCTTCAGGCAAGAATATGGGAGTGGGTTGCCATTCCCTTCTCCAGGGGATCTTCCTGACCCAGGGACTGAACCTTGTCTCCTGCACTGCAGGTGGATTCTCTACAAACTGAGCCACGAGGGAAGCCCCTTTGGGATGTACCTAGGGTTAAAGGAGGTTATGAGGGTGGAGCCTTCACTATGGGATTAGTGCCCTTGTAAGGGAGAAGGACATGGTAACCCAGTGAAGTATTCTTGCTGGAGAATCCCCACAGACAGATGAGCCTGGCGGGCTATAGTCCATGAGGCCGCAAAGAGTTGGACACAACTAAAGTGACTAAGAACAGGAAGCAAATTTCCCTCTTTCTCTCTCTCTTGCTCCCTCTCTCTGCAGTCTAAGGACAACCCAACAAGGCAGCCATCTGCAAGCTGGAGAGTTCTCATCAGGAACTTGGTTGACTGGCACTTTGATTTGGGACTTCCAGCCCCCAGAACTGCAAGATGTAAATGTCTGCTGTTTGAGCCACCCTGTCTGGGACTCTGTTCAGTGGCGAGGCTGACAAACACAGAGGTCAAGGTCACAGTGGAACTGTATGTCCCAGGTTCCCTAACGTCCAGTCTGTACTCCAGGAGGCTGGGTTTCCACGTTGTCGGGTGACACCCAGGCTACACGCCCCCTCTTCTTCATTTCAGAAAGGAAGCAGATGCAGATGGACTGTCCTTGAGGGTCTGAACGTGGTCACCTGGGAAGGTCTTTGTAGAACTCTGAGACACATCTGTATAGAACTCTGAGTCCTCAGGGCCTTCTTATCAATAATTCTTGACCCAGATAATAACATGAGAAATTAGATTTATAAAAAAATAAGAAACATTGCTATAGACAAGATCCATTTTCATGGAAAAAGAAAAACCTATAAAATTAGAGACACAACCTCCTGGTTCAGAAAGTTGCTGGTTCCTGGTCTTTTCAGAACCTATCAAAGTACTACCTTAGGTTCCAAAAGGACATTTTTTATTCTATTATGGAGAAGTGGGAGGTTGATTTAAAAAAATAATCCATTAAGTACTAAGGCATGAACACATCACTTTAGTTAAAAGTCTTCCTTTAGCCAGCTGTCCATCTCGCTCCGGGCGGTGTGTGTGCGTGGATGCCCCTTTCTCCATTCGCCCCCCCCTCGCCCCCCGACTGTGTCCACAGAATGGAATGGGGGGAGGGGAGGGAGGCGAGGAGGGAGAGGATGTGTGTATAAATACTGCTTATTTGCGTTGTTGTATGACAGAAACCAACAAAACATTGTAAAACTTTAAAAGATATATATTTAAATTTAAAAAGTAGAAAAAAAAAAAAAACAACTTCCTTTAAGATGTGAAATGATTAGAATGGTATGGATAGCTGGTCCTTGCAAGCTTATAGCTCGAGTCACTCTCCGACCTTGAGTGCTCATTTGGAAGTGCAAAAATTATTTCTGAGAATTGGTTGTAAACACAAGCCACGGAGGGGTAACCAACCGTGAAAGCAATTCATTAAGAGACTTCCCATTTAGTTGCACATTTCCTACGGGAAAACACGTTTGGAAAATTGCTCACATTATGAACTCAGAGGCACCATTAGTTAAATCTTAATTTAAGAAAACTGCAAC
The DNA here is from genome assembly GCF_055505025.1 of Bos grunniens. Lineage (NCBI taxonomy): Eukaryota > Metazoa > Chordata > Mammalia > Artiodactyla > Bovidae > Bos > Bos grunniens. Next base: position 49,361,962 of record NC_141187.1, read on the forward strand.
CACAGAGAGTTACCCTAAGATGTTGGCATCACGCCACGCCCCACCCCACCCCAACCCTTGAGAGCTAGTTTTCTAAGAGTCCAGGGCACATTTTAATTTGGAGAGACGCTAACGGCAAACATAAGGTGGGAAGACAGAAACTGCTAGTAAATACATGAATGCCATTATAATCACATTTTGTAGGATTTCCATGGTGGCCCAGTGGTTAAGAATCTGCCTGCCAGTGCAGGGGACGCAGGTTCCCTCCCTGGTCAAGGAAGATCTCATGTGCCGCAGGGCAGCCAAGTCTGTACGCCCAGCTACTGACGCCCAAGCACCTAGAGCCCATGCCCTGCAACAGGAGAAGTGACTGTGATGACAACCCACACACCGCAACTAGAGAAGGCCCTGGGCAGCAACAAAGACCCAGCACAGACAAAAACATATGCATAAATTAAAAATTTGTTTTAATTTATATTCACAAAATTTAAGCCAAGCAACATTAGAAGTAAATTAATTACCAGTGATGATGGTGGTATTTTTTACTGTGGCTAAAAACCCGTCACGTGAGATCTACCCTCTGAATAAATTTTTAAGTGTACGGTATTGTTAACTATGGCACCATGGTGGTAGAGCAGAGCTCTAAACACTTTGTCTCGAGAATCTGCAACTCTGTACCCACTGAACAGCAACTTCCCATTTCCCCAGTCCCTGGAAACCACCATTCCACTTTCTGTCTCTCTGAATTTGACTACTTCAGGAACTTCACGTAAGTGGAATCACACAGTATTTATTCTTATGTAACTGGCTTATTTCACTTAGCATAATTATTTATTATGGTTTTACATGGTTCAATAATATTCATGTATGTTGAACCATGTATCAGAATTTTCTTCCTTTTTGAAGATGAATACTATTCCAAAGTGTGTATATATCAGAATTTTTTTAATCCAATCAGCTCCTGATGTTTCCGCCTCTTGGCTGTTGTGACTAATACTACAATACCCATGGGAATGAAACAGTCTTTCCCAGATCCTGATTTCAGTTCTTTTGGAGAAATACCCTGAAGCGGGGTTGCTGGATCCTAGGGTAGTTTTGGACTTCTCCGGTGGCTCATCGGTAAAGAATCCACCTGCAATGCAGGAGACGGAGGTTCGATCCTTGGATGGGAAGATTCCTTGGAGGAAGGCATGGCTACCCACTCCAGTATTCCTGTCTGGAGAATCCCATGGATAAAGGAGCCGGGTGGGCTACAGTCCATGGGGTTGCAAACAGCTGGACACGCCTGAAGCAACTTAGCAGGCAGGCAGGCATGGTAGTTTTCTTTGTAATTTACTTATGACGTTGTATACATACGAAATCTTCAGTAATGGTTTCCTACTATTAAGTTTCATTCATCGCTCTCTAGCTCTTTCACAATATCCTTTTTTCCGGTTTTAGGGAAATACTTGTTGTTTTCTTTATGACAGATAATGAGTATGCAAAATTTTTTCTTTGTTTTTTGTAACTAATGTTATGATATGGGATTTTTCATTCTTGCTGTGGCAATGTGGTGAAAATGATTCTTTCTCCCCAAACATAAATGAGGAAACTTGTGGCCCTGGCAGAAGAAGGCAGCCCTCTTGTGATCCTGAGAGAAGCCAACCAGAAAATGAAGCCAACACACAGAAAGGGTTGAGCCAAAGAGATTACAGAGACACTGAGTCGGCACCCTGACCAAACCATGCCTGAAGCAAGCTTGATCTTTTTGTGTCATTGTTGTTTAGTCACTAAGTTGTATCCTCTGGACTTTTCAATTATGTAAGTTGACAAATCTCTAATATTACTTAAAGGTTTTTGAATTGACTCTTCTGTTACTTGAGTTGTATGCCCTGTGCCTCCGTTTCCCCATATACAGTATGGGCATAACTCACTGATCTGTGGGGAGCAAAGGGAATAATTCATGCAGTTTTTTGATCAGTGCCTGGCACAAAGAAACAAGCTTAATAAAGTAACATGTATGTAAACACAAAGCTAGAACTGAAGTGATAGATATAGTTCCTATGCAACTATAAATTAAAGACAAGCTCATAAATTAAATTTGAATCAAGCAGAGAAATTGAAATTGTGTGACAGTATTTAATTACAATGTGGCCATTCAGACAATCTAAAACATGTTAATATTGTCTTAAAATGTCATAGAAATTAAAACAGAAAACACAAAATCTTCATCAAGAACTCATGTGTCTCCTAGAACACACACATGACCCTAACAGAAACCAAAATGTCAATTCAATACACATCAAGGGCATTCCTACTGAATGAAGGAGCATAACAAATGTGATTCGAAATTGGTTCTAGGGAAATTAAACCAGTTGGATTTTTAAATTTCTATCCAGAAATTACCCATATCAAAATTCAGTACAGAAAAAGTCTCAAAAAAGTGAACTTCAAAAAATCGACTGAGAGAATATTCAATTTCAGGGTTCATCAGAAAAAGAAAAAGAGTTGTGAAAATCCTTAAATAGAATTCATTATACTAATCAATTTAATAGCCATTTTCCTTTGTAAGATAGGAAATAAAATTGGCGTTTTAGATTTTTTTCACATAGTTTCATAATAAGCCATTACATTCAGAGGACTACCTGGCCAACGCAGTTCAGCCAGAGGCAGCTTAAATTCAATGATGGTTGAAATGAATTCAGTGATAGTCCACGGTTCTACAGCCAGAAGTTATTCACGCTGAGTAAATAATGCTGTTTTATTTAATCACCTGTGTGCTATATACTGAGGCTCGAGCAGCTGGTAAATTCTGTAACCTACGATATTTTTTATCCTTGTCTACAAAGCTGCATTCCACTGTGTTTTTTTCCCCCCAACTATAGTTGTACTTCTTAAGTCTCCTGGTGAAAACACCCAGTTTAAAACAATTGTCATATAGATTAGGTTGACATTTGATGGGAGACCAACCTCACCCATCTGGAGAAGGAAATGGCAACCCACTCCAGTACTCTTGCCTGGAAAATCCCAGAGACTGAGGAGCCTGGTGGGCTACTGTCTATGGGGTCGCACAGAGTCGAACATGAATGAAGTGACTTAGCAGCAGCAGAAACCTCACCCGTCACTCATTTATCCACATTGTAAGGGAGAAGGAGAGATGTGATCATTTAGGAGCATTGAGGTGTGACCTGGGGTACAAGTAGGATGATGTTATACAGACATCATTGTTTAGTCGCTAAGTCATGTCTGACTCGTTTGTGAACCCATGGGCTATACAGGCTTCTCTGTCCATGGGATTCTCCAGGCAAGAATACTGGAGTGGGTTGCCATTTCCTTCTCCAGGGGAGCTTCCCAACCTAGAGATAAAACTCATGTCTCCTGCATTGACAAGCAGGTTCTTTACTGCTGAGCCATCAGGGAACCCCATTATATAGGTGGCACAGTGGTCAAGAATTTGCTTGTTGATGCCAGAGATGCAAGAGACTTGGGTTCAATCCCTGGGTCGAGAAGACCCCTTGGAGGTGGAAATGGCAACCCAAACAAATCCAGTATTCTTGCCTGGAAAATTCCATGGACAGAGAAGCCTGGTGGGCTAAGTCCAGGGAGCTGCAGAGAGTCAGACGTGACTGAGCGACTGAGAAAGCACACATACAAGTAAAAGACAGTGTTCTGGCAGCAGGTCCTGCCTTGAGCCAAGGCCGCATGACCAGGAAGATTCAAACCTGCACAGGTGATGGACTGGTAGAGCCTCGCCCTTGGAAACCTTTTTCAGCGGGTGCTGAGACTTAGCAAAAGGCACAGAGACTTAGGAAGAGAGGTGACCCGGCACCAGTCAAATCACTCTCGGAGCGTCTGTGATTCCCCTCTGGAGAAAGAAGAAATGTTTAGAGGATCCTTCTTCCTGGGTTTTTCTTACAGTGCAACCCCCAGGAATAGATTCCGTCAAGATGCACCAGGACAGTGTCTGAATTCTCTGCCTGGCTCAGGCAGTAAAGAATCTGCCTGCAGTGCAGGAGACTCGGGTTCAATCCCTGGGTCAGGAAGACCCCCTGGAGAAGGGAATGGCAACCCACTGCAGTATTGTTGCCTGGAGAATCCCCATGGACAGAGGAGCCTGGCGGGCTATGGTCCATGGGGTCGCAAAGAGCTGGATACAACTGGACAACAAATACACACAGCTGCGCTACCCCAGTTTTCCGTTCCCGTATCAGTAAACTATCCAAAATGTGGTGGCTCGAGTTAATTACTGAATCAGCTAATGGTTGCTCACAATTCTGTGAGTTAGGAATGTGCACAGGACTCAGTTGGGCAATTCTTTTACATTCTTGGGCTGCTGCCTTGGGTCACGAGGTGCTGTTCAGCTGGGGGCTGGTCTGGGTCTGGAAGGCCCGAGAAGGCATCACGCATATGCCTGGTGTCTTGCTAGAAATGTCCGAAAGCCTGGGCTCAGCCGGATCCCTCTGCCTTCCAGGGAGCCCCCGGGCCTTTCCTTGGGGTACTTCCCACAGAATGGGGGGACTTCTCACCTGGCAGCTCTGCTCCTGCGGAGACCAGAGTGGACGCTGCCCCCGTTCAAAGCCCAGACCTGGGGGCTGCGGAGGACTCATCCCTACCATCCTCGGCTGTGGGAGCAGCCACAGGCCAGCCCAGATTGGAGGAGCGGGGAGAACTGGATGCTGTGCCTCAATAGAAGTCCCGAAGAAATGGCAGCTGTCACAACACTCTCCCTTGCTTCACAAGCACAGACTGGGAGACTGGATAAAGACTCAGCACAAGCAAACTCAAGCTCAGGGTTACCAGGGATGGGGTGAAAATTGAGCTCGATCTTCCCCTGAGAAGCCAGGGTGGCTGACCTCAGCCAGGTCTGTGGCTCTCGGTCGCATACTCTGAATGATCCGAGCAACAGTGAGGCGCCACCCCCCACCACTCAGAATGGCCATCATTAAAGAAGTCTACAGAGAGCAAATGCTGAGCAGAGTGTGGGGAAAGCGGACCCCCCTGCACTACGGGTGGGGAGGTAAACTGGTGCAGCCACTGTGGAGAGCAGTATGGCCGGTCCTTAAAGAAACGAAAACTAGAATTATCATACGACCCAGCGATCCTATTCCCGGGCATGTATCAGGAGAAAACTCTCAATTCAAAACGTCCCGTGCACCCCAGTGTTCACTGCAGCAGTATTTACAAAAGCCAGGAGGTGGGAGCAACCCGAGTGTCCATCAGCAGAGGCGTGTGTAAAGACGCGGCGTGGATATGCACTCGTGCACACACATGTGTACAAAGGAACATGACTCCGTCTTTAAAAAGAATGAACTATGCCATTTGCAGCAGCATGGATGGACCCAGAGATTATCATACAAAGTGAAATAAGCCAGACAAAGGCAAATATCATATCATATCCCTCACGTGTGGAATTTAAAAAATGATACAAATAAACTCATTTGCAAAATAGAATAGACTCACATAGAAAACAAACTTGTGATTGCCAAAGAGGAAAGGTTGGGCGGTGGATAAATTGGGAATTTGGGGTTAACAGTATATACACTACTATACATAAAATAGGTAAACAATAAAGACCTACTGTGTAGCACACGGAACTATACTTCATATCTTTAATAACCTATAACAGGAAAGAATCTGAGGAAGAATCTGTTATCTATCTATCTCTGAATCACTTTGACGGACACCTGAATCCCTGTAACCCAACTCCACATCAGTCAAGAATTAAAAGTAAATGACCAGGCAGATTCCTATCCTTGTGCTGCGTCTGCCATTTCTCACTGCTCATTCAAATTCTGAGTTAAATCATGACTCACTCCTGGAATCTTTCATCCCTTAGAGGCTTAACCAGTGGAGCAGGTCTCTAGTGTCTTCTAAAAATCTTGCCCAATATTCAAAAAAGATGTAATGAGGTCTCATCAGAAAGGCAGATTTTTTGACCACAAAAAAAAATAAAAGTAGAAGGAACTTCATGTTTGACAAATATATAAATACTGGGTCAGATTCTGCAGAGCACTTCAAAGAAAGAATGTCACGTCTAAATCACAGTCTCAACATGAAAGTTCGCAAGACAGCATGATAATGCTCGCTTGGCAATCCCATCTTCCTGACGGAAACTCGAACAAAGCCAGAGAACTAGGACAAACTCAAGCAAAGCCAGAGTCTTTTTTTTCAAAACAGGTTGTAAACAGTGGGCCCTACCGCCATGCTAATTTGAAGATTATTTTATTACTGTGTACTTTTCAAGGCTAAATTGGAAACATCTGTCTTCCTGAGAATTAACTGGAAAAAGATTACCACTGAGGATGAGATGGCAAAGTCCGTTCGAACTGCCTCGTGCTGAAGCTGGAAGCATCTCTTGGGTGCAGAAAGCACCTCCTTTCTTGCACCCCATCATTTCGCAGACTGTCATTAAGAACATATTGAGGGACTTCCCTGGTGGTCCAGTGGCTAAGACACCATGCTCCCAGTGCAGGGGGCCCAGGTTCAATCCCCGGTCAGGGAACTAAGTCCCACATACTGCAACCAAGGCCCAGCAGAGCCAGAAATAAAACAAATATTTTTTTTTAAGAACATATTGAATGCTGCAAGTACATAATGCTCTCAGGATCCTATTTATGATACAATTTACACACTAGTAAAGTAATGCTCAAAATTCTCCAAGCCAGGCTTCAGCAATACGTGAACCGTGAACTTCCAGTTGTTCAAGCTGGTTTTAGAAAAGGCAGAGGAACCAGAGACCAAATTGCCAACATCCACTGGATCATCAAAAAAGCAAGAGAGTTCCAGAAAAACATTTCTGCTTTATTGACTATGCCAAAGCCTTTGACTGTGTGGATCACAATAAACTGTGGAAAGTTCTTCAAGAGATGGGAATACCAGACCACCTGACCTGCCTCTTGAGAAATTTGTATGCAGATCAGGAAGCAACAGTTAGAATTGGACATGGAACAACAGACTGGTTCCAAATAGGAAAAGGAGTACGTCAAGGCTGTATATTGTCACCCTGCTTATTTAACTTCTATGCAGAGTACATCATGAGAAATGCTGGGCTGGAAGAAGCACAAGCTCGAATCAAGATTGCTGGGAGAAATATCAATAACCTCAGATATGCAGATGACACCACCCTTATAGCAGAAAGTGAAGAGGAACTAAAAAGCCTCTTGATGAAGGTGAAAGAGGAGAGTGAAAAAGTGGGCTTAAAACTCAACATTCAGAAAATGAAGATCATGGTATCCAGTCCCATCACTTCATGGGAAATAGATGGGGAAACAGTGGAAACAGTGTCAGACTTTATTTTTTTGGGCTCCAAAATCACTGCAGATGGTGACTGCAGCCATGAAATTAAAAGACGCTTACTCCTTGGAAGAAAAGTTATGACCAACCTAGATAGCATATTCAAAAGCAGAGACATTACTTTGCCAACAAAGATCCGTCTAGTCAAGGCTATGGTTTTTCCAGTGGTCATGTATGGATGTGAGAGTTGGACTGTGAAGAAAGCTGAGTGCCGAAAAATTGATGCTTTTGAACTGTGGTGTTGAAGAAGACTCTTGAGAGTCCCTTGGAGACTCTGCAAGGAGATCCAACCAGTCCATTCTGAAGGAGATCAGCCCTGGGATTTCTTTGAAAGGAATGATGCTAAAGCTGAAACCAGTACTTTGGCCACCTCATGCGAAGAGTTGACTCATTGGAAAAGACTGTGATGCTGGGAGGGATTGGGGGCAGGAGGAGAAGGGGACGACAGAGGATGAGATGGCTGGATGGCATCACCGACTCGATGGACGTGAGTCTGAGTGAACTCCGGGAGTTGGTGATGGACAGGGAGGCCTGGCGTGCTGCGGTTCATGGGGTCGCAAAGAGTCGGACACGACTGAGCGACGGAACTGAACTGAACTGAAGTTAATTCTTTAAGTTTTGTTTTTCTTTTTCCAGTTGCCTGTGCTGGGTCTTCGCTGCTGCACAGGCTTTTCTCTAAGTTATGGCCAGAGGGGGCTCCTCTCTAGTTACCTTTCCCGAGCTGCTCACATGGGAGCTTGTCTTGTTGTGGAGCATGGGCTCAATAGTTGTGGAGCACAGGCTATATCTGTGGTACCCGGGCTTAACTGCCCTGCGACGTGAGAGATCTCCCTGGATCAGGAACGAACCCATGTCTCCTGCTCTACCAGGTGGATGCTTTACCACTGAGCCACCAGGGAAGCCCTCCTGAAGTTTCCCCCCGCCACCCAAAGCATCCGAAGCCAGACAACCACAGTCATTACTGACTTGCCAACTCAAGGTAATCATGTTCTATTCCCTCCATCTCAAGACGCTTTGATTCTGATCTTTCTCAGGGCCTGGCATCACAGGAAGATGTCTTCCCCAGGAGGATCCCCTTCTCCAGTAGCTGTTTGCCGTGTGCAAGGCATCACTGATTTTATTTTTGTTTTTTGATGAAGTTTTCGGAAGGTCAGTTTTAGGGATGCAGGAAAAGAAGCCCATGAAAGTGAAAGCTGTTTCTGCCTGTTGTCTTGGCAAACAAGACATAAGATGAGAATCTGGGTGTTGGGAATGAGCATTTGGCATAATCCAGACCTCCACGGTCTCATCCAGAAAACACAGCTGCACAAGGATGATGTGAAGGCAAGACCTACTGGAAACGTCCCTGAAGTGTTAACATGAGCCACAGACATTATGGAACAGGAGCGTTCATCCTCTACTGACCCGACACCCAAGAGTCTACCAGAGTGGGGCCGAGCGACACAACAGAGTAATGTTTGCATCCTAAGGTCCTGTTTCCTCTGCTATGCATTATACATATTGTCACATCAGTCAGGTGACTTAAAAAGTGAAAAACAGGATTTCCCTGCTGACGCAGTGAATAAGAATCCGCCTGCCAATACAGGGGACATGGGCTTCACCCCTGGTTGGGGAAGAGCCCACTTGCCGAGGTTCAACGAAGCCCATGCGCCGTGACTACTAAGGCCGCTCTCTAGAGCTCGCCAGCGGCAGCTACTAAGGCCCGTGTGCCTAGAGCCAGGGCCCCACCACCAAAGAAACCACTGCAGTGAGAAGCCTGAGCGCCGCAGAGAGAAAGCCTGTGCAAAGCAATGCAGACTCAGTGCAGCCAGAAATAAAATAAACAAATTTAATTTAAAACACCCACGAAAAATTTTTATTTAATTAATTTACTTTAATTGGAGGCTAATTACTTTACAATGTTGTGGTGGGTTTTGCCGTACACTGACATGAGTCAGCCATGCATGTACATGTGTTCCCCATCCTGAACCCCCTCTGATCTCCCTCCCCATCCCATCCCTCTGGGCCATCCCAGTGCACCGGCCCTGAGCACCCTGTCTCATGCATCGAACCTGGACTGGGGATCTATTTCACATGTGATAATATACATGTTTCAATGCTATTCTCTCAAATCATCCCACCCTCACCTTCTCCCAGAGTCCAAAAGTCTGTTCTATACATCTGTGTCTCTTTCACTGTCTCACATATAGGGTCATCATTACCGTCTTTCTAAATTCCATATACATGTGCTAATATACTGTATTTTTTTTTCTTTCTGACTTACTTCACTCTGTATAATAGGCTCCAGTTTCATCCACCTCATTAGAACTGATTCAAATGCATTCTTTTTAATGACTGAGTAATACTCCATTGTGTATATGTACCACAGCTTTCTTATCCGTTCATCTGCCGATGGACATCTAGGTTGCTTCCATGTCCTGGCTATTATAAACAGTGCTGCGATAAACACTGGGGTACACGTGTCTCTTTCCCTTCTGGTTTCCTCAGTGTGTATGCCCAGCAGTGGGATTGCTGTGTCACATGGCAGTTCCATTTTCAGTTTTTTAAGGAATCTCCACACTGTTCTCCATAGTGGCTGTACTAGTTTGCATTTCCACCAACAGTGTAAGAGGGGCCCCTTTTCTCCACACCCTCTCCAGCATTTATTGTTTGTAGACTTTTCGATAGCAGCCATTCTGACCGGCGACACACGTGAAAATTAAAAGGCCTCCCACTGATGGACCCTCTCTTCCCAAAACATGGAAGTAGGTAAGGTCACCTTCCACATTCACCGTCTTAGCCAGGGGTCCCCAACTTCCAGGATCTAATGCCTGATGATCTGAGGGGAGATGATGTAATAATAATAATAGAAAGAAAGTGCACAATACATGTAACACTCTTGAATCATCCCCAAAGCATGCCCCTACCCACAGTTCGTGGAAAAATTGTCTTCCATGAAACCGGTCCCTGGCGCCAAAGACTGCAGACCACTGATCTTAGCAACACAAGTTCAAATCAGAAAGGGTGGTCCCAAGTGTTCCTGCTCATGTCTGTAGCCACACTGCCCTTCACACACACACACACACGCGCGCGCGCACGCACGCGAGTCTCTCCTTCTCCCTCTCTGGTCCCTCCCCCTTCAGCACCACCCTGCAGGGGTCAGTCACAGTAAACCTCTTCTCACTTTTCTTCAATGTATCACACTCTCTTCAGCATCCATGCATCTCCCACCACCTTTGTCACCAGGAATCCTCCTTTGCATCCCACGCCAGAGCCAGGAACAAGCCCCACCATCTAGTCTGCCTCTGCATGGCCACTGACTATTTTTGTGTGTCCTCTAAACTCTGAGGTGCGTGAAAGCAAGGAACCCGTCTTCCAGGCATGCACCTAATAACTACTGCGAACTCTCTGTGCCAGATCCAACTCTGAGTAAGACATCACCCGGCTCCCTGCCCAGAATACTATAGGTACTTTCCAAAAATTGGTTGTCAAGATGGATTATGGATGGATGGATACACAAATGAATAGATATGGCCATTTTTTGAATGACCATATATTTCATATAACTAGGAATATATCCATTTGGGATAGTTCATTTGCAACCAAAATAAATCCTACATGGGGCTGGGGGAGGATGAATTGGGAGACTGGGATTGACATATATACACTACTATGTATAAAATGCTTCCCTGGTGGCTCAGACAATAAAGAACCCACCTGCAATGAGGAAGACCTGGATTTGATCCCTGGGTTGGGAAGATCCCCTGGAGGAGGGCATGGCAACCCACTCCAGTATTCTTGCCTGGAGAATTCCATGAACAGAGGAGCCTGGTGGGCTACTGTCCATGGGGTCCCAAAGAATCAGACATGACTGAGTGACTAAGCACACACAGTGTATAAAATAGATCGCTAATGAGAAGCTCCTGAGTAGCACAGGGAACGGTACTCAATACTCTTTGGTGACCTAAATGGGAAGGAAATCCAAAGAAGAGGGGATATATGCATACGTCCCACCCCGGTATTCTTGCTTGGGAAATTCCACGGACAGGGGAACCTGGCGGGCTACAATCCATGGGGTCACAGAGTTGAACACGACTGAGTGACTGAACAGCAACACATGTGTACACACAGCTGACTCGCTTTGCTGAACAGCAGAAACTAACACAACATGGTAAAACAGCTGTAGTCCAATAAGTGTTTTTTCTTTTTAAATTTTATTTTATTTTTAAACTTTACAATATTGTATTAGTTTTGCCAAATATCGAAATGAATCCACCACAGGTATACCAGTGTTCCCCATCCTGAACCCTCCTCCCTCCTCCCTCCCCCCTCCCCATACCCTCCCTCTGGGTCATCCCAGTGCACCAGCCCCAAGCATCCAGTACCGTGCATCGAACCTGGACTGGCGACTCGTTTCATACATGATATTATACATGTTTCTTTTTTTGTGTGTGTGTGTGTTCCCCATCCTGAACCCTCCTCCCTCCTCCCTCCCCATACCCTCCCTCTGGGTCGTCCCAGTGCACTAGCCCCAAGCATCCAGTATCGTGCATCGAACCTGGACTGGCGACACGTTTCATACATGATATTATACATGTTTCAATGCCATTCTCCCAAATCTTCCCACCCTCTCCCTCTCCCACAGAGTCCACAAGACTGTTCCATACATCAGTGTCTCTTTTGCTGTCTCATATACAGGGTTGTTGTTACCATCTTTCTAAATTCCATATATATGCGTTAGTATACTGTATTGATGTTTTTCCTTCTGGCTTACTTCACTCTGTATAATAGGCTCCAGTTTCATCCACCTCATTAGAACTGATTCAAATGTATTCTTTTTAATGACTGAGTAATACTCCATTGTGTATATGTACCACAGCTTTCTTATCCGTTCATCTGCCGATGGACATCTAGGTTGCTTCCATGTCCTGGCTATTATGAACAGTGCTGCGATGAACATTGGGGTACACGTGTCTCTTTCCCTTCTGGTTTCCTCAGTGTGTATGCCCAGCAGTGGGACTGCTGGGTCATAAGGCAGTTCTATTTCCAGTTTTTTAAGGAATCTCCACACTGTTCTCCATAGTGGCTGTACTAGTTTGCATTCCCACCAACAGTGTAAGAGGGTTCCCTTTTCTCCACACCCTCTCCAGCATTTATTGCTTGTAGACTTTTGGATCGCAGCCATTCTGACTGGCGTGAAATGGTACCTCATAGTGGTTTTGATTTGCATTTCTCTGATAATGAGTGATATTGAGCATCTTTTCATGTGTTTGTTAGCCATCTGTATGTCTTCTTTGGAGAAATGTCTATTTAGTTCTTTGGCCCATTTTTTGATTGGGTCATTTATTTTTCTGGAGTTGAGCTGTAGGAGTTGCTTATATATTTTTGAGATTAGTTGTTTGTCCGTTGCTTCATTTGCTATTATTTTCTCCCATTCTGAAGGCTGCCTTTTCACCTTGCTTATAGTTTCCTTTGTTGTGCAGAAGCTTTTAAGTTTAATTAGGTCCCATTTGTTTATTTTTGCTTTTATTTCCAATATTCTGGGAGGTGGGTCATAGAGGATCCTGCTGTGATGTATGTCGGAGAGTGTTTTGCCTATGTTCTCCTCTAGGAGTTTTATAGTTTCTGGTCTTACGTTGAGATCTTTAATCCATTTTGAGTTTATTTTTGTGTATGGTGTTAGAAAGTGTTCTAGTTTCATTCTTTTACAAGTGGTTGACCAGTTTTCCCAGCACCACTTGTTAAAGAGATTGTCTTTAATCCATTGTATATTCTTGCCTCCTTTGTCAAAGATAAGGTGTCCATATGTGCGTGGATTTATCTCTGGGCTTTCTATTTTGTTCCATTGATCAATATTTCTGTCTTTGTGCCAGTACCATACTGTCTTGATAACTGTGGCTTTGTAATAGAACCTGAAATCAGGTAGGTTGATTCCTCCAGTTCCATTCTTCTTTCTCAAGATAGCTTTGGCTATTCAAGGTTTTTTGTATTTCCATACAAATTGTGAAATTATTTGTTCTAGCTCTGTGAAGAATACCATTGGTAGCTTGATAGGGATTGCATTGAATCTATAAATTGCTTTGGGTAGTATACTCATTTTCACTATATTGATTCTTCCAACCCATGAACATGGTATATTTCTCCATCTATTAATGTCCTCTTTGATTTCTTTCACCAGTGTTTTATAGTTTTCTATATATAGGTCTTTAGTTTCTTTAGGTAGATATATTCCTAAGTATTTTATTCTTTCCGTTGCAATGGTGAATGGAATTGTTTCCTTAATTTCTCTTTCTGTTTTCTCATTATTAGTGTATAGGAATGCAAGGGATTTCTGTGTGTTGATTCCAATAAATGTTTTAAAAAATAAAACAAAATAAATCCTAAACAGTTGCTTAAATCAATAGGGACCTTACTTGACTCACATGACAACTTTTCCGTTATAATTTCAACTTCAGCTAATTTTCAAAATGAGCAAGAAATCAGTGAAGAACAAGCCCAGTGGCACGGCCAGCTGTGAGAATATTACGGTTAGGAAAGGCCTCTCATAAGCAGTGGTGTGGACGTGACAGGTGAGAGACGCCCCTCTGTCCCCTCTCACCCCAGGCCCTGGGCTGGGAGCCCCGTGGGGCAGACAGCCGCCAGCCCACCTCCCCCAGCCCTCCTCCCCAGCCTCAGAGGCATCCCTCCCTGCCCGCCGCCCCAGCCTCCCAGCAAGCTGGCCAGCAGTCACCATCTCAGCCACTCATGGGCCGGTCAGACATGCCTGCAACCCCTCAGTGTCTGCTTTCTACATCTCAAAGCTATCCAAGTCATAAATACATTCTCCTACAAAATCAATGACTCAAAGACTTGTGGAGTAGAGATTAAAAGTCTCCCTACACCAGCACCCTTCATCACCTGCCCCTAGTCGCATGTCCCTTCACAGATGCCACCTCTGAGATGGGTCTGGGTGTTCCTTCCAGTCTGTTCTCATCCATGCATTTACTCATGCACAACACACCTATGCAGACCACACATAAACACACACTTCACACATACCACACATACTACACACAACACAACACACACGCTATGCACACCACACACACACACACACATCCACGGTTTGTGTATTTCATAAATGGAGTACACGGCCACCCATTCATCTCATCTTACAGTGTGTCTCCGTGTTCCTTGGAAGGATGTCCCGTAATTTGGTTAATCAATCCTCCATGGAATGCAGGTTGAATAGCAAGTGATGTTGAGCACAGACTCATGCCAGACCACCTGGAGTCAGATCACACCACAATTCTGCCTCCTGGTAGCTGTGGGGCTTCCTCACTGTGTGTGTCTCTGGTCCTTCATCCATATAATGGGGGTAATAAGAGCACTTAGCGGGGTGTCATGGAGGTTTATGTAAAGTGCTTAGAAAACCACCAGCCCAAAGTGAGCCTTATCTGAGTATTAGCTGTTATCCACAGTAACTACAATATTTCCAATTTTGCAATGATAATATTTTAGCAAATGACTTGTATTTTAATTAATGTGTTTATTGATATTGTTAACTATGCTGTATGGCATGTCGGATCTTAGTTCCCTGACCAGGAATCAAACCCGTGCTCTCTGCAATGGAAGCACAGAATCTTAACTGCCAGTTAAGTCCTGCAGACAACTTGTAGATCATTCTGTATATTTCTAGGGGACAGATTTCTCTTCTAGAAGAGCAATTGCTATATTTAAAAACAGACACATAATAATTGTGTTTGACTCTACTAAATTGTGTCTCCAAAAGGGAGAAAATATATGCAAGAGTGGGTATTTATTTGCACCTGCACAGGGCTTCCCAGGCAGTGCTAGTGGTAAAGAACCTGCCTGCCAATGCAGGAGACGTAAGAGATTGGGGTTCAATCCCTAGGTCAAGAAGATCCTCTGGAGGAGGGCATGACAACCCACTCCGGTATTCTTGCCTGGAGAATCCCATGGACACAGGAGCCTGGAGGGCTACTATCCACAGGGTCACAAAAAGTCGGACATGACTGAAGCTGCTTAGCACGCATGTACCAATATTGCATGTTATTTCTGAGACTTTGGCAACCCATGGGTTGAAGTGGAGTTTTGATGTTTTATTTGCATCTTGCTAGAAGGCAATGGAACCCCACTCCAGTACTCTTGCCTGGAAAATCCCATGGACGGAGGAGCCTGGTAGGCTGCAGTGCATGGGGTCTCTAAGAGTCAGACAAGACTGAGCGACTTCACTTTCACTTTTTACTTTCATGCATTGGAGGAGGAAATGGCAACCCACTCCAGTGTTCTTGCCTGGAGAATCCCAGGGACAGGGGGGCCTGGTGGGCTGCCGTCTCTGGGGTTGCACAGAATCAGACACAACTGAAGCGACTTAGCAGCAGCAGCAGTTACCATAACGGCAAGAATTCTTTCACAGATTTGTCTCACCCCATCCCCTGTTTCTTCTTCCATGAATCCACCAGCCATGGTTTTTGCCTGTTTTCCAGTGGGTTCTTTTTCTTTTTCTTATTGATTTGTATTTGCTTTCTATTGGGTTGACCAAAAAGTTCATTTGAGTCTTTCCATACCATCTTATAAACCCCAAATGAACTTTTTGTCCAACATAATTTATATAATGGCTATTAATCATCTGCAGATTACATGTTACAAAGGTTTTTCTATTTTTAGTTGGTTTTGTTATTAGTCTGTCATATAAAATATCACATTTTTAGACAGTCTTTTTCTTTGGCATTTTGTGTCTTGGTTAGAAAGATTTTTCCCATCCCAACATCATGGAAAATAGTCCTTCTTGTCTGAGGATTTTCGGTACCAAGGAAATAATGGGGAAAAAAATGTTTGGGTTGAAATTTTATCTGGAAAATGAAATTAAATAAATGTTTTTAATATTACACCTAGTGACATTTCTATTACAATTTCAACTTCAGCTAGTTTTCAAAATAAGCAAGAAATAAATCAGGATTTTATAGAGGGTAATAATTTTTCAGATAAAAATGTCTGACTGTCAAAACTGCAGTGAGACATCACCTCACACCGGTCAGAATGGCCATCATTAAAAAGTCTACAAACAATAAATGCTGGAGAGGATGTGGAGAAAAGGGAACCCTCTTTCACTGTTGGTGGGAATGTAAATTGATACAGCCACTATGGAAGACAGTATGGAGATTCCTTAAAAAGCTAGGAATAAAACCATCATATGACTCAGAAGAAACGGAGTAGCCAACTCTGATGCTGGGAGGGATTGGGGGCAGGAGGAGAAGGGGACGACAGAGGATGAGATGGCTGGATGGCATCACTGACTCGATGGACATGAGTCTGAGTGAACTCCAGGAGTTGGTGATGGACAGGGAGGCCTGGCATGCTGTGATTCATGGGGTCGCGAAGAGTCAGACACGACTGAGCGACTGAACTGAACTGAACTGATGACCCAGCAATCCCACTCCTAGGCATATACCCTGAGGAAACCAAAATTGAAAAAGAAACATGTATCCCATTGTTCATTACAGCACTATTTACAGTAGCTGGACACAAAAGCAACCCAGATGTCCATCGACAGATGAATGGATAAAGAAGTTGTGGTACACATACACATGGAATATTACTCAGCCATAAAAAGGAATGTGTTTGAGTCAGTCTAATGAGGTGGATGAACCTAGAAGCTATTATACAGAGTGAAGTCAGAAAGAGAAAGATAAATATTGTATTCTAATGCATATATACAGAATCTAGAAAAATGGTACCAAAGAATTTACTTCCAGGGCAGCAGTGGAGAAACAGACATAGAGAACAGACTTATGGACATGGGGAGAGGGGAGGAGAGGGGGAGATGTACGGAAGGAGGAACACGGAAACTTACATTACCATATGTCAAGTAGATAGCCAATGGGAATTTGCTGTATGGCTAAAAAACTCAAAGAGGGGCTCTTTATCAACCTAGAGGGATGGGGTGGGGAGAGAGATGGGAGGGAGATTCAAGAGGGAGGGGATATATGTACACCTATGGCTGATTCATGTTGAGGTTTGACAGAAAACAACAAAATTCTGTAAAGCAATTATCTTTCAATTAAAAAATAAATTAATTTAAAAAAAACTGTAATTGTGTAACATAGTCTCCATTTTTTACAGCACAGTCATTTTTACAAAAATATTTGCAGATGTCATCAATTCTCCCAAAGGTTTCTCTTGGTATCTAAATCACCACTCTTTGGAGAATCGACACTGATTTTCTTGAAAATTTTCTCGTCTTCACTCCTAACTGGTTCCATGCTTCCAGAGCCTCTTTTGCTGACAGCTTTGCACAGGATCTGAGCAGTGTGGCCTCCGCATTTCCATCATCTTCACAAAAACGTCTACCTGTTTGGCCAGATTTGCATTGTCGTCGTGCAGACTGTTTATTTTGGCAGGAAAGCTTTGAATCCTGGGGTAGGGACTTCCCTGGTGGTCCAGTGGTTAAGACCCCAAACTTCCACTGCAGGAGGCATGGGTTTGATCCCTGGTTGGGGAACTAAGATTCCACATGCCATGCAGTGTGCCCCCCCCCAAAAAAGGAGAGTCCTGGGATTACAAGAACTCCTCAAGCCTGCCATCCCACTTAATTCACCCAATATTGAGGGTGTGCACTGAGCACCTTTTTTTTTTTTTTAACACTTATTTATTTGGCTGTGCTGGGTCTCAGTTGCAGCATGCGAGCTCTTTAGTTGAGACATGTGGGATCTAGTTCCCTGACCGGGGATCAAACCTGCACCCCCTGCAGTGGAAGCATGGAGTCTTAACCAGTGGACTGCCAGGGAAGTCCTCCTGAGCACTATTTTAGACACAATGAATAAGGCACTGTGTTAGTCAGTGGTGTCCAAAGAAACAGAACCAATTTAAAAAATATATATATATATATACACACACACACACACAACAGCTATGTGTTGGAAAGTGAAAGTGTTAGTTGCTCAGTCACGTTGAACCCTGTGACCCCACGGACCGTAGCCTCATGGAATTCTCCAGGCAAGGATACTAGAGTGGGCAGACAGTAGTAATTTAAGTATATTTATAATGAGCAGTTGGCTCTTGTGATCCTGGAAGCTGAGAAGCCTCCCGACCTGCTCTGTGCAGACGGGGGGGCCCAGGAAAGCCGGTGGCGGAGGCGCAGTCCAGGCCTGCAGGGTGAGGGCCCCGTGGGGGAAGGAGAGCCGTGTCCAGCCCTGCAGTCGAGTGGAGAGTGCACGCTCCCTGATCCACTGCGTTCTCCTCAGGCCTCGCAGGCCGGGTGCTGCCACCCTCAATGGAAGCAGCGTCTGCTTTACTCAGTCTGCTGATTCCAGCTCTAACCTTTGTGGAAACATCCTCAGAGACACCCCAGACAACGTTTTACCAGCTATCGGGGGCGTCCCGTGACCCAGTCACACTGACACATAAAGTGACCCATTGCACACCTTTGGCGGTTATTCCCTTTCCTGCTGAGGGAACAGCGCACACTGAGCAACTCCTCCAGCCGCCTCCTTCGTCCTCAGACACACACACACCACCCACCTTCTCCTGATCATTCCTGTGAGAACACACACACCACCGAACATTCTCATCATTCCCGTGAGAACACACACACACCACCCACATTCTCCTCATCATTCCTGTGAGAACACACACACACACCATCCACCTTCTCCTCATCATTCCCATGAGAACACACACACCACCCACCTTCTCATCATTCCCGTGAGAACACACACACACACACATTCTCCTCATCATTCCCGTGAGAACACACACACCACTCACCTTCTCCTCATCATTCCCGTGAGAACACACACACCACCCACATTCTCCTCATCATTCCTGTGAGAACACACACACACACCACCCACCTTCTCCTCATCATTCCCGTGAGAACACACACACCACCCACATTCTCCTCATCATTCCTGTGAGAACACACACACACACCACCCGCCTTCTCCTCATCATTCCCGTGAGAACACACACACCACCCACATTCTCCTCATCATTCCCGTGAGAACACACACACCATCCACCTTCTCCTCATCATTCCCATGAGAACACACACACCACCCACCTTCTCCTCATCATTCCCGTGAGAACACACACACACACACATTCTCCTGATCATTCCCATGAGAACACACACACCACCCACATTCTCATCATTCCCATGAGAACACACACACCACCCACATTCTCCTCATCATTCCTGTGAGAACACACACACCACCCACATTCTCCTCATCATTCCCGTGAGAACACACACCACCCACATTCTCCTCATCATTCCCGTGAGAACATACACACCACTGCACATGCTCCTGATCATTCCCGTGAAAACATACACACCACCCACCTTCTCCTCATCATTCCCGTGAGAATACACACACACACACACACACACACACACATTCTCCTCATCATTCCCGTGAGAACATACACACCACCGCACATGCTCCTGATCATTCCCGTGAAAACATACACACCACCCACCTTCTCCTCATCATTCCCGTGAGAATACACACACACACACACACACACACACACACACACACACACATTCTCCTCATCATTCCCGTGAGAACATACACACCACCCACATTCTCCTGATCATTCCCGTGAGAACACACACACCACCCACCTTCTCCTCATCATTCCTGTGAGAACACACACACACACACACATTCTCATCATTACCGTGAGAACACACACATACACACATTCTCCTCGTCATTCCCGTGAGAACACACACACCACCACACATGCTCCTGATCATTACCGTGAGAATACACACACACACACACGCACACACCACCGCACATGCTCCTGATCATTCCCATGAGAACACACACACCCATTCTCCTGATCATTCCCGTGAGAACACACACACCACTCACATTCTTCTGATCTTTCCTGTGAGAAGCCTGAAGGGTTGTTTCCAGAAACATCAGGGGCAGACCAAGATTACCATCTGTGAGAAAGGGAAACCACGACATGGGAGAGAGGAGGGTTCAGACATGAATGACCTAAGGACCCCGCGGGCCTCATCCTCTCAGCTGAACAATGGTGGACAGCGTCGAACCAGGGAGAAGCCCGGCCTCACTCTCTCCTGGCCCTAGACCCCCGTAGCTCAGCATCAGGCCGCCCTGAGCCAGGACCGACCGGTGTTAGACATGCTCCCCGATGTGCTAAGTGAGACAGCTGCGTCTGAGCCTGACACCACCAGACACCATGGTGAGGGAAAGACTGCTGCCCACACCCTCAGCCACGACACAGTACAGTTACGGGACAAGGGGCGACATTACAGCAAAGGCCGTGAGGGTCGCCCCTGAGCGTGCAAGGGTGGGGCGGTGGGTTCACACAGGGCCCCAGGGGGCCCCAGAGGCTCCATGGCGGTCTCCCCAGGGCCAGCACGAGATGAGTCGGGCTCTGGGCTGCCTCCCACCCACCCAGACTTTGACTGGAACAACCACTTTGATCAGGTTGACGTTTGGGATGTGATCGAAGCTGTTGTTTTAAAGAAAAAACCACAAGATTTTGGTTTTAAAGCTTAAAAACCTATGATCTAGAGCAAAGGGCAGCCTAGAGCCCATATCTGGCCCATCTCCTATTTTTAGAAATAAAATTAAATCGGAACTCAGTCCTACTGGTGTGTCCGTTGCCCACGACCTCCCTGTGGTCTAAGAGCTGACCAGACTTGCTGAGAGAGAAACCATAGGACCCACAATGCCTCAAAGATGTACCCTCTGGCCTCTTACAGAAAAAGGTTGCCAACCCCTGGTTTAGAGAAAACACGTCTGGAGTTGGACAAGCTCAGATACCTGCGCATCCCTGCATGAGTCACGATGTGGAGGAAGGACCAACCCCCTTCACCACCCAGCGTCACCATCAAGGTTTCATTCCCTCAGCCACCAACTGCGGTGTACACCCCTCTGCACGCTGGGGTTTACAGTGGGCATGCGGGTCCTGCACCCTTCTCCCCACGCCCCCTTCCTCAAGGTGATCCACTGTGTGGAAAGGGTGCATAGCTTCACGGCTTCTTCTGCAGCCTGGCAACCAAGCTTGCATTTCTTATTAAAGCAGATTCCAAAAACAGGTTAGGCTACCCAACTCCAGTATTCTTGGGCTTCCCTGGTGGCTCAGCTGGTAAAGAATCCACCTGCAATGCGGGAGACCTGGGTTCGGTCCCTGGGTTGGGAAGATCCCCTGGAGAAGGGAATGGGTACCCACTCCAGTATTCTGGCCTGGAGAATTCCATGGACTGTGTAGTCTATGGGGTCGCAAAGAATTGGACACGACTGAGCGACTCTCATTTTCACTTTTCTTTCCAAAAACATGGGATCTGCCCTTGGTTCTCTAACATGTTCCAGGTAGCACCTGCTCTGGCTGGCACAGCCTTCGCCTCACACCACTTTAGACCTGCTGAGTTCAAGGACAGTGAGCTCTCCACAACCCTCCCCTAAGAGCAGCCCCCTCCCTGCCAACCAGGCTCCTTACTGGGGAAAGGGGATCGTTTGTTCCCCTGCTGATGACGAGCCTAGGCTAGGTGGGGGTGATGGTTAATTTTATGCGTCAACATGGCTGAGCCCTGCCTGCGTGAGTGCTCAGTTGCTTCAGTCGTGTCAGACTCTCTGCAACCCCCTGGACTGCACGCTGCCAGGCTTCTCTGTCCATGGGATTCTCCAGGCAAGAATCCTGGAGTGGGTTGCCATGCCCTCCTCCAGGGGATCTTCCCAACCCAGGGATCGAACCCACAGCTCCTTCGTCTCCTGCTTTGCAGGTGGATTCTTTACTGCCGAGCCGCCGAGGAAGCCTGTGGCTGGGCTCTGGTACCCAGATAAGTTGGTCAGGCATTATTCTGGATGTTTCTGTGAGGGTGCTCTGTGGGTCAGATTAACATCCGAAGTTGCAGAGCTTTGCTGCTGTTGTTTTTGCTGCACTGAGTCTGTGTTGGAGTGTGTGGGCTTAGTTGTTCCACAGCATGTGGGATCTTAGCTCCCTGACCAGGGATCAAACCCATGTCCCCTGCGGTGGAGGGCAGACTCCCAACCACTGGACCACCAGGGATATACCTGAAGTTTGTAAAGTTTGAGGTAAGTAGATTTTCCTCCCTAGTAAGGACAGCCTTTATCTAGTCAAAGGCCCCCGTAGAATAAAAGCCTGACCTCTCTCCGCTGAGCAAGAAGGAATTCAGCCAATAGATGCCCTTGAACTTGGATTGCAGCCTTGGATCCTCCCTGAGAGTCCCAACCTGCCAGCCCACCTTGGAGATTCTGGGCTTGCCAGATTCCATGACAGTGTGAGCCAAGGCCTCAGAGTATATCCCTCTACACAGATATACACGCAGCCTGTTGGTTGGAGAGCCCTGACTGATACCATGGGTAAACCAAGCTGGGCCTTCCTGTCCATCCACACAGGTTCAACTCGGGGCAGAAAGTGGGAGGTCCAGAACATTCTCTGATCTGGGATTTCGGGGCCAGGCACTTTAAGGGTCACTGGGGAGTTGCACTGTTGCCATTAATAAGGCAACACTTAGACCCCAACTGGGCCCCTGAAGTGTGTTTTCTGTCAGAGAGGAGGGCACCAGCAGTTGGCACCCTGAACCGTTTGTCACAGTCCATTTAAAAGGCATCTGAAACTCATTCGGAGGTGTAAATGATCTTCTGGAAAAACAAGATCTTTTTTCCAGAGATACGTCGTTCAGTCGCTCAGTTGTGTCCGACTGAGATCCCATGAACTGCAGCACGTCAGGCTTCCCACATTTCCAGAAATAGGTAAATTTCCAAAAGAACAGCTTTTTACTGGTTTTCCTACTGGTATTCTCTTCTTCCTTATAGTAATACTTTTGTGAATTTTCCATATATTCTTCAATTAGTAAGTATCGTTTTTGTGTGCAAAAAAGAATTTAAATATAAATTTACTGGGCTTCACTGCTTCCTGCCCTTCACATTGCTGTCATTTTCCCCTTTCATCTGATACTGAGATGACCCAAGTTATAAACTCAAGCTGCTGACTTGGGGCACTCATTTACTCACGTGCTGAGTCACTGGACACATTTCACTCTGCGCCTGTGCGTCCATGTACTGTAACAGGTGCTGGGCCCTCTGGAGTCAGCTGGTCTGAGTTCACATCCCAGGTCTGCTCCTGATTTGCCGTGTGACCTCAGTCAAGTTATTTCATCATAAAACAGGGCCGACACTGGATGAAATGGGCCAGCAAGTGAAGGGTTCAGGCAGTCTGAGTGGCTGTCAGCTCTCAGTACTGATCAGTTGTCACAATTACGATTCTGAAAAGGAAACATTTTTGGTGGCAGGAGTTTCTGTTTCTTTCTTTTTAAAAAAATAATGTTGTTTTTTCTTCCTGGCTGTGCCGGGTCTTCGTTGCTGTCTGTGGACTTTCTCTAGTTGCAGCGAGCAGCGGCTGCTCTCTAGTTGCGGTCATCGGGGAGCATGGGCTCTAGGCAGGCAAGCTCAGCAGGTGGGGCACACGGGCTTAGTTGCCCAGAGGCATGTGGGATCTCCCCGGACCAGAGATCGAACCCGTGTCCCCCGCGTTGCAAGGAGGACTCTTAACCACTGGACCACCAGGGATGCCCTGTCTGCTGGTTTCTGTTTTCAAAGTGAAGGAGGAGATGATCAGACTGTCATTTTGAGGGAAGCAAAAAGGGACGTGAACGGGATCGGGGGCAAGACTGGGCTCAATACACCCCTCGCGGCAACGAGACGGGGGTCTCATGATGTTCTCCAGGGCAGGAGCAGAGGGAAGATGTGGATTAGTCCCAGCTGGGTTTCACTTGGGTGTGATGCAAGGTCGTGGAAACCAGGGATGTGGGCAAGGGAGAGGACTGTGTAACAGCAGAAACACACACAGGAGTGCAGTGACCCAGCAGGTTCTACATAGCAGTCCGCAACCTTTTTTGCTCCAGGGACTAGTTTTGTGGAAGACAATTGTTCCACAGACCGAGGGTGGTGGGATAGTTTGGGGATGATTCAGGCATGCTACAGGCATCTGGCACTTTATTTCTATTGTTACATCAGCTCCACCTCAGATCATCAGCTTTAGATCGCAGAGGCTGGCGACTCATGCAGCAGAGACGACACCAGGCTGTTACATAACCGGAAGCAGCCTCCCCCTGGCTCAGGGCACAAGGAACGCAGCGCCCGTGTATTGTTCAAACGGAACCCGGCTAAGGCTGCAGCACTCCAGATTAGCAGGAAGTTCAACACCTCCGGCTTGAGGCTTCCCGCCAGCCTCCCAGTATTGTCCAAAACCCCACATGCTTATTAGCATCTCCAAGGCCAGTCCTGTCCAGTCACGAGAAGTGAAAGCAGACAAATGCCCTTGAGGCTGAAGGAAGCCACGGTCACCCCCAGAACTCGGCTGCTCCAGAATGAGCTGCCCTAGCCAGGCATCGGGGTTCACAAGACCTATGAGCAGATCTCGTCTTGTGATTCACAGCAATCGCTCATGCGTTGATGCTTCTGTGGGCTTCAATCATGCATGCTAAGTCACCTCAGTAGTGTCTGACTCTGTGCGACCCCATGAACTGTAGCTTGCCAGGCTCCTCTGTCTATGGAATTCTCTAGGCAAGAATACTGGAGTGAGTCACCGCACCCTCCTCCAGGGCATCTTCCTGACCCAGGGATCGAACCCATGTCTCTCGCGTCTCCTGCATCAGCAGGCAGTTCTTTCCCACTAGCACCAACCTGGGAAGCCCACTGTGGGCTTCACGATGGAGCAATTCTTCACACAGAATCCCACTTTCCAAGGTCTCTACCCCAAACCAGCCCAGACTCCCTGACCATGTCCCACTGCAGACATGACCCAAATCCAGCAGAGAGGTGTCCCCACCCAAAAGACTTCAGAACTGTCTTCTCCCCCATGACACCCTGCATCATCCCATTGAGTCCAGTCCCCGTCCCCTCGGGACCGGTGGCCCCAGGAAGGCCTTGGAGGGATCGCTTCTTGACCTCCCTCAGCAGGAACCTTCCCAATCAGTAAAATCCAAATAACATTCAACCTCAAAAGGGAAAAGCTGGGGGCTTCCCCGGTAGCTCAGGGGTGAAGAATCCGCCTGCAGATGCAGGAGACACGGATTTGATCCCTGATTCTGAAGTTGATCCACATGCCTGGAGCAACTGAGCCTGGGAGCCACAACCACTGAGCCTGGGCTCCAGAGCCCGGAGCCACAGTAAGAGGGGCCACCGCAGTGAGAAGTCCCCATGCCTCAAGGAGAGAGCAGCTCCCCGCTCTCCAGAACTGGAGAAAACGCCCTCACAGCAACGAGGACAGAGAACTGCCAAAAACAAAATAACTCAAAAGCTTAAGAAAAGGGAAAGACTGGAGTTTCCCTTTCCTTCCTCATGGGACGTTCCTTATCTTCCTACAATTTGGAGACCAGAGGAATGGGTGACTTCAATCAAGTCACCAGGAAGCCCTGCCCCACTCTATCCCCCCAGGGCAGAAAAATAATTGGCAATGGTGGCTTCTCTCCGTGGGCAAAAATAAAACTAAAAATTGATTGAGACTCAGCAATAACAAGCAATGCAACTAAAAAATGGACTGAAGGCCTGAACAGACACCTCACCAAAGAAGGCATACAGATGGCAAGTAAGCACACGAAAAGATGCTCATTACGCCCATGAAATGCAAGTTAAAACAGTAAGATACCACTGCATACCTTTTAGAGCAGCCAGAATCCAGAACACTGACGACACCAAATGCGGGTGGATATGGAGCAACAGGGACCCTGGTTCATTGCTGGTGGAAATGCAAAATGGTACAGACACTTTAGAAGTCAGTTTGCTTGTTTCTTATGAGCTAAGCATAATCTTACTATACAATCCAGCAATCATGCTCCTTGGTGTCTACCTCAAGGAGTAGAAAACTTAGGTCCACACAAAAACCTGCGTGCAATATTTATAGCAGCTTTATTCATAATTGCCAAAACCTGGAAGCCACAAAGATGTTCTTCCATAAGTGAATGGATATAAAAAATTTAAAAAAAAAGATACATCCAGACAATGGAATATCATTCAGCACTAAAAATAATTGAGCTGTCAAGCTTTGAAAGGGTATGGAAGAACCTTAAATGCCTATTCCTAAGTGAAAGAAGACAATCTGAAATGGCCACGTTATATAATTCCAACTATACAACGTAGGGAAAAGGTGAAACTATGGAGACAGTAAAAGGCTCAGGGGTTTCTCAGGGTTAGAGGGAAAGGAAATGGCAATCCACTCCAGTATTCTTGCTTAGAAAGTCCCGTGAACAGAGGAGCCTGGCAGGCTGCAGTCCATGGGGTCTCAGAGTCAGACATGACTGAGGGACTAAACCACCACCGGAGGGGCAGGAGGCCTAGGTGAGCGCAGAGGGCAAGCACCGCCTTGGCAGGGGGACTAGGTGAGCGCAGAGGGCAAGCACCGCCTTGGTCTTGGAACTTAGGCTTTACTCTCGAAGCCTTTACACAGACAAAGTGTAACAGTTTAGTCACTCAGCAAAGCCGGGGACCTTTAGCTCCTCCTCCAGGGCTGTAGATAACATTCTGAGCCAGATCCTGTGAGCTGTCTGCAGACACTGGAGCCCCCCAAGGGGGAAGAAGATGACCACATGATGACCAAATGGAAGCGCTCCACGTCACACAATTCCAAGAACTGGCCTCAAAGAAGTGGGAACAAACCCTGGAACTAAAGATTAACTGTACTTAAAACCACCAAGATGACGCTGATCAGACCAGCGCATGGCTGATTCCAAGCTGACGGTGCTGCCCTGCTCCCTCCCACTGCCCGAACAACCCTGAGACTCTCCTTTGAAAGCTCCCATCCCCTGAGCAGCAAGTCTGAGTGGGTTCTCGGACAGGAGTCCACCTTCTCCCCGGGGGTTGCCAGCCTCGGAAATGAAGCGATCTTTCATTTCCTACTTGAGTACCGGCTCAAAAGCGGTGAGCAGCCAGACCTGGGTTTGGTAACAACAGGACTTTTAGGGATGTAGAAGTATTCTATAGGATAAAGATGGATACACGTCATCATATAGACGGTCCCTGACTTATGACAGTTCAATACAGTTTTTCAAGTTTATAGTGACGTGAAAGCAATACACGCTCAGTAGAAACATGTTTCACATTTTGAATTTTGGTCATTTTCTGGGTTAGGGATGCACAGTGTGATCTTTTCAGGACGCTCAGTTCAGTTCAGTCACTCAGTCGTGTCTGACTCTTTGCGACCCCGTGGACGCTGGGCAGAGGCAGCTCCTCGTCAGCCATGTGATCACAAGCGTAAACAACCCAACTGATACACCTGGACCGTTTCAAACCCAGACAACCACTCTGCTCTTCACTTTGAGTCCAGTACCCAATACGTTACATGAGATATTCAGTGCTTTATTGGAGAATAGTTTTGTGGTAATTTTACCCAACTGTAGGCGTCTGTGGTAAAGAACCTGGCTGCCAGTGCAGGAGACACAGGAGATGTAGGTTTGATCCCTGGGTCAGGAATATCCCCTGGAGAAGGGAATGGCACCCCACTCCAGTATTCTTGCCTGGAGAATCCCATGGACAGAGGAGCCTGGCGCGCTACAGTGCATTCGGTCGCAGAGTCAGACATGACTGAGCAACTAATGCTTTGACTTGAGATTCCTATTCGACATGCAGGGGTGATATCAAGTCCGGAATTGAGAGGCAAAGGCAGGAGTGGTCAACGTGTGAAGGGTACTGAATGTGGAGGGACTGGTGAGACAGTCTGGGGAGTGGATGGAGACAGGGAAGAGGTGGGGAGAGTGAGCCAGGGCATCCCAGTGCTCAGAGCCCAGGGGTAAAGGAAGGAACCACGCTGCACCCTGGGAAGGGGTGGCCTGCGATGCAGGAGGGAGATGCAGGGGAGAGGGGGTCTGGGGAGGGTGGAACGAGTTTCCAGAAGGCGCCCAGCAGTGATGGCATCTACAGTTGGTCAAGATGAGGACTGAGACTGGGCCATTGGATTGGGCAGTCAAAGCCGCCTGTGGGCCTGACCCAGCAGTTTAGGAAAAGGTTAGCAGCAAAAGCCTGATCTCAAAGAGATCCAAGAGAGAACAAGAGGAAGAAGAGAGGATAGCGAGTATAGAAAACTCTTTGGGGGACTTCCCTGAGTGGTTACGGCTCCGTCCTTTCAATGCAGGGGCTATTGGTTCGACCAGGGAAATGAAGATTCCATATGCCACATGTGAGGTCAAAAGAGGAAAGAAAGAAAACTCTTTTGTAGAGGTTTGCCACCAAGGAGAGCAGAGAAACTGGTGGTAACTAGAGAGAAGTCTAGTGTTTCTTGGTTTGGTTTGGTTTGGTTTGAAGATGATGATCAATCAGCAGATTTGGGTGCTGATGAAAATGAGTCAGTAAAGAACTGACAATACCAGATAGAAGTAATTTTTTAGGCCGAGCACAGAATAACTCCTCCGCTGCAACAGCAGGGATGATCAGGCTTTTTAGAAGTTAGCACAGTTTTATCCCTGGGAGTTTCATTTCAGCTTTCCACCATAAGGTGGCAGTAGGCGACTTTGCATCAGCCCAACAACCCTTAAAGAACACCTTGGGGAAAATAGCAAAAGCTGAGGGCAATTTCAATTCTTGTCGTTTTAAAGACTCGCCAGGGGTTCTGAAAGACCACACGAGCCTCCTCAGGCCTCCAGCCTCTTCTTGAATAGCATCTTCTTGGTCAGTCCTTACCTGTCCAATTGCGCCCTCTCTGGAGAAGGTGATACTCTCTCAGACTCAAAGGATGCTTGCTGCTATCCAGGGAAGAGCATGGCGGAGGGTGACTGCCAGGTGGTCACCTAGGCAACCGCAACTGGGATGGATTTCAGAAAGAGGCTGAGGGCAGAAAGAACAAGGAGGGGATGATGGCAGCAGTCTAGCTAAGAGATGCTTGCCCTGGGACTAGAGCAGGATGGTCAATATGGAAAGGACAAGTTGTTCAGTCGCTCAGTCGTGTCCAGCTCTTCGAAACCCCATGGACTACAGCACGCCAGACTTCCCTGTCTTTCACCATCTCCTGGAGTCTGCTCAAACTCATGTCCATTGTGTCGATGATGCCATCCAACCATCTCATCCTCTGTCATCCCCTTCTCCTCCTGCCTTCAATCTTTCCCAGCATCAGAGTCCTTTCCAATGAGTCATGGCTCTTCGCATCAGGTGGCCAAAGTATTGGAGCTTTAGCTTCAGCATCAGTCCCTCCAATGAATATTCAGGACTGATTTTCTTTAGGATTGACTCGTTTGATCTCCTTGCAGTCCAAGGAAAGGGCAAGAGGGTTTAGCATATACTTAGTAGGTGACAGATATCAGGAAAGGGAGACCTGGAGACTGGTTCTCAGGTTCTCACAGGTGAACAAGAGGATGTTGGTGTGAACTGAATGCAGAGGACCAGAACGTGGGAAGCACAGCCAATTTCAAGGGAAGGTGATGGCAGGTTTGGACTGCGGGATCTGAAATAAGTGGAGAGTGTTCAGGGGAGGTGTGCGGTTTCACACACGAACATGGTGCCTGCAAGAGGGCTAGGCGGAAGTCACCAGCTACTGTGAGCATAGTCAAAATACAAGCAAACTGGTTACTGTCAACATGGTTAGAACCTGAGAGTAGGTGACATCTGCTGGACAGAGACTACGGGATGAGAAAGAACATCCACACTGAGAATCATCAACATCTAAGATGAGCAGAGGACGAAATTCTCTCCAGAGGAGAAACAGGGAGTTGGAATCCTGGCAGCAGGAAGTTTCAAAAAAGAGGCTGTATTACTCTGCTATGTATGTGAGTCGTTTCTTCGTGTCCGACTCTTTGCAACCCCACGGGCTGTAGCCCGCCAGGCTCCTCTGCCCATGGAATTCTTCAGGCAAGAATACTACAGTGGGTAGGCATCCCCTTCTCCAGGGCATCTTCCTGACCCAGGGATTGAGCCTGGGTCTCCCTCATCGCAAGCAGATTCTTTGCCATCTGAGCCACCGGGGAAGACCTGCTACAAGGCTGTCATAGTGAAGGACCTCGTGCTGGGTGGCTGAAACAGGAAAGACTGGTTTTCGCATGTTTCTGGAGGTTGAAAGTCCAAAAGCGAGGTGGTTTCACCTGAGGCTCTATCCGTGGCTTGTAGACGGCAACTGCTTTCTCTCTCTGTTTTCTTGGTCATCCCTCTGGGTGTGTCTGCATCCTCTTCTCCTTTTCTCATAAAGACAGCAGTCATCTCGGGTTAGGGCTCACCCTCGTGACCTCATTTTAACCTAACTGTCTCTTAAAAGCTTTTGTCTCCAAGTAAATAACCATCACAATCTGAAGCACTAAGGGTCAGCACTTCAGCTTATGAATTTGAGGGGGACACAGTTCAGACCATTGCAGTGGGTTCGATAGAATCAAACACAGCAGAGACACCCAGTAATTTAAAGCTGTAAAGTGTTCTTTGGGGGTTTAATCACTAATTCATGGCTGACTCTTTGGACCCCATGGGCTGTAGCCCACCAGGCTCCTCTGTCCATGGGATTTTCCAGGCAAGAATGCCAGAGTGCATTGCCATTTCCTTCTCCAGGGGACCCTCCCAACCCAGGAATCAAACCAGGGTCTCCCTCATTGCAGGCAGATTATTTACCGATTGAGTTACCAAAGGGCCCTTTGGGTTTGGGGATGCAGAGGTGATGGCTGACCTCAGTGTTGCTTGCTGAAGCCAGATGACAGTGGGTTATGAAGTTCTTAAGTGGAAACAAATAGTTTTGGAGAAACGTGGATGAATGTATATCCTTAGAGAGTTTGGAAGAGGGGATACTTTTTTTTCTTTTCAGCCACACCATGAATCATGCAGGATCTTAGATCCTCACCAAGGGTTGAACCTGTGACCCTTGCAATGGACGTAGAGTACTAACCCCTGGGCCACCAGGGGAGTCCCTGGAGGAGGAACTACTAATACCTCTGCCCACATTCCTCATTTGGAAAGCAAAGTATAAGGATTTGAGAATAAAGTGGCAGCGGTTTGACATTTGTGGTGAACAAGATGGCTACCTCCATGCTCGGATCTCTGCTGCAGATCGTCTGGCAGGTGGTTCCTTCATCAGCTTCAGGCCAAGCTCGAAGTTACTATGTCGATTGGAGAATGTTGCGTGATGTAAAGAGAAGAAAAATGGCCTAGGAATATGCAGATGAGAGGCTATGGATCAATTCTCTCAGGAAGAATACTATTCTTCCAAAACACCTTCAGGAGGTGGCTGATGAAGAAATTTCTGCCCTTCCCCAGGATAGCTGCCCCGTTAGAATCAGAAATCCATGTGTTATGATGTCCCGTCCACGAGGCGTAAAGCGGCCCTGGAGGCTCAGCCGTATCGTCTTCCGTCACTCAGCTGATCATGGGCAACTGTCTGGGATCCAGCAAGAAATATGGTGATCAGCTCCAGAACCTACTGACCTTGCAGGAAAACCATTTAGGCAAGAAGAGACTTTTCTAATAGATAAAAACCTGATTTTTATTTGAGTGTTCTGTCAGTGAATAATAGTTTTCTAAACATATTGTTCCCAAGCATAGTGCAAAGAGTAATTTAAAAAAAGAAGTTTGTGGGGGAAAAAAAAGGATTTGACACCAAGTAAATGAAGTATTATGAATATTATGATCTCTAGAGTAGAATAATTTCATTTATTGAGCACTTTTTCTGTGCTAGAAAAATTCATTTTAATCCTTCCAACAAATCTATGACATAGTATTGTTATCTTTATTAACAAGTGGAGGAACTGAAGCTTTGAGGGTTTAAACAACTTGTCCATGAAGATGCTACTTCAGATGGCCGGGCTGGGCTTTTTGAAAGCTACAAAACCCTGGGCCTTAACTACTTCATTATAGTGTCTGTATTTAAAATAGACAGTCAGCAAATTTGAGACAGGTTACTGACTAAAAGTTTGTAAGTTATTTGCTTAGATCATAGAATACATTTTCCCATGGAAGGTGATTGGTGATGACGACTGAGTTCTTATCAGCTCACAAATGTATGTTTAAAGTATAATATACGAAAAGACACTTTTTATCTGCCACACTAATGATTAACCTAGACAGCATATTAAAAAGCAGAGACAAAAAAATAAATAAAATAAAATAAAAAAATAAAAAGCAGAGACATCACTTTGCTAACAAAGGTCCATATAGTCAAAGTTATGGTCTTTCCAGTGGTCACGTATGGATGTGAGAGTTGGACTATAAAGAAAGCTGAGTGCCAAAGAATTGATGCTTTTGAACTGTGATGTTGGAGAAGACTCTTAAGAATCCCTTGGACTGCAAGGAGATCAAACCAGTCCATCCTAGAGGAAATCAGTCCTGAATATTCATTGGAAGGACTGATGCTGAAGCAGAAACTCCAATACTTTGGCCACCTGATTCAAAGAACTGACTCATTGGAAAAGACCTTGATGCTGGGAAAGATTGAAGGTGGGAGGACAAAGGGATGACAGAGGATGAGATGGTTGGATGGCATCACCAACTCAATGGACGTGAGCTTGAGTAGACTCCAGGACCTGGTGATGGACAGGGAGGCCTGGTGTGCTGCAGTCCATGGGGTCGCAAAGAGTCAGACACAACTGAGTGACTGAGCTAAACTGAACTGAACGATTAAATAACAAAATAAAAATATCACTGATCAAGAAGTCTTTAAAAATTATCTTAAATGGTAGGACTTGAAAATGTCAATAAAGAAGTATGTAGGAGGAAGATTCTGGGGCATTTTTTTTTTTAATATTTGAATTTTAAACCCATTTCTCTTTAATAAAAATTTATTTATTTGGCTGAATTGGGTCTTAGTTGCAAGATCTCCATTGTATCATTTGGGATCTTTCACTGCAGCCCAGGGGCTCTCTTGTTGTGGGAACAAGTTGCAACACCTGGGCTTTGTTGCTCCATGGTATGTGGGATCTTCCCGGACCAGGGATCAAACCCGTGTCCCTTGCACTGTGAGGTGAAATCTTAACCATTGGGCCACCAGGGAAATTCCGAATCCCATTTCTTTATCTCGTCCAATTTTCTGCAAACATTTGCTTTCCCACCACCTTCCTTGATTCAAGTCATTCATTGGCAGTGATTAAGGAGTTTCTCAACCAATAAATGTAATTTTAAGATGAATAGAAACTTTTCTGGAAAATCAGCTAGTAATTGTGAAATTTAGAACAATGCCGGGCATAAAGTAGTTAGGTTATATGTGCTGAGTACTCATCTAGGTTCTTTGAAGGTACTGCGTTAACTCATTTAATCCTTGTGTTAACAATCCTACTGCTGCTCCTGGGTTATATTGGGGAAATAGAGGCCCAGAGAGACAAGGAACTTTCCCAAGGCAATGCAAACAAAAGAGCTAGAGCCCAAACCCAGGCTTTTGGGTGGCACTTAATGCCTTTAAGTGGCAGGAAAGAGGCTGTTGAAGATGTGGGTACCCATTTGTGATGGTTAGTTTTATGTGTCAACTTGGCTGGACTATGATATCCAATTGACTGGTCAGACATCAGTTGAGGTGTTGTGTAAAAAGGTTTTCTTTTAAAGATGTGATTTACATTCAAATCAGTAGATTTTGAATAAAGCAGATTACCCTCAAACATGTTGGGTGGGCTTTGTCTAACCAGCTGAAGGCCTTAGGAACAAAGATTGATGTCCCCCTAAGAAGGAAAAAGGTCTTCCCAGATGGCGCTGATGGTAAAGAACCTGCCTGCCAGTGCAGGAGACATAAAAGACACAGGTTTGATCCCTGAGTTGGGAAGATCCCCTGGAGGAGGGCATGGCAACCCACTCCAGTATTCTTGCCTGGAGAATCCCATGGACAGAGGAGGCTGGCGGGCTGCAGTCCATGGGGTCGCAAAGAGTCGGACACGACTGAGCGACTTAGCACAAGAAGGAAGGCCGCCTCTGGACGGCGGCAGACGAATTCTGCCTGCGTGTCCAGCCTGCGAACTCAAAACTGCCTCCTCTCAGGGCATTCCCAGCCTGCCCCGCAATTTTCAGATCTGCCAGTTCCAACACCCTGTGGGAGTCAATTCCTTAAAATAAGTGCCTTTCTCTTTCGTTCTGTATCTTTCCTGGTGGTCTGTTTCTCTATTCTCTAGCCTGAGCACCTTCACTCACACACACCTGATAAATCTTGCCCGAGGTCAGCAATAAAGCCGAGGGAGTGAAGAGCCAGCTCAAAGGAAAAGCTTGAAGCGGGAGTTAGGGAAGGACTCCGTGGGGAAGGGCTCCCCTTGGCTCCCTTGGACCCAGACAGCCTGGCTCCTCCCCAGAGGAAGAAAAGGCACTGGAGAAGGTGGGAGGGCAGCTCCAGCCTGAGCACTGGCAGGGGACGGTGGCGAGGGGGGGACGTGTGCGCAGATCAAGAGCAGTAAAGAAAACCTCACCTCAGCAACCCGGGAGCTCCTCCCAGGGCTCGGGAACCAGTCTTCATTACTTGTATCTTTCTTTCTTTCTCCTGCGTGATTTTTGTCCACTTTTTGAGATATAATCTCTAAACAATAAAATTCTCCAGTTTTATGTGTGAAGCGTGATGAGTTCTGACACATGGTTCCCATCACCAGTCATGACACACAGCGTTTCCAACTCTCCCAAAAGCTCCCTCGTGTCCTCTGGCTGTCGATTCCGCCCTTCCCTGACCCCTGGCAAGCACTCTGGTTTCTGCCACTGTGGTTTCGCTTTGTAGAGAATTTCAAATACTCGAATCATCCAGTATGTTCTCTTGCATCCAAGCTGCTTTCACTTTGCATTATACATTTGAGCTTCATCCATGCGGTTACTTGTATCAGTAACTCATTCAGCTTGCTGAATGAATATCCATACAATGAATATCCATTACTGTACGGATGGACTGTGCTCCTTTGACCAGTGGCACATTTGAATTGTTTCCAGTTCTTGTCTATTATGAGGACAGTTGCTGTGAGCAGCCAAGTACAGGCCTTTGTGTGGACATGTGTTTTCACTTCTTGGGGTAAATACCCTAGCAGTGGGATTGCTGGATCATGTGGTAAGCATACACTTCACTTTGTGAAAAAAAAAAACAAAAACGGCCAAACTGTGTTACTAGAGTGGCTGTATATGATTTTAGCTTACAATAAGGGGAGAAAGGAGAAGAAATATACCTTGCTGTTTAGAAAAAAAAAAAAAATCAACCCCTCAAAAAAAGGCTTACAAGGGGGAAAAGCAGTTTGGAATTAACTGTGGGCTGCGTTTCTGCATGCTATTCCTTTCCAGGGACCACAAAATCAGGAGTGGATGGTATCCTGACTTCTGCAAATTAACATAATACGAGATGGGCGTGATATTCTCAGACCTCAAAATCAAGCACACCGGTGTGTGTGCACTCAGCTGTGTCTGACTCTTTGCAACCCCATGGACTGTAGCCCACCAGGCTCCTCTGTCCATGGGATTCTCCAGGCCAGAAGACCAGAGTGGGCTGCCATTTCCTACTCCAGGGGGTCTTCCTGACCCAGGGCTCGAACCCACATCTCTTGGGTCTCCTGGATTGGCAGGCAGACTCTTTACCACTGTGCCACCTGGGATGCCATCAATACACTTGATAAAATGGATTTTTAAATTTTTCTTTAGATCAAGTAAATTTCAACTTGGTGGCCACATTTCCTGAGTTGGAGGGGAAGGGACAGTTGACCTCTGTCCTTCAGAAGGTACTCTTTCCATCTTCAGGGAAGTAAAAAGTTGGCAGAGTCTTCCCTGGACCGAGGCAAAAGGGTGGGTCACCAGCACCCCTCGGACAGCAAGTGACCAGTCCCCAGGTCACTTGGCTGTACTGGTGAGTGACAAGGATGTTTTTTGCCAGTCTTAGAGGACTGATGACAGGAAGCCCTGTTGGTCTGAGTAGTTTCCAGGTGTCGAGTGCCTTGATACTCCTATGAAATTCTGGGGGCACAGGGATGTTTGACCAGGCCAGGGGTCCTGTGTCCTGCCCCTCGTCAACTCCCCCGAGGCAGGACATCCCAAAGAACAAGACTTGGAGGTCAGGTCTCCTTTCCACCCAAGTCCCTGGAGAAGGGATGACAACCCACTGCAGTATTCTTGCCTGGAGAATCCCATGGACAGAGGGGCCTGGCGGGCTACTGTCCGTGTGGTCACAGAGAGTCAGACTCTACTAAGCAACCAACAGTTTCACTTTCCCACTCAAGTTACCTGGAGCTCCTTGAAGAAGAGAAAGAAAGCCACAAAGAAGAGAGGAAAATACTTTAAAACATTCTGCAAAGACAGTCACATTTGTTAACGTGGTTAATAGTAACTCATGTTTTCAAAGATGACAAAATGAACGCACCAAACTACGAGAAATATTGATACCAAATGAAAAGGGATCAATGAACCTTTTTTCCACATTCTGCCTTTGAGATGAAGACAAGTTCTGAGAGATGCCCCCAAGCCCCTGAGAGACTTTCAGTTTGCTCCCAGAATCAATTAGCTGCTTCCCTGGGGGAAGCTAAACTGGGAGGTGAAGATGGGCACCCGCCCCTGGGAGCGGATGGGGGTCTGTTCTCAGCAGAGTGGGCTGGACTACAGGGCTTCTCTACCCAGGAGATGTGTCCTTTTTCAAATAATTTTTCTTTTTTGATGCAGACCATTTTTAAAGACTTAATTGATTTTGTTACAGTATTGTTTCTGTTTTATACTTTGGTTTTTTGGCTTCCAGGCATGGGAATCTTAGCTTCCCGACCAAAGACAAAACCTACACCACCCGTGCTGGAAGGCGGAGTCTTAACCACTGGACCACCAGGGAAGGCCCCTAGATAATGTCCTTTTGATCTCAGATGCTCAAGTTTTTTCTTGGAACAGAAAGGAAAAGCCAGACTCAGATGGAGATGATGAGGAAACCACAGGAGCCCGGATGGCGAGCCTGCATTGTGCGTCCCTGGAGGCTAACCCAACTCCAAGCTCACGGCGACTGGGAGTCCCGCCTGTGAGGCTGTCTCCACAGACACGCACTAGGTGCCTCTACCAACCACCGTGGATCGCTGGCACCGGGACACCCCCTGCCTGCCCCCTGGTCAAAGTGATTTTCAAGGGGGCCTGGGTGTCATTAGCTGGAGCATCTGACTCCACTCCAACTGTGGGTGTCAAGGGAACCATCACTTCCATTCTGCCAGATCTAATGACAGACAGTGGCCAGGGTTCACCCCCAGAACCGCCCCCGTGATTCCCCAGCTCACCCAGTAGACAGAGCCTTCCTCCTAGTGAAGGAGGAAACAGGCAGAACAGGCTCTATCTGGAAAGCAGGACTCCGTCTTGGGCTGGACTGTGGACTTTGAGCTATAAGCCCAGTATCTATGGACATGACATACCAACTGGAAAACCAGGCCCCCCGGATGGAAGAGCCCCAGGGCTTGTACCTAGACTCTCCGTTGCCTAAAAGAATACGGTAATTATCTGTGTAACCAAATAGAATCATAAATTCTATTATGCTTATTGGGGTATAACCACAGGCCTGTGTAACCAAATAGAATCATAAATTCTATTATGCTTATTGGGGTATGACCACAGGCCTGTGTAACAGAATAGAATCATAAATTCTATTATGCTTATTGGGGTATGACCACAGGCCTATTGATAGTTGTCCACTGTTAACTAACTAGGCTTAAGGCATGTGAATCACAGGTTAACTTTGATTGGATCTTTCTCTTCCTTTGTTCAGACTAGTTTCAGGGAATTTGGGGAGGTGGGTTTGGGCACGTACACTTAGGGTATATAAGGTTTTCACAAAAACTGGTCGGGGTCCTTGGCTAAGAGGAGACGCTGCCTTGGGCCGGCCGCTGTAATAAACTGCACCCCGCTGTCTGCTTGTCCTCCTGAGTGGGTTTGTTCCCCGGAACGCATGGCTACAACACTAGCTCACCCCTTCTCCTGGCTTCCTGACAGCGCCTGCTTTTAGCCTTTGTCTCTTTCTCCCTGCTGGCTGCTGTCCCCCACCAGCCCTCTCAGGGGCGGCGCCTGTCCAGCTCAGTCCTCCCCTCCACTGCCCTGCTGACCAGCTCTGAGGTCGCCTGCTGGCTCTCCGGCTCCTCCCTGAGCACCCTCTCTTCCGCCGTCCTCCAGTTTGGAGACCACTGCTCTCACCTGCGGAGATTTCAGGAACTCATCCCTCCCAGACCCCGTTTCTGGGAGGGTGGAGTCAGGCGTTGCTGGGCAACAGGACAGACGGAGCCGCTCAGCTGTTCTTGGCTGCTCTCTCCTGACCTCTATTAACAATCAGCTCTTCTCTTTGTGGGCTGTAGCTGGCAACTTTTGCTGACTCATTATCTGTTGTTTGGTCACAGGACTAGGTTTTGGAGGAAGGAGGGTTTCGAGGTTGAAATTGACAGAGGGAAGTCCAGAGGTCAGAAAGCCAATGAACTTAAATTTTTTTACTTGAAAAGTTCATTAGAACAACAGATACAACAGAAACACAATTTCCCTATCTATAATTCTCCTTTCTAGCTCTTACCACAGCTTGTATTTATTGCATATATTTGGGAAGTTACGCTATCATTTCTCCTCCATTAAAGACTCCATCAAGGACCTATTGCAGAACACAGTGAACCATACTGAGAACTGTGTAATAGCCTTCGAGGGAAAAGCGTCCTGGCTCTGTGGCTCAGATGGGAGAGTCTGCCTGCAATACAAGAGACCTGGGTTTTGTCCCTGGGTTGGGAAGATCCCCTGGAGAAGGAAATGGCAACCCACTCCAGTATCCTTGCCCGGAGAATCCCATGGACAGAAGAGCCTGGCAGGCTACAGTCCATGGGGTCACAAAGAGTTGGACACGACTGAGCGACTTTTCCCTGAGTAAGGGAAAATAATCTGAGGATATTTATGCATAAAGAAATCACTGTGTTGTACACCTGAAATCAGCATATTGTAAATCAACTACACTTTAATTAAGGAAAAAACCTCCATGAGGGCAAATGCTGGATCTGCCTTGTGGCCTCAGTCATTACCAAACTGCCTGACATGCGATAGGAGCACACGAAGTACGTGGGTGAATGAATTATTTAATTAACCCATCAGACAAGCCATCAGTGTTTGATAGAACCAGGTTACCCTCTCTTACTCATAGAAAGTCAGTGCCACGGAGAAGGAAATGGCAGCCCACTCCAGTGTTCTTGCCTGGAGAATCCCAGGGACGGGGGAGCCTGGTGGGCTGCCATCTCTGGGGTCTCACAGAGTCAGACACGACTGAAGCGACTTAGCAGCAGTCACTGAAGTATTGGAGATTACTTTCCATGGCTATCTACAGAAGAAAACTAGAGTATTTTATACTGTTTTTAAAAGACAAAAGATATAAGGTATTTGAATTTCCATACTAAGAAGTAGCCGCTTCTATTTGGTGGTAAGATTTTAGTATCAGTGACTTTGTAACCTTGATTAACATCAGTGTTGTGGGTGTTCAGAAAAAAGGTAAACTCTGAAAATAGAGAATTTAGAAATCTAAAAGCCAGAATCATTTCAGGGTTAAAAAAAAAAGTGTGGTGTGTGCTTTCTTGTATCTGAGTAAGTGTTTGTGACAGGTCAGTACAAAATATTTGTTTCCCTGCAATCTCACTCCTTAATTTGATCTTCATGCTGTTAGGATGGCATTTTCCTTTCATCTCTGTTTTCCTTTAATAAAGACTAAGAGATAAGGAAAAAAAAAAAAAGAAAGAAAGTCAGTGCCAGCCCGCTCCGCACCAGGACATGGACTTCGGGGAGTGTGTGTAAAGTGAGCCCTGACGGGCCTGTTAAAACATGTACTTAACGATATGCTGGATACCTGGAAAAGATTTAAAATATGAATCCTTTGCGTCTTATTATCCCCATGCAGCTTTCAAGCTAAGCGACAGTAGATATCAAATGCCAGATAAAAAGCATAGCCCAGAATGTGTACATACATATGGGGTATGATCTGACCTTGGGAAGAAAAAATATTCCAACCCAGGCCACCACATAGACGAACCTTGAGGCCATTGTGCTAAGTGAGCTCCACCTAAGGGATAAACCTATGGGCTTCCGTCGTAGCTCAGTCAGTAAAGAGTCTGCCTACAGTGCAGGAGACCCTGGTTCAACTCCTGGGTCGGGAAGATCCCCTGCAGCAGGAAATGTCAACCCATTCCAATATCGTTGCCTGGAGAATCCCATGGACAGAGGAGCCTGGCAGGTCACAAGAGTTGGGCACAACTGAACGACGTGCACACACACACACACACACACGAAGGATAAACACTGTTGATTCCATTTAAGTCAGGGATGCAGAGCAAATTCACAGGGACAGAGTGGAAATGGCGGTTGTCAGGGGCTGAGGGGAGGAGAGGATGGAGAGTTATTTTTAACAGATAAAGAGTTTCAATCTTGCAAGATGCAAAAAGCTCTGGACATGGTTGGTGGTGATGGTGACCCAGAAATGTGAATACGCTTCTGCTATTGCACCATGCACTTCAAACGGGTTAAAACAGTAAATTTATATTTCACCACAATGTAAAAAAAACTTCTAGAAGGATAGCCCAAATGTTGTGGGAACTCTGTGCCTCCCAAGAAGGTTCTTTGTTTTTTGCTACGGCGGGCACTCATAGTTGCGGCACATGGGATGCAGTTCCCAGACCAGGGAAGGAACTGGGCCCTCTGCACTGCAGAGGATGGGGTCTCAGCCACTGGGTCACCAGGGAAGACCCCTCCCAGGAGGCTGCTGATGCCGGTGCTAAGACTAGTAGACAATTAAATGAGACCACAGGCGGCAGGGGTGTCCTGAGTTTAATGAAAGATGACGTGAAATGAGAGAAGGAAGATGTGGATCTTCGAGTGTTTTTCGTGTGAAAGGTGTTTGAAATTTCTTCCTGAGCAGGCTGGGGGCACAGGGTTTGAACGGTATCTCAAATCTGCTCATCTGGCCATCTCTCCCATTTCAGCATGGATCCCAGTTCAGCTCAGTCACTTAGTTGCATCCGACTCCGCGACCCCATGGACTATAGCTCGCCAGGCCTCCCTGTCCATCACCAACTCCCAGAGTTTATTCAGACTCATGCCCATTGAGTCTGTGATGCCATCCAGCCATCTCATCCTCTGTCCTCCTCCTCTGCTGCCTTCAATCTTTCCCACCATCAGGGTCTTTTCCAATGAGTCAGTTCTTCGCATTAGGTGGCCAAAGTATTGGCGCTTCAGCTTCAGCATCAGTCCTTTCAATGAATATTTAGGACTGATTTCCTTTAGGATGGACTGGTTGGATCTCCTTGCTGCCCAAGGGACTCTCAAGAATCTTCTCCAGCAACACAGTTCAAAAGCATTGATTCTTCAGTGTTCCCAGGATTCCTCATTTGTCACAAGATTCGCCAGGCAGAACAGAGCTGCTCAATTACATTAGCTGCTTCCAAACCATGTTTTGTTGTTTTTGTCTTTTAAAAGCAAACAGCATATCCCTTCCAACTCCAATCAGCACTTAGCCACACAATGACCTCAATATCCCCACCGTTCCACAGGGACGGAAACATTCATCCTGCACGTTCGTATGTGGCTCTGAGGCAAATGGAAAACACCAAGGGAGAGATGGTCACAGGGAGGGACGGGGCCCTGCCGGTCCCTTCCGAGGGCCAGGCCGTGGTGGGGAGCATTTCAGAGACTCAGAAATGCTGCTCTTACCTGTCGTCTCTTTCCAGCCTCTTCTTCCTCTTCCACCCGGCAGAGGTGTTGGATGGCCCTGAGTTTCCGTAGTCACAGGACATGGCACGGCCTCGATAGAGGGGCTGCCCTACCTGTGTGGACCACCAGCACGGCAGGCCATGCGGAGAGGGTCTCAAAACAAGAGAGCCGAAAGCCACTGGCGCTGGCAATTCCATCTGATTCTGTAGCGCTCCAGCGACGGGGGTTCCACTTTAGCTCCTTTTAGCTAAGAGTCAGACACAACTGAGTGACTTCACTTTCCCTTTTCACTTTCATGCATTGGAGAAGGCAATGGCAACCCACTCCAATGTTCTTGCCTGGAGGATACCAGGGACAGGGGAGCCTGGTGGGCTGCCATCTATGGGGTCGCACAGAGTCGGACACGACTGAAGTGACTTAGCAGCAGCATTCAATGCCCCAAAGCTACAATAGAAATTTCCTTCTAAGGCACTCAGTCCTTTTGGGAAGCACTAGAGGAACCACAGATTTACAACTTGATCATTCCGTTTCTTTAGACATACAACCAATGTTATCATCTTTACTGAACAGGAATTCTCCTTTTTCTTGGGTTTTAAGACATCTGGGATAAAACCTGAGCACTTACCCCTTTTGGGAAGAGATGAAGCAAAGGCTCCCTGCCCAACTTGCATAAAAGCCTTCTCTATGGCTACAACTCTTGAAAAAAGAACCTTTTTGTAAGCTTGACCCACAAGGTTCTCAAATCTGACTCCGAGATCCAGGATCCAGGGCTCGTGGTGAAAGTTAAGGGGATGGTGGAATTTCAAACTTGGACGCTGATTAGTCAGGTTTCCCACATAACGTACTCCTGCTGTTGAAAGCCAGGTTTTCCTTGATGAGAGAACTCTCGCTTTGTAAAGCGCGCCAATAGCAACGTTTCTTTCCTTCCAATTCCATGGACTGAAGGTTCTTGGTTTCTGAGTTCTCGTCTTGCATGGCTGTCTCCGTACAACAACTCAAGGTTTGATTAATAGACCTATTGAGGGAGATGAAGCCAGTTTAAGCTGGTCAAGTGTTTTACATGATGCTTCGCTTTTACATGGGAAACTCTTTTCCTAAAAAAATTTATTTTACCGGACTTCCCTAGTGGTCTAGTAGTTAAGAATCCGCCTGCCAATGCAGCGGACCAGGGTTCAATCCCTGCTCCGGGAAGATCCCATATGCCTTGGAGCAACAGAGCCCACACATGTACCACAGCTTCTGGGCCCTTGAGATCTAGAGCCTGTGCTCAGTAACAAGAGGAGCCACTGCAAGAGAAGCCCCCATTCTCCACAACCAGAGAAAGCCTGTGTGTAGCAGCGAAGATCCAGAGGAGTCAAAAATAAATAATAATTTTTAAATTATTTTAAAGATCTATTTTATTGATCTATAGCTTATTCACAACGCTGTGTTGATTTCCACTCTAGAGCACAGTGATTCAGTTACACATCTTTTATCAAACGAAAAAAGCTGGAAGGTTTGTCCCCCTCCAGGTAGATGCAGCTGCCTTTCCTTTGCCATTTGCCTCCTAGACTCTGCTGGTGATTTGCCTGCTTTCAAACACTTAGGAGCCTGATGACTCTTTCCACAAATTAATTTCCATATTGCCCCAAATAGCCAACCATTACTGCCCTTGGAAATAATGACTATTTCCTCGGCCAAATATGGTACAGCGCTCTAAGTGGGAAAGCAGCCCACCATGGTTGATTGAAAATGCTTTTAAAATGGGTGATCCTTGCTTCGTTGGCTGCTGGATCAGTGGAGGAGGATTAGAAGTACCACAGCCAACGGGCACCCTGGAAGTTCCCACAACCTGAGCTCCCCAAAGACTGTGGTCTTCGCCTGGGAGGATGTCTGTGGATCGGAAGAAATGAGTGTACATCAATTTGTCCAAAGTCTGTTGTTTTTAACAAATGCTTTTATCTGTGCACGCGGGAATTCTGCTGTTCCAATAACCCAGGCGCTTCTGAACGGGTCAGGTGACAGAGAAAGTACACCTGCTCCTTGGAGGTCGGTTCTTCAGGTACAAGGGCCTCCATCACCAGAACCTGCCGCCCCAGTCTAGACCACCGAGATCCTTGCTTATTCTTAGCATGGCTGAGACAAGCCAGTAAGACGTTTTCAAAAGATCTGTCAACTACAAACTGCCACCTTCCTCGACAAGGCTTCAATCATGAGCTGCTACAGCTGCTGACCTGCAACACCCCCTGAAAGGGGTTCAGGGTGGAGGTTGGAAATGAGACACTCTGTGCTGGTGTGACGGGATGGGGGCCACGGGGTTGCTGGCAGGACAGGTCTTCAGATAGGTATTCTCAGGAGCTGCTTTTACGAGCCCAGTTCTTGTATCTCTTCGTATCTAGAAAAGCACTAAAATCCTTCACCATGGCGACTGTTCCTCGTGACGAGCAAAGTTTCAGAGACCGGCAGAAACCTTCTGGACAGATATGCGCTTAATTGCATGTATTCCGCCTTCACCAAAAGCACAGATATATACTGACCTTCCCCACTGCCTCTCCCAGCCGTGTCTAAGAGCTGTCTGAGCTGCTGTCTCCCAGGCTGCAGGCCTCTCTTTGCCCCAGATACAGTTTAAGTTGTAACTCTCACCTTGTGCATTTTTTAAAGTCAACAAGTTGTAATAGAAAATAGGGTCAAACAAGCAGGAACATATAATTAACAGAAAAATAGCTAAGCTTTAGGTAGAGAAACAGAGTGTGCAGTGATAGTTGCCAAGGGCTGGGGAGCGGGGGACATGGTGAGACTCTATTGGTCAAAGGGTACACGGTTCTAGGTGAGATTGACCAGTCCTGTTGATCTGTGCAGCATGGGTAACTATAGCCAACAACAATGAATTCACATGAAAGC
Organism: Bos grunniens; assembly: GCF_055505025.1. Classification (NCBI taxonomy): domain Eukaryota; kingdom Metazoa; phylum Chordata; class Mammalia; order Artiodactyla; family Bovidae; genus Bos; species Bos grunniens. The sequence continues at coordinate 49,406,649 of NC_141187.1, forward strand.
TGCCCAGAGAATAGTTTTATATTTTTGGCTGCGCTGTATCTTCCTTGCCTGGATGGGGTCTTAAAAGCTCTCATCACAGAAACAAAGTAACTACGTGAGGGAATGGAGATGTCAGCTAACACCCTGGTGGTAATCTGGTGGTAATCATCTTGCAATATATAAATGTATCAAATCGACACATTGTACACCTTAAATTTACAAAGTTCCAACACTCTAACTGTGTGGGCTTTCTGGTGACCAGCCCCGGTTGGGAAGATTTCTGGGGGCCCTCCCAGAGTCACTTCATTAGCATAACAAAACACTCTTGTCTTAGGAAATTCCAAGGGTTTTTGAAGCTCTGCCAGAAACTGAGGATAAAAGCCAGGTATAGTCTTTATTATACCACACAAACACACACACAAAACCATATTTTCAATTTTTCTCTTCATGCTCTGTTAATTCTACCATATCTCTAATCGGTGATGACAATGACTTTTTTCCTAATAGGATCACTGACATAAGATTTATATTATTGGGAAGGATCTGAGAAAACCCCTTTTTTACAGATAAGGAAACTTAGACTCAGAGAAGTTACTTTATTTGTCTAAAGTCATAGCTGGTTGGTGAAAGAACAGCGATTACCTCTTAAGTCTTTGTGAAATGTGTACTTTACAGTAAACCATACTTTCTTTTTCTTTGGCTGAGACTCGCAGCTTGTGGGACCTTAGTTTCCTGACCTGGGATTGAACCTGGACCCACGGCAGTGAAAGCACTGATCCTGACCACGGGAGCTCCAGGCAAATCCCAACCATAATATCCCTGAATGCCACTTAGCGAACATACACTTTTGGCAGGGCTCAGCTCCTCCAATACAGGGTTCTCTGCATCCCTGCCTCCAGAACCCAAAGCTAAGCTTCTCTTGGTCACACGTGGTACCAGTCCTCCACCCTCCAGTCCTAACTGCCCTGCAAGCCAAGTAAGGGACTGCTGACACCCTCAGGCACAGGGTGGGGACAAGATCCAGGCTGAATTTCAGGGATGACAGAAGGCTGGACTCACAGCAGTTCCTAAAGCTGAAGAACCTTCCCTGGTGGCTCAGATGGTAAAGAATCTGCCTGCCAAGCAGGAGACCCAGGTTCCATCCCTGGGTTCGGAAGATGCCCTGGAGAAGGAAATGGCAACCACTTCTTGCCTGGAGAAAGGAGCGTGGGGGCTACAGTCCATAGGGTCACAAAGAGTCGGACATGACTGAGTAACTAAGCATACGAAGCTGAAGAATCATGAGGGAGGGAGGGGACCTCATGCTCAGGCAGGGCAAGTGCCGGGTCCCAGCTCCCTATTTCCTGACGCCCCAGCCCTCAGCTTCCATCCTGGGCTTTTCATGGAGGCAGAGAGACAATGGAGGAAAGAAGCTTCAGACCCTCTTCCAACCCTAGAAAGACAACCGCAGGCTCAGAGCCAGCCTAAACAAGGCTAGTATGATTACTGTGATATCAGAAAAAAACCCTCAAAAAAAAAAAAATCCCTCCCCATCATCTGCGACTTTCAATTCCTCTAAGGTAAACAAATCCTTTCATTTTATCAGAGATCACATTTCAGATTTTCAAAGTCCAGAAGAGGGAATCTATTTGTGCAAATTCTCCTTAGAGTGAGTGACTGCTGATCACGGGTTTTGTTTGCACATCACGGTAAAGTCAGGGAGCACCAATAACCACCAGGGTACTGAGTGCGCTCAGAGCACCCCAGATCACACAGCGAGGGTCACAGCACCGCTGTGCATGCTTGTGTTTCCTTTCTAGGCCCCTGCCCCTGCTGATGGAGGAGATGTTAGGAGAGTGAAACAGGCTCTGGGAGGAGAGCCAAGCCATGTGCATCAACTGTAAATTGACTAATAAGGTTTTGAATTACCTAATCGTCAAGAATTATTGCCCAGCTGCCTAAGAATCCAGAAGAACCAAGAATCCTCATATGTCATTGCCTTCATTCCTGAAGACCAATGAATAAAGAAAGATATGAACTTCTAATATAAAACTCAATATCAAAATAATTCAAAAATGAACCCATCTAAACATGTTTTTATTTTTTAAATAATGTTTTTTAAAAGCACAAATATACCATTTGCTTCATGTAGGTCTTTCATCAAAAGAAATCTTCTCATTATATCCCCTTCCTCTCTAAGGAATAAATGAAACAAAATTTCTTCTAGACAATTCCATCCTCATCTTCCCAAAGCAATTGCCTCAAATATCAGAATTTTAAGACCCTTGAAAGAGGATGAAATACAGCAAAAACCTGATTGCCTTAAACCAACAGATTGGGTGGGAGCTCGCCAAGGCTGGTCTGTGAGCACGGACCACGCTAGCTTCATCAGTCACCTGGGGGCTTCGTGACCACGGGGCTGGGGACTCATGTATCTACGTGTGTTAGTGTGCTGTGCTCCTATTTGGGGCACTCCATTTGATCTGTAGTATATCAAATTACTATTAAAAAACAATCACCCTTCAAAGTGTGCATAATTTATTTCAGCAAAAGTGACTTTTTAATTTTTTTTTAGTTTTTCTATTTTATTTAATTTTTAAAATTTTTGGCCATGCCAAGAGACATATGTGATCTTACTTCCCACACCAGGGATTGACCCTTCACCCTCTGTGCTTCTAGTGGAGAGTCTTAACCCCTGGGCCACCAGAGGAGTCCCAAGAATTTTTTAAACCTCTATGCATTTTTTTTCCCTCTCAATAGTACATTCATCCAACACTTGGGCATCCTTAAATGGAAAGACTATAAAAAGAAACACTAAGTATCTGTACTATGGCTAAACTCTGCACCAAAAGGAAAATTCATAACTTTTAACCACGTTAACCTTTAATTCCAGGATGAATGCCTTGTTTCTTCGCCAAATAGATATTAAAGAATGTTGGTACATCAAAAGAGTGATGATCTTAGAATGCTAATACTGGGAGTGAAAATAAAAGAGCAAAGACGGGTGCCATTTATCTCCTCTTTTATGTGCTAACAGCACTCTCTAATGTGGACAAGTAAGTCCATGTAGTTATTCAATAAAAGCACCAGGGGATGAGTCAAAGGGCAGAGCTGCACAATTCCCTGGGCCCCACCCCGAACAGAAATGCAGGGCCCCTTGTTCAAGAAGCGGGAAAACAAAAAGACCTTTCATTTCTTCCGTGATCTCTCCTGACCTGTCCTAATGTCACGCTCCCACAGGCATAGGCACAGTCACAGGCGGAGTGTTGGACACCCACAGCTCACCCCCTCCTCCGGGGTTAGCGTGCCCAAGCTCCCCACCTCCACCACCACCCCCCTCCCCACCCCCCCACTGCATCCCAGGAGGAGGAGAGAGGAGGCAGCACTCAGGGAGCTAGGCCCGAAGCCCTATCATGGGCGCCATTATCCCATCTGATCTGCATTATCTGCATCACAAGACGCAAATTCAACGATAAAATCACCAAGGAGTTCAAGATGGGGGACTTCCCCGGTGGTCCTGTGGCTAAGAATCCGCCTTGCAATGCAGGGGACTCGGGTTCCATCTCTGGTCAGGAAACTAAGATCCCACATACTTCGAAGCAACTCGGCCCCCACACGTGCCAACATGCCACAGCTAGAGGGTCCGTGGGCTGCAAGGAAAGCTCTCACACGCCACAGTGAGGATCCTGAGTGCCGCCCCGAGACCCAACACAGCCGAATAAACAAGCAAACATTCCCAAAAAGGAAGAAGAATTTCAGGAACACAAAAGCAGAGCACTGGATCCCAAGCACACAGGATGAGCAAAAATCCAGGTGACCACGTAACCCATGCCAGGTTTCCGGAATGGGGGCAGGGTCGTGAGGGAACGTGCCGGCTTTGCAACCTGCGTCCTTGCTGACAGGCTGGTGGCCTTGGGCAGGTCACTGGAGTCCCCCAAGCCCCATTTCCTCCGCTGTGGACGGACACTGACGGTGCTTGCATCAGGGTGGGAGGCGGCCAAATGCACCAGGGCATCCGCCACAGAGAGAAACCACTGTCGCTCCTCACTGGTCTGCGTCCCAGGAAACGTAGCCTGAGACATCCACAGAACATACTCAGGAAAGAGATGCCCTCGTGCTTCTGAGAGGCACCAATCATACGATGCAGGCTCTAGACCGAATGTTTGTGTCCCCCCCAAAACTCACAAGTTGAGATCCAATTCCCAGGGAGATGGTATTTGGAGGTGGGGGCTTTGGGAGGCGACTAGGTCGCAAGGGTGAGGGCCCCATGACCGGAATTATAGACAGAGACCTGAGATCTCCGGCAACCCTCCCACCGCCAAGGGCACATGAGGAGATGGCGATCTGCCTGTGAACCAGGAGGCCCTCACCAGACCCTGCACCTGCCCGTGCCCTCATCTTGGACTTCCCTCAGGCCAGCCAAGGGAAATCAATGTTTGCTGTCTAAGCCACCCACCCTGTGATAGTCTAGCAGCCTGAACGGGCTAAGACAATGCACATAATGAGTTGAGGGGTTGGGCGCTTACAAAATCACTGAATGGGCTGCAGGAGTGGGCGCTAAGTGGGGCCTTCAGAAATAACTCCCAGAACCGCCCTCCAGAACCGGCCAGCCCAGAGCACCGCCGCCTCTGCCACACCAGGAACTGGGAAATTAAGAGCAGCTGGCACAGATCCGGGCTCACACAGCTTCGCAAAGTTACAGCGCTAAAAGAATAAGGAAGCCACTGCCACTGCGGCTCCAGGGACAAACACCCTCGGCTCCAGGAGGACCGGGAAAGCACACCCACAAGGGACATGGCCCGCTTTCTGCCGGGGTCTTCGGCTCACGCTCCTGCCACAGAAACGACTCCTGCACCTGCTTGCAGCTGCGCCAGCAGACGCCCACCGGTTCACGGCTGGCTGATCCTCTGTGTCAACAGCAACCCTTGCTGCGACGGAGCCCGGAGACGTGGCTTTGAGCCTGCAACGTCCCCGGTTCAGGAACGCACACGAGGAGGGTGGAGTGAGTGCCAATCCACCTCGACCCCGAGGCGCTTCTCTGAGACCAGCACCATTCCTGCCACCTGGTGCACTTCCAGCTCAAGCAAAGAGCAAGAAAGATGGTTTACTTTCTCCTGCTCAGCTCAGGAAAAAACACACACACAAGGGCAAAGCCAGCCTGTTTCTTTCCTCCTGCGTGACTTTGGTCCCTAGACAGAAATGCCTCCCACCCTTATCTACCCAGCAGTAATACAGTTGTTTTTGTTTTTTGTTTTTTAAGTAGTTGGTTTGCAGAGTAGCTGAGAAAGTGAAAATCCTCCATAAAGCAGTAAAAGAATGCTCTCTCCACCTAAGACAGCTGCCTCTCTCGGCTCCCATAGCAGACTCACTGCAAAACTGTTTTGTCCTGAAAATACATTGTTCCTTCCTGGCCTAGATGGTTCCGAAATGTTCTGAAATGTTTTACTTCTGGATGGCATGATACATTCGACAACTCATGAAATTGGTTTCTTCAAGTGTTCTCACGTGAACACTCGTGGAAGGACTCGTGTAACCAAGCCCATGTTCCAAGGGGGTGCTGGCCTGTCCTTCAGCCATGTGACCTTTGGGGTGGGATGCCAGGTGACGGGGTGCCCGGCTAACAAGGTTAAGGTGAGTGCCCCCACCCAAGGCAGTGCTTCCCTTCAGCAGGGAATCCAGCTTACCAACTGCCCCCAATTCTGAAGGCCTGAGGCTCAGAGATTTAGACTTGCTTCTCCATTTTGACTTTTAATGTGACTTCATCAAAGGAAGCCAGAAAAATATGAAACAAACTGTTTCATTTCTGATTATATATTACTCTGAAACCTCTGACCTCCTAGAATTTTTTGAAAATTTGAAGTCTTAATTTTTCTCCTGGAAAACAAAGGCACTTTTGTTAATATTTTTAAAATAGCTTTTTGGGGGCGGGGGGGGGATGTTTTAGGTTCACAGCCAAACCGAGAGGAAGGTCTAGAAATCTCCCAGACAGCCCTCTCCCTGTTCACGTGGCCTCTCTGTTCACAGCCTGCCTAGTGACCTTCTATAAGTGACCACCCCTAATAAACTGAACGGAGAAGGCAATGGCACCCCACTCCAGTACTCTTGTCTGGAAAATCCCATGGACAGAGGAGCCTGGTAGGCTGCAGTCCATGGGGTTGCTAGAGTCAACACGACTGAGCGACTTCACTTTCACTTTTCACTTTCATGCATTGGAGAAGGAAATGGCAACCCGCTCCAGTGTTCTTGCCTGGAGAATCCCAGGGACGGGGGAGCCTGGTGGGCTGCCATCTGTGGGGTTGCACAGAGTCGGACACGACTGAAGCGACTTAGCAGCAGCAGCAGCAATAAACTGAAGTGTCTGAAGAGGCAGAATCTTTTTTCACAAACCCCACAGACCATTGCCTCCAGTTGACAGTCCCATTCTAACCTGGCAACAAAGTTACAGGAAATGTATCTTATTCGTCATAAAAAAAATTTTTTTTCAATAAAACTGTAATCTTGCCTCCTCCTATCCAGATTCTTTTTCTCCAAAGAATCAAATAAACTCTATCCCAACAATAATTTTTTTGGGGGGGAAGGGTCGTTGTGGTGGTTGGTTGTTCTTCAAACAGGATTCCCCCACCGCACCCCCATCTCTTTCCCTTCTGCCTCCTAGGACCCTGTCTCCATCTCCAGTGTGGTCTGGTTCCTGATGCCCTCATGCTTGCTCTCTTTTTGCCTCTTTGGGATTAGAATTCCTAGGTTGGGTGCTGCACCTCCAGTGGAAGTGGAAGTCAAAACTCACGACCTGCAGGAAGGTTCCCACACTCTTCAGGTGGTATACCCTACAGCAAGGAGATAAAAGCAGTCCCAAAGGAAATCAACCCTGACCATGTACTGGAAGGACTGAAGCTGAAGCTCCAATGTTTTGGCTGCCTGACATGAAGAGCCAACTCATTCGAAAAGACCCTGATGCTGGGAAAGACTGAGGGCAAGAGAAGGGAACGACAGAGGACGAGATGGTTTGAGTGCATCACTGACTCGATGGACATGAGTTTGAGCAAACTCCAGGACATGGTGAAGGCAGGGAAGCCTGGTGTGCTGCAGTTCATGGGGTCGCAAAGAGTAGGATGCAACTTAGTGACTGAACAATTTCCTCAACAACAAGCTTCTAAAAAAGAAAAGCCTCTGGAAATGTGTTGAAATTGCATTGAAACTGTTCTTCAATCTAGAGAAAACTGGTAACTTAAAACAGTCTGTGAGTATGGTGCTGTTACCAAACCAGACTTGTTTGTCTGACACGCAGCCAGCCAGACGCTGAGGTGTGCAGCGGAGAAGGGGGTTGTTTATTCACGAGGAGCCGGGAGAACAATTCAAATCCGCCTCCCCGAAGGCCAGGGGCTTGGGATACTTACAGGATAAAGCTGAGGCATGGGGAGCGTGGAAGAGCTAGCTTACGGAGAAGGAAACGGCGAGGTAACCTGGTTTAGTGCAGGCACCAAGTTACAGGCTTCACCATCGGACGTCCCTCAGAAAACTAGCGTCTGCGTGCTCTGAAGGCAGGGTTTCCAACTCAGCTCCAGCTGGAGGGTCTTGAGGGCTCCAGCCAGTCCTAACCAGATGGGGCTTGAACTGGATACAGCTGATGCCACGTTCCTGAAAGCCCAGTGCTGAGGCCTGAAGGACAGGCAGGGTTTTGTTAAAAAAAAAAAAAACTAAAGCCAGCTTGATTGGTGAGGCAGTTCATTATTAAGCAAGCTGAGCTTCCCAGGTGGCCCAGTGGTAAAGAATCCGCCTGTCAATACAGATTTGGGTTCAACCCCTGGGCCAGGAAGATCCTTTGGAGTAGGAAATGGCAATCCACTCCAGTATTCTTGCCTGGAGAATTTCATAGACAGAAGGACCTGGCAGGATTATAGACCACGGGCTGCGGAGTCAGACACGACTGAGCCCATGGCACTATTAAGCTACCTATGGTTTAACGGATCGGATGACCACCCTCGGCTTCAGTGTCTCTTCATTTGAGTCTTTAATTTTGCTCAGCAAGATGCATCATTTTCAGCATGCAGGTCTTACACGTTTTATTAAATTTCTTCATAATCTCCCTGGTTGTCCAGTGGTTAAGACACTATGCTTCCAACTGCAGGGAGTGTGCATTTCAAAGAATTTACCCATTTCATCTAAATTGTTGAATTTACTGGTATATTGTTCATATTTCCTTTTCATCATTTTAAAAGTCTGTAGAATCGATAGCAACATCTCCACATTCATTCTTGGTATCAGTAACTTGTCTTCCCCCCACCCCCTCCTGGCTAGATCCTTCAGCCTAGAGGCTCATCAAGTTTATTCATCTTTCTGAAAAACCAGCTTTTATTTCTTTCTGTATTGCTTTTCAGTTTTCTATTTCATTAATTTATGCTCCTGTTATCTTCCTTCTGCTTCATTTGCCCTTGATTCAATTTTTTTCTATTTAAGTTTATTCAAGAAGAAATAGATACTTGAAATAGATTCATTTCGTTAAATTCATAGATAAAACTTTCCCACAAAGAAAACTCTAGTTCCAAATGGCTTCACTTATAAATTCTACCGAACACCGAAGAAGGAATGATACCAATTTTTCACAGTCCCAGATAAGAGAGAAAGAAGTTTCCCAGCCATCATTATCTTGATACTAAAACCAAAGACAAGTAGACTATACAGATACACCTCATGAACAGTCACCTGAACAAAACAGTCACCTGAACAAAAACTTGGCAGTTTCTTGCACACAAGTGAATCTAGCGATCCATTAAAGCGATCCATTAAAGCGATCTATTAAAGCACGCACACCATCCTATTTTTCCCGTCCCACCTCCCCCACTTCTTCCCCCTCTCACACTAAAAGCCCAAATACATCTTTCAGTTTTACTCTTTAGTAAACTGTCTTCCAGTTAGTAAAGTCACTGAAATCATAACAAACAAATCAAATCAATCAAATCAACAAATCAAAACAAATCAACAATCATAACAAACAAACAAACAAACATAACAAACTGTTATATTACATGAAACTTGATCAAATGGATCTGACCTACAAAAGCAGAAATTTCATACAGCTCAAAATTATGTCAACTCCAAAGTCTTTGAAGACTTTTAAATGTGAATTTTGCACTTGGAAATTACATACAATGGCACTAACAGGGCTTCATACTGGTAAGGTGATTCCCTCCTTATAAATCAGTGCTTCTTCCATACATTGGCCCAGCAGCCAATCGGATCTAGATACAGTCGACCTTCCTGGCGTTGTCCATTACAGACTCAAATGATCAAGGTTTTATTTCTATGTGGAATTCACTGGGGAATCTTTAACTTGGGTTCCCCGGATTCAAGACACCGCTCTTCACGTACAAGGTTTAACATTTCAGGCCAAACTTTCACCTGAACGATCCAGCGTACAGCACAATACGAGGAGGACAGGCTGCGGCTGCTGCTAAGTCGCTTCAGTCGTGTGACACAGCTCAGACCAACCTGTACAGAGGCAGCCAGAAGCGTGCAGGAGCGTTCCGTTTACATGGATCCTGGGAAAGACGTTTCTCATCAATAGCAACAAAAACCAGAGCCGAGTCTGTCTAGGGCTGCTGGTGGAGAAACTGGGAAAAGGGCTCTGAGGGAACCTGAGGGAGACAGAAACGTTCTCTGTTTTGACTGAGATGAAGGTTACATGGAGGCGGGGCATAAGTCTATCAAAACTTAATGAAATGTACACTTAAAGTGAATGAATTTCATTATATGTAAACAGTTCCTTAATAAAGCTGATTTACAAAAAAAAAGGACAGTTATTTTTAATTAACAAGTGAAACACAAATACTACATTATTAAAAAATTAACATGAATAATTAAAATTGTGGATAAAGCTAAACTTCCCTCTGACCACCTTCCAATCCTGGTTCCCATCCTTTCTCCCATCTATACCTCCTCCCTCAAGTAACCACTGTCGAGTTTAAAAGTTCTTCTGAACCTTTAAAAATATATTTACATACATATAGGGTGGCCAGATGGTAAAAATATCTGCCTGCCAATGCAGGAGATCCGGGTTCAATCCCTTGGCCGAGAAGTTCCCCTGGAGAAGGGAACGGCAACCCACTCCAGTATTCTTGCCTGGAGAATCCCCATGGACAGAGGAGTCTGGTGGGCTTCAAACCACAGGGTCACAAACGAATCAGACACAAATGAGTGACTAATATACATATAAGAAGTCACAGAAATGTGCACTGCTGTTCTTTACACAGATGGAACTTGGATGTGTTTCTGAAACTTGCTTTTCTTCATTTAGCATCATGTCTCTTAGATCTATTCATGATAATACAGTTTATCTCTTCAAGTCTGATATGCTGCTCTATCACGAGTCTGCCCTTCCTCTTCTGATGCGTATTTGGGTTCTCTTCTCTGCTACAGTTCACCAGTCGTTACCCCCGAGGGGGCCACAGGTGGTGCTCCAGGGCTTGTTTGGCCTTATCTGTAAGCTTTAATTTTCTACAGTAAGAATGCATTTATTTATTAGTTACACAGCTTAAATACACACTTTAAAGAATATTTTGATACATAAATTATACAAAAAAAAAGACAATGAAACACAATCAGCAACAAAAGGCGATCAACTAGGAAAACGAAGCCCTAGAGCATCATCATGTACTCATGCTGTGAGAGGTGTTTATTGAAAAATAATGATATGAGCACTGAACGGCCGACAAGCACATGCTCCTACTGAAAGCAATGACGCCAGACACCAGCGTGCTGGTCACCGGGGCCCAGGCCTAATTACCGTGTGCACAGACACTCCGCTTTACATTTTTTGCTTTCTTCTTTTGTGACTGTGATGTCTTTCCCCATCCCTGAAACGAAAGAGGTGAAAAAACATGACCAAAGCTTTAAAATAATAGTTCACAGCAATGTATTTACATCAGATATAAACCAGAGCAAGTTAAAACATGCATTTAAAACAGAACAGTTTTGGGGTTTTTTTTTAAAAGAGTAAAGCAAAAAAAGCATCACTAAAAATACAGGACAAAACTGAGATGAGGATACAGGAAATGGATTTTTTTAAAGCTGTGCTTTAAAATATATGTACAAGGTGGATGACCTTAGAGTTCACTTCAAAAAGGACTCTGGAGTCACAGGAGGAACTCAGAGCTCTGAGCTCCGTATCCCGGCTCCCAGCTCAGCTCCCTGCAGGTCATCCCACCTCAGGGTGGGTCTCAAAGAGTACTTCCTACTGACACTCAACTTAGCCTCACTAAAGGAAATCATCCATGTTTAGGTTTTGAGACTATTGGCTTTACAAATAGCTGTGAAAAGAAGAGAAGCGAAAAGCAAAGGAGAAAAGGAAAGATATAAACATCTGAATGCAGAGTTCCAAAGAATAGCAAGAAGAGATAAGAAAGCCTTCTTCAGCGATCAATGCAAAGAAACAGAGGAAAACAACAGAATGGGAAAGACCAGGGTCTTCAAGAAAATCAGAGATACCAAAGGAACATTTCATGCAAAGATGAGCTCAATAAAGGACAGAAATGGTATGGACCTAACAGAAGCAGAAGATATTAAGAAGAGATGGCAAGAATACACAGAAGAACTGTATAAAAAAGATCTTCACGACCCAGATAATCACGATGGTGTGATCACTGACCTAGAGCCAGACATCCTGGAATGTGAAGTCAAGTGGGCCTTACTTAGAAAGCATCACTACGAACAAAGCTAGTGGAGGTGATGGAATTCCAGTTGAGCTATTTCAAATCCTGAAAGATGATGCTGTCAAAGTGCTGCACTCAATATGCCAGCAAATTTGGAAAACTCAGCAGTGGCCACAGGACTGGAAAAGGTCAGTTTTCATTCAATCCCAAAGAAAGGCAATGCCGAGGAATGCTCAAAGTACCACACAATTGCACTCATCTCACACGCTAGTAAAGTAATGCTCAAAATTCTCCAAGCCAGGCTTCAGCAATATGTGAACCATGAACTTCCTGATGTTCAAGCTGGTTTTAGAAAAGGCAGAGGAACCAGAGATCAAATTGCCAACATCCGCTGGATCATAGAAAAAGCAAGAGAGTTCCAGAAAAACATCTATTTCTGCTTTCTTGACTATGCCAAAGCCTTTGACTGTGTGGATCACAAGAAACTGTGGAAAATTCTGAAAGAGATGGGAATACCAGACCACCTGACCTGCCTCTTGAGAAATCTGTATGCAGGTCAGGAAGCAACAGTTAGAACTGGACATGGAACAACAGACTGGTTCCAAATAGGAAAAGGAGTTCGTCAAGGTTGTATATTGTCACCCTGTTTATTTAACTTATATGCAGAGTACATCATGAGAAATGCTGGACTGGAAGAAGCACAAGCTGGAATCAAGATTGCTGGGAGAAAGATCAATAACCTCAGATATGCAGATGATACCACCCTCGTGGCAGAAAGTGAAGAGGAACTCAAAAGCCTCTTGACGAAAGTGAAAGTGGAGAGTGAAAAAGTTGGCTTAAAGCTCAACATTCAGAAAACAAAGATCATGGCATCCGGTCCCATCACTTCATGGGAAATAGATGGGGAAACAGTGGAAACAGTGTCAGACTTTATTTTTCTGGGCTCCAAAGTCACTGCAGATGGTGACTGCAGCCATGAAATTAAAAGACGCTTACTCCTTGGAAGGAAAGTTATGACCAACCTAGACAGCATATTCAAAAGCAGAGACATTACTTTGCCAACAGAGGTCTGTCTAGTCAAGGCTACGGTTTTTCCTGTGGTCATGTATGGATGTGAGAGTTGGACTGTGGAGAAGGCTGAGCACCGAAGAATTGATGTTTTTGAACTGTGGTGTCGGAGAAGACTCTTGAGAGTCCCTTGGACTGCAAGGAGATCCAACCAGTCCATTCTGAAGATCAGCCCTGGGATTTTTTTGGAAGGAATGATGCTAAAGCTGAAACTCCAGTACTTTGGCCACCTCATGCGAAGAGTTGACTCATTGGAAAAGACTCTGATGCTGGGAGGGATTGGGGGCAGGAGGAGAAGGGGACGACAGAGGATGAGATGGCTGGATGGCATCACTGACTTGATGGATATGAGTCTGAGTGAACTCTGGGAGTTGGTGATGGACAGGGAGGCCTGGCGTGCTGCGATTCATGGGGTCGCGAAGAGTTGGACACGACTGAGCGACTGATCTGATCTGAACGTGTATCAGTCAACAGGGACTGATTGGACATGTCAAAAATTACTTAAGAGGAGGAAAAACTAAGAAACCAGAAAAAGCACAATTTTCTTTAATTAATCAAGAGTTGATGTGTACGCAATGACCAGAGGTTATCCTTCAGTAAATGAATCAAAAGGGACTACCAAGAAACTACTTCACATTTTGAACTCATAGCTAGCTTTAAACCTACGAATTGAATGATAACAAGATGAGCAGAATTATTCAACCAATAAGCCTGATTCCTGATCACCACTGATCCTGAAGAGATACCACTTAAGATCTTACTTTTAGACAAGCACTGTGCAAATGACACTAAACAAGACACGGACCTGCCTGCAACGAGCTCAGTCCAGTACGGAGAAAAATAACTTAAGGTCAATGAAACGCAGGTGCTGGGCAGAGTGGCAACAAGATGGGGAAAAAAAGGCTTCGCGGAAATGACGAAGCTGCATCTTAAAGGCTGAGGAGGAGTTTAAAAGAACAAAGAGGCAGCAGAACAGGAGGTGGAAAGGCACGGATGAGGCACGGCGGGGACGAGGAACAGTGCGTGGCCCGGGCTGGCTAGGGCAGATGCTATGGAATCAAGGGGTGTGGGCAAAACACAGAGTGGAGGGCCGAGTGCCCTGCTCCCGGAGGCCTCGAGAGCTGCTGTAAACCACGAGCATTCGGCTGCTGAAAGGCCCTGAGAGGTGAATGCTCACTCCAGCAGCTGGGGAGGGACAGGTCCATACAGCACCAGCATAGAGACAGAACAACCAGGAAAACTCCCAGAGGACAGAGCTCAGGGCGGAGGGGCAGGGAGCGTGAGAGGGGCCCCGTCACGCAGGACCGATGACAGCCAGCCCAGACGGCGAGGAGTGAGGCAGCAGCTAGCAAGCTCTCGAGTTCTGGCTTAGGAGGATGGATGCCGGTCATCGCCAACCAGGACAGACGTGTGGGGGCAGGCGAGCAGAGCGGAAAACAGGTGAATCCAGGGGCAGACCTGGCCAAGCTAAGGTCCACGGAGTGATTCGTGTGTCCACTAAGCGGCTGGGACACACGAACAGGCCTCCGCCAACCTGCATTATCTCAGTATCACTTTATATCTCCCCACTGATCAAACCTCTATCAGGAATCCCAACAAGGGCCGAGCTGAGTGCCATAAAGCCTGGGCCTTCCTCTGACTCAGTAACGCCCTTTATCTGAGGGATTAGCAAGAGAAGGAAAGAACGATGACAGGAAAACAGGAAGGGAGGGGCAGATACTGAGGGACGGAAGGAAGACCCAGGCAAACACCTCTGCAACGCGGCCACCCTTCTGCCCAGACATTCCTTTCCTGTGTCTTGCTGAGAAGCAGTTAATGACAAAGGGAAACCAGGTCCGAGCAGGCGGACCGAGCCATGCCCGCAGAGCTGTGGACAGCTGCCCTACAACGGGACACACGTAAAGGACCCTCACAGGCTGTTTGCTCCCGGACCTCGCGGTGCTCACACTCCATCTTCTCGACATGGCCTGTGACGGAAGGACTGTCCATGTGTCAGAAGCAAACAGCTCGGCAACAAACGACGCCCCACCGGGCTTACCTCTCCTTCCTTCTCCGGGAGTCCCAGCCTCTGTCCTTTTCCTTATTTCTTTTCCGCCTGTGTGGGCTCCGACTTCGGTCCCGTCTATGCCGTGAACACTCGCCGTCCAGGTGGCTCCCCCCAGAATGCCTCGAGTCCACTGAGGCCGACCGTCTTTCTTCGCTCCTGAGACAGAAAGAACGGTCGTCAACTAGTTTCAACCACTGGTCTCCACGACAGACCAGCCTCGAGCCCAACATTCTATAGCAGAGACCAAGTAAATATGCATAATCTTGCACTCCAGTAAGAGGACAGGCAAAGAAACACAGCTCTGCATGGTATGTTTTACGACTGTGGAAAGAGGAAGAGGAAGAAGCCTCTGGATGAATCACAGTGTGCTGTGACTGGTCTTAGAGGTGCTCGGACCCAGCTGGACAGTGACAGTCAACAGACTTGACAGAGGACCGCTTCCACCGAGACACGACGACATACTTGTCCGCCCCATCTGCCTCCTTCTCCTGCTCCTCCTGCCAGTGGCTGCTCAGCTCCTCCATATGCACGTTGATCACGTCCCGGATCACCTGCGGGCGGGGGGGAACCAACTGCCAGGTAAGAAAGCTGCTTGAGAAACAAGCAGACGGTACTGCTCGCGATCAGTTAAACATTTCCAGAGAGCTACGATACGGCGGACTGTGGGAGGTGTGGAGTCTAGGAAACATAAACAGGCAACACACTGAGGATTCAGGGGCACACGATCATGACACGTGTTAACTCAGCCTGAAGAGTTTAGAAATCATGCGCAGAAAGACAGAGTGCACACGCAGGAAGGGGGCACGAGTCAACCCTGGGTGATCTGGGAGAAGGACACACACGAGCGAGTCCTGTGTCGTCTGCAGTAGCGCAACTCATCTGTACGTTGGAGGCCACTGAGATACGATAAACCACTAAAAGGGTGGGAAACATGGACGTTTTTACAGATGAAAGACATCCGGGATCTGCTCCCAGACCACCGACTGCTGGGGCAGGAGGAGAGAGGGAGTGAGTGGGTGTAAAATAAACAGAGATCATATGCAGATAACGGGCTTCCTTGGTGGCTCAGTGGTAAAGAATCCACCTACCAGTGCAGGAGATGGGGTTCACTCCTTGGGTCGGGAAGATACCCTGGAGGTATACCAGGGAGGTATTCCTCCCTGGAGGAGGAATCCAGTATCCTTGCCTGGGAAACCCCATGGACAGAGGAGCCTGGTGGGGCACAGGTCATGGGGTCGAAGAGTCAGGGACACAACTTAGCAATTAAATCACGGATTAATGCACTTAACGGAGAAGGCAATGGCACCCCACTCCAGTACTCTTGCCTGGAAAATCCCATGGACGGAGGAGCCTGGTAGGCTGCAGTCCATGGGGTTGCGAAGAGTTGGGTACAACTGAGCAACTTCACTTTCACTTTTCACTTTCATGCACTGGAGAAAGAAATGGCAACCCACTCCAGTGTTCTTGCCTAGAGAATCCCAGGGACGGGGGAGCCTGGTGGCCTGCCATCTATGGAGTCACACAGAGTCGGACACGACTGAAGCGACTTAGCAGCAGTAGCAGCAACACACTTAAATTTTATTATATACATAATACTGTAAGTTACAAATAATTTATACCAAACACTTCTTAAGCCCAAATGTTTAGTACATAAAAGGACTAAGTTTCTGCCAAAAAAAGCTATTTATTAAAAATTCCTTTGTCCATAAGCATTATTTCCATTACATCTCACGATAACCCTGCAAAAATGAAAAAAATCTCAATCTTAAAAAGCTCAAATCATTTGCCCAGGTCAAACAGACAGTAATAAATTACAGAATCAAAACTCAAGCCTGGGTCTGTCTACAGCCAAAATCTATGTTCTCATCATGATGCAGTATCACTTTCTCAAAAGCATTATTTTTGTAAGACTGTACAACCTCTTTACGTAAGGTCTTTGTACCCTGGAGAGCCTTTGCCTGGTGAAGGCTGGGTCTGAATGTGATGGAGCAAATACAAATCAGACGTGACCACAATGGAGCCTCGTCCTCTCAGAAAACCTCTCGGCAACTGTGGAAACCACGGGACAGGCAATGACTGCGTACGGGAAACCTCTGTGTTCAACAAGGCTGTACACAATCATGCAGAACTTACCTCGGTGTATGACTTCTTGGTTATGTGAACGTTCTTAGCTCTATAGGACTGGCGTCTTCTTTTGTAATCTCTCACTTCTGCCAGGATTTCAAGGTAAGATTTTGGACTTTTTCGACTATTATCTAATAAAAGAACAAAATAAAATTATTACATCATCAGAAACTCTAAATTCTTATGAATTAGAGGGAAGGAACACCATAATCATCTGATATTTTATATTTTAATGTAGCACTTCAAAAATTTTATGTTGTATAAATGGACTATTTTATATCATTCCTTTTCTCTAGCCATTAGTTGAACATAAAGAGTGTTTTAAGTACAGAGATTAAAGTAACAGCCCAGTTCTAAGTAACATTCTTACGGAAGAAAGGTATGCATGGTGTAACAATCAGAGAACAAAATTTCAAGTACTAAGTAAACACCTTAACATATGTTAATATCAGATGATACAGAACCATCCTATTCCAACTCAAAATGGCCTGACAAATCATCTTAATGACACTTAAAGGACGAAATGACAATTAAGAAATAGAAAACTAAGATATTCATCTCAAACCTTGATTGACTTTGGCAGCCAAGTCTACAAAGAGATCGCTGTCATTTTCGATAATTTGAGAATCTGAGCGTTTTTTCTTTGTTTCCTCGACTACAAAATCGTAGAGGGCAAGACGATCGGCTTGAGTGAGATCACAAACAAACCGTTTGTGATTCAGAGGAACTTCAATAGGCAATGAAGAATACAGCCCTAGAGTAAAAATAAGATCACAAGGATAAATAATACATGAAGCTCTGGATTTACGACCCACGATACTCACCTTTAAACGTGCACGGTAACAATGTGACGTTTAATTAACACAAGCCATTTGTTTTCGTAGCAGTCCCTGAACATGCAGAACAGCCACCTGTGTGCTAATGGCCAACACTGACTCTATCCCGAATGCTGCATCCACAGAAAGGGCGGACGTGGGTGTGGGCTATTCCCCCCGACAGTGTTAGGACAGATCCCATGAAGGCAACAGTAATAACCGTAAGACAATTTGCCCATTGATAAAAAAAAAAAAAACTTTTAAAAGGTTCCCCATACTGTAAAAGTAGATATGAATTTTCTCTATATACGCTTTTCCGCACAAAAGGTGAAGGAAAATGATTTTAATAGGAAATACACATTACAGCCCCCTTGAAAATAAAATATAGAAATACAAAAAATGTGTTAAAAACATATTTATGAGACACCAAGCGATATGGTTCAGTCAAAATATATCCCATTTGGGCAATGACTTAGAGCTACGGACCAAGGGGCAGAAATCCCAAACTTCCTCAGATCAGAGACAGGCAGACTGAGACTAAAACTTCTTTTAATTTTCAGAAGCAGCAGCAGGTTGGCTTCACCACACTGAAGAAAGTTGTCAACAGCAAGTGCCCCATCCCCCCAAAATCACAGAACTTTCTATAATCTGCTCATTAATGAAAAAAAGTAAATACAATACCTTGATACGATGTATTAAACATTGAAGAAAAGTTTTGAGATTCAAATTTTCTCAAAGAAATAAAAAATTACTGTAACTGTAAATAAAGCAATTTAAAAAGATTCTTTCTAGACTTCATTATCCATGAATGCAAACAAAGAACACCAGCTACTAAAGGAATCCTTTTAATGTTTGCCAGGTCACCCTAAAGTCATCACTCAGGTTCACAGGGCAATATATAACCAGTAGCTCTTCTCAGATACTTACGAAGTGGCAAAGCAAGAATTCACATGCGAGCCCACCATGAACTAAGGGTGACGCGCGAGAAGAGGGACGACGTCACAGGCTCTAAGTTACCAGGAGAGCTACACTGAACCGGGGGCGTGCAGTAACAGCATGACGGGTAACGATCTTACTAGTAAGAGGTTCTGAATTAGCGGGCAGGAAGGGTTCCCCACTGTCAATCCCTCCTACTCTAATTCTGGCAAACACGAGGAAAAGCCCCTCTATGCAGCCAGACTTTGAACACTTCATTTAGTAATACAAAAGTGAGTTATCTTTGATAAACCTAATTTATATGATTATAGGCTACATATTTTGGAAGAAAAACAAAGATGAAAAGAACACTGATGTATTTTAAAACACGTTGCACACAAACCTTTGCCTGTTCTTTGTAAGCAAAGAAGTGTAACTTCCTCCTTAAAGTATTTTGGAGTTTTCTTTATTCATCTTAAAATTTCTGTCTGGTCAAGACTGATACTTAAAGTCTTTGAAATTCAACTAAAATTCCAAGTCAACACTATAATGTTTTGACAGTGATTAAGATAAAGTTTAGAAATTTGAATGATACTTTTAAAAGGATATCATTTGCAAAAAGGATACTGCATATCTTTAAATAAGGAGTACATTCAGGTTCCTAATTCCTCTTTATACTCACCCCAATTACTGAAAAAGAAAAAGTACAGGAAAAGTTAAACAACAAACGGCATTCAAATCATTCAGAACATAGATATTTCTGACAAAAGAAAAAAATAAAGAAGCTCACATTTCCACAAAACGTAAAAAGTTCAGATGAAGTTTCTGTAAGATTTGGAGATCTATCTGAATGAGCTGTCGTCATACTAACTGTGACCCTCTATGTACTTTTTTAAGAATAGTTTTGAAAAATTGCCATAAAATAGACACAACGTGGAATCTGCCATCTGACCCATTTTGGGTGGAGAGCTCGGCGGCAGTCAGCACGCCCTTCCTACTCGCACCGTCAGTTCTGCCCACCGCCAGAACTCTGCCATCACCCCAGACTGAAACCACTCCACTTTCTCGGTAACTGGGCTCTCATTCTTCCGTTAGTCCTGGCGGCCATCACGTGCGTGAAATACAATATGAAATATCAATAATGTCAACATTAAATAATGATGTATTTAACAGTATTAAATATTAACTTGTGTCGAAGATACGGATTCAGAATCTTGTGAAGAATTCATACTAAGTCAATTTCCTAACATGAGACGCAGAAATGAGGCTGTTACAGATAAAATGATTCACTGAAGTCTCACAAGTGGGAGAAAAAGATCAGGGTTAGAACCGTCATCTCCATCTCTTTAGGATGCTTTAGCCCGATAACTCATGTTCAAATCATGGCCACCAGCCACACAGATGTCATGAAATTCAAGTACAGCGACTTGAATTTTTAATATTGAAGGAAAAAGATCATCAAATATAAAATGACTGTTTATTCCAACATAACTACATCTGAAAGTAAATAGGTAGATCTAATGCCTGTTCAAGCTTTGACAAAAATTAACAGGTTGAGAATTCTATACCTTGAGTTTGGGCCTGATATGACCAATGAAATGAAAATATAAGAAACTTAAAATTTAGTACATAACCAACAAAATATTAATTATATGGAAAATGTAAAGCTGCTCATGTTAGTCATTCCTTCAAAGTAAACATCAATGAGATATTAAAGAGATTTTTGTCCTGGGGTAAAAAGTTTTAAATGTGTAAGACATAAGTGGGCCACAAAAAATCATCTCTATTGAGAAATTGCAGAGCTGTACATAAAATGAAAAAAAGTTTTAAAAAGAGGATTACAGATGATATAACAAGTTGTCCTTAACAATTAATTAAATATTAAGACAGTACAAAAATCCAAAATCAAAGTTCCTTTTATCTACTGAAAGAACTATTCATTTAAAGTAACTGTTTGCTTTTGTAAAGAACCAAATTCAACGTTCAAATCCACAAAATTCAGAGCTAGGTTTTCAATCCAGCTTGTATTAAAGCACAAAAGTGTTAACTCACTTCTGTGTTCCTCTATTTCTTCACCTAATATGGAAGAGAAAATACTTGTCTAACCTATCACAACTATGATGTCAAAGAGAAATGAAATACACAAGAGCGCTTTGGAAAAAAAAACAAAACAAAAAGAATCTCTTCTAAAATAGCAAAGTATTGAGGAACTTTAGAACAAGCACCCCAAAATTTCTTTCATCACCTCTGCTGGACAGGGTTTATTTCCTTATCTGAAAAAAACAGATGCTGGAGCAGATAAAATAAATTCAGTAAATCTCACTAGCTAAGATCAAATAAAGTTAAAACTAGTAACTTCTCCCAAAACACACAAATAAAATCCTCTACTTTTTAACTGGGTCTTAACTGAATAATGGCCAAAAAAGGCTTAACTGACCACAGCTCAGTATCTCTTTGAGTTAGATGAGAGTCAAACATCCCTCTCAAAGAGTAACACCTGGAACTACATGGATCCTTCAAAACAGCAAACACAGGAAACATGCTTCTGGCTGCTACCAACACACTGAGACTAACAGACTTCCTCCCTCCAAAGCCACAATGCGATCGAGGGAGAAACTGAGCCCAGATACTGGCGTACAACAACAGGGTCATGACCTTAAACATAAACAAGGAAGAAAAAGGTTAGGTACTCAGAGAAAGGTACCTTCAGAAAGCTCAAAGACAACTGAGAACCTTTATCAAAGGAGCCAGTCAGGGTTTGGCTGGATGTTCTACCTAGAGTCAGAAATCTATTAATTCCATTTACCCATTTACTTCTATGATTTTGAAGGATGAAGTTCTTCCAATTTCCTAAAAGCTGAAACTTAAAATTCTAAGCTTGTCTCTGCTGAAGTGAAGTCCTAGGTAGCATCTCTTACCCCAGCTTCCAAAGCTGGGCACCAGGTACCCACAACCCTCTGAAATTGTACATCTAACACTGTCCGTGCTTCACTACGAGGGGCAGGGACGGGGCTGGGTCTTCCTCAGCCTGAGCCTTTCCTCTCATGTTGCACTTCAACATCCTTACATGTAACATCGGGCTAATTCTCGAGAGGGGCTTCCCAGGTGGCTCGGTGGAAAAAAATCTGCCTGCAATGCAGGAGATGGGGATTCAATGCCTGGGTCGGGAAGATCTGCTGGAGAAGCAAATGGAAACCCACTCCAGGATTCTTGCCTGGGAAATCTCATGGACAGAGGAGCCTGGCAGGCCAGAATCCATGCAGTCTCAAAGAACCAGACACGACTAAGCAACTAAACAGTAACAACAATAACAGTGCTCAAGAGAGCGGAAATCTCAGGGTGAGACAGTCTACTCAGGGCATTTATTTGACACCAAATACTTAGTCTAATGTCAGATGGAAAGCTTAACCTATTCCACATAACTGTTTTCACAAGATTTCTCTTGAAAATTAGTGATATGCGCTACGGAAGAAAAACAGTCTAACTAATTAGCTCAAACTATGATGCCACTTACTTTGATTATAATAATCACCATCATTTCCAACTGCAGCTCTAGCTTGTTTAATTATCTGGAATTGTGAGTCCTTATCTGTCAAAAAAAAAAAATCCATAAACACAACATGAATCATCAGTGTCCACAATGGAATTATTAACTAGGTTCCAATAATCCAAGCTCTCTGGGCACACTGAGAAACATTCCAGAATCTTAAAACCCACGTTGCTGCTGTGGTCATCTGAATGCAGAATTCTTTCTGATCCACCAGAATCCAATAAGTAACCAGACTTCGAGCAGTTCAGAAAACACTATTAATATAATCAAGCACGCAGCAGTTGCGGCCGCAAATTTTAGCAACCAGTGTAATATCTAACATTTCGTGAATCCCAGCTAAGTGTCAGGCAGTATGATAACCATATTACATATGTGATATTTAATCCTCCTTACAGGTGTTATTAGCATCACTCCTATTTTACAAAGAAATCTACGCAAAAAATCGGTTAATTACCTTACTGAAAGCCACACAACTATTAGTGACAGAATTAGTTAAATGAGGCATTCTGATTCCAGAGCCCAAGATTTTAATCTCTGTGTAATCGGTGAACACTCAGAACACATTTCCATCCTTGGCTCTATCTTCAACGTATGTGTGTGGCCAGGTTTTGTTATAACCAAGAAGGCAGGCGTGTGCCCTATTGTAGGATGCTCTAGAGGATTTCTGGTGTGCATTATAAACCTGGTCTCTAAATCTCAGATTGAGTAAACCAGTGTCACTGTAAGCAATACCTTTCTTAATCAATCATCAGGATACTTACAAAGCCCACTCTTCTGATAATTCAAAAATGAATATAAATACCTATACACATACAGCTTCACTAAGACATTTAAAAATTATAATAATACTTACTCAAAGTAATTGAAGGTACGTTCGCATTCTCATAGAAAAAGTCAGAATTATACATTTTATCCTAAATGGTAAAAAAAAAAAATAAACAAATTTTAATGTCCTTCAGTATCAGATGATTACTTTAATATTTGACATAAACCAACAATAGGTTTAGTATCATTTAAGCATTTCTTGCAATCATTTGCAAAACAAGGCAAATCCCACTGCACCTCACAAATGACTATTATTTTCTCAGAAAACCTCACACTACACCTTCCACACTGTGAGGATTTACTAACGCATGAACCACATGACATACACATGATAAATATACGGTACCTCTTCCTCTTTGGTGTAGCCCAGTTTCCTCAATCTACAAGACATCATGTGCTTTGCTAAAGACGATCTAGGCATGTGGTGATTGGAATCATACGGGCATATCGCAACTTCATCCTATAAAGATCAAACAGAAGCAAAGGAAAAGGTACATCATTTTTCAAGAAATAACCATCCCAGTAAATGTTTTGCATCCTCTTCTGTAAGCCTCTCCACCCCACTTCCCGTGTGAGTGTACGTACACGTTAAAAAACAACCTCCCTGGTTCTCTTTACCCCTTACAGCCTCTGTCCCGCTCCAACCCTTCAAAGCCCACCTCCTGAAAGATGTATGTACGCTCACTGCCTGGACAACCTCACTGACCATCTCCCCCTGAGGAACTCGGAGGTCCTTACCCATAATCCCCGCCCCTGCCCCAGTCCCTGCAGGACCCTGTCCTCTCCATCCAAGATGACAAGAGCCCCTGCCATCTGCTCCCTCTGCCTCCATTCTCCACACCACAGCTAGGGTGCGTCCGAGGCCTGCCACTTAATGACCGTACGAACGTAGTCAAGGTCAGGAGCCTTCCTTTCTCTCAGTTTCTTCATCTGTAAAATGGGTCTAACAGCAGGACTACTCACACAGAGCTACGGTGAAGATTAAATAAATTATACCTGAATTCATACACATAAAGCAATTCAGACAGGGCCTGGTAAATAGCACACATTCAATAAACATAAGCAGTTATAATTTTATTAAATTAAAATTTAGTTGCCTGAGCAACTAACACTTTGGCTTCAAGTACTTTCATGTCTCCCCCTACTGTTCTCATTTAAAAAAAAAAAAAAATATATATATATATATATACACACACACACACATATAGATTCTTCAACACAGCTGTACAAGGACCTTTAAGCTCTGGCCCCCACCAGCCACTGTTCCCCTCTTCCCCCACATCCCAAGCTCTCTTAGCTATGTTTAACTTCCAAAGGTTTCCTGTTCTGTGCATAGCCTTATCTCTGGATTTCTACCCATGCGGTTGACGCTTTCTCTGTGCTGCACCTAGCTAATTTAGCTCCTTTCATCTGTCAGTTTAGAATTCACCTTACAAAGGAAGCTGTGGCCGTCCACCCCAGAGCCTACAATAACCCGCATGCCCTACAGCCATCCTGACTCACCCTTCACAGACTTTTTCACACTGTAGCACACAGCGGCTACTCTCTGTATCCCCCTCACCACCAGCAGTCACTGGAGGGTAGAAACTGACTGCTGTGCACTCAGTTACAGGATGAAAGCACTCCAGCAGAGAAGTGAAGATTCACCGCCTTTCTGTACTGCACTGGTCTAGGAATTAGCAATGCCGCTTACCAGGATCTTTATGCCAGTCACTCTCCTGAATATCAGGTGTTGGTTTTGCAAACATGAGATGCACACCCACAACTGATTATCAGAATTTCATTTTATTTTTTAACTCCTGGCCACACCCCACAGCATGTGAAACCTTAGTCCCCTCACTAGAGACTGAACCCACACCCCTGCACTGGAAGGCAGCCTTAACCACCGGACCACTGCAGAACTCCCAAGAATTTCGGAATTTTAGAGTGGAGTTGTAGAGAGGCAGCAAAGCAATGAGGCACACAAGACTCTCAGGGGTAGAATGCCTGGGTTCCCATCCTGACTACCACTTAACAGCAACGAGTCCTGGGACAAATGCTCACCTCTCTCGGTTCGTTTTCTCATCTGTAAAAGGTGGCTGAGGGGACCTACCTCATAGGGTCATTGTGAGTACTAAAGGAGGTAATGTACAGTATGTGACATAAACAAAGAGCTACTTAACTGTTAATAAAAGAAATCTAAATTTACTACATTGCTGGGAGCACAGTGATGTGGAAAGGCCTGGGAGGCTACACTCAACGGAATTCACAGCTTCAATTATACCTCCAAACAATGAAAGGGTTTTTTAAAAAATCATAAACCCGTAAAGCATAGTAGGCCTCATGAAGGCCTCATGAAGTATGATGCCACATGAGCACTTCCTTTCATCTCATTAAAAACAACAACAACTGAGGCCTTCCCTGGTGGTCCCCGTGGCTAGGACTCTGTGCTCCCAATCTTCCCTGGTCGTCCCCGTGGCTAAGACTCTGCTCCCAATTCAGGGGGCCCGGGTTCGATCCCTGGCTTGGGAACTAGATCCCACATGCTGCAACTAAGAGCTTGCGTGCCTCCAACTAAGGCCTGCCGCAGCCAAAGTAAATAATATGCATATTTTTAAAGATCACGATTGCTGACCCTAACACACTTGCCTATGTCTCTTCCCAAAGCAATCCTAACGTCCGGGAGAGCTGCTGGTACCGAATCCTTCAATAGTCCTAGAATGCTGCCACCCCTGTCAGAGGTGCACCATCTCGTGGCAGAGGAAGGCGACCCGCAACTCCCCACTTCTCCAGACACAGAACCTGATTCAGTTCAGTCCAGTCACTCAGTCGTGTTCAATGCTTTGCCACCCCACGGACTGCAGCACACCAGGCCTTCCTGTCCATCACCCTCCCAGAGTTTACTCAAACTCATGTACACTGAGTCGGTGATGCCATCTAACCATCTCATCCTCTGTCATCCCCTTCTCCTGCCTTCAATCTTTCCCAGCATCAGGGTCTTTTCAAATGAATCAGTTCTTAGCATCAGGAGACTAAAGTATTGGAGCTTCAGCTTCAACACCAGTCCTTCCAATGAATTTTTAGGACTGATTTCCTTTAGGATGGACTTCTTGGGATCTCCTTGCAGTCCAAGGGACTCTTAAGAGTCTTCTCCAACACCACAGTTCAAAAGCATCAATTCTTCGGCACTCAGCTTTCTTTATTGTCCAACTCTCACATCCATAGATGACTACTGGAAAAACCATAGCTTTGACTAGAAGGACCTTTGTTGGCAAAGTAACTTCTCTGCTTTTTAACATGCTGTCCAGGTTGGTCATAGCTTTTCTTCCAAGGAGCAAGCGTCTTTTAATTTCATGGCTGCAGTCACTGTCTGCAGTGATTTTGGAGACCCCCAAAATAATGTCTGTCACTGTTTCTACTGTTTCCCATCAACTCCCCAGTTCTCCCGACCCCGAATCTGGTGCCAAGGCGGAATCCACGCGCGGAGGACACGGCAAGCCGCCAAGCAGCACCCCAGGCCTGCCCGCTTATCTCACTGCAGGCCCGCCGCGATTCCTCGGCTTCCCCGGGAGCGGTGCGAGCGACCGGGAGGCTACAGCCCCCGAGTCCCGCGCGCTCCCCCTCTTGGCCCTGCAGACGCTGCGCCCTGCCCGCCGCCGACGGCCCCGCGGTCCTCTCACCTCGGCCGCCGCCGCCTCCTCCCCGGGCTCCAGCCGGTCCAGGCTCCAGCCCAGCGACGCCGTCACCTCCTCCAGCGTCCGCCGGCAGCTCTCCACGAACTCGCTCAGCTCCTCCCGCAGCCGCCGTCGCTCTTCCACCGGGGGAAGCTCGGCCTCCATGGCCTCCACCGCCAGTGCCCGCTCCCGGAAGAAGCTAAGAGACTGCGGGCGGCGCGTGCGCACGCACGGGCTTCTGGGGCAGGGGCGGGGCCACTCTGCCACGTGACTGGAACCGCCAATAGGGAAACGGCCCGGGAAGTGGGGCGTTTGAGAGGTCTCTTCCGGTTTTTTCCTGAAGTGGCTGTTTTCACCCGCTTTCTGGATGTATTGGGCTTCCTTGGGGGCTCAGACGGTAAAGAATCCGCCTGCAGTGCGGGAGACCCAGGTTCGATCCCTGGATCAGGAAGATCCCCTGGAGGAGGGCATGGCTGCCCTCTCCATATTCTTGCCTGGAGAATCCCATGGACAGAGGAGCCTGGCAGGCTACAGTCCATGGGGTGGCAAAGAGTCTGACAGGACTGAGTGACTTTCACTCACTCTGTATGCATTTACCCTTGGCCTTCTCCCAAAGGTGTTATCCAATCAACAATCCCACGTCCCCGCCATTAAAAAAAAAAAAAAAAAGGCTTATAGCAACAGGAAAGTTTAAAGAATTGTACAATGAGCATTCACGTAGCCATCCTCCGCTTATTAATTGCTAATACTTGGCCTATCTCCCACTCTCTCCATACACACGGTCCCGCACACTGATTCCCTGGTGGCTCAGGTGGTAAAGCGTCTGCCTGCAATGCGTGAGACCCAGGTTTCATCCCTGGGTGGGGAAGATACCCTGGAGAAGGAAATGGCACCCCACTCCAGTACTCTTGCCTGGAAAATTTCATGGACGGAAGAGCCTGGTAGGCTATAGTCCATGGAGTCGCAAAGAGTTGGACACGACTGAGCAACTTCACTTACGCATCTCCTAAGAACAACTGAGGGAAATTTCCTAGCGGTCCAGTGATTAATAAGACTCTGGTGCTTCCACTGCAGAGGGTGGGGGTTCCATCTTTGGTTGGGGAATTAAGACCCCCCCTGTATGCCAGCATGGTCAACAAAAGAGTCTGAAATGCAGTACTTGGATGCAATCTCAAAAACGAGAGAATGATCTCTGTTTCTTTCCAAGGCAAACCATTCAATATCACAGTAATCCAAGCCTATGCCCCAACCAATAACGCTGAAGAAGCTGAAGTTGAATGGCTCTATGAAGACCTACAAGACCTTTTAGACCTAACACCCAAAAAAGATGTCCTTTTCATTATAGGGGACTGGAATGCAAAAGTAGGAAGTCAAGAAACACCTGGAGTAACAGGCAAATTTGGCCCTGGAGTACGGAATGAAGCAGGGCAAAGGCTAATAGAGTTTTGCCAAGAGAACGCACTGGTCATAGCAAACACCCTCTTCCAACTACACAAGAGAAGACTCTACACATGGACATCACCCCAGATGGTCAACACCGAAATCAGATTGATTATATTCTTTGCAGCCAAAGACGGAGAAGCTCTATATAGTCAGCAAAAACAAGACCAGGAGCTGACTGTGGCTCAGTTCATGAACTCCTTATTGCCAAATTCAGATTGAAATTGAAGAAAGTGGGGAAAACCACTAGACTATTCAGGTATGACCTAAATCAAATCCCTTATGATTATACAGTGGAAGTAAGAAATAGATTTAAGGGACTAGATCTGATAGAGTGCCTGATGAACTATGGATGGAGGTTCATGACATTGTACAGGAGACAGGGATCAAGACCATCCCCATGGAAAAGAAATGCAAAAAAGCAAAATGGCTGTCTGGGGAGGACTTACAAATAGCTGTGAAAAGAAGAGAAGCGAAAAGCAAAGGAGAAAAAGAAAGATATAAGCATCTGAATGCAGAGTTCCAAAGACTAGCAAGGAGAGATAAGAAGGCCTTCTTCAGTGATCAATGCAAAGAAATAGAGGAAAACAACAGAATGGGAAAGACTAGAGGTCTCTTCAAGAAAATTAGAGATACCAAGGGAACATTTCATGCAAAGATGGGTTCGATAAAGGACAGAAATGGTATGGACCTAACAGAAGCAGAAGATATCAAGAAGAGGTGGCAAGAATACACAGAAGAACTGTACAAAAAAGAGCTTCCTGACCCAGATAATCACGATGGTGTGATCACTGACCTAGAGCCAGACATCCTGGAATGTGAAGTCAAGTGGGCCTTAGAAAGCATCACTACGAACAAAGCTAGTGGAGGTGATGGAATTCCAGTTGAGCTATTTCAAATCCTGAAAGATGATGCTGTGAAAGTGCTGCACTCAATATGCCAGCAAATTTGGAAAACTCAGCAGTGGCCACAGGACTGGAAAAGGTCAGTTTTCATTCCAATCCCAAAGAAAGGCAATGCCAAAGAATGCTCAAACTACCACACAATTGCACTCATCTCACACGCTAGTAAAGTAATGCTTAAAATTCTCCAAGCCAGGCTTCAGCAATACATGAACTGTGAACTTCCTGATGTTCAAGCTGGTTTTAGAAAAGGCAGAGGAACCAGAGATGAAATTGCTAACATCCGCTGGCAGAGTTCCAGAAAAACATCTATTTCTGCTTTATTGACTATGCCAAAGCCTTTGACTGTGTGGATCACAATAAACTGTGGACAATTCTGAAAGAGATGGGAATACCAGACCACCTGACCTGCCTCTTGAGAAATTTGTATGCAGGTCAGGAAGCAACAGTTAGAACTGGACATGGAACAACAGACTGGTTCCAAATAGGAAAAGGAGTACATCAAGGCTGTATATTGTCACCCTGCTTATTTAACTTACATGCAGAGTACATCATGAGAGACGCTGGGCTGGAAGAAGCACAAGCTCGAATAAAGATTGCTGGGAGAAATATCAATAACCTCAGATATGCAGATGACACCATCCTTATGGCAGAAAGTGAAGAGAAACAAAAAGCCTCTTGACGAAAGTGAAAGTGGAGAGTGAAAAAGTTGGCTTAAAGCTCAACATTCAGAAAACTAAGATCATGGCATCTGGTCCCATCACTTCATGGGAAATAGATGGGGAAACAGTGGAAACAGTGTCAGACTTTATTATTATTATTTTTTTTTTGGCTCCAGAATCACTGCAGATGGTGACTGCAGCCATGAAATTAAAAGACGCTTACTCCTTGGAAGAAAAGTTATGACCAACCTAGATAGCATATTGAAAAGCAGAGATGTTACTTTGCCAACAAAGGTCCGTCTAGTCAAGGCTATGGTTTTTCCTGTGGTCATGTATGGATGTGAGAGTTGGACTGTGAAGAAGGCTGAGTGCTGAAGAATTGACGCTTTTGAACTGTGGTGTTGGAGAAGACTCTTGAGAGTCTCTTGGACTGCAAGGAGATCCAACCAGTCCATGTTAAAGGAGATCAGTCCTGGGTGTTCATTGGAAGGAATGATGCTAAAGCTGAAACTCCAGTAATTTGGCCACCTCATGCGAAGAGTTGACTCATTGGAAAAGACCCTGATGTTGGGAGGGATTTGGGGCAGGAGAAGGGGACGACAGAGGATGAGATGGTTAGATGGCATCACCGACTCGATGGACATGAGTTTGAGTGAACCCCAGGAGTTGGTGATGGACGGGGAGGCCTGGTGTGCTGTGATTTTGGGGTTGCAAAGAGTCAGACACGACTGAGCGACTGAACTGAATTGAACTGAAACTGTATGCCGGGAGGTGTAGCCAAATTTTTTTTAAAGTTTAGGAAAAAAAAAGTACATAAGCACAATATATGATCAAACCCAAGAAAATTAATAGTTTATAGTAATATTCATATCTCTCTCTAGTTGTCCCCCAAATTCCTTTTATAACCATTTCATCACTTTTTTCAAACCATGAGCTATAATCGGTTCTTTTTTATTCTAGAAAAGCCTCCCTCACTCTTTTATTTTTAATTTTTATTTTTTTGGCTGCCTACAGTGGTTCAGACAGTAAAGAATCTGTTCAGTCCCTGGGTGGGGAAGATCCTGTGGAAGAAGGAAATGGCAACCCATTCCAGTGTTCTTGCCTAGAAGATTCCATGGACAGGGGAGCCTGGCAGGCTAAAGTCCATGGGGTCACAAAGTCGAACACGACTGAGTGACTAACACACACACAGTGGCCAGTAGGGATCTCATTTCCCCAACCAGGAATGAACTGGCACCCCACGCAGTGAAAGCAAGGAGTCTTAACCACTAGACCACCAAGGATGTCCCCACACTCTCCTTCTTAAATTAAGTCATTGAATTTTGTCAGGACTCAGTCATCTTGTAGAACAGTCCTCTTTCTGGATCTGTCAGATTTTTTTTCCTTTATGATTAGATTCAGTTTAAGCATTTTTTGTTAGATGTGTGTACCGCTTTATTACACTTTATAAAGGACACACAGCTTAGGTTTTCCTGCTGTTAGTAAAGCTAAATTTGATCACTTGGTAGGGGTGAGGCATCACTCCATTTCTACATTTCAGAACTCTAACTGTACATTTTCCTTTTGGTATTTGCTAACTGGACATGGAACAACAGACTGGTTCCAAATAGGAAAAGGAGTACATCAAGGCTGTATATTGTCACCCTGCTTATTTAACTTACATGCAGAGTACATCATGAGAAACACTGGGCTGGAAGAAACACAAGCTGGAATCAAGATGGCCGGGAGAAATCTCAATAACCTCAGATATGCAGATGACACCACCCTTATGGCAGAAAGTGAAGAGGAACTCAAAAGCCTCTTGATGAAAGTGAAAGTGGAGAGTGAAAAAGTTGGCTTAAAGCTCAACATTCAGAAAACAAAGATCATGGCATCCGGTCCCATCACTTCATGGGAAATAGATGGGGAAACAGTGGAAACAGCGTCAGACTTTATTTTTTTTGGCTCCAGAATCACTGCAGATGGTGACTGCAGCCATGAAATTAAAAGACGCTTACTCCTTGCAAGGAAAGTTATGACCAACCTAGATAGCATATTGAAAAGCAGAGACATTATTTTGCCAACAAAGGTCTGTCTAATCAAGGCTATGGTTTTTCCAATGGTCATGTATGGATGTGAGAGTTGGACTGTGAAGAAGGCTGAGCACTGAAGAATTGATGCCTTTGAAGTGTGGTGTTGGAGAAGACTCTTGAGAGTCCCTTGGACTGCAGGGAGATCCAACCAGTCCATTCTAAAGGAGATCAGCCCTGGGATTTCTTTGGAAGGAATGATGCTAAAGCTGAAACTCCAGTAATTTGGCCACCTCATGCGAAGAGTTGACTCATTGGAAAAGACTCTGATGCTGGGAGGGATTGGGGGCAGGAAGAGAAGGGGACGACAGAGGATGAGATGGCTGGATGGCATCACTGACTCAATGGACGTGAGTCTGAGTGAACTCCGGGAGTTGGTGATGGACAGGCAGGCCTGGCGGAGAGGGCAATGGCACCCCACTCCAGTACTCTTGCTTGGAAAATCCCATGGACGGAGGAGCCTGTTAGGCTGCAGTCCATGGGGTCACTAAGAGTCGGACACGACTGATCGACTTCATTTTCACTTTTCACTTTCATGCATTGGAGAAGGAAATGGCAACCCACTCCAGTGTTCTTGCCTGGAGAATCCCAGGGACGGGGGAGCCTGGTGGGCTGCCTTCTATGGGGTCGCACAGAGTTGGACACAACTGAAGTGACTTAGCATAGCATAGCATAGGGAGGCCTGGCGTGCTGCGATTCATGGGGTCACTGAGTTGGACACGACTGAGCGACTGAACTGAACTAAACTGAACTGAACGAAGTAATCCAAAGGATGATACTCTGAAGCCATGTGAACTTTCTATTTCCAACAGTCACACAATGCTTCCCTGAATCTGATTACGTCAGCAGTTATAAACGATGATTTTCTATCATGGCTCCTACATTTTTTAGCTGCCATTCTTACCACATCTTCATTTTTTGTTTGTTTCACTATGAAATTCAGGTTTTTTTAAATTATTAAGGATTTTAAAATTCATTATTACATACTCCATTACCATAATTCTAGTTTTTAAGCAGAAATGTATTTGCAGAAATTATAAACAATACAAAATATTGATATTTTTGAGAAAACTGAGTGGGGTAAATCAATAATTAAAAATTCTCCCATGGTTCCATGGACTTCTTTTGAAGAATCACTGATAATTGACATAGTCATAATGATGCTGTCAACACAAGTGAGCAATGCAGGAGGCATTTACTAAAGGATAAGGACGACTTGTCATATTGATTTGGGCCATTAATAATCAGTGTCCATTTATATCCTATGAGTATTCTGGACTTTTTTTTTAACCATCATAATTCTTGTTGATGCTCAAATGGTTCCAAGTTTGGCCAGGGGAAGCCACTATAACCACCTGTCTCTTTGATGTACCCTGTTAGCCCTCAAGTACTTCCTTGTTTTGATTAACCCAAGTTCACTTTATCAGCCCTTTTGGTTTCCCCAAATAGTTTTAATAACTCCTACAATCTAATCCTTCTTTATTTTTTTCTTTTCCCCAAGCCTGATGCTTTCCCCAAATCTTTGCTTTCCTTTGCACTTGTTTCCATGAGGCAAAGAAACAGTGGAGGATACTTTTGTGAACAACTATTTTCAAAGGTAAATAGCAGAGTTCTCACACACACACACACACACACACACACACTCACACACACACAAAGTTAATAATACGGAAATAGTCCCGTAGCTGCAAGTGGCTGTGTTGTAAGAAGCATTCTATACACACTCGGCCCACAGCATCCTTACTTTTTGTTTGCATTTACATACTTTGCCAAGCCTCCTGGAAAATGTGAGACTATTTTTGGATGTGAAGTGATGACTGTCATTGAAAATTTCCCTTTCCTGTGGATGTACAGTGTATGTGAACCAGATCAAACCTCGGCCCAGGTCAAGTATGTCCACTCTCCAGGGCCCAGCCCTCTCAGCTCAGAGCTTAATGCAACTCTGGCAGCAGCTTGGAGCGGGTGTACCGTTTCAATCCAAAGAACTCCTTTACACTGCTTCAGGTTGCTCTGTTCATCAGCATTTCCTAAAGAGGTCTCCTGACCCCTGTTCTAGGTTAGGCCTTTAGGATGGACTCAGTTGTGTCCCCTCCAAAATTCATAGGTTGAAGCTAAAACCTCCAACATGACTATTTGGAGACAAGGCGTTTACAGAGTAAATTAAGTTTAAATGAGGTCATAACTGTTGGGCCCCTAATGTGATAGAACTAGTTTTCTTTGATCTGAAGAATAGGCTTCAACAGAGAACCAAGAACTCTTCTGGAATCTGGTTCACAGATTCAAAATCAATTCTTTCCTCTTAGGGGACAAAAATGCAACCATGTAGTTTAAGGCTACCCAAAATGGAATCTTAGCCACTTCATGTTTTTAAAGGGTATGACCGTGAATTAGCCTATGTTATTCACTGCCCAGAATAAACTAGAAGTGTGTGCAGACCTCTGACCTGGCCTCTACACAGGCTTCTTTCTGATACTCTACCTAGTACAGAAATGTTGAAAAAACCACCTTCACAAGACCAACTTCTAACAAAAATTCAGAACTAAAACAGCTTTTTAATGGTCTTTCATATTGAATCTGGGTCTCCTGCATTGCAGGCAGATTCTTTACCACCTGAGCCACCAGGGGAGCCTAATAGGTATTTAGTAAACAGTTTTAGGCATATTTTACAATAAACAAAAAGCTTCTGCTAAATGCCCTTGTGTGTATGAACATATCATGAAATCAAAACGCAAAAACTTCAAACATTTAAAACTTTATTGCTGGAATAGCAAACTTCATAAAGACACCTTTTGAAAGTATGTAGACAATGACAAGCAAAATAAACAGGAAACTTTGATAGAAGAAAAGCAAAGATTGTTACTATCATGCACGTACAGTCAAACTAATACCAGACCAAACAGGTACACTGAAGAGTATATGGGGTCATGGGTCATGCAATCCAAGGAGACTTATTCCAAACATTTGAGTTTCAGAGGGGTTCTTTTTTTTGGGGGGTGGGGGTGGGGGTGGGTAGGGTAATTTCCTCCTAATACATAAAATAGAAATATTTAGATGAGAAGCAGACTGATGACTATAAGGTCAATTTTATTTTCTTCACCAAGCATAGAAATCTGGATTATTGGCCAGAAGAAGTTCAAGAAGCAGTGATCAAAAATCTAAACACAGAAGAGAGGAAACAAACTCTAGATTCAATCTGTGCTATCCTTATAACCAACTACCGCTACTTCATAGATACTAGATCCAGTGTATTACATTAGTTCAGATGAGCTAAGAAGATAGAAAGCCAGAACAGCCTCTGCTGTGTATTCCCACCCCCCTCCCCTTGGCTATGTTTTCTTAAGCCTAAAAAGTTCTATCACTCTCCCGCAAGCACGAGGT
Organism: Bos grunniens; assembly: GCF_055505025.1. Taxonomy (NCBI): domain Eukaryota; kingdom Metazoa; phylum Chordata; class Mammalia; order Artiodactyla; family Bovidae; genus Bos; species Bos grunniens. The sequence continues at coordinate 49,441,700 of NC_141187.1, forward strand.
TTGCTTTTACTATTACTGAATACAGTGAAAATCCATATAAACGAGCGCCGAGGTCTAGCCACCTTTCCTGCTGACCACTAGTGCCCGATCGAGCTGCTGCTAAAGGAGTAGCAGTAAGAGTAGGAGGAGTTCCCTGTGGCATCGAAGCTTCCTCTCCGGGACCCACTGCGGGAGCCGGAGCGGGACCCAGAGCGGGAGCCAGAGCGGGATCCGGAGCGGGAGCCCGGGGCAGAGGACATGTTGTAGGGGCTAGGCAAGCCCTTGGAGGACACAGAGGCAGCCTCCAGCAGGCGCAGGCCGGTGACGTCTTCCACCATGGAGCGGTTGATGGCATCCTTGTAGGATATTTTCAGCTTGGTTTTGGGGCAGGTCAGGATCTTGCCGTAGGTGCTGGTGTCTTGCAGCCTCTGAGCTGCCCGGCCGTCGATGTACCCCTTCCTGATGGCTTCCTCTGTGCTTATCCTCCCTTGTACTTCGGGGTCCACCAGGCCCCCCGTGAGGTACTGGAACTCCAGGAAGCGCTGGCCGGCCTCATAGGGAAGCCACTTTTCCTTCACCGCCTCTGCCGCCGACATCTTCTTCTTGCCCTTCACTCCTTCAAAGCCAATGAAGGCTTTCTGAGCGGGCTTCAGCCTGGTGGCCATATCCTGGTCAATCAGGCCCTGGGAGACTGCATCCTGGAGAGACAGCTTCTGGCCCGTGGTCGGGTGGATGATGCCGCCCGTGCAGGCCTGAGCCTCCAAAAGCCGCTGCCCGCTGATGCTGTCAACGATGCCCCGCTCTATCCCTTCCGAAATGGAGATCTTCTCCAGGTTTTCCGTGTCAAAGATGGCTGCGATGGGGCTGGACTCTTCCAGCGGCTCAGATAGGGAGCTGCTCCTGATGGTTAAATTCCTGATGCTGGAGATGGTGGAGATCTTACTGACGGTCTCGTGTCGGGAGCTGCCAAAGACATCATCGCTGAGGCCACCCCCGGTGCTGCTGCCACCGCCCACGATGCCGCCCACGCCACCACCCACGCCGTTCTTCAAGGAGATCATATCTGCGAACTGAGTGAGGCTGAGGCTGCCGGACCGGTACTGCTCGAAGAACTTCCTGTCGATGAGGCCCTTGTCGATAGTGTCTTGGATGTCGTACTGACTGCCCGTCTTCCTGTCCACCAGGACCACCCGAGTGGAGCCGTCCGAGCCAGTGATGGTTATTTCCTCCCACTCGCACTCCTGCTCACACAGTTCTTTGAAGGTGTCGTAGTCTATGAGGCCCTTCTTGTAGGCCTCCTGCACGGACATCTCCTTGTTGGTTTCCGGGTCCACGATGACCACTCTGCGCTTCCTGAGGGTGTTCTTCTGGGACGTCTGCACCTGTTTCTTCTTCTCTTTCAGGGGAAGGAGACACAGGCCAGTTTCTTCGTCTTTGATGCACCTTTCTTTCAGCTGCAGATACGTAAGGTTTTCTTCAGTGTTCGGGTCAAAGAAGCCTTTGGTATCATCACTCGGATCTGAGAGAATCTCACTGAGCTCCTCATTGAAGTAGCCCCTCTTGTAGGCGATGTCGACAGGCAGGCGATGGCTCTCCTTCGGGTCGATGATCCCGCCGGTTGCAATCTGCGCTTCCAGCAGGCGGATGCCATGGCCCTTTTCAATGAGCTCTTTGTTCATGGCTTGGAACAAGGAGATGATGTTTCCTGTCTCAGGGTCGTTGTACCCGGTGACGGCTCGCTCCGCAGACAGGAGCTTCTCCTTGAACTCGATGCCCACCAGGCCCCGTTTGTAGGCCTCTTCCACCGGTAACCTCAAGTTGCTCACGGGATCCACGATGAAGCCAGTTGCTGCCTGTGCTTCCAGCAGCTCCAGGGCGGTGCCGGGGCGGACCAAGCCAATTTTCATGGCCTCGTAGATGCCAAGCTTCTGTTTCGTGGTCTCGTTGTAGATGCCCGCGATGCAGCTTGAACCCTGGAGGAAGTCCTTAATTCTCTCACCAACCTCGTCATAAGAAATCTGACCCGACTCCAGTTCATTGACAGTGGACGGTCTCAATATACCAGAGTCGACCAGCTCAGAGACGGTCACGGGCTGTCTGATTCCTTGGAAGGACATACTTCTTTTCTGTACTGACAGCAGGAGCAGCCCAGTGTGCGGTTCAATTCTGCACCTCTCCCTCAGCTGCATGTAACTGACCTTCTTTTTGGTGACTGGATCCACGAAGTTCTTCTGACTATCCCGGGGGTCGTTCAGGGAACGATACAGATCTCTGTCAATCAGCCCGCGGGCCAAGGCCACATCTTTCGGCAAAAAGACGCTGTTCACGGGGTCCACCACGCCCCCCGAAGCAATCTGGGCTTCCAGCAGACGCATTCCGGTCTCTCGATCAATCAGATTTTTCTTGATGGCCTCTGACACAGACACGGTCTTGCCGGAAAATGGGTCATCGAAGCCAGTGATGGCTTTCTCCGCCGTATATATCTGCTGGCGGTCATCGAAGTCGATGAGGTCCCGCGCGATGGCACTGTCCACCGTCAGCTTCTCGTTCCTGTGGGGGTCGATTATACCACCCGTGGCTGCCTGGGCTTCCAGGAGCATGACTGTGGATTCTGGGGTGATCAACTTCTTTCTCTTGGCCTCCACCAAGGAGTACTTTTCCTTCGGGGAAGCGGACGCCCCAGCGATGGCTCCCGCTCCCCGGAGGAAAGGTTGGATCTCAGAAGCAACTTCCTCCACGGACTTCTTCCCCTTCAGCAGCTTGTCCAGGGTCGCCTTGTCGATCAGCTGGCACTCGTACAGCTGCATGGCTGTCACCTTCTTCCTCAGCCCGTCGAACACCAGCTTGGAGGAGTCCACGGACCACTCGTACTCGGTCTGGGTCTCACGGTGGGACCCAAAGGGGCGCTGCTTGAGCCTGTCGATCTCCCTCTGCAGCCGGCAGCGCTCCGTCTCCAGCTGGGACTGCGTCTCCCGGCTGGAGTCCTCCAGCTTCCGCCGGCACCTCTCCTCGATCCGCTTGATCTCCGCCTGCAGCCTTTCAATCTCGCTCCGAAGGCTGTTCTTCTCTCTCTCGCTCTTCTCTCGCTCTGACTCGATCTTCCTGATGGCCTCCTCCTTGCGGGAGTACTGCGTCTTCCACTGGTTCAGGTCGTTCTGGATCTGCTGTTTCTCACACTCCAGGCGCTGCTTCAGCCTGCTTTCCGCTTCCAGAGTCGTCTTGGCGCGACTCAGCTCCTCCTCCAGCCTCTGCAGCCTGGCCTTGTCTTGTTCCAGGACTTTGATTTTCACCAGGAGGCTCTCCCTCTCCTGCACGACCTGAGTGCACTGATTCTTGGATTCCTGAATCCTATTAGATGCCTAAAATGCAAAAAGAAAGAAATGGAAAAAAAAAAATAATGGTGTCATCATATCATAGGACCTCTTTTCCTGTTATTTGTACAACATATAGTTACTTATTTGCCCTTTCCCTCTTTCCTTAGTTGTACTGTTATTTTATCTTACAAGTTCGTGGGAAAAAGAAAATCTGTACATATACATTGCCACTTTGATAAATGGCTTCTATACTTACTATACTTTTCCATAGGAGATACGAGCAGTTGTATACCTGGTTTACTCTTAATAGTAATTATGGTTTGAACAAATATGCAAATTTTTTTCCAGGTTATCACACCGGCTGTACCTACATGCCACCTGTTACAGCTATATTGACGTGTTTAATAAAGCTATACAAATCTATGGACTCATCCACACCCCCACCCCCAGCCCCACACAAATATTGTTTACAGAAGTCAAACATGTTAGAAGTTAAAGAAGTGTTAAAATTAGGGGTTAAAAGAAAAGCCAAACAAAAAGAAACATATTAGGGCTAGGATGAAAAAAGCATAGACTAATGCATGCAGAAAAAATCATGAAAAGCAAGCAAAAAAGAGTGATTTAAAAATTGTGCAGAAAGCATGCAATTTAACATGGCTGAAAAAGCCCTTTAACGTGGCTTTTATTTAGGAAGATTTTAACTACAAACGCAGGTCGCAGCTCACAAAGTAAGAGCCGCCGTCTTCTAGAAAACAGAGTGGAACATCAAGAGGAAGAGATATCAGGTCTTACACCTGGTGGAAGGTTCTAAAGGTGGAGCCAGCGTGGGTTACACAGAGAACACCGGTGAGAGAAGAGACGGGCCAACCGCACCACAATCACTCCACCGCGGGTCCGATGAGGACAGACAACAGCAAAGAGAAAACGTGAGAGGGCTGCAAGCCTCCAGCCCGGCGGAGAGGTCCGCGGAGGGGATTAGTGAAGCGGCAACAAGCGGCGATCAAATATTTGTGAATACCTCTAAGGCCTGCTTTTGGAATCTCTCAATTTCCTGTCTCAAGTTTTCCCTCTCTCTCTGTAAATCGTTAATCAGGCCCTGCAGCTCCAGCGTGCGGTTGTTGCTGATCTGCAGCTGGTTCCGGAGCTCCGCGATGGTGGCGTTCTTGTCGTGGTCGGCCTCGCTGCGGCCCCGCTGGAGGTCGTCGTACTCCAGCCGGAGCTGGCGGAGCTCCTCCTCCAGCATCAGGTGCTCCTTGGTGAGGCTCTCGGTCAGTGACTGCAGCCGCTCGATCTCGATCTTGCTCTCGTTCAGGCTGCGGCTCTTGTCCTCGATGGCCTTCTGGAAGTGTTCGTTGCGCGTCTGCGCCTGCCTGACGCTCTCCTGCTCCTGCAGCAGCTGACGCCGCAGGGCCTCAACCTCAGAGGCCAGCCTCCGCAGCTCGTCCTGGGTCCTCTGTTTCTCCCGCAGGTGGCCGTCCAGTGTGTCCCGCTGCTGCCGCAGCTCGTCCTCACTCCGCTTCTTCACGATGGACGCCTGCTCCAGCTGCTGGGTCAGGCTGGTGACCTTGATCGCCTGCTCCTTCAGGGTCCTCCGCATGCCCTCCAGCTCCTCCTCCAGCTTCTTCCTCTTAGAGGAGTCCTCGGAGGCTGCCCTCTTCAGCCTGGCCAACTCCTCCTCTGCCTTCTGTTTCTGCAGCTGCAGCTCCTTCAGGGAGGTCTGGAAGCGGGCGATGTCCTGGTCCCGGACAGTCCTCTCCTGGGACACCCGCTCATAGTCCAGCCTCAGGCGCAGCAGCTCCTGTTCTTGCACCTTCAGCTTGCTGATGGTCTCCGTGGCGCTGCTGTGAGCTTTCTGCAGCTCGCCCTGCGCCCTCTGCAGCCTGGCGTTTTCATCCTCCAGGCACTTCCTCTGGCTGGCTTCCGTCTCGATCAGCTGCTTCAACTTGTCGATCTCCTTGTTTTTGTCCTGGATCGTCTTGGCGGCATCGTCCAGAGACTGCTTGTACCTGGCGCTCTCTTCCGTCCGCATCTGCGTCACCTGCCTCAGCTCAACCTCCAGCTGCTGTTTCCGCTGCGACATCTCCAAGCCGGTGGCCTTCTGCTGCTGGACGTTCTCTTCGACCCTCCTGAGGGTCTCCGTGTTCTGGGCCAGAGTGTTCTTCAGCCTCTTGACTTCTTCCGAGAGGCTCCGGTTTTCCCTGGTGAGGGTGTCTATCTGGGCCCGGTAGCCGCTGGTGTCCTCTTCCTTTTGCAGGGTGAGCTGGTGGATGGTTGTCTTGGTGATGTTGATCTCCGTCTCGAACTGGTTCTTTAAGCTGATGATTTCCTCGTCATAATTGGCCCTGACCTTAGCCAGTTCATTTTCATATTCCCAGCGGCGCTTGGCCTCCTCCTGGAACTCAGTTTTGAGTCTTTCGATCTCCTTGTTTTTGTCCTGGATGGTCTTGGCCGCCTCCTCCAGGGACTGCTTGTGCCTGGCGTTGTCCTCGGAGCGCTGCTGGATGACCTGCTTCAGCTCTATCTCCAGGTACTGCTTCTTCTGCAGCACCTCGGAGCCACAGGCCTTCTGCTGCAGGGCGTCCTCCTCGGCCCGCCTCCGCTGCTCCGTGGTCTGCAGGATGCTGTCGTTGAGACGGACAATCTCCTCCTTCAGATCTCGGTTCTCCCTCGAGAGTCTATCGAGCTGGTTGCGGAGGTTCTTGGAATCATCCTCTTTCTGCATGGATATCTCTTTGATGGTAGTCTTGGTGATGTTAATCTCTGTTTCATACTTGTTCCTTAAATTACTCATCTCCTCATTATAGTGGTTTCTTACCTTTGCCAGCTCATTTTCATATTCTCTCTTCCGGGCACCCTCCTCTTGCAGCAGCACTCTCAACCTCTCTATCTCGAACTCCTTCTCCTTGATGGCCTTCTCAGACTCCATCTTCTGCCAGCCGAGGCTCTCCTTCTCGTTCTGCCGTGCTTTCTGCAGCTGGTCGTAGTCGCTCTTCTGCTGGTCAAACCTGTCCTCCACGGCCTTTCTCCTGCGCTTCTCATCCTCGATCTCGTACGTCAGCCGGGTGATCTTCTCGTTGAGTTCTTTGATCTGCCCGTAGCATTTGTCTAGGTTTTGCTTGGCCGACTTGCCGTCCAGCTCGGCCTGTCTCTTCAGCTCCTCCAGGCTCACGAGCTTAGCTTTGAACTGGGAGCACTCCGCCTGGTATTTCTGCAGGTTCTGATCCAGGAATTTGTTCTTATTGCAGTTCTCCGAGTTGGCGTCTCGGGCCAGCCTGAGCTCCTCCTCCAGAACTTCGATCTTGGTATTTTTCAGCTGTGGAAGGGAAATCAGAGAGGGTGTTGAAAGAAACATACCCCGACATCGTAAGAAAGAAGCAGTACTTCCTCCCCAGCAGACCCATGTGCTTTCTTCACTTCTTGGTACACAACTACACACGCACACACAAACAAGCACATAAAGCGTGATACAAGGCAAAAGCTAGGAGGCAAAACATCCCAGAAATCCCTACTCTCGTCATTCTTCCATCGGGCGCTTACGTGATCTTAGTAAGGGACCTATCCTCTGAGTTTCGGCTTCCTTCAGTATCTACAAATGAAGGAATTTCTTTCAAGACCAAAAGCTTATGATTTCCTAAATTACTGTCCTTAATTTCCAGGCATAAAGTAAGTTTCCATATAAACTCAGCACGAGCGTTAGAAATGAGAAGTAAATTCAACAATCACCTGACGTGAAAAATTCAAATCCAGCGAGTCCTGGGTGTTCTTCTTAATTTAACACAAAGAAATAAAGCTAATTCCTTGACCAAACGTTAAATGAAATTCCTGGGGGTCTTGGCAAAGTACAATAGCTATAATTTTGAAAATATGACCTCAGTCCACTTCTTGCAGTGAACTGGAGAACAGGACTGATACCTGATTTATGAATGAACTGTATTATACTATTTAGAGGAAATACAGTTTCACCAAGGAATATCCATGTTAAGATGAGGCAGTGGAAAAAAAAAAATGGGCATGTACACACTGCTATTTTTAAAATGGATAACCAACAAGGACCTGCTGTACAGCACATGGAACTCTGCTCCGTGTTAGGCGGCATCCGGGAAGGGAGGAGGCCTTGGGGGAGAAAAGGTACATGTATACGTACGGCTGAGTCCCTTCACCGCTCATGTGAAACTATCACAACACTGTTTGCTAATCGGCTGTACCCCAATGCAAAAGAAAAAGTTAAAAAAACCCAACAAGGCAGTAGTAATTAAGTTCCATTCTATTTTCTTTTCAATCGTCCATGGAAATAAAGTGAGTAGATTACCTTCAGATCTTCCAAACTCTTCAGCATCTCACTTAAGAATCTGTAATAGTCTCCAGACCTTGTAAGAAGCTCTATGTACCGAGCATGCATATCTGCAGCCTTGGAGGAAAGATACGCAAGGACCGGTCAATGACATTGCTTTCAAAAGAAGTCCTATGCAAGCTGACCAATTCTGTTTCTAAAACAATCCAATAGTGAAATTATAACTTAGAGAGTGAATTTCCTTTTTTCATCTGTGCTAATTCCAAAATCCAATAAAACAATAAAGTGCAATAAAACGAAGGGCCTAAAACCATGCATTTTATCCTCATCCCTCTAGGGTATGCCCCCTAAACCCTCTGATATGGGGGATGCTCTCTGATATCTTTGAGAAGAAGTTGTCTTTAGAAATTGACTAGATATTTTCCACTTTTTAAATGTCTCTCTCAATAAACCCAGAGTTTAAGCCCAGTTTCTGCAGAGAGTCTAATGTATAAATAGACCCAGACTTCTCACTGATCATTTCCTAAAATGCATCTTATACTGATGATTTACACTAGAGAGAGGATAACCTATTAAACCGTTTTGAATGGAAACCTTCCCTATAGCAAGAGATGAATTCAGGGAGAGTGGGGAAGACAGGAAGGGGACAGGGAAGAAAGAAGACGCAGACAGAGGGGCAGGCTCTCAGAGAGAGGTAATAACTTATCTACCTCTTGCAGAATCACCCCAGAAGGAGACTGAATCACAGTTCTCTTGATAGGGATACTCAGCAGAGTTTCCAGTCCTGAGGTGTATGATGCCAGCTGCAGTTCATAATCCTGCAGAATAACGACGTTTCAGAAAAACATACGTAACTGACTTAAAAGGAGTCACTGGCAGCTACAATTCCAGTTTTAAATCACCACGCTGTACTTCCGATGTCCAAGCCCAAAGGCCATAACGTGCTGCTAGTGTCCAAGCATCCTACGATAGTATTAAACCAGTGGCACATCTTTATAAGCTAAACGGAGATCTCTGCACACACCACCAGTCTAAAGATGAAGACCAGCCCACTGCCGCAGATACTGCCAGTGTATAATGACTTCAGGCTAATGGATCATAAGTGTTTATGGTTTGTTCAGGAGAGAATACACAAAAGCCATAATTGCTGTCCTCAAGAAGTTTATCATCTTTAAAGAAAGATGATGTCTTACATCAGGAAATAATGTAGTCAATAATGTTCTTTTTTAATAAAAAAACACAGAACACTTCATGAATTTGCATGTCATCCTTGCACAGGGCTGGGCTGATCGTCTTTGTATGATTCCCGTTTTAATATACATGCTGCCAAAGCAAACACCGTTCATAATATTCTTGATGAAACACAAACAGGCTTTCTGAAACCAACATACCTTAATTGAATTTGCACAAAGTTCAGCAATTTTTTGTACTTCTTCTGATTTGTCTCGTTTGCCACTTATCTCACTGTGCAAGTTCTATACAGAAAAGAAAATATTTACAAATGTTAAAGTGTACACATATTTTAAAATAAATGTTTTTTTCATTCTTTAACCACTGTTATTTGTCTCCCCCCTCCCCCTGCCAGTTTAAGACCTGTTCTGACCCCATAGTCTCACAGTTAAACCTCAGGAGATGAGTATGTTTTCTATTCAGAAAATAGAAGGAAGATCTTCAACTTCTTATGATCTAAGAGGTTACTATCTAGTCAGCACTCTTTTCTGGTCCTGTTAACTCAATTTGTAAAGATACTTTACTATAACATAACATTATTTCTACGTTCATCATTGCATTTCTTTGTAAATATCTCAACTGCTTTTCCTCTGGGCTTTATTTAAGCATTCCCCAAATGGACTAGTGGTGTTAAAGATTTATCATTTCATGAAAAGATACACACACCCCTACGTTCATAAGGGCACTATTTATAATAGCGAGGAAACGGAAACAGCCTAACATCCATCAGCAGACGAATGGATAAGGAAGATAAGGTACATATACACAAGGGAGTAGCTTGGCAGTAAAATAAACAAATGAAATAATGCCATTTGCAGCAACATGGACGGACCCAGAGATTTTCATACCAAGTGAAGTGCGTCAGGAAGAAAAGAGACGAACACCATATACTGTCACTTACATGCGCTACCAAGTGAAGTGCGTCAGGAAGAAAAGAGACAAACACCATATACTGTCACTTACATACGCAATCTCAAATATGACACAGATGAACTTATCTCTGAAATAAAACAGACTCATAGACAGTGCTGAGTGTGTGTGCTGGTGGGAGACAGAGGCTGGGAATCTGGGATTAGCAGATGCAGACTTCTATACATAGAATGGAAAAACAACATGCCCTACTGTATAGCATAGGAAACTATATTCAATATCTCATAGTAAACCATAATGGGAAAGACTGTATATTTATGTATAACTGAATCACTTTGCTGTACAGCCGAAACTAATACAATAGTGTAAACCAACTATACTTCAATAAAATACATTTTTTAAAAACTTATCACTTTAAACCTCAACACTGCTATGAAAACCAGAGGAAGATACAGCTTATACCCAGTGAAATCTATGCAGTGACAAATCTGCTTATACCTTCTGCTCATTCAAAAATCTCATGACCGTGTTGGAATCTCCAAACTTCATGGATTCTAAGCTATCCTGGCGGCGTTTGGCATCATAGAGCCATTTGCAGAAAGTCTGATAGTTATCACGGTAATTCCTCAGTTGCTTGATTTGTTTCTCCAGATCCCATAATCTGGTGAAAATAAGAGATAATAAAATTATCAGAGCGTTGCTGCTGCTGCTGCTAAGTTGTTTCAGTCGTGTCCGACCCTGTGCGACCCCACAGATAGCGATGCTGCTGCTCTGCAGAAGTATTTAACACAGAGTTACCAGAGGACCCAGAATGCCACTGGGCACACACTCAAGAAAACATACATCCACACAAAAGCTAACATGTGAATGTGTGCAGCAGCACTACATGATAGCCAGAAACTGGGAACAACCCAAATATACATCCAATGATGAAAGAATAAACAAAATGTGCTTTAGCCATACGATGGAATATTATACAGTCAGGAAAAAGAGGTGAGGTACTGACATGAGCTACCCAATGGGTGAACCTGGGAAATGTTATGCTAAATGAAAAAAAAAACCAACAGTCACAAAGGACCACACATCATATCTTTCCATTTATACGAAACACCCAGAACAGGCAAAGCTATAGAGACGCAAGTTCAGTGGTGGTTGTTTGGGGCTGGAGGGCTGGGAGGAAACGGGGCAAAGTGCCAGTGGGTACAAGGTGCTTTGTTTCTGGCCATGCCACGCAGATGCGGGACCTTAGTTCCTCGTGAATGTGAGTGAAGAGTGAGTGAAAGTTGCTCAGTCGTGTCTGACTCTCTGTGACCCCATGGACTACAGAATCCATGGAATTCTCCAGGTCAGAATACTGGAGTGGCTAGCCTTTTCCTTTTCCAGGAGATCTTCCCAACCCAGGGATTGAACCCACGTCTCCCACATTGCAGGCAGATTCTTTACCAGCTGAGCCACAAGGGAAGCCCTTAGTTCCCTGACCAGGGATCAAACCTGTGCCCTCTTCAGTGGAAGTGCAGAGTCTTAACCGCTACACAACCAGGGAAGTCGTCAAGGTTTCTTTTTTAGGGTGATGAAAATGTTCCAAACTCGGAATGTGGTAATGGTTACACATTCTGAACTTACTAAAAACAACTGAATTGTATACTTTCAGTTGTGAATTGAAAGTGAATTGCATGGCGTGTGAATTATATATCAGTAGAGATGTTTCTAGCAGCTGTCTTCAGGAGCTGTTTTCAAATCCTCATTTGCAGTAAGGCATTTCTTTCGTATTAAATATAAGATTTAATTTTCACTAAATTTTGGAGAATGCTCCCTCAGAGTCACTACTCCTTCTAACAAACGGTCATAACAGGAGTTTAGGGGGCACAGCAGAGCGTGATCAACGGCTTCCCTTATTTCCCTGTGAGCCTGGAGGGTACCCGACATAAGTGAGTTCAAGCCTGGCTACTGGGCTGAGGTCTCTTCCACTCCCAGCAAAGCTGCCAGTGTGCGAAGAAAGCACCTAGGAAGCCGAACTGACACACGAACAAGACCACTGTTTTAGATTCTGGCCAAGCCACAGGGCATACAGGATTTCAGTTCCCCAACCAGGGATCGAACCTACACCCCCTGTGCTGGAAGCACAGAGTCTTAAACTCTGGACCACCAGGGCAGTCTCCAGAACCACTGTTTTCTTTAGTGATGACTTCAAGTGCCGTTATATTGGGAACAACCAAACGGGCAGAAAGTGTGGGAGGAGTCTGGCACACCTGTAGTCTATCTGCTTATCGATTCTCTGCCAGCGATCTGTCAGCTGGGTGACCTTTTCGCTGAACTTGCCCAGGTCCAGGTCATAGAGTGGATACTGCTGTGAAGTCTGGGAGTGGATCTGCTGGGCCTTCTGCAGTTCAGTCTTCATGGTGGCCAACAAGGACTTCTTCAAGTTCAAGTCATTTTTAATTTTCTGTCACAGCAAAAAAAAAAAAAAAAAGTACTAATTAACCTCATTCCAACTTGATGCTACACTGCAAGGAAAATATCTTTAAAGACTGCATTTCCTAATATTTGTGCTAATGACCTAGTTCTTGTGCTAACTCAAGAAAAAAAAAAAGAATTTGAAAAAAAATTGATGTGTAAATCAGTTTAAGGAATGCTATATATCACACTCCACTCCATTCCTGGAAAATTATAAAATTTGTTAATATATTTGGGCTTCCCAGGTGGCACAGCGTTAAAGAATCTGCCAGCCAATGCAGGAGATGCAAGAGATACACGTTTGATCCTGGGTTGGGAAGATCCCCTGAAGAAGGAAATGGCAACCCACTCCAATATCCTTGCCTGGGAAATCCCGTGGACAGAGGAGCCTGGTGGGCTACAATCCACGGGATCACAGAGTCGGACACTGTGATTAATATATTTAATATCATATCTCAGGCTCTGAAAAGTGCTACTGTACTAGGCTCAGCTGCTAAGTCATGCTCCACTCTTTATGACCCCAGGGACTGTAGCTCGCCAGGATCCTCTGTCCATGAAACTTCCCAGCAAGAATTCTGGAGTGGGTTGCCATTTCCTTCTCCAGGGATCTTCTCGACCCAGGGATCAAACCTGAGTCTCCTGTGGCTCTTGCACTGCGGGCAGATTCTTTACCGCTGAGGCATTGGGGAAGCCCATCCCAGTACTACAGTACCAGCTTAATTAGACTTAACTAGGCTAATCTCACTACAAATGACCTTCTCAGGTAGGTCCTGCCAACGTGCTCTGGACAACAGCGTTCTGGGGATAACAGCTGATGTCAACCACGTGTGGCCAACAAAATCCAGTAATCCTCAAAAGTCATGAAGACATAGCGAAGCTTTATCACTGGGGACTGAGTATTCCTGCATTTTTTCCAAAATAAACTGGGCCGCTGTTAAAACTCCTCTTATTACCTTGAGTCCACAGCGGTAAGCCTCCACTTTATCCAGATCCAGGCACACGGTCTCCTCTTCCGTAAGTCTGGCCTCATAAACCTTCAACATGTCTTCTGTCTGGAGAATGGCCTGCAGGAGGGCTCTCACAGCACACAAGCTGTCAGGAGCCAAAGAGGCAGATAAAATTGCCGATGACACAATTAGACTTTGGCTCTTGCCACTCTTCATAAAAGGGAACGATGTTAAAGCAGAGAAAAATTGATTTTGCTTATTTTAGAAGCAGCGCAGCGATGCATTGTTTCCCCCCCACTTTCATGATTCAGAACACCACTCTGCATTAATGGGAGAATTCTAAGCTCTGGCCTGAAGAGGCTGCCTTGGTTAGAAGAGACACCGGAGTTCAGAACAGTGGGACTGGCGCCCTAGGCTGGAGGATCCTCTCCCAGAAGCACAGAAAATGTGAGTCCCTCATGAAAAGACAAACCACAGGCAACGGCTCCAGCAACCAGCACATAAAGCAAATGCAGTCTCACAAAATGAAGCTTGAGAAAAGCCGAGTATCTGAGGTCAGTGTCAGTCGTCTTTACCTATTTAAGTAGCCGTCCGTCACGCCGTTGATATTTTCCAGTTTCTGAAACAATCCAAATACCTCATTCTGCAAATAGCAATATTTTTCTGAACCTCTGAAGTTGGCTAGCATGTCCTTCAGCTGGTTGAGAACTTGAGCAATGGCTTGAGCATCATTCTGTACGCTCTGTCCAGAAAGAAGGAAAGTGCCTTTGATTTAGCTGTATGCCTATCACCATCATTCTTGCCCTCAAAAAGCCCACAAAATGTGAATGATTCAAGAGAGAGTTGACCCTTCCTGTCCTTCATCAGGGAGGCCTTACCAGCCTCTGTTGGGTCAATCAACCCTCTTCCTTAGAAAGTACACCTCAGACATTCCAATGCTGTGCCCAGGCCTGGCTGAGCAGAAGGAACGACTGAGGCTGACGCCGAAGCACCTGGGCTGCAGTCCCAGCTCCACGGCTCTTACACCCACTCCCCCAACCAAATCTCTCCACGTCCATTTCCTGTTTGCAAAGAATATCATTCTACCTGTCTAACCCACATCATACGCTGTCTCGGGCAGAAGCCAAATTCATGCTTGTGAAAACTTAGGAAATCTACAAAGTACTATATTGCAGAAAAGGAAGAACACGCAGCCTGATTCAGCAACGCATCATCTAACAGCAAAGACAGTTTAATCCCCAACCTGGCATTGTTCAACAAATGTGGAAGCATGGGAAAGGAAAAAGGAAGTCGGGCCAGAAGCCTTTTATTGAAAACGAAGGTTTTCAAGCCTAAAAATGTTTAAACCAGGAGGTTTTTTCCATTAGTTCTCAGTTAAATATAAATATACCTGGAATCAAGCAAAATAATAACGAGGCCTACCTTGAGCTCGTTTATTTTCACTGTGATGTGGTGGGAAGACCCCTGATCTGCCAGAAGGATGTTCTTCAGGGCCATCCTGCTCTCACAGAGCTCCATCTGCCGGCGTATCTTCTGGAGCTCTATCAACATCCATGCTTCTTGCTTGTCATTTTCTCTGTTGGTTTCAATTACTTTATTGTGGTTGACGTCTTGGCAGGTCCCAAGGTGAGTGATTTCAGTCGTGGTTACTGTAAAAATGTTAGGACCACAAAAATCAGAGAATTCCTGGCAAGAAGGGTGCGAGGCCTCAAGAAAACAGCTAGGCTGCATGAGAGTGTTGCTACTGCCTTGGATTGGGCTCTGAAAACTTAGCATCTTTTTCTTTCTTTTTGAACTTTTTATTGTGTATTGGGGTACAGTCGATTAACAATGTTGTGGTAATTAATAGCTTCAGGTGAACAGCAAAGGAACTTAGCCATACATATACATGTATCCATTCTCCTCCAACCTAAATGACTTTTGAAATGTGATCTTTCAAAGAAGTGATTCCAAAACTAAGGCAAACTATGTCCTTTCTTTCGAAAACTGCACGTATGGTGGCTTCAAAGAGAGAGGGCTCCAAACCAACCTGTCTGGTGCTGGGGGTGGCCGGGCAGCTGTATGACCAGGGTCTGGTAGTGCTTCTGGGCATCTGTGAACTGGGTCTGCATCTTCCGCTTGTCGTCGTCTCCGAACATCTCCGAGCCCTGGCTGTTCCTGATGAACTCTTGGTAATGTAGCTCGAGGTCAGAGATGGTCTTCATGTAGTCTTCCTGCCGCATGGTTTTCAGCTGGAAATAAACCCAGCAGAGGTGTTTCTGGAGGCCCCACACAGTGGCCAAGGGGAGTCTGCTGGGAAACGCAGCATGCTGGGGGCGGTGGGGGGTGGAGGGTAGTGGCCTGAGGCCTCGCCCCTCAAGGACCCATTAAGACAGAAGAGGTCTTTGAGGATTTAGACCTTGCTCCTGAGAACCACAGCAGTGAGTTGTCAATTTTTTTCTTCCTATGAGATTTTCTTCTTCAAAGGAAACAGGACTCAGAAACCCCAAGAGTCAAGTGGATCACAGCAAAGCTGCTCTAAGAAGAGTGAAGGGGAGCCCCCAGACTTACCCTCCCTGCCGTCCACCCTGTCCTCTTGGAGGACCTCTCCCCCTGAGGTTCTTGGACCACAATCTGAAAACTACCGGTCTAGGGTAGCTAGTGCTTTGGATTCCAAGAATCCTACCCTACCATTTACTTCTGTGCTATCCAGTCAATAATTATGACGTCATTATCCATTATGTCTATTAAGGAGAAGGGGACCCAGAGGATCACAGGACCACATGCCTTTGCCACAGGGACGTCTGGCTTGTTGGGTAACTTTAATTAGTCCTCTGGTAAGCAGCCCAGTGCCATTCCTCCCATCTGTGTTGGATGAACTAGAACCTCTAAGGAAGGCTCAGCCGACTCTTTTGCTGACCCCAAAAGCATCAGCTGCACAGCTAGGTTCGTCTGGTAGAAACTGCAGTGCGGGGAGTGGCTGGGCAGCCCCTCTGGGCAGTGAGTGGGTCCTGAGGACCTACCTTGGCGATGGTCATGGCCTTGATCTTCTCGATATCGATCATGCAGTAGTGCCAGGACACCAGGCTCTTCATGTTGATGTAGAGCTGGTTCCACAGGGCCAGGATGGCTTCGTAGTACTGCTCGATCCTAGGAGGCACAAGGGAAAACATGCGGGCCTGGTTCTCCAAGTTCATCCCGAAGGGGAGACCTGGCCCCATGGCACAGAGAGCTCAAAGGAGAAGTAAGAGAGCAACGGGCACGTGGATATCTGCAAAACATCAGCATTTCAGTAAGGACTTCCCCGGCGGCCCAGCGGCGAAGGATCCGCCCGCAATGCAGCAGACTCAGGCTTGATCCCTGGGTCGGGAAGCTCCCTTGGAAAAGGAAATGACAACCCACTCCAGTATTCTTGCCTGGGAAATCCCATGGACAGAGGAGCCTGGTGGGCTACAGTTCACGGGCTTGCAAAAGAGGTGGACACAACTTAGCAAGTAAACAACAACATTTCAATGGATTTGGACCAATACCCGAAAGCATACTCTCAGTGACCAACAGGGGTTTAATACTCTGGAATCATTTTGGTTGAAACACGCAGTACAGTTTGGGGTGGTTGGGTTATTTGTCAGCAGCTTTTTAATTGATAGAGGTCTGACTCCATGCATGCTGGCAGGAAGAAATGGGTCTCGGGTCATAGAACTCTGATGGCTTCTGGCATTTGGAAATATTCCCTGGGCGATGCTCACCCCACCATGAATGGGCTGAAGACTTCCTTTATAAAACATTTGGAAGAATCTGCCCTGGACAACCTGTCAAGCGAATGTTCCAGCTACTTACTGATGGCCCAAACGTTTCTGTGAAATGTTTAGCCACATATTCTATTTGTGGCTACATGTCAGACTGTGTGTGTGTGCACTCAGTTGCTCAGTCCTGTTCAACTTTTTGTGATGCCATGGACCGTCCATGAGATTCTCCAGGCAAGGATACTGGAGTGGGTTGCCTTTCCCTTCTCCAATATGTCAGACCATCGATGGCTTAAAGGAGGAAGGATTTTGAAATCATGCCTTTCAAGTGCATGGTCAAGATGAGTTCCTCTACTGTCAAACATTCTTTTTCATCTTCCAATGATAAGTACAGTATCTTCACCATAAAATCTCAAGACAAGGCAAAGGGACCTTCACCAGATCTCACTTTGGGGGGGTGACAGCAGTGTGGAGCGGTGTGTCTGACTGTTTGTACCGGGGTCAGCCGCACTTTTCCCCACCCGTGTCCACATTACAGCCAGCAAGAACCTGAACTACGTACTTGCTCGAGAGGTCCACGGCCAGAGGGTTGGGCGGAGGGATGATGAGGCCCACAGAGGGCACGAGCATGTCCACGCCCCCCGGGCCGGTCACGTACCACTTGCTCCGCTCATTGTTGTCTTTCAGGATACATTCGTCCCCTTTGTGGACAATTTTCTGCAAGGCAAGCAGCACCGTGTTTTGGCTTGATCCACAGGCCCACATTTGTATCTTTTTGCTCAAAAAACAGAAGCAGCCACAAGGACAACATGCAAAGTGTTGCAGCTTTGAAACACTTAAGTGCTCCTCCATTCAAGCTGACCTTGACACAACCCAACAGGACTGATGCTTTAAATACAACAGGTGAGTCTACAAGGTGTATCTGAAGGGAATTAGGAGGAGTGACTTTCCAGGAGACAGCCAGGGGAGTCCCCCAGTGAAGTGATAAATCCTTTTATAGAGCAAAAATTCACCCCCTGACTTTTCCACACTTTTGAGTTTTTGTTTCATATAGTAGATTTCAGTGTGTGGACATCACATCTCATTCACTTGTTAAAATTTTTAAATAAAAACAAAAAATTTCTGGTATCAGGTCCCCAGAAAAACAACTTTCTAAATTAACTCCAACATCTAATTGCTTCTTTTCTAAATCAACTAGATAGCTTCTTAAAATGGGTAAATTAAAAAAAAAAAAAATGGGTAAATTAAGACATCTATCTTAACTATTAACGTAACAAGTTTGACAAGTAGGTATTTCAATCTCCATTTCAATTTCTTCCTTCTCTCCAGCCAAGTTCTAAAACCATTTCTGCATGGTAGAATAAACTCCATTGTTTTATGTTCATCTCATCAACTAGTCAATTTTCATTTATTAAATCCTCCATAATTTTTATAAGAAAATAGAGTTGAGGGAATTTCATTAAAACTTGCTAAAATGGAGCCATCTTTCCATATAAATGTTTGTATTGACCACAGAGCCTACGGAACTGATGTGTTCATTTAATACATAAAATCCGCAGTGACATTCCCTTTACATGCAGCATAGTGGCCATGTATCTTGTTTGCTTTTAATCTCAGAAGAAAAGAAGTCTTAAGCCTTAAAACAGAATTAGAGTAGTTTAAAAATACTTGTTGTCCTACTTATTGATGATTATCACATGATTCAGAACAAAATCACTCCATTCTTTCAACAGCTTCCCCTTGGTATACAAAAGAAAGACACTTACTAGGGTGCTCCCTGAAACCTAAATTCAATTCTGCTCTCTCGATGGACAGAAATCCACCCATAGAGAAAGGGAACACTTTGGCAGCATTCTGAGTAACAGCACACACCTGGTCCTGCTTGTAGTCGCAGAGAGCCCTGAGAATAATGGGTTTATTGCTTCTGTAGTCCGGGTTACGCGGTTTCAGCTGCACAATCTTCTTGGACTTGTTTACCAAGCTCTGCACCTGGCGCTTGTATTCAAGGATTTTCTCCCGTTCTTTCTGCAATTGCAAATAAAATCATCCTTGAACATACATACTCTCTGAAAATTAGGTGAGATCTTGAAATGGCATTCCTGTAGCTATCATGACAATACAAATTAGTAGTTTGTATTTGCATTAGCTGTAAAAAGCCACCCATTCATTTGTGTGCAGGGACCATAGGTACCTTTCATAAGAAGCCACTACAGAGGCAACACAGCCATGAATTAGGGGCGGGGAAGCATATCACTGTGTGAGAGGACTATGCTGATAACATGTGACGTACGCTTTTCCAAAGGGATCTTCATGTTAGGTCATCAGCGTTCTCTCCCGTTTTGTTTAGAGCAATGGTAACTACTGAAGCAGAAGTAATCTGCAACAGTAGCTAAGCATGAAGAGAAATGTATTTGAGAAAAGCCACTGAAAGTGAAGATAAGGTTTGCTTGAGCTTTGAGCACTCACTGCTCTGCAGAGCAACACAAATCCAAACAGCAGTCTGAATCCATGGTTGGGTGCGTTTGTTTTATTCCCAGGAAAGGGCTTGCGTCTGAGACGCTACCTCCAGCTCCTTGATCTGCTCCAGCAGGCGCTGCAGGGGCGTGTTCTTGTCACAAGGGTACTTCTTCCTGATGGAGTCTTGGAGACCCTTCAGGTAGGCTTCCGTCGACTGAGCCTCTTCAAAAAACTGTGAAGAACGGGGGTGACTCCATGTCAGTTAAAAGCAACTGAACACGCAGCATCACCTAGTACTTCAACTTGCAGGAGTATCTTCCCTACGAGTCTATCTGACAGGTGGTTAAAGGAAAAGATTAGAGCAGAAACTTACAGGACAGCGCAAGACTATCTGAAAGACTGGTGACTCGTCTACGCTCCTCTATGCTAAACCCCAACAAATAGTATTTACGAAATATTGTAAATACTGTTTTCAGTGCTTTTTCAAACACATTCAAAAGAGAAGGCATCAAGACCCAAAAGACAGTTAAATGGTTGCTGAGGATAAAAACCTGAAAGTAGGCAGCATTTTCTTTGAGATGAACATCAATGCATTTGGTGATCTGAAGAATCCAGCTCCACTGGGTCTGCAGGGTGTCCATATAGGCCTGAAACAAGAGAACAGCAGCCGTCTCTCCACCACCCAGCCGTGGAGAGGCATCCGTCAATCCACAGATGGGTGAGCCTCAGTGAGAAGTCTGAAGCAGTTCTTTAAATCTAATTCCAAATCAAGTAAAGTTTTTTTCTAAAAACTGAAACTAGAATTTCCCAACAGGAACCTTTTGGTATGGTAGAAATTAAATTTTAAGACCAATTTAGTGGTTAGGACTCAGCACTTTCACTGCTGTGGCCCCAGGTTCAATCCCTGGTCAGGGAACTAAGATCCTGTAGGCTCTGCAGTTAAAAAAAAGACCTAGTTTTAACAAATGGGTATCCTTACAAGTATTAGTTAAAATATCCATCCAAATGACATAGCTCCTGACCAATTATAACAGACCAGTCAGAACAAGGATAAAGCAGGGGCATCAAGTCCTATTCCTGTTTAGCTGTTAGATCACAGGGAGGTTCAAGGAGAAACGGAGCAGGACCCTATGGTCCATGCCCCCACCCCCTCGCCCATGTCCTCAAACTGCCTTTTGTCTGTGGAAAAACTTTACCCAAACAATGAGCTTAATCAGAGAAGTGAGAAAATGCAGAAACAAAGGAATATGGTCCAACATGACTAAATATTAATAGTTTAGTCATTAAGCAAAGTCAAGGATCTTTAGTTCTTCCTCAAGGGCTATATCCTGTGAGTTGTCATGATGACTAGACTGTAGCCATGACATAAGCTGCCGCAATTCTGAGAACTGGCCTCAAATAAATGTGAACAGACTGATCCTGAAACTAAAGACTAACTGTACTTAAAAGCATCAAGATGACACCAGTCATCACTGCATGACTAATTTTGAGATGACTATCAGAGCTGAATGTGCTATATCTGCATATAGCCCCTCCCACCATCCATAAAAGTTCTTGCCCACTGATTGTCAGTAGAGGGAGTCAGCCTTTGGACAAGGAGTCTGCCTTGAGTACATCCCATAGATCCCAGTCTAGGACAGAGGTCAGCAAGCTACAGCTCAAGGGCCATATCCGGTCCACTACTTGCATTTATAAATAAAGTTTTATTGGCAAACAGCCACATTCATTCAGTTACATGTTGCTACAGTTGCTTTCACACTACAACGGCAGAGTTAATTTCAACAAAGACCAAATGGCCTGTCAGTCTAAAATATTATATTATTTGATTCTTTCTAGAAAAAGTTTGCCAATCCCTGGTCTAGGGTGTTGATAAATAAACTTGTCATGGCTTTGCAATGGGCAAAAACTACTCATTTGTATGGTCTTTTTTGTTTCTTGGATAGTCTTATTTTTTGAAAAGTGTCCCCTTTCTTCCCCTGATAAAAATATAAATCTCATGAAACCCACCTCAATTTTGTCTGAAGCTGGATGTTGATTGAGGACAAGTTGGTCACTTTCTTGTTTAAGCTTATTGAGCTCTTTCTCCTTAACCTCCAGCTGACTCATGCGTATCTGTGAATGAAAGAGAAGCAAATCCTTAGAGTAAGTCACTGGCAGCTTTCCATCCCTCCCACCATCCTTAAAGGAATCAAATACAAAACTGCATCTTGGAAATGAACAATGCCAGAGAACTGTGTGATGTGTTCCTCAAGAACTGTAGCATTTTTAAGACCAGAAAGGATGCCTGAGATCCAGTATGTGGCTGAGGCCAGACAGGTGACACGTCTCATCCGAATTCACACAGGTGAAGTGACAGAGTCACAACACATACTTGTTGCTGTGGCTCAGTCCCTAGGTCGTGTCCAACTCTTTGTGACCCCGTGGACTGTAGCCCGCCAGGCTCCTCTGTCCATGGGATTCTCCAGGCAAGGATACTGGAGTGGGTTGCCATTTCCTTCTCCAGGGGATCTTCCCGACCCAGGGATCGAACCCAGGTCTCCTGCATTGCAGGCAGATTCTTTACCACTGAGCCAGCTGGGAAGCCCATAGCACACACTGAGACTGTCTACTTCTCAGGTCTAAGCCACCACGTTCTTCGCTGTGCACTCAGGGACATCTGACTGAACTACCTCACTCCTCTGTCTTCTGAGATGCTAAGCACCGCGCTGCCCATCTTAAGGCACTGAAAAGCCTTCAGAAAGGAATGGTTTTTCACGCTCTCTCCACCAAGGCTGAATGACAGGTGGCCGATTACATGATTACAAATGCCTCAATCACTGCCACGCGACTCCCGGGGGCTTACCGAGAAGGCCTCCTGCTTCTGGGCGATGTTGGTGTTCCTGTCGCTCCAGTCATACAGCAGCTCCTCCTCCTCACAGTCGTTGATCCACATGATCTCGCGGGACGTGGCCTGGATGATGTTCTGCAGCTGCCGAAGGTGGTCCATCCTCTCGAAGGACGCTTTCTGCATAGGACGGTCAAAGCAGCGTTAGGACAATATGCAGATGAATGGTGCTCCCTGCAGACGTCACAGATAAACCCTGGCTGGTTCCTTTCACCAACAAAAATCCCAAGAATCAGTCAAATCTCTTGCAGTCAGTGATCAGCTGGGAGGTAGAAAGGACCCACCCAAACTTAGGAACAAGGGGACAATTTTAGATTCAATGAACTAGCTTGATCCAGACGGGTCTTGATTCATGTACTGATGTTTGGCTTCACTAATTAGCTTTGGACTATAAAGAGAAAACAGATTCTTACAAAGATAAAAAAGCTCTCTTTGCCCTCTCCAACGTCCCCGAAATTCAAAGTGTCATCACCTTGGAAAATAGCTGTGTCGCCACTAGCCATGTTATTTAAATAGTATCATGGCCAACTGGGAAACACTGGAAAAGTGAAGACAGGGTGACTCAAACAGGCAGAAGAATAGAAATACCTCTTTTCATGAGTCAAGGAATTGATTCAGTTTTTCATAAAACGGTAAGGATGGTCTGGAAAACCTCTCTCTAAAGAAAACAAGTCTTAGTTTTGCTTATATTTGGTAAAAAGGCTGCAGTTCACAAGTGGAAAAGCTTTATGGCTTTAACTGCAAGTATTTAACAAGGGCTATTGACGGGACCCTTCAGCTTGCAAACAGAGTAGCACTAAGTACTGTCTTCAGAAAAAATTCTTTTAAAATTCCCTTATAAAGAAAACAGCAGCAGAAATGAAATTAGCACCTGCAAGTCCCTCATATACTTTCAGGTACTTCCAGAGTCCTTGAGGATAGCGCCAAGCAGGTGCTTTAATCCCCAGGTCCACATTTACAAGACCGAACTGCACTAAACACAGAGCTTTCAGAAATAAGTCGTCTTACCAGTAGGTTTTCATACTCCTCCTCCAACTGGTAGATTGCAGATTTCTCCCGCTAGAAGAAGACCAACAGCGAGTTAATTATTTAATTCCCCTTGAGGGTTTACATAGAAAGAACAGCCCTTCCAAACCTCCTTCTGTCAAACACATATTAACTTCCGATTCCCCAGTAGCAAGAAATAGCTGTTCTATGGAAACTTTTACCCACAGGGACCTTTCCCAGTCGGTCTGGGGGCAAAGTTCACTGGCCTGGTGGTGGCACCCCTACAAAGTTAAGGGCTCATCCCTATCACTTACACAACCTTTTAAAAGTTTGAAAATATCATTTAGGACTCCTCAGAACTTAGAGAAAGGAGGGAGAGACCTGATCAGATACTCAAGTAGACAAAAGTAGGTTAAAAAAAAAAAAGAGTGGAAGAAGTAAGGACGAGCATCTCGGGCTAAGGACAAAAGTCAGTGATGTAAACGGTACGAATGAACTTCATCAGCGAAGCAGAAACAGACCCTCTGCAGACAACAGACTGCCAGCGGGGAGTGCGGGCGGGGGTGGATTGGGGGTTTCGATTAGCAGGCGTAAACCAGTATATACAGGATGATAGACAGCAAGTTCCTGCTGTTCAGCACAGGGAACTGTGCTCAATATGCTGTGATAAGCCGTCGTGGAGAAGAATATGAAAAATAATGCATACAGGTATAACTGAATCCCTGTGCTGTACAGCAGAAGTTAACCGCAACACTGTAAATCAACTACACTTCGATATTCAAAAAAATGCCTACAGGCCAAGATGAAAAAAAATCCCAGTCTGTTGGGGAAGAAATCACAGACTCCTGTTTGGGCTGCCTGGGATGGCGTAACTACAGCGCCCTTCGGTACACTGTTGGAAGCCTCTACAAGGAAGAGTTCCAAGTACCAGGTCGGCTTTGATCTTGTCCAGCTGCCAGCGGTAGTCCCCGATGGTGTTGTGGATGCTCCTGTGGCTGCTGATGTGCTGCTCCACCGAGGCCAGGTCCACGCCCCAGGTCATCATGTCCATCTCCGCCTGCCACGGGAGACAGAGGGCCCTTATTTCCAACTCCCTCCTCGACAGCACCCCTGGTGGCCAGGCCACGGCGCATATGAAGCTTCCACTCGGATACAAATGAAGCTGTAACTAATCAATATTTTTGAAACCAAAAAAAAAAAGTTTGTAAAGGCTGCTGCTGCTGCTGCTAAGTCACTTCAGTCGTGTCCGACTCTGTGCGACCCCATAGACGGCAGCCTACCAGGCTCCCCCGTCCCTGGGAGTCTCCAGGCAAGAACACTGGAGCGGGTTGCCATTTCCTTCTCCAATGCATGAAAGTGAAAAGTGAAAGTGAAGTCGCTCAGTCGTGTCCAACTCTTAGCGACCCCATGGACTGCAGCCTACCAGGCTCCTCTGTCCACGGGATTTTCCAGGCAAGAGTACTGGAGTGGGGTGCCATCGCCTTCTCCGTTGTAAAGGCTAGGGAATCCCAAAGAGCTCGTGGGGGTTGCCCAATACAGTAAAAGCTGGGGGTTCCCTCAACTTATCTGCCCTCATCTCAAGATGGGCTGAGCAGAGATGATTCTGTAATGAGATCCTTGAAACCTAGACTGTGCACTCTGAAGGGAAAAAAAAAAAAATCTACCTGTGCACGTCCAAGTGACCTGTGTGTATACACAGCTGTGAGTGCAGATCTAAGTATGACACAGTGTGGTAAGATGCTGACAGAGGTTTCTATATTCAGTTGTTTTTAAATGGGCATCAAAAGTAGTTCATTAAGCTCAATCAAGTACTACTTCCCAAGCTTAACAGTTGGCCTACGACAATTTTTCATTGTTTGTTTCTTCAACTTGTTTTGAGTAATGCAGTTGTTGGCTCTTTAAATCCAGAATTTAGCACTGCCTTGTGGGTTGCAAAACTCTCCATGGCCCATTTCAAAGAGAAGTGACAACATATATCCAACACCTTCAGTTCAATGAATATTGGCAATATTAAGATTATGGATTCACGTTAGCTTTCTAAAAAGCAAACCTAACTTTCTAATTCCATTACTTCAATTTCAGAGTGCCAAATAATAAGAATCAAACATATTATTTCACAAGCTGCACGCTGGGGCGAGTCTATCATCTCATCTTTCTTTGGCACGAGCTCGTGTCAATTGCCAGACCTCTCGGACATGGCGAGCGCAGATGTTCCGGAACAGTACTGCAGCGGGGGACAACACACGCTGTTCTGAGCCACATCCACGTTCTCATGTACCTGACGAGCCTTCAGAAAAGGCAGCCCACCAGACAACTGTAAGTTACCCAGGACTCTGACCTTGCCCTCCCATGGCTCCTTTCAACCTTAAAGCAAAGCAAGCGAGTGCTCCGGGAAGATAATGAAATGACCAAGCCCGCCTTCATTACCAGCCAGGTGTGCAGTATCTGCCCTGTTCATCAGCAGAAACACAAATCAGGGAAACAAGACCCTGGCCCAGGAGTTGTGCGACTGTGTGCCAATCGTGCTGCTGGAGACACCTCTCCCTTATCAGCTGGCCCTGCAGCTCAGTCCCCCGGGAATGACAGGAAGAATGCAGGCTTGCAGGAAGCAGGGATAAGAGGGAAGGGCTGGAGAACCTCAGAGCAAACCGGCAACAAGGGATAAAACAGCTCACAGTTCCTTTGAAACCCTCATCAGTATTATCCATTAGAAGACGCCCCCCTTCCTCACCACAATGGAAAAGTGAGTCCATGTGATAATGCTGTTTTCAAATGCTCAAAATTTGAAAATGCTGAGCCTTGGGGCTTCCCTGGTGGTTCAGTGGTAAAGAATCTGCCAGCCCCTGGTTTAGGAATATTCCCCGGAGAAGGAAATGGCAACCTACTCCAGTATTCTTGCCTGGGAATTCCCATGGACAGAGGAGTCTGTCGGACTACAGTCCATGGGGTCACAAAGAGTCGGACACAAGTTATCAACTAAACAAAAATGTTGAGCCTTGGCATACTTTTAAACTACTGTTTTAGCTTGAATATTCTATACCAAACTTTTCTAGAGGATCCCATGCTAAGTCACTGCAAAACTTATTGTACTGTAGGGATAGTGTAAACATTTTGTTAATAAAATGCTATGTTTACAGATTAAAAAAAAGTTGAGCCTTTGCTACAAAGGATTCTCACAAAGCTACACTCAACATGAATTCAGAAAGTGACAAAGTATGAGCTGTCATTTTATACACCTGTCATAGTGACTAAGAAGAAGTAAGGGGATCTGCCATTTTAGAAGTCGTCTGGTTCAAAGGTTGTTTCACCTAATGTCACTGATCCTCCCAACATAGTCCAGGCTCCAGGAGCTCTGCCCAGCTTTCTCTGCTGGTTCCATCCCCTCCCTACTCCTATCTGAGCACGGTTTTATTACAGCTCAAACCCAGCTATCAACCCCACACTGCTCTGCATAGAAATTTGGCACTTGGGTGTGTATATATCTTTTTTTTCTTCAGTAATATTCGCTTTCAGGACTATGGGACACAACTTTGGAACCTTCATTTTCTGGCATGGAGTCAACATATAGCAAACGCTTCGGAAACGTGTGTTCAAAGATTTAAAGGGAGTTCGGAAACCAGCAAATAGGTTTGTATTTACGTTTCTGGAATTACAACTTTGCTCTTCTATAAGCCCCACCTTCTTATAAGAGTGTTACAAAGCGTTTGTCAGACACGGGAGAAAAGGTTAACTGAGCGAATGAATGAATGTTTAGTCCCAAAAGCCCTCACACTTGGGAAAGAACACCCACAAAAAAGATTGAGAAACTTCAGAACCACTGCCAAACTCTTCCAAGAACAAGTCATAAAACCACGATTTCTGACAACCGCGATCCCACCTCTGCACGACCGATCATTCTACCACGCCCACGTTCTCAAGAGAAGGACGGTTCGTCAGGATCGGTACTCACTATAAAATTCCCATCTACATGATGATGGTACATTCCTCCTGCCACCTGTTCATTACAGCTCCTAATTACTACATAGAACAACAAAACAATCATTAGCAGTGAAAAATCCTTTGTAGAAACTCCAGTTCTCGGGGCTCAGCACATCGGGTGCCAGCACCTCACTTCACTCCCACATCAGTGATGTCACGCTTGCACAAGACGCCTGACACTTCAAAAATACAAGATGAAACAACCCACGAGCCCAAACTGGAAGATCCAGTCTCCCTGCCTGACCAGCTCCTCCAATTCCTTACCATTTAAAATGAACCTCCACAACGTTTTCCTTCTTTCTCTTAGGGACCTCTCGGTAACACCTGATGAGCTCAGGGATGAACTGTTTTTAGCCCATGAACTCCCATAACAGATGATCCTGTAAGAACTAGATTTTCACAACCTACCAATTCAATCATACCTGTTAAATATTACTCGAGTGATAAAGTACGACTATAAAGCCATGAGGCTGGTTCCCTAAGCCACAGGAGGAAGAAGAAGAAGAAGAAAAAAATCCCCGGAAGTTTCATTTATTTCTAAATAAAAGCCTTCATTCCAAAATAAAAGCAGATGAGGAAAAGGAGAAAACAGCAAGAGGCCCGGGTCACTGCCCCAGCTGCCCCGGTTCGCACGCAGGGCCGGGAACTCTGAGCACCAACCTCCTCCCGCCGGAAGCTGCTTACCCTCTGCTGCCTCATCCACCCCAGACACTCGCTGGTGAGGCGCTTGGTGAATTCGTCCCACCCGGAGCCACTCTGGCAGGTGTACCCTCCGCCGCCCTTGGAGCTGGCCCTGCGGACGCGGGGGCCGCTGATGGCTTTGTAGAGGGCTCGCATCTGTTCCTGCAGCTGCAGCAGCCTGAAAGGAGAGGGGAACCATCACACCGCGGCAGGAAGACAGCCCCTGAAGCAACCATCCCCCTTTGGGTCAGTACAGGGACCACACGCGCTCTTTTTTTTATGACCTCTTTTTTCTTTTATAATTTTATTTTGTCTGCACTGGGTCTTCATTGCTGCAGGGGCTTTTCTCTCGTTGCAGAGTGAGGGCTACTCTTCGTGGCAACGCAGGGGCTTCTCACGGGCTCTAGGGCACCCGGGCGGGCTTCACTAGCTACAGCTCCCAGGCTCCAGAGCACAGGCTAGGTAGCATCAGCACAGGCTTAGTTGCTCTGAGACATGTGGGATCTTCCTGGCTCAAACCCTCATCTCCCGCACTGGCAGGTGGATTCTTTACCACTGAGCCACCAGCTGCTGCTGCTGCTGCTAAGTCGCCTCAGTCGTGTCCAACTCTGTGCGACCCCACAGACGGCAGCCCACCAGGCTTCTTCGTCCCTGGGATTCTCCAGGCAAGAACACTGGAGTGGGTTGCCATTTCCTTCTCCAATGCATGAAAGTGAAAAGTCAAAATGAAGTCGCTCAGTTGTGTCCAACTCGTAGCGACCCCATGGACTGCAGCCTACCAGGCTCATCCGCCCATGGGATTTTCCAGGCAAGAGTACTGGAGTGGGTTGCCATTGCCTTCTGAGCCACCAGAGAAGCCCACAAATGTTTTATTTATAGGCTTTTTTTTTTAACCTTAGTCATAGACAAAACCTTAAGTATTCTGCTGCTCCAAGCCTGAAGCATCACAGCAAGGGTAATTGCCTTTGCCCAACCTGGTAGCATCTTCTACTTTCTCATGAGTTCCAGCCCAGGGGTCTCCTAGGACCCCATGCTCTGAATACCATGATCACACAAAATCAGACTACACACCTCTGCATAAAATGGCATCTTCGACTCTATGAGTCTCATTTCTGTATGCAGTAAACTTAGCTGGGCTCTATTTTATTCATTCTTTTAAAAATATTTATTCACTTAAAATATTTATTCAGCAGGTCTCAGCTGCAGCATGCAGGACCTTCTATCTTCATTGCAGGGTGAACTCTTAGTTGGGGTATGTGGGCTCTAGCTCGCTGAGAGATGTACCCCAGGCCCCCGTCAGTGGGAGCACCCAGTCTTAGCCACTGGGACACCAGGGAAGTCCTCAACTTAATTTCAGACTCAAAAGTCAACGACCGCGCCAAAGGCTTTTGTTGCCCCCTAAGTGGAAGTACGGTGAACACCTCACAGCAAACTCGACTCTTCAAAAGGAGCACACCCTCCTGGGCAGGCCTGTTTAATTCACTGCTCAGCAGCTTCGTGATTCCACAAAAGATGAAGGTAGTGGGTTTAGGTGATTTGTATTAGAGACCCAAAAAAGAGGCGAAATTATCAAGCAAGAGGGCCTTTCCCGGAGAACGTCTGTGCTTCCCTCATGGGAAGACCAGGGTCAGAGGACTGAGTGTAACTCCTGCACCACATCTGCATAACTCCCGCAGGAGTCTGCAGGCCGGTCTGCACCATGCTTGCTCTGTGGACAATACCTTTTTTCTTTCTCTCTTTTTTAAAAATGTCTATCTGGCTTCGCTGTGTCTTAGCTGGCACTCGGTATCTTCGTTGTGGCATTCAGGATGTTGTAGTCACGTGAGGGATCTTTAGTTGCGGCACGTGGGATCTAGTTCCCTGACCAGGGATTGAACCCAGGCCCCCTGCACTGGGAGTAGGCAAGTCTTAGCCACTGGACTGCCAGGGAAATCCCTGCAATACCTTTTCTGATAAGCATCACAGGGCTGGCCCATCTGCCGCATCTCTCTGATCAAGCTATCGGTAATTTCCATCTGATCGTTGGCCTGGGCGAAACACTCGTCCAGCTCTCTGCTCCGGGCCAGCTGAATTCCATCTCCATACTTCAGTTCCTACAAGAAAGAAGTCACGTGAAGGGAACACACGATATGGGAAAGAAGAGCTTCATGTGTGCTAACTGGAAGCGAAAGTTTCTGCTATAAACTTAAATAAGCTCCCCCCCCATTCCATGCAACTGCAAAAAAGCCTTTAAATGAAAATTATCTTATTAATTTGAAGAAACTGCCGGCAATGCAGGAGACCTGGGTTCAATCCTCTGGAGAAGGGAATGGCTACCCATTCTTCTTGCCTGCAGAATTCCATGGAGAGAGGAGCCTGACAGGCTATAGTCCATGGGGTGGGACTTTCACTGTTACAAACCGAAATTGTAGACTGTATTTTAAATTTTGAGAGGCCTTTAAAAGCATATCCAAAGATTGCTAATCTCGCCCTTGCTTCAATGTTAAATGCCTATCTTTCTTATTTACACAAGCCATTCATCTAACTGGAATTCTGCTGTGGTAAAAGCCCTGTATCATTATGCCAGATAAGGTCTTTTTTTTTTTTTTACACACAGAGTTTTTCCTGCATCTTGTAGGAAATAACTTTTCAGTTCAGTTTTTTTTTTAACTTTTCAGTTCTTAAAAAAAAACCTGTCTGGGTGGTTGCACTGAGCCAATAACTGCCCTGACTTTGATGATGAGTGATACTTAGCGAAACGCCACTTTCAGAGGGAGCTGAATGATGGGCACTCAGGTAAAATCACGCATCCCTTGACTTCTACGCCTGTTTCAGTGAGATCTTACGCTATCTCAGTAACATCCAGGAGCGTGAGGCCTTCACCAATGTTACCATCTCCCCTCAGGTTTTAATTGCTCACTTTCCCATACTTTGTAACGTTTCTCCTGTAGAACTGTTCTCACAAGATGGTAAATTTTCCTGAAAAAATGACATTAAATTGATGGTGTACATCACAATCCATGACAACCCAGTGACATACACACGTCAGGGTGCATCTCTAGGAAGAGAAAGTGTTACCAAGTCACATAAACAATCACAGGTGACCGCAATCCCCAAAGGGTGGCAGTCCACAGAGTACGCATTTGCTGGGGAAAAGGCGTGAAAACTAGTTCCCATGGTGAAAGCAACCCTGCAGGTAGGCGGGGGAGTCTGTTCTGAGCCGAAGCATCGCCACGCGCTGTGTGTGTGAAGGAGGTGAGGGGTGAGATTGCAGAGGCCACGAGTCTACGTCAGTAGGAGCAAGCCCAGGAACAGAAGCAGCTGCGGTGGGCACTGGGGTGGGGGGCGCTTACGGGCTGCACGACGAGCTCCGCCCTCATCAGGCAGTCGGAGCAGCTCTGCAGGAGCTCCTGGATGGTGTTCTGGTGCCTGGACATCGTTCCCGTTTGACTGGAGGAGAAACACAGAGAAGGCAGGTGGTAAACTTTTTTCAATTTTGAAAACCTGTAAACTTTCAGCAAAGATGCAAAAACACTTCACCCAGGTCTCCCAGTTGTTCACATCGGCTGGGTCTCTGTGTCCCCCTCCCCTTTTTGTATGTGTGCTTCACAGGAGATGCAGGTTTGATCCCTGGGTCAGGAAGATCCCCTGGCAACCCACTCCAGTATTCTTGCCTGGGGAATTCCACGGACAGAGGAGCCTAGTGGGCTACAGTCCAGGGCTGGCAAAGAGTTGGACACGACTGAGCGACTAAGCACAGCACAAGGTCTAATCTGGACGAGTTGTGGAAATGCATTTCTAGCATCTTCTCTGTCACTCATCCGACGTCAATGCCATCAAAAGTCCCTCTGGAAAAGGGGGCTTCAGCCCAGAGCTGTAGGGCTTCCCCGACCAGTCTGTGAGGACACTTATAGGAGATGAAAGAAAAGCTTATTCTGCAAAACTATTTTCTGCAATTACAGAAAAAGATGATAATGGTTAAGAAAAAACGGAATGAAGAAAGTGATGGCAAATGTAAGTATCTTTAATGCAAAAACAAGGCACTTTTCCTTTCAAGATGACCATGGAATATTATCCTGTATGACGATGCTCAGCCACAAGTGTATTGCAAATGCAGCACTTTACTGCAAGAGAAGTGGCAGAAACCTTAAAACAAGGGTGGTGTTTAAGGAGAAGGTTGTAGATATTCTACACTTTAAAAAAATATTTTATTTTAATTCATTTGTTTGGCTGTGTAAGGTCTTAATTGCGCATGTGAATTCCTAGTTGCGGCATTCCCAGGCAGGCATCGAACCTCTGCCCCCTGCATTGGGAGCGCAGTCTTAGCCACGGGACCACAGAGGAAGTCCTAGATATTCTACATTTTAAAGAAAGAAATTAAAGAAATTCAGTCTGTTCCAGATATACATAAAGAGTCATCTATAATAAAACAAGTCTTATTTTTTTTAATTTGCCAAGATACCTTATGCCACAGCACAGCCCACTACGGCTTAGCTTAAGAGACATTTAAAGCCCATTAAATTATTACTGTTCAGGAAAGACTTTAAGAGTGTCCTACAAGAAACCTGAGCTCCTGCCAGCGTTCAGAGCCACCAGTCAGGCCAGCCCAAGCTTTCAGATAAAACAGATGCCGGCTCAATGCACTGGACTTTCTTTCATGTGTGTGTGTGTCGGGAAGGGTGTCTGTGCATTTTAAAGGAAGAATTTCACCGTTGAAAAAAAAAAAAAAGTTTGAAAAGCACAGGCTGTACTAGGCAGAGATGGGGTAGGGTTACAAGAATGTGGGATGTTTCCCTCCGCTCCTGATTCCGCCTCATCTCACCTCCGAGAGGCACTTTCTCTCGCTGCCACCCGTTGGTAGTCCGTTCCTGCCAGCCGGGCTCCCGACATGCCAGCACCGGCTGAGAGTGCGTGGGTGAAAAACCAGCTCTCCTGGGAACCGCTGCCAGGTGGGGCCCGGGCTGCCCCAGGCAGGCCGGGCACCGCCCACCCAACAAAACCAGGGCGCCCCACCCTCCCCGCATGAATGCCACCCTTCTCCGCCTCCCACGCCGAATCAGGCAGGAGGCCTGGCACACCTTCTGGGATTGCTGAGATATAAACAGGACTCCAGCCCTTGTCAAAACCTGTGCAAAATTCCAATTGACTTAGAACACTTTCCAAAAGGCACCTATTGTAATAGGGAGGGAAGAACTTCAGGAGACAGAGACATTAAGAAGCACAGAAGCGTCACTGAGAATCGAGGATGGGTAGGCAATTAGGGAGTCCTGTGAATTACATTTGTTTCCCTAGTTGAAGAGGCATGAGAGGACCTTCTTCTGAAACACTGGGTCTTTCTGATACGAGATTGGGTTCAGAGGGTGATTCCCACAAAGAATGCCAGTCCCTCCCACGCAGAGAGGGCACTCTCAGCACAGTGCAAAGTCTGAGTTTCTTAAATGACTTAATAATGTGTGGGACTATAAAAACTGGCACAGGGAGTTCCTAGGCAGGTGCAGATGGGAACTCTGGGTAAGGGAAGGGCTTGGCCAAAATGTTCGCTGGGGTTTTTCCATATTGTAAAAAATTAAAACATTAAACACTAAAAAAGTAAAAGGAAGCAGAGAGGCCAAACTTGTGAATGAAAGTCTCTAAGTATATATATGCAAATCTTTTTGGGCCCACACGCCCCTTGCAGCGGAGGCACAGAGTCCTAACCACTGGACTGCCAGGCAGGTCCCTATATAGGTCTTTTTAAAGTGACTTTATGCCACTAGATTCCTTTGACAACAAAATTAACTCATCAGCTCTCTTTACCCAACTACTAGAGTAGTTAGTTACACGACACTTAGAAATGAACTGTATCCAGGAAAAATAGGAAAAGCAATTAAATGTTGGCTTAAAATATTATGAATTTGCACTTAAAAAAAAAAAGTAACTCCACAGTCTGTTAATAATACTAAAAAGAATTCTTCATGTTTTACTAAAAGACATGCTTGTGTTCACTATACACACCCTTGACAGCCGCTAAAACCCTCTGTGTTTGCCTTGGCATGTTAGGAAATAGATTAACAGCTGTCATGCACAAAAATCTAATCTCTTTAAAAGTATAAAAAAAGAAAAATGAAAAGCTAAACTGCAAGCACAGTGTAATGAAGAACGCTTGGTACTGTGATTGGTCTATAGGAAAGTATGATCTGATGAAGCAAATTTTCTCTTAGACACAACCTTTCAAGACTGGTCCTTAAAGCAAGACCTACAGCTCCCGTCTGTCGTCTGTTAAAATCTTACTTCAGTCTGAACATCCCTGGGAAACACTGTCAAAATGAGACCGGAGGAAGGGAGACCCAGGCCCCCTGAGGTTTACTGACAAGGAAAGAGAATCCAACTTGACATTTCAGCGGTCCTGTATCCGCCCTGTGACAGACCCACACAGAACCGGCTGTACTTAAATCAAGGAGGCTGTGTCTGCTCAGGATTCTGACTCACCAGACACCCAGATGCTTTGCAAGGCTGGACCTTACAGCAGAGGAGCCAGGAGAGCTTGCTTCAGGGAACACTGATGGTTTTTTGTCATTCAAATTTTTTTTAAGTCAAAAAGATTTTTTCACATAATTTTAGATCTTTTTTAGTTAATATCTGACATTTTTTAGATCTCAGTTAACTCATCTGTTAGGCTAGATAGAGTCTATCTAAAATTTCCTTAGCTCATTTGTTCTGTAACTTTATTTTATGAAGCCAACAAACGCACTACTCCTATTGAAAATAATTCAAAAGTCTACGTTCTGTTTAAAGATAATAAAGTTTCCTCTTCATATAGTGCATTTTGGGAAAATGCGAAATTACATCAGACAGGAAGAAATCACTTTTAAATAAATACTTATTTAACAAGCACATAAGGACTTTACAAATCCTTAGCCTCAAAGAAATTTTCAGAACCAGTACAAACTGGTGTTAGGGGTGCAGAGATTTTAAACCATGTTAGGAACTGAACTAAAGACGTCAAAGTTCAATTTTTA
Organism: Bos grunniens; assembly: GCF_055505025.1. NCBI lineage: Eukaryota > Metazoa > Chordata > Mammalia > Artiodactyla > Bovidae > Bos > Bos grunniens. The sequence continues at coordinate 49,476,471 of NC_141187.1, forward strand.
AATTTTATTTCAGTGACATGGAGGATGAAGGATATCAATGCAAAAAAAAGAAAAGAAAGAAAGAAAAGAAAACTCATTTGGGTCAAATCAATAAAAAATAATTTTGACCAAAATTAATAGCTTGCCTTGAAAAAATAACACGTGTCCTTAAAAGTCTTTAACATCTCTGAAATCCTGTTTTATCTTCAAACTCACAAAGACAAATGATTCATACAACAAAGGACCTGCCTACACTTTTTCTGAAAATCCTTCCTAAAACTTGTTTAAACAAGTAAGGGTTGCAGCAGGTTTACATAAAGCTCCCTTCATCAGAGGCTAAATGGAAAACATGGTCAGGATTTTCATCCAACTGGGCCACATGAAAGCAAGACCGGTATTATAGAGCTTTCTGTTTTATTTTACTACCTACAAGTAACAGTCATTTCTTAGAGAAAAAAAAATTCCAAAATTAACAGTGACGTCATTAGTTTAGCACTTTCCCCAAGATTATAGGAAAAAACACGAGAAAAATATTTCGAAAAGGGGCGTGCAACATTACAAGACTTTTTTTTTTAATACTTTGCTTTATAAAAGTCTTTTACAATCGTTCATGGTGTTCATTAGATATTTGACCGGTGCCCCCAACTCTGTATTTCTCGTGTACATATTTTCTCTCCCACTCGGTTCGTTCTTTCGTTTCTTCCTCCTTCCTTCACTCGGTCTCTTCTCTGTCTCTCTCTCTCTTTTTATTCATTCCACCAACACAGGACCCTGGACATGGGCCAGAAATGATGTCTTATGTGTATTCAGATTCACGGAATAATGACCTTGGAAAAACTCAATAAATATTTGATGGAAATTATGATGATTACGTAATACTCTTGAAACTTACTTTCATTAACATGGACTTAAAGTCTATCTGCTCAGCTTCTTACAAGGTTCAAAACACGTTCCATACATTGTTTGAGTTTCTTTAAAAGAGCTTAAGTAAAACATCCATGGAGTTTGTTTTTTAAAAAATCGCTTACTTCATCTAAGGAAAATACCCTACCTTTAAGACTCATTAAACACATGTCAGTGGAAACATCATGTATCAGAAGTTACACACCCAGGGCTGCAGCCTCCATGCACAGAGCTTCCCGGCACACCTCTGCCCCCATTCTGCAGTTATTTACACACCTGTCTGGCCTGCTCCTGGAGAGCAAAGTCCCACATCTCAGCCGCTTTCAACTCCTACACACACCTGACAACACAGGGCTGTGCACACAGAAGCTCTCTAACGTGTGTTTGTTTGGTTTAGGAAAGGGGAAGAAAAAGGCGAATCAAAGGCTGGTATTTCCAAAGATCCATCAGGTAGCGCGTTTACCTCACCCGAAGAGTGGGCAAAAAAATGCTGTTGCTGTTGTTGTTTTTCTATCAATGTTAGAAAGAAGCCTTCCTCTGATCCTTCGTTTTGTCCTCACCCAGAATTTCCGGAACCAGTACTCTAATCAAGGTCCACTTCCTCTCCATGCTTACCATTTTCACACGGTTTGTTGGTGAAAGGTGGGGGTGGGGTGGGGAGGGCAACCCGATTACAGATCATTAACTTCAGAAAAGAGTTTGGGGGCCACCCCCTGCTCGGCCACTTCCGGCAAGACAGCCTGTGACTTGGAGTAAGTTAGTTAGACTGGAGGGGCCTGGGGTTTCTGCAGGAACACAGCCACCTCCCAGGGCTGGCCTGATGTTTAGAGGAGGAGCCCCCGAGGGTGAAAGCCCCACAGGAACTAAATCCTCCTGCCGGGTCGCTCTAACAGAGGAGCAGTGGCTGCTGTTGTGAAATGATTCTTAGATTTCCCTTTGATTTTTCACTTTGTGGTTTTTGCCCCAATTTATAATCTTGAACTTTGCCTAATTTTAAGAATATCTTGCAGCAAATTGAGGGTAGAATGAGAAGCAAAAAAAAAAGAAGAAATGATGACTGAGTACTAAGTGCGAGGCATTTCAGACTTTGTCAAGTAATTTTTAATTCCTAAAATTATCTGTAAGATCTAAAATAAAATGTGAGACACTTCAAAGAGAGTGATACATTTTAACTGCATGAAAGACATTTTTTAAAAGGATCAGAAAAACATGCTTTCTTTTCCTGTATTAAGTGGGGATGAATATTTGACCCTTAAAAATTCAAAGCCAAAATACGGATTTCTATTTTGAATTCTGTCCCTATGTGAAAACTTACATTCCTTCTGATGTCTATAGGAAAAAAAAAAAAAAAAGTCATGTAGAAGTTATCTAGTTATCCACCAAGAAGTGAAAAAATTGAAGTTGTTAGTCTCTCAGCTATGTCTGACTCTTTACCACCCCACGGGCTGTTGTCTGCCAGGCTCTTCTGTCCATGGGCTCTCGTGGCAAGAGCACTGGAGTGGGTTGCCACGCACTTCTCCTGGGGATCTTCCCCATCCAGGGATCCAACCCGGGTCTCCTCCATTGCAGGCATATTTTTTTTTTTAACCATCTGAGCCACTACCCAAAAAGCCAACTCAAATTTTAATTTTTTTTTTTTTCAGGTGCCAGATGAAGCAAGGGAAAAATGTCTACATGTCAAGACTGAATTCCAAGCAAAAACTTAGACCTATCGGCTACAGCCTCCCACTCCTGGGTCATCGTCTTCATGAAATCTAGATTTCGAATTCCTAGGGTCTCTGAAGGTCCTGGATCCTCCCCAGCCCAGGGGGTTGGTGCTAAGGTGCCAGTGATGATGGGGCCATGCTTGCATTTTACGAGATGCTGTCTCTCGGAGTCTTGGGGTCTGTAGGGCGGTGGTTTCCACATCAGAACCACACCTGCCCATTTTCCCAGGATTGCAAGAGGGAGACAGAGAAAAGCAAAGGGTGGGGAGCAGGGCCCCAGGCACCAAGGCCTCGGACTCAGCCACTCCTTCCAGAACCTCTGAGAAGTCCGGAAAGACTGGTCGGCTGAGAGTTAGACTCCCCAAGACACACCCAAGCCCTCCTGGGATCCACCCCAAGAAGTCAGCGTGGAGGCATCAGCACTTTTTGTCTTTCCCAAGACATTTCAGCCACCTAAACAACAATGAAATTATGCCCATATTTAGAGAAAAAATTAACTACTTGTTGGAAGCTGTTCTGTAGATCTGCCCAGCAATTAGTGGGCTTAATTGCATTCCTCAGCAGATGGAAACTCTACAGGAGTGTGAATGAAAGAACACGATGGTTACAAAATACATCCCAGGAATGCAACAATTTAAAAAGAAGTAAAAACGCATTGGATAAAGAGTTTACAAGGAGAAGAGATGTTCAGGTTTGATCTTTTCTTGAGCCATGATGGTATACTGGACGCAAAGGCAGCTTAACTGCTAACTAGCTGTGTGACCTAGGCCAAGTCACGGAACTACGTTAACCTCAGTTTTCCATCTATGAAATGGGAAGTCTGTCCTGAGGCTTGAGACAACAATATACCTGGCCCATCGTGGGTGTCTGCCCTGTGGTGATGTAACTATTATTAACCACAGATCTGATATTTGTATCAAATATATTACTTAAACTTAATCACTATGTAAGTGGTATCACCTGCCTTATATTAAGCGACACTAAATCTTACTTTGCCATCATTTCCCATTTAAACATTTAGAATGACCATTCTGAGTCACCCACCCCTGAGCCTGTTTTCTCAGATTCCCCGCTGCCTCTCTGATCCAATTCTGAGCTGAAGCTGCCACTCCATCACATCTACCTCCTGTCCCACTGCCACCAAACTTGACCAGACTTTCATCACCTCCCGCCTTCATCACCTCCCGCCTTCACCTGTACAAGCCCTGAAAACAGTCTCAGAGCTCTCTGTGACGGTCTCATCTCCCTGCTCCTTCAACAGAGACCCTGACTGGCTTGGATGAAACCTGCAGTGGGCCCCCTGTGCCTACCCAAATCTCCCACCACGGAGTCTGGGTCTCCCAGGCTCTGCTCCAGCCCACCCTGCCTCCCTACTTCTTTACTGTGTCCCCACTTCAGCAAATGCTCCATAAGGAGACCACCACTCTCTAACCCTTGAACTTGCTCCCGGTTTTCCAGCTCTCATATTCTTCTCCTGTTCTTCCCTCCCACTGGAGCACTCTCTGCCCACCTGTCTCTACCAGCTGAAATTCCCCAAAGTCCAATTCAACCACTGCCTTAATAACAAAGTCTTCCAAGTGCCGCCACTATAGACGTTATCACGTCCCTTATGAAGCCTGAGTCATGGGCGCCCCTCCTATGTAACAGAGTACTTATGTCCTTATCTTCCCTTAAAGAGCGTCCACTCCCTTCCATAAGTCTTTGTATGCCCACCTTTGAATCTCCCCAACATCTAATACACAGCAGATGCTCAGGAAGCATTGGCTGAGTGAACGAATACACGCACTCAATGTACTTTCTTCCCGGAAGGACAGGACTGTCCAGCCTCATACACTTCAGCACATGGTCTGAAGGTACAAGAGGGCAGAGGGCAGACGGACGAGCCATGCGTGGACTCTGGGATTCGGGGCAAGTCTTAATCTCTTTGTCTCTCAAGTGGGAAAGTGAGGTTTATGTCCTCACCAGCATCCCCTTCCCACTCTAAAATTAAATGCAAATATGCCTGTTTAATTTCATGCTAAGAAACAGGCTTCTCTTAAAAGGTAGTTTAAAATAGGTACCAAATAGTGAGGCTTCCCTGGTAGCTCAGATGGTAAAGAAGCTGCCTGCAATCCCTGGAGAATCCCATGGACAGAGGAGCCTGGCAGGCTACAGTCCATGGGGTCACAAAGAGTCAGACAGAACTGAGCCACTAAGCACAGCACAGCACAGGGACCACACACATTCTGGTTTGGAAACTGTGAGTTCTAGAGAAAAGCGTTACCATTATATGACATATTTCTGTGGCTTAGTGACAGTGAAGTGAAAGCCGCTCTTGTGTCCAGCTCTTTGCGACCCCATGGATTATACAGTCCATGGAACTCTCCAGGCCGGAATACTGGAGTGGGTAGCCTTTCCCTTCTCCAGGGGATCTTCCCGACCCAGGGATCGAACCCAGGTCTCCTGCACTGCAGGCATTCAGTTTACCAGCTGAGCCACCAGGGAAGCCCTCAGTGACTGTATTTGGCTGGTAATCCTACAAATTCCACACTTTTATCAGCGGAAGATCTAACTGGAGGACTTGGCCACTTGGCCACCAAATTTCACTACAGATTTGTGATTTCTACAGGAAAGACTAGAGTGATTCTCCTTCATTGAGAACAGTAACATCCTACATAGGAAAAATCCAAAGTTTAAATTTTCAAAAATAAACCTCTTTCATTATTAAGCATGTAGTATGTACTAAACTTGAAAATATTAAGCTAGAGCAGCAGAAGGTAAATAAAGTCACTGCAGACTCCATGCAGTCTGAAACAAAGCCGAAAAAGACGAGGGAAGAAGGGATTGTCAGAGTGAGAACGGTTAGGTCCTAAACAGTGACAACTGTTCGAAGAAAAGGACCGACCAAGGCAAGAGACTGTAAAGCCACTTCCAAAGGAAAAATAAGATCTGGGCTCTGTTCACAATCAAATCAGTGTATTTAGGGAAGGGCTACATGCAAACACGGATCACGCAAAAAAAATCACCAATCCAATTCAGCCAATAAAGTGGGAGTTTTAGAAACAAAGGAGTTTAGATTCAACCAGTCGCTCTCATGCTGGTTTTTTAGAGGGGCTTCTTTTTGTTTTCCTTTTGTTTTTCCTTTAAAAACAAAGCACCTCAATTTAGAAAAACTTCTGGCCAGAAAAGTGCTTTTAAAATCCTTCCTCAACATTCATTTGGCAGAGGGCAGGCGGGTGAGAGATGGCATCTTGCTTCTGCAAAGTCCCTGCCAGGGACTAACAAACTCCCTCGGCACAAGACCACAAAAAAAAAAAAAAAAAAAAACCCAAAACCTGGAAAACAGGTGTGCCATGTGCAGGGACCCTCAGTCGCTGTTTCAGTAAAATGCAGACCTCGGCTTCTGCTGGCTTTTGTGTGTGTGCTGATAATGCTCGGCCTCTAAGGGCGACAGCACCCGCCAGGCAGGGGCAGGCCAGGAGAAACTCCAGTCCCTGGATCCACAGAGACCCCCGGCCACATGCCAGCTGAGGCCCCGCACCAGCCCCCCGCCGCCCCTCAGCCTGGCAGCTCCACAGCAAAGAGCAGAAAAACAACCTCCCTCGAAGTTAGGTCATTTTTCACTTGAGTCAGTTTTCCCTTCCCACAGAGATGTAAAACTTGACAGATTTACAAACACCCTTCAAGTTGGAAAAACCAAACACAAAAAAATGATGCTCTACTATGCGAAAACATTGAACCGCGCCCAAATTTAAGGTTTAAGAATTTAAGAATTCTTAAAAACCACGTGTCTTTTTATGCGGTTCATTAAGCAAGATATTAATTACAAATTTACTTCTAGGAGAAGCCAAGGGGATGAAATAGTCCATTAATAATAATGTGTATTGTCAATTTAAAACAGGAAAACAGGAGCATTTAAAAAAGAAAAACAATTTGGTTCATAAAATACGGGAAAGAAGTGGCCTTGCTAATTCTGACGGGTTGAAATGGCTTTAAATGTATTGGTGGATTTAAAAGCATGTGCTTTCCAAATACTGGAAGACTTGGAGGGGGAAGTAAAGTTTCGGATTTAAATGGTTGGCCAAGTTTTCAAACTAACTTAAACACCAAAGTGAAAATGAGCCAAAGTTTCTTCCCAGCCTCCCTAGTGGCTTGGCACATTGTTCTGGAAACCCCCAGGCGGATTTTGTTCATTAAAGAGAGCCATCCAATTTTTTAAAGAAAATTAGTAAGAAAAGAAAGAGCGCCAAGATTGAGACGGTTCTTTGTTCACGCAGAAAGGGAAAATAAAATTTCAAGGTGCTCCAGGAAGATAAAGAAATGAATAAATCGAAGCAGAAAGCACGTTGCAACTCGAGTCCGTCCCCGCCTCCAAAACCGCTGGCAAAACAAAACCCCCGGGAGAGGATTCAATTTGCTCCTCCCCAGCCTAAGGCCACAAGGCAAGGTCGGCAGTTTCTGGAACCCAGGCCTCTTTTCCCCAAAGCCCTACAAGGCAAGGACTTGCAGGGGGCGGAAAGCGGGGTGAGGGCCGAGAAATTCTCACGATTCAGGTGGGTGACCCCGGCTCCAGGGACCGGGTAAATGTAGGTTCGTTATTTTCTCCGCCCCCACCCGAGTGACCCCCCTCGCTGGATTTCCCCGCTGACTCGGAGGCAGACCTGGCCCTCTTCCCACCGCTCTCCCCGGGGCACCTGGACCAGGGCGCCCCCGGCGTGGCGGGCCGGCGGGGGTGGGACGCGGCGCCGCCCCTCCGCGAGCCCCGGCTCGGAGCGCAGGAGTCTGCGCCCGCCCTCCGCCACCCCGACACCGAGGTCGTTTCTCGGGTGCATTTGAAAAACCAGGAGACAAAGGGCGCAGGCGCGGGGCCACAGGTGTGCTCCCCAGCCGGAGCTGCGGCGCGGCCTATTCGGGCTGGGGGGCCGGGGGGCGCGGGAACAGGCCGCCGCCCCCTCCAGGCAACTCGGTCTAGGTAGCAGGAGAAGCCGACAAAGCGGAGCCTTCTCGACCCGGGACCCCCAGAGGCCGGGACGCGCAGCCTCTACACAAAAGCCTCCCCCGGCGGCCGAGCTGCCCAGGCGCCGCTGCGGACGGGGTCTCGGGGTGACCACGAGTTGGCGATGAGCAGTAGCGCCCGCCGAGTCCACCCCGGCCAGCGCGCAGGCCGGAGCCCCCGCTTCTGTACTGCTTTACTTTTGGTTACAGTTAGAGAAGTTGGCTTTGGTGGTCGCAGCCCCGTCCGCCTGACCTCCCATCTGTGGCCCTAGACTAACGCGACGCCGCGCAAAGGATAGTTCCGGGGGGCAGCCGGGACCCCCGCGCCCCGCCGGCACCCTCACCGGCCGGCCGCGGGCGAGTAGGAGCGGCTCCCTTCCCCGGGCGCACGCGCCCCCCACGGTCAGCGCGGCGCGCGCGGGACACGCCGATCAGGCCCCAGCGCGAGCGAGGAATGCGCGCAGGACCTCGGACTGACCGACCGTCCCATTTCGGGACCTGAGTTTCCCCGTCGGTCAGGGATCCCTCCCGGTCCCAGGGTACCAGGGGAGGGTGGCGGCCCCGGCCCGGTACCCACCCGTAGCCGTCCGAGTTCTGGTCGGTGACCGTGCAGCGCCGCGAGTAGTACATCCTGCTGGTGCCCCCGCCGCCGCCGCCGCCGCCGCCCCCGCCGACCCCGCCGCAGGTCATCTCGTAGCGCAGGTCGGGGCCGGACTCGGCGCGGGTCATGCGGCCCAGCGTGTTGATGCGCGGGTGCGAGCCTCCGTTGCAGCTCATGTTGGCGGGTACTCGGAGCGCCGCTCAGCTCCGGGGCGGACGCGAGGGCCGGCCGGCTCGGAGAGGGCGAGGGGCTCCCGGGAGAGGCCCCACGCCGGGGCTGAGCTGGGGACGCAGAAGGATCGCGAGGTCGCGCCTCTCTACTGCGGCCGGCCCGGCCGCTGCGAGCGCGGCAAGCGGGCGGGGGTAGGGCGCCGGGGACGGGCCGGGAGCGGGAGCTGCGGCTCGCAGCGCGGCGAGGGCGCAGAGGAGCCGGGCCGCGGGCGGGTGGTGGTGTTGGTTGGCGGGGGCGCGAGTCTCCTCCCCGCTGGCGCCGGGCGCCGAAGCCACACCTGGCCGGTTTCTTCCCAGGGCGGGGTGCGGCCGCCGCTCCTCCCCGCTCCCCCGCGGGTGTCACCGACGCGCCCCGGCCGCCCCTCCCCACCTGCGCCGCCGGCCCGCGGCTCCGCCCTGCGCGCGGGGCCTGAGTAACTCGACGGGGCAGGGGCCCGGGACCCGAGCGCCTGGGGCGCGCGGCGGGCCGAGGGCAGGGCGTGCGCGCCGCCCCGAGCTGGAGTGGAGGGGAGGGAGACGGCCCCCCCTTTTTTGAGGATTTTACGGCCCCCGGGGCGGAAATAAGCTGAAAAATAGAAGTCATTCGATTGCACAGTTACTTATTAAACATTTACTTTTGATTATCCCTGGAAACGGTGCCGGCCAAGCCTCCTCTAGAAACTATTGAGAGAACGCGTAGATGATGAGGTTTTGTTTGGAGGCTTTTTAAAAATTTTCTTTTAGTCTGGTAATTCAGAATACTGAAGAAGTCCGTTTTCCGACGCGTGAAACGAGTCCTTAGCCAGAATCACTGCTTTCCGGGGAAGTCTTCACCGTAAATAACTAATTTCTTTGGCGTGAAGATAAAGAAGAAAACACTACGGTTTCCACAGGGCACCGTGAAACTATAAATTGCAGTTTCTTTCATTCTGTCTGATGATGATCAGTCATTTTAAACGAGAAATTGCAAAGACTGCCACCCTGAGACCGTTTCCAAATTTTACTTAAAAAACTCGGGGACCACTCCTGTTTTGCGCGCCCCTGGGCACCAGCTCCTTGGACCCATCCTTTTAGAAACAGCTTTTCCACAAGTCAGGGAGCTTCAGCCTCCCTGAGAGCAGCAGAGAACCCTGGACAGAGATTGTCCACTGGCTACAGATGAGTAAAGCAGAACATTCCAGCAACTTGATCTAGGACCGCTCCCAGTTAGTGCCTGAGTGTGACCCACACCGCGGTCTTTGTCACACCGTCCATAAAAAGCTGTTTTTATACTTCAGAAAAAGTGTTCAATTACTCTGTAATAAACACCATTTAAAGATCTTTATAATAAATACTTGTCCTCTCTCTAAACAATGACAGTTAACTCATCATCTTATACAATATATTTCTGCAATGTTTATCAACTGAAAAGAACAAAAATCAAACTATATTAGTATATATATGTGTAAACTAAAAAGAACAAAAATCAAACTGTATTTGTATGTATGTGTATAAACTGAAACTGTATTTGTATGTATATGTATAAACTGAAAAGAACAAAAATCAAACTATCTTTGTATGTATATTTGCATGTTGTAAAGAGAATGGAAGTTCTCTAAAGATCCCATTTTATAGCACTCCAAATTTCCCCTCAATTTTTAGACACAAATCTTGGACAGCATATCCTTTTTCTCCACCACGAACTGCAGAGGTCACCAGCCTAAGTCCAAGCAGTTAAAGATATCATGAGATAAAAGTTTACCACTGTTAGCATGCTCAGTAATTCCCAACATTTTCTCAATTTCCTCTTCTAATAAAGGCAAATGTGATAGTGTTCAAAAGATTTCACAAACACAGATATATAGACAAGAACATTCCCCTGGAGAAGGAAATGGCAACCTGCTCCAGTATTCTTGCCTGGAAAATTCCATGGACAGTGAAGCCTGGCAGACTACAGTCCATGGGGTCGCAAAAGAGTCAGACACAACTGAGTGAGCACACACACACACGGACAAGAACAGTGCTTCTTCTGAAACTGAATCAGTGGCTGGAAGTCCGCATCGGTACAAGTGGCTGATACCCATGGATGGGAGGGGAGAAACCTTTCCAGGATATCAGTCCATAATGTATAAAATACCTCTATGTACCTCTTCATTCATCAAGTAGTTATAACCTCTTATGCGGAAGGACCAATGTTAGACTGTGGAAAACACACAGACTGTCCTCAAAAACATTATAGTAAAACTTCAATGTTAAAAATTCAGGGATTTCTTTATTTCAATAATGTGTAGTAAGAAGGTCACAGTAGAAGCCTCCTTAACCACAACACTCATCTGTGAACCAGCTCCCACTGTGGCAAAAGCTCTGCTCAACTTGGGGCAGGGAGAGCGGGTGGCGGAGGCAGGGTCCCCCTGATAATTCACACTGGGTAGTCCATGGCACAGTGTAAAGAATCCGCTCGCCAAAGCAGGAGACACGAGAGATGCGGGTTTGATCCAGGGAAGATCCCCTGGAGAAGGGAATGGGAACCCACTGCACTTGCCTGGAGAATCCCAAGGACAGAGGAGCCTGGCGGTTTCAGTCTATGGGGTGGCAAAGAGTTGGACACGACTGAGAGACTGACACGCACACACATTTAGAAAGCAGTTATAAAGCGTCTACTGTAGGCTCACTACTGGGCACTCATGTAGGATTTCATCTGCAGTAGGAAAACAAATAATTGCAATACAATATTAGGTCTGCTGTTACATGGTATGTCTTCAGAATTTCTGGGGTACAGGAAAGGGGTTAAAAAGTAGCTTTTTTCCTTACAACTAGGTTGCTGAAGTTTAGACTCCAACGTCTGGCACAGTCCTCACTAGCTGACCCGAGGAAGGTCGGCTATTTTTTCCTTCCACTTGTAGATAGGTCCCCTCGTACTGTTAGAGACACATCACTGACAAGTCACTTTCTCTCTAGCTGACCTTAAAAATGACCTTGCGGTTAGGAAACAGGCATCAGTCCTATCCTGAACATATTTTTTAAATGAAACAGAGCCCCTTGATTTCAATGAGATTAAGCGAAACCATTTACTTGCTCAAAATCCCACGGGAACTGTCTCCTATCTCTTTGGGGATAAATGATAATCCTTTACCACAGAAAAGATTTACAACTTGTGAGTTAAAATAGCTGTTCTTCCTGCCTGCCACAGAAGTTGTATCCTTTTTCTCTTTTTTGACCTCACCATGAGGCTTGAGAGATCTTAGTTCCCTGAGCAGGGATCAAACCCAGATACTGGCAGTGAAAGCATCAAGTCCTAACCACGGGACCCCCGGGGAATTCCCAGGGAAGTAGGATTCTTTAATTGAAACTTTTATTTTTCTATTTTTATGAATAAGTTATAATCCTCCAGAAATCATAAATCTGTGTTCTCGGTATTATAAAAAATAAGATCAATCTCTCCTAAAGTTGTTGAAACTGTCCGAAGCTTTAAATGAAGAAAGCAGTTTCATAAACCCACAGAAATTCCATTTCAGAAATGGGAAAATGTTTGTGAAATATATAAATTAGCCCAGAACTCTATTTTCCTTGGTTCAAGGGCCCGGGAACAGAAGAATTTTTCTGTTTCTAGTGGTTTTTCGTTTTTGCCAGAGGAGGGGGATTAACTTTTCAGAAATTGTAGAGCTGAGAGAAACATCTCAAATACAGTTTCTGTTTCTGTACTGAGGAGTTGCCCCTTGGTTTGGGGACAGATGATATCTAATAAATTGCGTGTTTTGAGCATGTTTTTTGACTCCCTTTAGCTGGACAGCATAGATACTGGAGATTCATCTGTCCTTTCCTGCCTAATCTTCTTTCATTAAGAGCCCCAAGTTGCAAGATCAGGAGGCTGGAAGTCAGAGGCATGGCTGACGATATGCACAGGTATGGTACACAGAAGACACCTGTGCCCTTGGCCAAGTGACTTCTAACCCAGCAAGCTAAACAATAATTCACATTAATTTTCTTGGGCAAGCATACAGTCACTGAATAGGATACAGGAGCGAAATAAGCTAGCCTTCAAAATATGCTCTCAAAGGAGTTTTCTAAGCTTACACTTTGTGAGGGACTACCGTTCTACAGTCTTGGGACTGGAACACTTACACAAAGTTCTACAGAGTCGAGATACAGATAATAAGCCACCAGCACCACACGGATACATAATGTGCTAAGAGCTCCATGAAGAAAATTATGAATAGCTACTCAGTATCACCAATTCAGTGGGCATGAATTTAAGCAAACTCCAGGAGACAGTGGAGGACAGAGGAGCCCGGCCTGCTGCAGTCCCTGGGGTCGCAAAGAGTCGGCCATGACTCAGCAACTGAACGACAGCCACACTCAGCCTTTACTGAAAGAATTCAAAATGTATATTCCACAGAGGATTTCAGAAACGAAATCTGCTTTGAAGAACGTTTATCCCAGGTGCTTTCAAAACTTTGAAAGCCTCAGAGCTCTCTCTGTCAAAGAAACCCTGTGAGGACAGCCAGCAGCTGGCTGGGTCGTGGTGGGGCCAGGCTGGCTGTAGCCTGCTGGGATCTCAGTCCTATCCACTGCGTTCCCTCAACACGAGAGCCTATAAACCGAAAACCACAAGTTAGTGACAGGAAAGAGGGAGTCCCAGAGAGGTTAAGAAGCCTCCTTGAGTTACTTAATAAGTAAAATGTCAGAATTCTGTTTCCAGTCTCATGCCCTTTCCACAAGGTCAAAATTCCTGTCCAATCAGGCATGAAAGGATATCTTTCTGAGCAATGATTGGTGCTAGTTTGAAACCAAAAATTATCAACTGTTACTTTCCTACACTAGACATAGGATGTTTGGAAAAGCAGTGACAAGAAAGTAATCAGCATGCTTTGCAGAAGCTACATCAAAAAGACTACTCATCATTTTTAACCACATTCCTATAGATGAGCTGATTGATTGTCTTTCTTGACTCCTTCAAGTCACAGGGCATATTTTCGATTTGGTTTGGGTGAACTGTTGTTGGCTTTTAATATGGCCTCCATCTTTTAGGAAAAGTGAAACTAGAGATTCATACACAAACAACATGAAGTCAGAATGGAAATGAAGCCATAAATGATCTGACACCTAACCTGGGGTAGAGTCTAGGGCAAACCAAATGTCACCTACTGTCTGAAGTGACCATTATTCCAAACTGTAGACATTCACAGGCAAGTTCCTCCAACCATTATCACTTTATCGTCATGAAGAATTTATTGCATTCACCTTGTTTCCCTGCTTCAGAGAGAAGTGTCCACACAAGGAAGTTTAAAGAATAAGTTCCTTAAAATAATAATAGTAAAACACACAGGGAGCTACATTCAACGCCCTGTGACAAATCACACTGGAAAAGAATATGAAAAAGAATATACATGTATAGCCGAGTCATGTGCTGCATAGAAGAAATGAACATAACATTATAAATCAGCATTCTTCAATATAATTTTAAAACTAAAAAAATAATATTACAAAATAAAATTTTAAAAACTCCTGTCTTCAATTATGTTGACAACTAAAGCAGCTAAAGCAGGAGGCAGAATATGAAACAGAAGTCAACTGGTAGTATTACAAAAACACAGAAAGTGGGAATCTAAATAGAGCAGGAGCTAGGGGAGGGGGAAAAAAAACCCATCCTCAGCTTTTTCTGACTCTAAGGTTATGACAGTTTAATTTTGTCACAGACTTGGAAAGATTATAGACCATTAGGAAGAAACACTTCGAACTCCTGATTATACACAGTGGAAAGAGGCCAGGAGAATTTACACTTCTTGCCCCGCTCTCAGCCTGTGAGGGCAGACCTCGATGCTAGCGGACAGTTTGCTAGCAAATCAAGCAAGGGGCTTGCTTAGAAGGATGAGTCTAAAGCTGGGGTTCCCCCACCCTTCGGTTATAACAGTGTGTGTGTTTACTGTAGGAGGCTCACAAAAAGTAGAAGGGAACATAGAACAGGGAAGAAAATTTCACCTAAAATGTACAATCCAGACTGAAACAATCAAGCTAAACAATTTTTGTAGATTTTCTTCTAGGTTTTTTTCCCAATAATTTTTTTTTTTTTTTAACCAAACTGATGTCAGATTCCCCATACAGATTCATTTCCAATTTCTTAAGTTAGCATTATGTCATGAGCATTTTCCAACCTCATTTAAAATGTCTTGTTAGTATTGCCTTTTTTTTTTTTTTTTAAGGGTATTATTTTGTTGTTTTAAAAAGGCTTCTTAAAAGCGGTAAGGGGCAATTGTTCGAGCTTTCTATACAGCACACCTCTGTTCTAGAAGGTTCACATTAATGGCAAATCGCATTCCCTGTGGATGAGAAACAGAGAGTGAGGCAGGGCTGGAGCAGGGAGCCATCCGAGGAAGGTGGTTATGACCATATCCAAAGGCGCGTTAGAGAAACAGTCCTGCCCTAGGGATGCAGGAAAGTGCTTGGAGGGTCTTCCCAGTGATCCTTCCTTAGCCCTGGCTTCCCTTTAGCAAGAGCTGGGCTCAACAAAAAGTCATCCAAAATCGAGAGGAGACTATGCAGGAGTGTTTCTGCTGCCATAAATCAATGCCCTTGACATCCAGTCTAACTTAATTTGTGCTTTTCTTTTTACTGATTTTCAGAATTTAACCTGAAACATTTAAACCTTGCTGACATCAGCCAGAAACGTTTCACATTCAGGAAAAAGTTATAGCACAGTTCTGAAGCAGTTTCAGCAACCCCTGAAGCTGTTCGGTCTTGCAGAGGTGGGTGTGGAGAGCTACGCGTCATTCCCGTGAAACCGTGAAACCTGTCTGACGGCCCCTGGGAGTTGTAACCACTTAGCAATTTGGCTCCAGGTGGAATCAAGCAAAGCATCTGGAGTCCTTTCCCACCCTGGCCCTCAGAAGAGATGTCATCTGTCATCTCTGAACAAGCTTTTGTCTTTCTTTACTGAATAAGGCAAAAAATAATCTCTCAATTTAAAATCTGAATTACTGTATTCCTAAAACAAAAGTCAGTATTCCTATTTAATGTATTCCTGAGAAAATATGTAATACACAAAAGGAGGGTTTTAAAACCTCCTTTTTAACTACAGAGGGACTTGACTTGTAAGAGGCACTTACATTAATATTACACTTTGGTCAGAGTTATCATTAAAAATAAATGTTAAGAAAATGGTGTGTAAATCTAAAATCTTTTTAAAATTTGAAGAAAATGAGAGTGCTTGCATAGACTGAAGGGAAAATGTAAAGTAAAAAAGGCAATTTTTAAGTCATATGGTCAGATTTTTTACATTAAAATTATAATTTTTTACATTAAAAATGGTACTTTTTTTACATTAAACATATGATTACAAGACATAAAAAAACATAGATGTTATTACTGGAAGATCTATTTGTTAGAATACACATTTCTAGTCATAGATCTTTTAAATAAACATGTGCAATTTTAAAAGAAAAACGTAGCCTTTGTACCTGGTTTTGAAAATAAAAGTGAGGTCCTTTAATACTTGAGTCTTAAAAGTCTGATATATATCAGTATGTGAAAAATAATTATAACTCAATTCATTTGTGCAGCACTTATAGTTTTTATTTTTAAAATTGTTTAAAAATATAGTAACATAAAATTCACCCTTTAAACTGTGTTTAAGTGTATAGTTCAGTGGCATTTAGTACATTCACGAAGGTGTTCGACTATCACCACCATCCATCTCCAGAATTCTCGCATCTTCTCACACAGAGATGGTCCTCATACATGGAAGACAAACTTATGGTTACCAAAGGGGAAGGAGGGGGAATAAATTAGGAGTATGAAGCGGGTAACAGAGGATGAGACGGTTGGATGGCAACACCGGTTCAATGCACCTGGGTTTGAGCAGGTTCCGAGAGAGAGTGAATGACAGGGAAGCCTGGCGGACTGGGGTCGCAAAGAGGTGGACGCTTAGCGACTGAACAACAACAGCGACGACGGGATTAACAGATAACACGCTGCTGTACATAAAATAGATAAGCAACAGGATTTACTGCAGAGCACAGGGAACTATGTTCATTATCTTGTAAGAACCTATAATGAAAAAGAATCTGAAAAACACACATATCTAACTGAATCGCGATGTTGCTATATGCCTGAAACTAATACTATAAATCAACTATACTTCAGTTAAAAAAAGAAAGTTGATAAAAAAGTAAATCAAAAGTCCTCATCACAAGAAAAAAATTGTTTTTGTAACTATGTGTGGTGGCAGATGTTCACTAGACCTACTATGTGTGGTGATCGTTTCAGAGTATATACAAATATTGAATCATTATGTTACATGCCTGAAACTAATATAATGTTTTGAGTCAATTATACCTCAATAAAAGTATTACAATTTTTTCTTCAAAAAGATATGGCAGCCACAAAATATTTTTTAAAAAGGAGATAACAAGAGAAAGAAAGGGAGAAATCCGTCCTGGAATGTTCTGACTTGCTCTAATCTGGGTCCACTGCTCTCCAGACCTGCTCCTCCACTGTTGAGAGGAAGTTTCATCCTCCCCCTAAGGGTCCCCGTTGCCCGTTGAGTGTTGGCTGGACCCTGTGTTCTGGCTTCCCGTGCCTTTCCCTCTCTTGGTTCACTCCCTCATTTTGATCACACACGTCTTCCACCTACTTTACTGAGAAGTGCCTGGGAGATAAATTTTTGAGAATTTGTGTGTCCCAAAGCATTCTTTTCCCACTACTACACATACTTAGCTGATAATTTGGTTGGGTATGGAAATCTAGAACAGAAATATTTTCCCTCTGATTGTTGGAAGTCTTGTTCCATTGTCTACTGTTTGTGGAACTGTGGTCAAGAGGTCCAAAGCCACTCGGGTTCTTGGTACATTTTATGAAACCTTCAGTTATCAGGATGTTCTATCATTTTTCAAACACGAAACTGGCAGGAAGCCTTCCCGGTTGGCTCTGTGGTAAAGAATCCATCTGATACAGGTTTGACCCAGGAAGATCCCACATGCCTCGAGCGCATAAGCCCATGCGGCACAGCTACCGAGCCTGTGCTCTAGAGCTGGGGAGCCTCAACTATGGAGGCCCACAGGCCCTGGGGCCCGTGCGCCTCGACAAGAGAGTAGGCCCTGCTCGCTGCAACTAGAGAAAAGCCCGCGCAGCAACAGGGCCCAGGACAGCCCCAAATCAGTTCAGTTCAGTCGCGCAGTCGGGTCTGACTCTTTGCGACCCATGGACTGCAGCACGCCAGGCCTCCCTGTGCATCACCAACTCCCAGAGCTTGCTCAAACTGACGTCCATTGAGTCAGTGATGCCATCCAACCATCTCATCCTCTGTTGTCCCCTTCTCCTTCTGCCTTCGACCTTTCCCAGCATCAGGGTCTTTTCTAATAAGCCAAAAGTAAAAATAAATAAATAAATAAATTTCTTTTTTTTTAAAACTTGCAGGGGAGGTGGGTTCAACCTAAACATCCTTCTTGCATTTCCCCAGTGTAGGAGAAAACAAGTATATTATGGCTGGCAGAGAGTTTTGTGGCAATAAAATCAGCAGTCAGTAAACATGGTGGTTATAGGAAGAAAATGAAAGTGGGGCTTTTTCAATTTAATAAATACGGTCCATGAATGAATGGACTCCCTTAAGAATAGGGGAAAGGAAGGCCCTTTTCTTTCTTTCTCTCCTTCCTTCTTTCTTTCTCTCTTTCACCTGTATCCCTTTCCAGAAATGGTTCCTTCATCTGGAAGAATAACTTCCTCCACAGTCACTCAGCCCTCTTTCCTGAAAACGAAACACAGGCAGGCAGCCCGCTCCAGCGCCACCTCCAGGCTCCACCCGCTTCCTCCTGCTCAGGCGACGCCGAGAGAGGAGGGGCGGGCCCAGGCCAGCCCAGGCGACCGCAGGAGGAGGCGGGGCCGCACCTGGCTCCTCCCACCGCCTTCCGGCTCCTCTCCATCCCTCTGTCAGTCGGCCCTGTGTCCCCACCCAGCGGGCTCCCCCTGCTCCGCAACCACCTTCCTCCTTGCAATCCGAGTCTCTCTTGTCGGCAATTTAGCTGCTTGGTTCAGTTTTTCCTCTCTTGAAGTAACCCATTTCCACTACCCACCTTAATCGAACGACTGTTTTATCTTCCCAAGTCTCCGAGGGGAAAACGCCCAGCCTGGAGCTCAAATCACCTCTCTTCCTTGACTCTGTTGATGCCTCGTCTTCCACGTTCCTCGGGGATCCGACCCTCCAATTTCAGCATGTCGCCTCTGTAGCTAAACATTCACCTGCCGTGGTTTTTAAAATGTCATCTTGTACATCTCAGAATCATCAGTATGCGTGTTGGCCAATGGTTTAAATGACCACATGAAGAATTCATAGAGACAAGATAAGACACAGAGACAGTTAGGCTCTCCTTAATCTCTATTATTTCCTTTGTTGTTCTTGTTTAGTTGCTAAGTCACGTCTGACTCTTGCGTTATCATGGACCATAGCCCACCAGGCTCCTCTGTCCATGGGATTTCCCAGGCAAGAATACTGGAGGGGGTTGCCGTTTCCTTCTCCAGGGGATCTTCCAGACCCAGGGATCGAACCCGTGTTTCCTGCATTAGCAAGCGGGTTCTTTACCACTGAGCCACCAGCTGGGGAAGCCCCATTATCTCTTATTATGCTATTAAACGCTCTCTCTCTGCTTCCATAGTTGTTACTAAGATCATGGCATCTGGTCCAATCACTTCATGGCAGATGATGGGGAAACAATGGAAACAGTGAGAGACTTTATTGTGGGGGGCTCCAGAATCACTGCAGATGGTAACTGCAGCCATGAAATTAAAAGACGCTTGCTCCTTGGAAGAAAAGCTATGACCAACCTGGACAGCGTGTTAAAAATCAGAGACATTACTTCACCAGCAAAGGTTCATCTAGTCAAAGCTACGGTTTTTCCATTAGTCATGTATGGATGTGAGAGTTGGACTATAAAGAAAGCTGAGTGCTGAAGAATTAATGTTTTTGAACTGTGGTATTGGAGAAGACTCTTGAGAGTCCCTTGGAGTGAAAGGAGATCCAACAAGTCCGTCCTAAAGGAAATCAGTCCTAAATATTCATTGGAGGGACTGTTGCCAAAGCTGAAACTCCAATACTTTGGCCACCTAATGTGAAGAACTGACTCATTGGAAAAGACCCTGATGCTGGGAAAGATTGAAGGCAGGAGGAGAAGGGGACGACAGAGGATGAGATGGTTGAATGGCATCACCAACTCAATGGAGAAGAGTTTGAATAAGCTCCGGGAGTTGGTGATGGACAGGGAGGCCTGGCGTGCTGCAGTCCACAGGGTTGCAAAGAGCTGGACATGACTGAGCGACTAAACTGACTGACTGACTGACTGGTCAGGGACTCCGTCTGCTCGGAATGGACACGTGGTGTGGATATCGTTTTCCTGCTCCAGACTAACCTTCTGAAAGTTTCCCTCCTCACCTTACTCACCATCTCAACATCACACTGACTCCCTGCTGGCAGCAGACAAGACGCACACTCCCAGCCTTAGGATCCAGAGCCCTGCACAACTGTACCCCAACCTACCCTCTACCCACCCTGCACTTTTCTGCTTCTGTGCTTCAGTTCCTGCCCGTCCCCCAGGGCAACACTCACCCACCTTCTCTGTGCATTCTGCTGGAGTCACCTTAAGTCTTGCTTCTCCGTGAGACCCTACCAGCTCACATGACTCATTAATACAATTCATCCTACGATCTTTCCATCCTTTCATTCAGCAAACATTTTCTTTTAGTACCTATTATGAGTCAGGCATTGTGCTGGGTTCTGGGGAAGCATAAATAAATGTCATCCTTTCAATGCTGATGGGATGACAATCCAATAAAACAAAGAATAGCCACCATTAGCTTGTACATGCCATGTCCCAGGTGTAGTACAAAGCATTTAGAGCACATTATCATAAACCATCTTCACAATAACACTGTGAGGGAGGCATTATAATCCTGATTTTATTGACGACAGAACAGGGGCTCACCATGGTCAGGCAATCAGATCCCGGGCACTCCAACGGTAATTAGCAGAGTCTATGAAACCTGCCCTGGAGAAGGAAATGGCAACCCACTCCAGTGTTCTTGCCTGGGAAATCCCATGTGCGGAGGAGCCTCGTAGGCTGCAGTCCATGGGGTCACTAAGAGTTGGACACGACTAAGCGACTTCACTTTCACTTTTCACTTTCATGCATTGGAGAAGGAAATGACAACCCACTCCAGTGTTCTTGCCTGGAGAATCCCAGGGACGGGGGAGCCTGGTGGGCTGCCGTCTCTGGGGTCGCACAGAGTCGGACGGATGCGACTGAATCGACTTAGCAGCATGAAACCTGATCTAATGTCCGGACTCCTGGGTGGCGCTCTGTCTCTTCTCTTTCTGTCTCCTTCCCCTCATCCCACTCTTTCCTCTGAGCTCAAAGCCTTTGATAATTGATCAAATACCGCATGTTTTCACTCTGCGTTTTCTTAACTTTTAATCTCTTATGTGCTTAAATTGTATTTCCCAAGCTAGACAGAAGGAGTCGGAAAAGGATGCAGTCAAGAATAATGCAATGGGGACTTCCCTCATGGTCCAGTGGTTAAGAATCACCCTTGCAATGCAGGGGATGTGGGTTCAATCCCTGGTCAGGGAACTAAGATCCCACATGCTGTGGTGCAACTAAGCCCACATGCTTCAACTACTGAGCTAGAGTGCCACAATAAAATAATATTTTTGACTTTTACAGAAAAGGACTCAAAGATCGCAATGACAGCAGCTTTGCAATGACCACACCTCAATGTTTTATGCAGCTTGGAGGAAGTCATCCACGAGTTAAACATAGACTGCTAACACTCTCAAACAGTGACTCCCAAGCTTTTAAATTATGAGGACCACTTTATTATTAAAAATTGCAAATCTGCCCATAAACAAAATCATGCTTCTTTTAGCAACCAACGGAGGAAGTACATAATGAGAAACACTGCCATGCATATAACAAGGTTTTGAAACCAATTGATGTTTTATGAATCCTAATCACATCTTCCTCAGTTCAGTTCAGTTCAGTCGCTCAGTCGTGTCTGACTCTTTGCGACCCCATAAATCGAAGCACTCCAGGCCTCCCTGTCCATCACCAACTCCTGGAGTTCACTCAGACTCACGTCCATTGAGTCAGTCATGCCATCCAGCCATCACATCCTCTGTCGTCCCCTTCTCCTCCTGCCCCCAATCCCTCCCAGCATCAGAGTCTTTTCCAATGAGTCAGCTCTTCACGTGAGGTGGCCAAAGTACTGGAGTTTCAGCTTTAGCGTCATTCCTTCCACAGAAACCCCGGGGCTGCTCTCCTTCAGAATGGACTGGTTGGATAGTACAGATAGATCTGGGCTTCCCTAGCGGCTCAGTGGTAAAGAATCCGCCTGCCAATGTAGGAGACGCAGGAGACCTAGGTTCAATCCCTGGGTTGTGAAGATCCCCTGGAGAAGGAAATGGCAACCCACTCCAGTATTCTTGCCAGGAAATCCCATGGATAGCAAAATCTGGTGGGCTACAGTCCCTGGGGTGGCAAAGAGTTGGACATGACTGAGAATTCAACAACAACAGCTTGCAGATATAAAACGTGATTTACTCAGCTATGGATAACACTGGAAAACCCACAACAAAAGCCCTCTCCTCCTCAGGCGTCCACATCCCAGAGACTAGAAAGCATTGATCTGTGAGTTTGCTGACCCTGAGCTGAGAGCAGGCAGGGTGAAGGCACCTTGTAAAGGGGCACTCGTCCCTTCTGGGTCTTGAATTCTCTATGGGAAGGAGTGTTAATTTGGGGCAGAGCTCTAATACTGATGTCTCTTCCGTATTCAACAAGGATACAGAATGGGGGCTAGGGTGGTATCTCAGCCCACAGACGACACAGTATAATTACTGCAGGTGATAAAGGGATTTCCAGTAGTGGGTTCCGTCGGATAAACTTAAATCCCATTGAGCGAGTTCATCTGACCCGCCTCTTTCCTCTCTGCAGTCCGGGCCTCAGAGGAATCCAAGCTGACAGGTATGAGTTCCGTCAGCTGGAAATGAGCCAACGGTCAACTGCTAACAGGCTGTGTGCCACCGGAAGAAGAGAATCGCCCTCCACCCTGTGCCATGGGCGAAACTCTAATTGTCCCTCTTCTTTGTGGCCACGAACCTGCAGGAAAGCATTTGACACACAGAACTGACAACTTATTGCACAACTCAAAGACTATTCAATGTGTTTTCATACACTTACTGAATACTTCCTTGAAGACGTCTAGATATTCTTCTGACATGAGACTCTATTTTTTTTTTTAAACCAGAATCTTGTGTTTGTTTTGGCCAAGCCATAAGCATGTGGGATCTTAGTACCCTACCCAGGGATTGAACCCACAACCTCTGCATCAGAAGTACAGAGCCTTAACCACTGGACCGCCAACAAATCTCACAGCAACACGTAGATGTCGGTGGGTGATTCTCACTCTTGCTGTAGAGCTGAAAGGACAGAGGTCGGCTAAATGTGAGCTAGCCGTTACCTCCAGGGAGGCAAGCCCTGGAGGATGGCAACACATTGTTGTTAATTAACCAGCGAAGAGATTGGGTTTAATTTATAAAGTAATAATGAACTGGATTTATGACAAGCTGACCAATACAGAATTTGTCCTGATTTATTATAGAGAAACATGCACAATACTCTTATCTTTATCCGAAAATGCATTTAGAGTGCTATAATATATATAGGGCATCATTAAAAGCACCAATATTCTATTTTAGGAAATCAAGAGTTTCTTGTACACCTAATTTCTTGACGTAGATCATACGTCAGTCTGTGCACACGTGTGTGCTGTGTCGTGTCCAACTCTTTGCAACCCCGTGGAGTGTAACCCACCAGGCTCCTCTGTCCGTGGGATTACCCAGGCGAGAACGCTGGAGTGGGTCGCTGTGCCCTCCTCCAGGGGACCTTCCCGACTCAGAGATGGAACCCACGTTTCCTGTCTGTCCTTGCATTGCAGGCAGATGTTTTACTGCTGAGCTATCAGGGTTTTGAGCCAGCCAGAGGCTGAACCTGGAACCTTCTGATCTGTGGTCAGATGCATTATCTATTGCAAGGTTTCCCTGGGTGTAAAGCACAGAGGTCCTCCTTGGCAAATCCAGCCTCTAACACAAAGCCTGGCACATTAAAGGGCTCAGGAAGTGAACGAATGAGTTAATGAGTGAGTTAATAAACATGGCGCCTGTGCCTTCAGCAAACAAATCTATAACCACAGATCCCCTCATTCATGGGAAACTCAGGCCTGACCCTCAGGCTGGTCACACATGCTAATGGTTGGTTCTACTATCTGTTCTTCCCCTTCCAGGTCTGGATTTCCTAGTCTTTACATCAAAAGCAGAAGTGAAAAAGGTATCCTCTGAAGTTATGTGTGATAACTTATGTGTGATAAAAGTTATGCCTTTTGTGTGATAAACAGTAAAAGCAGTTCAAGGCAGTGTGTGCAGCGGTGATGAATACTGGAGAGCAGGATTTGCTGAGGAGGGTCTGTGTGCTAGGGGAGCACGGAGTGGAGAAGGTGGTCTTCTGAGGACAGAAAAAGGAAAACAAGAAATCAAAACAGAAAAAAGGGTATTTGTGTGCACACTCACATGCATAGTCTACAAGTGCACAGAATTTGCAAACATATTTAGCTTGAATTTGAGCCACAAATAATCCATGAAAGGCACCAGCTGCCTGGAGACGTTCACAGCACATCTTGCTTCCTCCGTGACAAAAGGATTAAACAAAAAGACTGACCTCACCTGTGGGAAAGATGCTTTATCCTGTAAGCTCCGTGGCTTTGCATCAGCCTGGTGGGATGCTGAAGCAAAATAGCATCTTTAGAATTATGATCGCTGACATTAAAAAAAGGTGGGGAGGGGCTTCCCTGGTGGCTCAGATGATAAAGAATCTGCCTATAATGTGGGAGACCTGGGTTCAATTCCTGGATTGGGAAGATGCCCTGGAAGAGGGCATGGCAACCCACTCCAGTATTCTTGCCTGGAGAATTCCATGGACAGAGGAGCCTGGCAGGCTACAGTCCATGGAGTCAGAAGAGTCGGACACAACTGAACGACTAAGAATAGCGGACATAAAAATATTACCAAGGAAGCTCTATCCATTGGACCAGTTTAAACTAGTTAACTGTGAAAATGGGAAAGTTCAAAATTAGACTGTTCTAGTAGTTTGGAGTAGAGAAGGCAATGGCACCCCACTCCAGTACTCTTGCCTGAAAAATCCCATGGATGGAGGAGTCTGGTAGGCTGCAGTCCATGGGGTTGCTAAGAGTTGGACATGACTAAGCAACTTCACTTTCACTTTTCACTTTCACGCATTGGAGAAGGCAATGGCAACCCACTCCAGTGATCTTGCCTGGAGAATCCCAGGGACGGGGGAGCCTGATGGGCTGCCGTCTATGGGGTCGCACAGAGTCGGACACGACTGAAGCGACTTAGCAGCAGCAGTGGTTTGGTGGGCTTCCCTGGTAGCTCAGCTGGTAAAAAATCCTTCTGTAGTGCAGGAGACCCTGATTCAATGCCTGGGTTGGGAAGATCCCCTGGAGGAGGGCATGGCAACCCACTCCAGTATTCTTGCCTGGAGACTCCCCATGGACAGAAGAACCCGGCGGGCTACAGTCCATGGGGTTGCAGAGAGTCGGACACGACTGAGCGACTGAGCACAGCAGAGCTCAGTGGTTTGGTGTTAGAATGGCGGTAGTGTTTACCTCGGGTGGGCAGTAACTAGAGAAGGGGCTTTTTGAGGTGAAGGTAAGCTTCCATTTCTCAACCTGGAGACAGTGTGTACCTGGGTATGAGAATGCACACACCTGTACACTCACGATTTCATGTACTGATGCTTGTATGGGGCGTCCCAGGTGGTGCTAGTGGTAAAGAACCCGCTTGCAAATGCAAGAGACTTAAGAGATGCAGGTTCGATCCCCGAATTGGGAAGATCCCCTGCAGAAGGGCTTGACAACCCACTCCAGTATTCTTGCCTGCATAATCCCTTGGACCGAGGAGCCTGGCGGGCTACGGTCCATGGGGTCACAAAGAGTCAGACACGACTGAGTGACTTAGCGTGCACACACAATGGGTGTATATTATACTTGAAAATTGACTGAAAATGCCTACATAGAAATGTCAAGGCTATTTCATTGCCAATTGAATCTGAATAAAAGAAGAAGCAATTTCAAAACTGTATACATTTTCTCTAAAGAAGGTGACTGGTGGTTAGAAACCAACAATCAGGAGTAGCGTGTGTCTTCATGAGGCAAGTGTTTGGAGCTTCCCCAGGAGGAGAAGAAGGAGCACGGCCTGCCTTATTAAAGTGGAGCTACACTTTCTGTGGAGCCCAAACCGATCGGCCAGATAAACGTCTAGGCTCTGCAGGTCACAAGGTCATCTAGCCTGTACTCTCCTAATTGTTTTCTTCTCTGGTGTGACTAAAGGCCTTATTCACCTGCTGGTAAACAATGAATACAGAATAGTGGCCATTAATCAAGGTCATGGGTCACCTAAGAGGGTGGCTCAGTGGGTGTGTCTATGGGGCTGAGCGCCTGGTGGTTCAGTGGGGTGACCTGGCAGAGCACAGCTGCCTCCCCACCACGTTCTCGCTCAGAAGGAACCGCCCCTCTCCTTGTCCATCAGCACTCCTGGAGGAAGAAAGCAAACCACATGCGAACACCGGGGCTCAGGTCCCTGCATACTGGGCCTTCAGGTTTGGCTGCCATCCCTCTCCTAATCCCCACCCCGCCCCCTCCCCGACCCCCAGCAGCAGGATCGTAAGAACCATTAGCTCCCAAGCCTTCTCTTCCAGCGTCCGCCCTCTACCTTGCTTTCTCCAGCTTCAAGAACTGGCAGAAGGAACAAGTCATTCCCATTTAGGGAAAAAAAAAACTCTTAAAGGCCTTTTGTCACTTTTTCATACTCCGCACTAAAAGTCTTTGCATCACTGCATGAAAAAGCAGTGAGATTTTCAAGTTAAATGTATCTGAATTCCACAACAGGACACCCCACTGCCTGCTCAGAGACAATCCCATCTCTGTGGCCAGTAAACCTGTAATTCAGGATTGGTCCCTGCAGTCACCCTGCTGTACATTAGATTCCTGGAATTTATCCATCTTATGCCTTGGGTTTGTAGGCTCGGGTAAAAGCTCCCCATTTCCCCCCACTCCTCAGTCCCCGGGAACCACCACGCGACTATTTCTCTAGCTTTGTTTTTTAAGATCCCACAGATAAGCGAGATGATACAATATTTGCCTGACTTATTGCACTTAGCAGAAGGCCCTCAAGGTCCTCTGCGAGCCTCGTTTTGTTTCCTCTGTGTGTGTGTGTGTGTGTGTGTCTGTGTCTGTGTCTGTGTCTGTGTTCTGATTTCGCTGGGTCTCAGGTTTGGCAGGCAGGATCTTCCTTGCATCATGTGGATCTTTCCTTGGGGCCCACGGACTCTAGTTGTGGCGTGCTCGGGTTGAGTTGCTCTGGGACGTGTGGGATCTTAGTTCCGAACCAGGGAGTGAACCCAAGTTCCCTGCCCTGCAAGGAGGATTCTTAACCACTGGACCACCAGGGGAGTCCTCTTTTAAAGAACAATTTATTGCCAAACTTTAAGCTGGAAAGTCAATAGAATAACTGGAAGAATTATAATTACATTGCCTTAAAATGTATCAATACTTATATGAAGAACCATATAGAAATTGATCATCATGCTATATGCTGATCCCAAATGAAAACCAATAGGACACCAATTAAAGAATAAAGAAAGTCTGAAAACACAAAGCTGGATAGAAATCACAGGGAGGCAGATCTGGGCTCCTGACCGGAGAGGTTCTGGAACTTGTCCAACATTACACAGCAAGTCGTGAGTCATGGCTTTAAGGGTCCTTCCCGCCCAGCCCAGGGCTGTGTCCATTCCCCCACGTGGCTTCCTGGAGCAAACTTATCATCTTACAGTCATGCATGGCTTGCAAAGCCAAAGAGCCCAAAATGGGTTCAAATCTAGATTTTTCTCATTCACTAGATCGCCGACGGCAATGGTTCCCACCACACACTCTGTCTCAGGTCATCTGAAGGAGCTGGGAAAACATACAGTTTCCTGAACTCCTTTTCCATGGATTCCAACTCATTCATTGTGGGGTGGGGCCTAGGCATTTAAATGTTTTAATAATATCCCCAGGTGCAGCCAGTTAGATGAAAATCAGTTCTCCACGGTTCTTGTTCTCCAGCCTGGGTACCCACTGGAGTCACTCGGGAGAGCTTCAAAGGCTACAAGCCAGAATCCTATCTTCACAGATGTTGATTCACCTGGTCTGAGGCTCAGCCTCAGCGCAAAAGCTGGTGACTCCAACCTGTCACCACGGATGAGAACCACTGCTCGTGGGCTCCATGAACCATGAATCTCTAGTCTCAGTCGCCTCCCAGGGAAGCTTCAGGGACCTGCTCATGGCCATTCTTAAAATTCCAGAGCTGACAACGGGCAATAAAAGCTTGCTGATAGACTTGGCTAATGAGGCTTAGTGTTAATGGACAGGTGAGAAGGGAAGGGCGAGCCTAAGAAATAATGAGCATTTAGCATGAAAAGGTCCCGAGGGTGGATGATACAGTCAGTCAAGCAAATGTTACCTTATTTTACAAACGCCCAGGTGGCCCTTTAGGAGCAATAGAGGCTACCCACCCTAAGCCTGGGATCTCCATAGACCCAAAGATGTTTCGAGAGTGGGAATGAACAAAGTCTACCAACCTTAACTAATTCCTATCACAGACAGAATCACTCTTGACTGAGTTTAACAGTAATCCAGGCTCAAGGCTCTGGAGAACAGGACAATTAACTTACCAGACACTGCGCTCTGTAGGGAAGAAACTGAGGATGTGATCATGGAGGATGTGGCCCACCAGTCGGAGTTCATACCCAAGGAGAGCTATTTGCCTGAATGGATTTGAGAAGACTTGTTTTTCAGTTGCCCAATTGTGTCCAACTCGTTGTGACCCCATGGACTGCAGCAGGCCTTCCTGTCCCCCACCATCTCCAAAAGTTTGCCCAAGCTCATGTCCATTGCATTGGTGATGCCATCCAGCCATCTCATCCTCTGATGCCCTCTTCTCCTTCTGCCCTCAGTCTTTCCCAGCATCAGAGAAGATGACTAAGGAAAACAAATTCCCCCTTCTACGTTATTTAACAAGAACAATAAGCAAACAAGTAGGCTAGCCAAGCTGTCTAGGGTGCATAATCCCACATCTGGAATAAACATGGCAGGGAAGAAATTTATCAACATATTAACAGGACCTATCTTGGTACAAAGGGACTGTGGTGCTTTGTATTTTCTCCCTTATCTTTTTCTATGTTTCCTAAATGTTTTATCAAGTACAAGTATTACCTTTTTTAAACTTTTTTTTAATATGGACCATTTTTAAAGCCTTTATTGAATTTGTTACAATATTGCCTCTGTTTTATGTTTTGGTTTCTTGGCCACGAGGCATGTGCGATCTCAGCTCCCCGACCAGGGATTGAACTCACACCCCCTGCATTGGAGGTGAAGTCTTAACCACCGGACTGCCAGGGAAGTCTCATACAAGTATTACTTTTTCATGAGATAAAGGAACACGGCCTCCTTTTGAAAATGTAATTGCTCTCAAGCTTGGGGCAGGGATGGTCCAAGGCACTCCTGTCCTGTTGGCATGCGGTAAGGAGCAGCAGCTTTGTCCTGCTTTATGAAGATCCAGCAGATCTGGTGCTTCCATAAGCAGCTGGGGATTTGGCAGTCCTGGTGATGCGCTGGCCAGGCTCAGCAAAGTTGGTATCAGACGTGTGACTGACGAACATGAAGCTCCCAATAACTAGGCCATTCATCCATTTGCTGCCAATTCTGACAACATGGGAATAAATGAAGCACTTTTTTTTTTTAATGTGGACCATTTTTAAAGTCTTTATTGAATTCGTTACAATATAGTTGCTGTTTCATGTTTTAGTTTTTTGGCTGCCAGGCATGTGGGGTCTCAGCTTCCAGACCAGGGATGGGATCAAAGCCCCTGCCTTGAAAGGCCAAGTCTTAACTGCTGGACCACCAGGCAAGTCCCTGAATTAAGCATCCTTCACGCTGGGTAGCCATCATTTTTTGGACAATGTTAAATATGTGGGGATGTGAGGGGAAGATTGCTTAGGAAGATTCATGCTCTAGCTTTCCTGGGCGCTGGCACGTGACTAAGTTGGCCTGGGCATTTGTAAATCAGATGCAAAAAGCACGTGGTTTGAAAGTCAGAAGATGCAAATGACACGTGGATGAGATTTTAGAGAAATTCTGCTGTTGAGCTTCTGTGTTTGGTTTACCTGCTAAGCCCCATGAATAAAAGGGGCCAATGGAGGTTCCCAAATAAAACCTCAGATGCAAGGTCTCTTCCCTCAGATACCTCCAAATCTTCACCACCATGTACAGGCTCCTTTTACGAAACCCTAGATACTCAGTCTCCTCACCTATCCATTGCCTCCACCTCCTTCCTGAATGTTCCAGCTTCTGCTATTGCTTCGCACAGATAGTCTTCATTCGGTACTTCTCTGAAGCGAAGCTCCTGCTCCTAGTATCCTCCAACCCGAATACCCTTCGATATCCACCCCATTTCACTGCCATCAGAACACCACACAGTCAGGAAGTTCTCTTTTCTTCTTAACTTAAATGCCATCCGTTATAAGATGCTGCTGCTGCTGCTAAGTCGTGTCAGTGGTGTCTGACTCTGTGCGATCCCACCAGGCTCCGCTGTCCCTGGGATTCTCCAAGCAAGAACACTGCAGTGGGTTACCATTTCCTCGTTATAAGATGAGAGGTAAACAACTCACGGGAAGGGAGCTACTTATTCATCTTCGCAGCCCTCCAAAAGCACGAAGCTACACAAGGTTTTTACACATTTGTTGAAGGAATGAATTTCCTCTCAAAGAAGAACGGTAGCACTTTAGAATGATAACATACTGGTGTTACATGGAGTCATTTTCAAAGCTTCTGAGACTTGCAGCTCCAAATGGGACCCCTAGAACTGCAGAATGGACCTCTCCTGGGAATTTCCTAAAAATGGGTGATTGTAGCCTCTTGCTTCCTCCCTCTGCTCCCTCCCCTTACACACACCCCACTGAACCAGTTTTAATGAAAGTTTTAATTAAAATCTACAGGCAACTGTCATGTCATTCAAGTTTGAGAAGAATTCATGTAGAGCATTGTCTCCCAGCCGTGGCTGCACGTTGGAATTGATAGGGACTCCAGAATACAGATTCCCAGGTTCGAGCCCCCAAGAGTCTGATTTTATCAGTCTGGGATTTAGGATTCTTAAAAATGCCCCCAGTGTGCAGCCAGGGGTAAAAACCATTCCCTTGGCATCCTTGCTGGAGCACGTTAAAACTCCTGCAGCAGTTTGTAAGTCAGCGTCTCAGCTACACAGTGACTTCTCTCATTTTTACTACCCAGCCTTTCCTTATTAACTGAGCGACTTCAGTTTCACTTTTCACTTTCATGCATTGGAGAAAGAAATGGCAACCCACTCCAGTGTTCTTGCCTGGAGAATCCCAGGGACGGGGGAGCCTGGCGGGCTGCTATCTCTGGGGCCGCACAGAGTCGGACAGGACTAAAGCGACTTAGCAGCAGCAGCTTCCCTTATCACATTTCTTCTCCTCTTCCAAGAAGTACCTCCTAGCTTTATTTGCCAATAAATGTTTATTGAACATCTGGAATATGCATAAACACAAAACCTGTTCTTTAACGTCCTTTTGCAGTAAATCATCTAAATGCTCTTTCTTGGGCTCTTTTTTCATGAATCCTCTTTTCTAATTTTGTAAGCATTCATTGTTGCCACTATCACGATGGCTTATTATTTTCTGAGAGCGGGAAAGAAAATTAATTACCTTTTGACAGTTTTAAAACAACTTAAGCATATACACACTACGATATCAACAGATAACCAGTATTCTGTAGTAGCTCAGTATTCTGTAATAGACTCAGTATTCTGTAATAGCTTTTAAGAGAGAAGCATCTGAAAAAGAATAGTTATACATAACTGAATCACTATGCTGTATACCTGAAACTAACACAACATTGTAAAGCAACTATATGTCAATAAAATCAAGTAAAATAAAATGAATAGGACTTCCCTGGAGGTCCAGCGGTTAAGAATCTACCTGCCAGTGCAGAGGACATGGGTTCAATCCCTGGTCTGGGAAGATTCCACATGCCTCAGAGCAACTCAGCCCGCGTGCCCCAACTACTGAACCCGTGCTCCAGAGCCCATCCTCTGCAATAAGAAAAGCCCCTGCAATGAGAAGCCCGAGCACCCCAAGTAGAGAGGAGCTCCTGCTCGCCACACCCAGAGAAAGCCCACACAAAGCAGTGAAGACCCAGTACAGCCAAATAAATAAATAACATTTTAAAAAATAAAATGAAGAGTTAGAAAAAAAAATTTAATGATTGTTTTGAACCAGAGAGACATCAAAAACTGATTATATCTAAAAGTAAATCTCTTCTGTCCTCCAGCCTTTAGAAAGGTCTCATTGTCCTGCCTTCAGAGCCCATCTGTAACAGCTAGCTCTTGTAGAGGCCTTGCGCAGCCATGGCACTGGGCTCGCTGTATCACTGTGTTAGCTGTCTCAGTTCATCTACCCAACAGCCCTGAGACACATTCTATTGGGGGTTTTTTGTTTGTTTTGCTTTGGGGGGGTTGCTCTTTGTTTTGACACCCCATGCAGCAGGCAGGGTCTTAGTTCCCCGACCCCTGCCGTGGAAGTGTGTCCTATCCACTGGACTTCCAAGGAAGTCCCAAGGCACATTTTATCGTTATCCCCGTTTTTTGATGAGAAAATAGTGGCATAGAAGACTTCAGTAACTTGCCCAGGGTCACCCAGCTTGTCTCCTGACAACAGCATAGAAACCCAGGCAGTCAGACTCAGAACCTGTTTTGCTATTTGTTCTGTCGAAGGTGGTGTTTGGGGGGACGTGTGAAGACGTGTCTTCGGATCCCACCCCATGGGGGAGCCTCATATTCCGTCATAATTTCCACAGAAATTTTAGCACATCTTTTTCCAAACCTTTTTCACACTTTAATCTGTGGCTTATAAAGCAGTTTCCCAGGTATAACTCACTGTGAAGCTTAAAAGGCTTTCATGTTTGGACAAATTTCTTTTGAAGGTTGAGCAAGATAAGAAACAAGTTCTGACTAATACAATGAAAGTCTAAATAAAGAAGCACTGAATAGTTTATAAAGCAAATTTCCCCTCCTAACCAAATGCAATTTTAACAGTTAATACCTTTATTGCAGAATAGAAGATAAATCAATGTCACACACAGCCTCTGGCCAGCAGTGTGTGTGTGTGTGTGTGTGTGTTAAGAAAAAGGTGAGAAAGTTTAAAAACACCAAATTGTATCCAAAAGGCACTCTTTGTCTCTGGGCCTCCTCTATAACCGTTCAATTGTTTTCTTCTTTTTTGGCCTGCACCTCGTGACTTACGGGACCTTAGTTTCCCCACCAGGGATGGAAGCCAGACCCACAGCAATGAAAGCTCAGAGTCCTAACAGCTGATCTGCCAGGGAATTCCCTTTAACCATCCAACTCTAATAGCTCTTTTCTTTCCTCCTCTCAGCTAGGAAGTGATTTCTTTTAATCCCTTCTGGCTGTTGTAGAGCAGGATTTCTCAACCTGGGCCCTGTTGACAACGCAGCGTGGAGAATCCTCAGCACCGGATGGTTTTCAGCAGCATCTCTAGTCAACCAGGAACACTCACAGGAAGGATTGATGCTGAAGCCCCAATCCTTTGGTCACCTGATGCGAAGAGCCAACCCACTGGAAAAGACCCTAATGCTGGGAAAGACTGAGGGCAGGAGAAGGGGACGACAGAACATGAAGTGGTTGGATAGAATCTCCAACTCAATGGGGGCTTCATGGCTTCATCGGTTAAAGCGCCTGTCTAGGAAACAGGAGATCCTGGGTTTGAATCCCAGCAAGGCCTTTCTCTTGGGCTTCCCTGGTGGCTCAGAAGGTAAAGCATCTGCCCGCAATGCAGGAGCCCTGGGTTCAATCCCTGGGTCGGGAAGATCCCCTGGAGAAGGAAATGGCAACCTACTCCAGTACTCTTGCCTGCAAAATTCCATGGATGAGGAGCCTGGTAGGCTACAGTCCATGAGGTCGCAAAGAGTCAGACACGACTGAGCAACTTCACTTCTCATCTCCTCATCAATGGACATGAGTTTTAGCAAACTCTGGGAGATAGTGAAGGACAGGGGAGCCTGGCGTGCTGCAGCCCATGGGGTTGCAAAGAGTCAGACCCGACTTAGTGACTGAACAACAACAAGCTGGTCTACCCACTAGATGCCAGGGGCACCCCCACCCTCCCCTATACCCCCAACACCCTGTCACCCTCATCGCTGACACCCATTGTGATAAACGGAAATGCCTTCAGACTTGGCTGCATGTCCCCTGGAGGTGCAGAGCAGAAGCAGAGAGTCCCCACATAACACGACCCCCGAGCTCAGGTAAGAACCACTGTTCCGTAAATAGTCACTGGAATTGCAAAATCATACATGCACGTTTTCATATTTCACCCAGAATAGTGTCTCAAAGACCTCAGGCCCACAGGGTGCATCTCCTCAGCATCTTTCCTGCTCTTCTCCTTGCCTTGACTTTCTTGGGCCTCCAGCAGATGCACTTCCCAGACACTCCCCCGGCACCAGGGAACACACCAAGGCCTCAGGGGGTCCAGGAGTAAGATTCTGGGGCTGGGCCTGGGTGGGGTTCTGCCCTTGTGGCCACCCTAACTGCACACCTGGCTCATTCGTGCAGGCCTCGCTCTGAGACCTATGCAGACAGCACCTTAACACGTGCGACACGACTCCAGCTGTTCCTCCTAGAAAACAAATGTCCAGTGGTGTCCATAATCGCAAGACATCTCTGCCTTACACACGTGTACCTAAGGGTAAAGCAAGACTCTGGTACATCAGCAGAGAAGACAGACTTAGAACACATGCCACAAATGTGCTGACTAGAGATATTGGCTCATCTGTTCTCCACGTGGGTCTTAGTGGGCATGTATTCACAGGTGTACATAGATGTGGTGGGAATTTATTGTTTTATTTGGGGGACCAAGTTCAAAAGGACACGTTAAACAAGACTGCCCATGGCCAGCTTCTCGCTGACCTTCAGCCACAACGCCCGAAGCCTCAACAATACAATAGCCACTGCTCCTGAGCCTCTAGCGTCTGCCAAGCTCTGTGCCAAGTGCCCTGCCTGAGTGTCTCACTCAGACCTTGAAACAGCCCATTTCACAGATGGCAAAAACCTCACGCTCCTTGAGTAATCTGACCAAGCTCATATTTCTGGCAAACCATGAAACAGGGATTCAAACCCTGAAGGTTTGTCCCCAAGGCGTGTGTGTGTAGATTAGTTATGGTAAAATACACACGTCATAAAATTGCCCACTGTACCCATTAGGCGTACAGCTCAGTGGCATTAAGCACATTCACGTTGTTATGCAGCCATCGTCAAAATCATCTCCAGAATTTTTCATCTTCCCAAACTGAAACTCTGTCCCCGCCAAACACTGAGTCCCTACTGCCCCTCCCCCAGCCCTTTTACTTTCTGTCTCTATGAACATGACTACCCTGAGTACTTCATACAAATGGAATCATTTATCTTTTATGGAATCATTTATCTTTTTGTGACTGGCTTATTTCACTTGGAAGAATGTCTTCAAGGCCCACCTATGTGGTGGCATATGTCAGAATATTCTCCCTTTTTAAGGCAAATAATATTCCATGGTGCCTGCCCAGGCGGCTAAGCAGTAAAGAATCTGCCTGCCAGTGCAGGAGACATGGATTTGATCCCTGGGTCGGGAAGATTCCTGGACAAGTAAATGGCAACCACTCCAGGATTCTTGCCTGGGAAATTCCACGGACAGAGGAGCCTGGCAGGCTACAGTCCACAGGGGTCTCAAAAAGTTGGATACAACTGAGCGACTGAGTACACACGAAATATTCCACTGTATGTACAGACTACATGTGGTTTATCCATTCACCTATTAATACATGGGATACATCTACTTTTTGGCTACTGTGAATAATGCTGCTATGATCATGGGTGTACAAACATCTCTTTAAGATCCTGCTTTCTTTTGGAGTATATATCCAGCACCGGAATTGCTGGGTCATATGGTAAATCTGTGCTTAATTTTTTGAGGAACTGCCAAAGTATTTTCCACAGGGGCTGAATCATTTTACACTCCCACCACCAGGGCAAGAGGGTTCCAATCTGTCCACATGCCGGCCCCACTTGCTTTCAAGGTTTGGAGGGTTTTTTTTTGTTTTTTTTTTAACAGCAGCCATCCCTCAGGTTTTGAAAATTAATTATATATCAAGTCTTTCCCTTCCAGAACTTTTCTTCTTAAGTCAGTAGCAGCTGTGCCCATGAATACACACACAATGGAAAGATGCAGGAACTTGTGAGGCTTCACACCCACGCCACTCCTCTCTGCACTCAGCTTGGTTTCTTTAGGTGGCCAGGATGGATCATATAAAACCTCCCCGTTGTTCTAGCTCCCAGCCTCCTTGATGTCAAGGTCTGCTTTTTTTCTCTCTTCTACACTCTCATAGAGTGAGAACCCCCAAAAGATGTCCTTTTCATTATAGGGGACTGGAATGCAAAAGTAGGAAGTCAAGAAACACCTGGAGTAACAGGCAAATTTGGCCTTGGAATACGGAATGAAGCAGGGCAAAGACTAATAGAGTTTTGCCAAGAAAATGCACTAGTCATAACAAACACCCTCTTCCAACAACACAAGAGAAGACTCTACACATGGACATCACCAGATGGTCAACACCAGAATCAGATTGATTATATTCTTTGCAGCCAAAGATGGAGAAGCTCTATACAATCAACAAAAACAAGACCAGGAGCTGACTGTGGCTCAGTTCATGAACTCCTTATTGCCAAAATCAGACTGAAATTGAAGAAAGTAGAGAAAACCACTAGACCATTCAGGTATGACCTAAATCAAATCCCTTATAATTATACAGTGAAAGTGAGAAATAGATTTAAGGGCCTAGATCTGATAGATAGAGTGCCTGATGAACTATGGAATGAGGTTCGTGATATTGTACAGAAGACAGGGATCAAGACCATCCCCATGGAAAAGAAATGCAATAAAGCAAAATGGCTGTCTGGGGAGGCCTTACAAATAGCTTTGAAAAGAAGAAAAGCAAAAAGCAAAGGAGAAAAAGAAAGATATAAGCATCTGAATGCAGAGTTCCAAAGAATAGCAAGAAGAGATAAGAAAGCCTTCCTCAGCGATCAATGCAAAGAAATAGAGGAAAACAACAGAATGGGAAAGACTAGAGATCTCTTCAAGAAAATTAGAGATACCAAGGGAACATTTTGTGCAAAGATGGGCTCGATAAAGGACAGAAATGGTATGGACCTAACAGAAGCAGAAGATATCAAGAAGAGGTGGCAAGAATACACAGAAGAACTGTACAAAAAAGATCTTCACGACCCAGATAATCACGATGGTGTGATCACTAACCTAGAGCCAGACATCCTGGAATGTGAAGTCAAGTGGGCCTTAGAAAGCATCACTACAAACAAAGCTAGTGGAGGTGATGGAATTCCAGTTGAGCTATTCCAAATCCTGAAAGATGATGCTGTGAAAGTGCTGCACTCAATATGCCAGCAAATTTGGAAAACTCAGCAGTGGACACAGGACTGGAAAAGGTCAGTTTTCATTCCAATCCCAAAGAAAGAAAGGCAATGCCAAAGAATGCTCAAACTACCACACAATTGCACTCATCTCACATGCTAGTAAAGTAATGCTCAAAATTCTCCAAGCCAGGCTTCAGCAATATGTGAACCGTGAACTTCCTGATGTTCAAGCTGGTTTTAGAAAAGGCAGAGGAACCAGAGATCAAATTGCCAACATCTGCTGGATCATGGAAAAAGCAAGAGAGTTCCAGAAAAACATCTATTTCTGCTTTATTGACTATGCCAAAGCCTTTGACTGTGTGGATCACAATAAACTGTGGACAATTCTGAAAGAGATGGGAATACCAGACCACCTGATCTGCCTCTTGAGAAATCTGTATGCAGGTCAGGAATGAACAGTTAGAACTGGACATGGAACAACAGACTGGTTCCAAATAGGAAAAGGAGTACGTCAAGGCTGTATATTGTCACCCTGCTTATTTAACTAATATGCAGAGTACATCATGAGAAACGCTGGGCTGGAAGAAACACAAGCTGGAATCAAGATTGCCGGGAGAAATATCAATAACCTCAGATATACAGATGACACCACCCTTATGGCAGAAAGTGAAGAGGAACTCAAAAGCCTCTTGATGAAAGTGAAAGAGGAGAGTGAAAAAGTTGGCTTAAAGTTCAACATTCAGAAAACAAAGATCATGGCATCCGGTCCCATCACTTCATGGGAAATAGATGGGGAAACAGTGGAAACAGTGTCAGACTTTATTTTTCTGGGCTCCAAAATCACTGCAGATGGTGACTGCACCCATGAAATTAAATGACTCTTACTCCTTGGAAGGAAAGTTATGACCAACCTAGATAGCATATTCAAAAGCAGAGACATTACTTTGCCAACAAAGGTCTGTCTAGTCAAGGCTATGATTTTTCCTGTGGTCATGTATAGATGTGAAAGTTGGACTGTGAAGAAGGCTGAGCGCCAAAGAATTGGTGCTTTTGAACTGTGGTGTTGGAGAAGACTCTTAAGAGTCCCTTGGATTGCAAGGAGATCCAACTAGTCCATTCTGAAGGAGACCAGTCCTGGGATTTCTTTGGAGGGAATGATGCTGAAGCTGAAACTCCAGTACTTTGGCCACCTCACGCGAAGAGCTGACTCATTGGAAAAGACTCTGATGCTGGGAGGGATTGGGGGCAGGAGGAGAAGGGGACGACAGAGCATGAGATGGCTGGATGGCATGACTGACTCGATGGACGTGAGTCTGAGTGAACTCCGGGAGTTTGTGATGGACAGGGAGGCTTGGCGTGCTTCGATTCATGGGGTCGCAAAGAGTCGGACACAACTGAGGGACTGAACTGAACTGACATTCTCAGGGTTCACCGCAAGTGAAGTCGCTCAGTCGTGTCCGACTCTTTGGGACCCCACGGACTGCAGCCTACCAGGCTCCTCCGTCCATGGAATTTGCCAGGCAAGAGTACTGGAGTGGGTAGCCATTTCCTTCTCCAGGGACTCTTTCCTGCCCGGGGATTGAACCTGGGTTTCCTGAGCACTTAGGAAACATTTAGAAAAGAAAGTAAATTATGTTTCCAGAGCGGTCAGCCTGTTTTGACTCCATTCACTTTAATGGGAACGCTCTTCTCAGGAGACCTGTTTGGACTTGATCGAGGGAGCCTGGTGCAGGCACATTCCCCACCTGGCATTCGGAACCTGGGCACAAGGCGTGGCCGCCCCTGCAGACGGCCGGCTGAGTCAGGCCGGGCACCTCCCCGCAGGGCCCCACCCTGGGCGCGCCGCTTTCCCCTTGTCTGCTTCAGCCTCTCAGGCCTTCCCTGCTTCCAGGCTCCCTGGGAAGCTGGGGCTGGAGTTACATGGTGGTGAGTCATGGCCCCCTGGAGCCCCGCAGGGGAGGCAGCCGCAGCTCCACCAGGACTCCGGGAGCACCCGGACCCGGGCTCCCGACTCAGGAGCCATGACGGTCTGAGAGCAAGCTCTGATCTAAAGGCCTGCTGAGCGGAGCGGCCCCTCTCAGAGGGAGGACCACTCCCAACCTGGAGCAAGGCCAGCTGTAATCAGGATGCCGAAGGACTGGTGTGCTCAGTGAGGGCGGTCAGCTAGGTTTGGGTGTATGCTGACGTGTTAAAAATCGCCCGTTGTTGGTTGGTGGGAATGCAAACTGGTGTAGCCATTGTGGACAGCAGCCTGGAGGTTCCTCAAAAAATCCAAGTCAGCATATGCTCCAGCAATCCCACTCCTGGGCATCTATCCAGACTAAACTATAATTTAAAAAAAAATGCACCCCTATGTTTATTGCAGCTCTGTTTACAACAGTCAAGATATGGAGACAACCCAAATGCTCATAGACAGATGAATGGATAAAAAAAGATGTAGTAAAAAAAAAAAAAAAAAAGATGTAGTACATATACGCAGTGGAATAACAGCCTTAAAAAAGAATGAAATAATGCTATTTGCAATGGACTTAGAGATGATCATACCAAGCGAAATAAGTCAGACAAAAACAAGTATCATTTGATATCCCTAATATGTGGAATCTAAAAAAAGATACAAAAAAAATAAATAAATAAAAAATAAAAAAAGATACAAATGAACTTATATATAGAACAAAAAGATGCACAGACACAGAAAACAGATTTATGGTTACCAACGAGGAAAGGCAGGGCTGAGGGAGGAAGGGTAAATTAGGAGCTTGGTATTAACAGATACACATTACTGTATAAAACAGATCAACAGCAAGGAGCTGCTCTATAGCATAGGGAACTGCACTCAATCTTGCAATCACCTATAATGGAAACGAATGAAATGAATATATATTTGTAGGTGTAATTGCATCACTTTGCTGTATACCTGAATCACTGTAAATCAACTATACTTCAATAAGCTAAGTTAAACCAAGATAAAATAAGTTGTATGTATTATACGATAAAAATAAATTTAAAACAAAAACAATTATCTGGTTTGTTTAAGCAAGAACACAGGACAGGCAGCAACGTGGTTGGAACTAGAGATCAGTGAACCAAGGGAACTTTGAGAAAGAGAAGTACCATGTGATAACAGAAGTAGAATCTAAAACTCGAGGCAAAGGACGGAAGCGAGGTGAGCAGGGGAGAGGATGAGCCTGGGGGGCAGCTGGGAGGAGCTCTGAGGCCCTGGGAAAGAGCGTGTGCATCCCTGCGGGTGAAATAGGGACTGAGGAGACAATGTGACTGACGTTTCATAAAAAGTCAGGCACAAAAGGCCGCGCGTTGTGTGACTTCAGTTATAAGAAACTGTTGATCGCAGGCAAAACCCTTCCAGGCCACGCTGGTCCTTGGTTTTCTCATCTATAAGATGAGGTTAGATCAACTGACCTCCAAGGTTACACTTAGTTCTGATTTTTGATTCCTTATTAATAAAATGACTGGACAGAAGAGAAGCGTGTAACCTGGGGAGGGCCTGGTGGTCCCTCTGTTTCAGCAGCGCTGAGATAGAACGAGGATAACCCTGGAAGTTTGAATTCTTCTGTTGGTTTGAGCATTTACCTTGGGAATGATCTTGTTTAGTCCCTAAGTTGTGTGTGTGTGAGCGCATGTGTGTTCAGTCACTCGGTCGTGTCCAACCCTTTCTCCACCCCATGAACTGTAGCTTGCCAGGCTCCTCTGTCCATGGGATTTCCCAGGAAAGAATACTGGAGTGGGTTACCATGTCCTCCTCCAGGGGATCTTCCCAACCTAGAGGTCAAATCTGATCCCTGGGAATGATCTTAGGGGTCATTAAATCCTGGTCCAGGCCTTTGTTTTTGCAATTCTAAAACCTGGGAGTCCTAGAAGGTGGCTCCTGTGGTCCTTCCCACAGAAAGTGTGAGTTTCAGGGACTTCCTTGGCGGTCCAGTGGCTAAGACTCTGCACTCCCAGTGCAGGGGCCTGGGTTCAATCCCTGGTCAGGGAACCAGACCCCACATGCAGCAACTGAAAGATCCCGCTCGCCACAGCTAAGACCCAACGCAGCCAAATAAATAAATGAAAAAATACTTTAAAAAATATTTATATTTTAATAATATATGTGTATATTTTAAAATGTACCTTGATTCATGGACCTAACATTAGGGGCTTCCCTGATGGCTCAGACAGTAAAGAATCTGCCTGCAATGTGGGAGACCTGGGTTCGATCCTTGGGTTGGGAAGATCCCCTGGAGGAGGGCATGGCAACCCCCTCCAGTATTCTTGCCTGGAGAATCCCACGGACAGAGGAGCCTGGCGGGCTACAGTCCATGGGGTTGCAAAGAGTTGAACATGACTGACTGACTAACATTTATTTTTTAAAAAGACTTTATGCATTTAGAAGAGGCACAATTCAGCCACCACTCTGGCTGCACCTGAGGTGTAATGAATGGTGAGAAAACGGCTGAAGAACCGAATGAGTGAGGCGAATGCAGTTGTTCTGTTTGCGGCTACGGTGGGGAGCTCCGGGACACTCACTGCAGGACAGACCACGGAGGGCCTTGAGCCCCGGAGGGAGACCTCCCACTCCAGCACTGGGGCTCTGGTGCAAAGGAGTGCCCTGTGGGAGATACCACTTCAGGCTCATCAGATGGCGTGGGGCTGCCCGTGGGCTGGCGCAGAGGTCAGGCTGGAGGCAGGGAGGCCAGATGAGAGGCCAATGCAGTCACTCCAGGTGTGCGGTGATAAGGGCCTTGACCAGGGTGGAGGCCACAGAATAAAAGCTGGAGATGAAGGGGCGTGCCTCGTGGTTGTTCCAGGCACCTGCTCCAGCGGATGCGTCTCTGGGGACCACATGCCACCTCTAACTAGAGAACAATCAGTCCTCTGGAAACTGGAAAGGCAATGCTTACCAAAGCTGTGTACGAGCATGCGTGCTAGGTCTCTTCAGTCGTGTCTGACTCTGTGACCCTGTGGGCTATAGCCCACCAGGCTCCTCTGTCCATGGGATTCTCCAGGCAAGAATACTGGAGGGGGCTGTCGTTCCCTCCTCCAGGGGATCTTCCCGACCAGGGATGGAACCCGCGTCTCTTGCGTCTCCTGCACCGGCAGTTGGGCTGTTTACCACTAGCGCCACCTGGGAAGCTGTGTAAGGTGAGCTCGTAGGTCCAGGGACCAGTGAATCCAGACAATTTCTTTTGCATCAAGGCCCCTTCAACTCAGCCCCATCCTTGCTCTGTAGCTGGGTCCTCTCTTCTCTCCCAGATGGGTGAGTTACACCAAGACAGATTCTTCTTGGTTCACAAAGGCATTAAACTCACTTCCACCATGTCTTGGAGGATGAGATGGTTGCATGGCATCATTGACTCAATGGACTTGAGCAAACTCCGGTAGACGATGAAGGACAGGGAAGCCTGGCGTGCTGCAGTTCCTGAGGCCTCAAAGGGTCAGACATGACTTAGCGACTGAACAACAATCCCTCATCACACCATTTATACACCTACCAGGCTGCCTCTCCCCTCTTCCCTGTTTGTGGAAATCCTGTCCATCTTTGAAGCCCTGGTTTATACACAGCCTTGTTCACACAGCCCTAAGTGACTACTACTGTTCAGGTAGCACTCTACCCTTGATGCTTACAGGGTTTCTGCTCAGGGTGGTGAAAGAGATTTGAAAACAGTGGTGATCCTTGTTCAACATTGAGAATGTACTTAATGCCACTGACCAGTATGCTTAAAATGGTTAACGTGGCAAATCTTCTGGTAAATATATTTGACACCAACACATTTTTTAAAAGAAGAGTTGGCAGGGTTTCCTTTATTTTCTAAATAAAGTAGAACCCAGACTCTGCAAAAAAAAGTCACCACAATAAGAAGTCCGTGCATCACAAAATAGAGTAACCTGCACTCACCACAACCAGAGAAAGCCTGCTCGCAGCAACGAAGACCCAGCACAGCCAAAAATAAATAAATAGATATTTAAAAAAAAAACAAGAGAGAGAGAAAGCTTCATAAAGTTGTGCTCCCTCTGCACAG
Organism: Bos grunniens; assembly: GCF_055505025.1. NCBI lineage: Eukaryota > Metazoa > Chordata > Mammalia > Artiodactyla > Bovidae > Bos > Bos grunniens. The sequence continues at coordinate 49,519,481 of NC_141187.1, forward strand.
GGATCTGATTGCAAACCCTCCTCCTCAGGTGTCGGGGATTCACCATCTGTACATAGGAAATGGCAAGCCACTTCAGTATTCTTGCCTGGGACAGAGGAGCCTGGAGGCTTAGAGTGCATGAGGTCGCAAAGAGTCGGACAGGACTGAGCGACTGAGCATGCACCAGGACAGCACCGCCTGCACCCTCATCTGCCCCTGCCCCCCGACACTGGTCTGGGGCTGCCGTTTTCCCATCCGTCTCTAGAAAAGCATGAGTATTGAGGTAGTGTACAAGGTGGTGCTTGGCACACTGTAGCTGCTCAAATGTGTTTGTGAAATACAGAGAATTCCAGCTCCCCGTGAGAGGGACAAAGAAGTGTGAAGAGGGGATGGTGAGGAGGAAAGAAAACGACATCCCGGATACCGAAGAAGTTTACATTCAGCTTTCAAAGAGAGACATGTTTAAAAGAGAGCATGTATGGTCCTTATGTACTTCCAGCCTCTTGAAAGATCTCTGTGGTTTTATTTGGATGATGCTAAACCTCTGATTGGATCAGGAAGACGATTTTCAGGGATCTGTACGATTGAATTTAAGAGTGAGCTGCCAGCAAATCGGACACGTCCTTGAATATTTAAACCTCCTAAATGAAAATGGTCCTCCTGAAAAGCACAAACGAAAAATGGAAAGAGAGCCTTTCGTACACGCATGAGAATAGATACACATACTTCTGCATAAGTGATGTTTGGTTAGATTTCTTACGGCGGCTACTTTGCTTGATTTTCCTTTATTTTGTTTGGTTTACCTGGCCACTCTGCACAGCATGCAGGATCTTCGTTTCCGGATCAGGGATCAAAACCATGCCCCCGGAAGTGGAAGCGCAGAGTCTTAACCACTGGACCCCCAGGAAGTCTCGGCTTTCCTTTATTATGGTTTCTCCGTTCTACTTGGAATGTCCTCCGCAGACACGTTGCACAACTGGCCCTGAAGATGACTTGCTAAGAGGCAGCTCTTGTAGGTGGGTAGATTCTATTAGCAGCTCGTCTTTAATTACACAGCATATTATATACTTCACACGTGTAATTATTCATTTATGGCATTATGCCATCCTATAGATAAACAAAGACTTCGAGAACATTTACTAGCTTTTCTGGGAGTGTCCCCAAAAGGGTGTAATTTTCATTCTAAGCAATAACTAAGATGGAAACAACCCCAGGAGAAGATCATTAACCTGTTGGAGTAAAATAAGTTCAGGAATTCCCCTTATTAACTTTTTTTGTCTTTCAGTGTAAAATTCCAGAAATGTTGATCACACTCACATGAACAAAGGACAGTCCTGTGTTGGAAAAACAAATATAAACAATAAAGGATACAATCCTGTATTCAAGGCACTCATAAGATAGCACGGGAGACTGGCATTTAAGAAGGCCATTAAAATAAAGTCTGATAAAGGCACAAAAAGAAGTGAGTAGGGGTTGAAGGATGGTGATGGTCTTCATGGGGTTGGAAAAATCAAAACCAAATACTGAAGAATGAATAGGCATTTTCATGGCTTACAAAAGTCAAGCAAACACTCCAGGAAGAGCAAACAGCATGGGCAAAGGAACCCCAAACACAATAAGGAGTAGTGGGCTTGGGACAACTCTGTAGACCTATCTTGCTATGAAGGTGAGGGTGAATTCATGGCAGATGAGACTGAAAATACAAGGTAGGGCCAGGGATTTCTATACTTTATCATCATATGTAATAACAGGTAATTCATCTTCATCTTAACATACACAACGTAAGTTGAGTTATTGGATCGTAAAAGACAACTGAGTTAGAAGGAGCGGTCCCAAGAGGAACTGAATGAAGACTCTTAATGCTCAGGGATACTGTTCAGAGAACCAGTAGTATCAAAATAAGAGTCTCTCAGGACTCCCCCTGGTGGTCCAGTGGTTAAGACTCCCAGCTCTCAATACAGGGGACCTGGGTTCAATCCCTGGTCAGGGAACTAGATTCCACATGCAGCAGCCAAGAGTTCACCAGCTGCAACCAAACATCCTGCAGGCTGCAACGAAGACCAAAGATCCCGCGGGCCACAGCTAAGACCCGGCACCGCCACATAAATTAATTAATAAATTGATCATTTAAAACCAGAGTCTCTCTTGCCACTCCCCCAACCTCAATTTAAAAACTCTCAGTCTGTCACAAGTAATCCAGGCAGAAGAGGGCCAGTCAGAGGTGGGGCTGAAAGCCCCTGGGCCCTGCTGTGGGCGGCTGGTGTCCTGGGTCCAGAAGGAGGAGACGCAGCAGCAGAGTGGGTGGCAGGGAGGACGTGCCCCCTTGGTAAAGCGGTCTGGAGGACGGGCAGTTTTTAGGTCGCAGAGTCCAGGCCCCTGCAGGGGGCACAGCTCCCCGTCTCCCAGGGGCTGCTGCTGGCAATCCTCCTCGCACCCCTGACCGCCTCCCCGCCTTGGAATCTATCAACACTCCCTCTCCTGACTCCTTCTGGGACCTCTGCTGCTCAGGGCGGCACAGAGCTGAGACCGCACAGAGCGGCCCGGTGTTGATAGGGGCCACACGGGGCGGGGGGGCTTGCCTCTCACTTCGGATTTCCCTCTGATCAAAATGTGGCAGACTTCCCTAGTGGTGCCTGATCCCGGAAGATCCCACAGGCCGCACAGCAACTAAGCCTGTGTGTTGTGACTACTGAGCCTGCGCCATGGAGACCGTGCTCTGCAACAAGAGAAGCCACTGCCGGGAGAATCCCGCCCCCCACAACTAGAGATACACGGATGTTGAGTGCAGCTACATCAGGAAATCACGACAGGGCAAGGATGCTGCTGCTATCTCTGCCTCCAGGAGGTGACAGTCTTGCTATTATCATCCTCCAACACAAAGGGGGAAACCGGGTCCCCTGAAAACAGGTTTTCCTGTTTTCATTGCCCCCGCAGCAACCAAGACCCAGCACAATCCCTCAAAAAAATGATAAAAAAAACCCCAAAAATTTGGTTCTAAAAGAGATACCTAGATACCTCATACCCAATTTCAAATCAGCTTCCACCCGCCCCACTCATAATAGAGTAGAAACTATATCCTACATTCCTAGAACAAAAGCAAAACCCTGCAGTAAAGTTTAACAAAGAGGTTCTCAGCTGAGATGGGCTTCCCTGATAGCTCAGTTGGTAAAGAATCCGCCTGCAATGCAGGAGACCCCAGTTCGATTCCTGGGTTGGGAAGATCCCCTGGAGAAGGGAGAGGTTACCAACTCTGGTATTCTAGGGCTTCCCTGGTGGCTCAGCTGGTAAAGAATCCACCTGCGATGTGGAAGACCTACGTTTGATCCCTGGGTTGGGAAGACATCCTGGAGAAGGGAAAGGCTACCCACTCCAGCATTCTGGCCTGGCTAGTCCTTGGGGTTGCAAAGAGCCGGACACCTGAGCAACTTTCAGTTTTTCTCAGCTGAGATACAGTGTTTATCTCAGTTAATTGAAACGGAGCAGGACCCTATGGTCTTGCCCCCACCCCTCCATGTTCTTTGCTTGCCTTCTGTCTGTGGAAAACTTTCGCCGAAGAGTAAGTTTAATCAGAGAAATGCGGAATGCAGAAACAAAGGAAAACAGTCAAAGGAGATCAAATAGTAATAATGTAGCCGTAAAGCATCGTCAGGGACCTTCAGTTCTTTCTCAAGGGCTACGGGTGATACTCGGAACCATAACCTGTGAGCTGTCTTACAGATGCTAAAACCCCAGGTGGAAGCAGTTAGCTACACGATGACCAGACCGTACCCGTGACACAAGCTGCCACGATTCTGAGAACTGGCCTCAAAGAAATGGGAACCCGTGGACTCCGGAACCGAAGAGGAACTGTACCTAAAACAACAAGATGACCCTGGTCGGACCACCGCTGACCAATCTGAAGCTGACTGGCAGGGCCGACCGTCTGTTCCCGCGCGTGGCCCCTTCTTCTGTCTGTGAGAGCTCTTGCCCCACTGGTTGCCAGAGTGGGCGGGAGGAGCTGGCCTTCGGACAGATGTCCGCCTCCCTCTCCCAGGTGCCGGCATCTGAAAACAAACTCTCCTTTCCACCAACCTGGCCTGTTTATTGGCTTTCTGGGCGTCGAGCAACCGGACCCCAGCACATACACTTTTTCAGTAACATGATCTGTGGCCGTGAAACAAATCATCTCGAAGCTTAAAATTGCCACCATTTTATTTGCTCATGATTCTGAAGGTCGGCAAATTGGGCTGAGCTCAGTCGGGCATTTCTTCTACCAACACGTGGGCCTCACACTCTGCTGCTGCTAAGTCGCTTCAGTTGTGTCTGACTCTGTGCAACCCCATAGAAGGCAGCGCACCAGGCCTGTCCATCCATGGGATTTTCCAGGCAAGAGTACTGGAGTGGGTTGCCATTGCCTTCTCTGCCTCACACTCTAGAGGTTCTGATTTAACTGGTCTGGGCGAAGGCCCATTATCCAGCAGTTTAAAAGGCTCCTCCGGTTATTCTTACCTATCGCCAAGCTTTGGCAGAGTGCATAACCCTGAATCACAATTGAGGGAAGGCAGTTCTTCCCAGGTGAGGTAAAGTTAAAAGGGACCTTGAGATTAGCCAGATTAGCGAAAACATTCACCTTAATTTACTTTGAGGGGCTTCTCAGATGGCACTATGGTAAAGGATCTGCCTGCCAAAGCAGGAGAGGCAGGTTTGATCCCTGAGTCGGGAAGATCCCTTGGAGGAGGAAATGGCAACCCACTCCAGGATTCTTGCCTGGAGATCCCATGGACAGAGGAGCCTAGTGGGCTACAGTCCATGGGGTCACAAAGAGTCAGACACAACTGGGCACACACATACACAATTTATTCTGAAGATGTGATGAGGAAAGGAAGATCTCCCTGGGAGTGTTTGCTCCTGAGTTCCTTTGGCCTGAAAAGACCGAGAGGGTCTACAAAATTCTAAGTCAGCAAAGGTGATTTAGGGGATTTCACAGGGCCCCGAGCGTGTGTCCTGACGGCCTGGCACACTGCTGGTCAGGACTAAGCCTGCCTCCGGGAACGGCCTCCTGGGCAAGCAACCCCTCATTAATCTTAAAACTCAGTAAGCCTGAGAAGCGAGCAGGCACACCTCTCTCTAGGGAGCAGCTGTGGGTTGGTCCATGTCTTCTGGATTCCTTCCAGCTTCTGGGTAGGCTTTTTTCTTGCAAATCAGGAATGGGTGTGGGACGCAGCAAGCTTCTGCCCCCCACCTGCGGCAGCACATTCATTCACCTGCCAACACAAGCCGCAGCTCGCAGGACCAGCACTTCACTTCTCTGGTCTAGAGATTCCAGACCATCAGGCCCCCTTCTCACGAGGCCCATATAGAGAAAGAGGCTTCCCTGGTGGCCCAGTGGTTAAGTCTCTGTGCTTCCCCTGCAGGGGCCCTGAGTTTGATCTCTGGTTGGGGAAGTAAGATCCCACAGGCCATGAGGTGTGGCCATAGCTAAATAGCATCTTTTATTTGAGGAAGGAACATTTCAATTCAGGAGCATGGGAAAAAAAAATTTTTTTTATTAAAAACAAGAATATATACCCCAAACACAATTTCCACCTCTCTCCCTACCTACCCACAAATACTCATGGAAGTTGAATTTCAGAGCAGCCATGCCTGTCTTTTAGAAGATTAGCTTCCTCTCAGCCAAACCAACCAACTCTCCAACGTCTATTTCAGGTCTCAGTGACTTCCTTTGTTTTAGAAGGTGTCATGCTCCCATCAGAGGCATTAAATCTTTCTCTTTTTAGGAATTGAAACGTCACAGCTAAGAATTACAGCTCAACATTTATCTGCCCTCGTGTGCCTGAGACTTTCAAAACTTTCAAGATAGAAGGACAGCTCACACAGTAGGAAAAAAATAGATTCTGAGTGAGTCTGAGCAAGTCATTGTCCCTTCCTGAGACGCTGTGTGCGGGGCCGGCACGCTGTCACAGGGTCTCTTTCAGATCCTTTCTTCCTCGAGTGTATGAGGGATTTAGAAAACGCCGAGGACCGTCCCCAGTTTGTGACAGGGTTAAACGTGGCCTGTGATCCTGGCTCTCCAGGGTCATTTCTGAACGTTAAGCCTGACAATATTCTATTTTCCATTATCTTTTTGAATGAAGCAATAGTAGTCTCATCATTCTGCCTTTTCTGGATATTTCCTTTTGTGCTTAAAAACAGCATCTTTTTAAGATTTAAAATTAGTACTGTTCATTACAAAATTCTAAAATATGAAGAAGTTATGAAACATATCAATCCCTCTACCAAGAGATAATTTAGGAAATTCCCTGGCGGTCCAGGGGTTGACTTCGCCTTCCAATGCAGGGAGTTTGGGTTCAATGCCTGGCCAGGGAGCTAAGATGGCCCACGTGTCTCAGGGCCAAGAAACCAGAATGTAAATAACAAAAGCAGTATTGTAACAGGTTCAATAACGACCTTAAAAATGGTCCACATCAAGAAAGATCTTTAAAAAAATAGATAATGTAATGGCCAATATGAGACGGGAATACCAGACCACCTGACCTGCCTCTTGAGAAATCTGTATGCAGGTCAGGAAGCAACAGTTAGAACTGGACATGGAACAACAGACTGGTTCCAAATAGGAAAAGGAGTACATCAAGGCTGTATATTATCACCCTGCTTGTTTAACTTATATGCAGAGTACATCATGAGAAACGCTGGACTGGAAGAAACACAAGCTGGAATCAAGATTGCCGGGAGAAATATCAATAACCTCAGATATGCAGATGACACCACCCTTATGGCAGAAAGTGAAGAGGAACTAAAAAGCCTCTTGATGAAAGTGAAAGTGGAGAGTGATAAAGTTGGCTTAAAACTCAACATTCAGAAAACAAAGATCATGGCATCCGGTCCCATCACTTCATGGGAAATAGATGGGGAAACAGTGGAAACAGTGTCAGACTTTACTTTTCTGGGCTCCAAAATCACTACAGATGGTGACTGCAGCCATGAAATTAAAAGACGCTTACTCATTGGAAGGAAAGTTATGTCCAACCTAGATAGCATATTCAAAAGCAGAGACATTACTTTGCCAACAAAGGTCCGTCTAGTCAAGGCTATGGTTTTTCCAGTGGTCATGTATGGATGTGAGAGTTGGACTGTGAAGAAGGCTGAGCGCCGAAGAATTGATGCTTTTGAACTGTGGTGTTGGAGAAGACTCCTGAGAGTCCCTTGGACTGCAAGGAGATCCAACTAGTCCATTCTGAAGGAGATCAGCCCTGGGATTTCTTTGGAGGGAATGATGCTGAAGCTGAAACTTCAGTACTTGGGCCACCTCATGCGAAGAATTGACTCATTGGAAAAGACTCTGATGCTGGGAGGGATTCGGGGCAGGAGGAGAAGGGGACGACAGAGGATGAGATGGCTGGATGGCATCACTGACTTGATGGACGTGAGTCAGTGAACTCCGGGAGTTGGTGATGGACAGGGAGGCCTGGTGTGCTGCGATTCATGGGGTCTCGAAGAGTCGGACACGACTAAGCGACTGAACTGAACTGAACTGAATGGCCAATATCAGTTTTGGTGAATTTCTCTTTAGAGTTTTTATGTAAAGTCATTTTCGCTCCCCGCAAAAGCTACCTAGCAGATAAATCAGAGGCAATTTTCTCATTCTTGACCCACACCCATGTGGGATAACACCACCCAGGCCTGGTGGCAAGCTTGTCCCACGGTGCCACCAGTCTGGGTGCTCCCATCACAGCCTGAGGTGTGCTCCAACCACCTGACCCCCGAGCCCCTGGGCCAGGGTCCCACAGGACTCCAGGTTGGGGTTTTGACTACTTGTTTTCAGTGCTGTTAGACCCCTCGGACCTGGGGAACATGGATTGAAAAAGCAACCCTTCAACTTTGCACCTAATGTAACAAAAAGCAAGTAAGGCTTTACTAAATCTACATGCTTTACTGTTTTTGATGCTTTAGAAATCAATCTTGAGTTTTACTCTGCCTCTCTTAAAGGCCAGAGTTTCCAAAGACAGGGGCTTCCCTGCAGGCTCAGATGGTAAAGCATCTGCCTACAATGCGGGAGACCCAGGTTCAGTCCCTGGGTTGGCAAGTTGTCCTGGATAAGGAAATGGCAACCCACTCCAGTAGTCTTGCCTGGAAAATCCCATGGATGGAGGAGCCTCATGGGCTACAGCCCATGGGATCGCAAAGAGTCAGACACGACTGAGCAACTGAGCACAAGGAAGTGGATAAATTGAAACCAAAGTGATATGGTTTCAACCAAAAATTTTAACATAGAAATTCCAGATGATACAACAATTCCACTGTTGAGTATTACCCCCAAAGAATTGAAAGCAGGGGCTCAGAGAGTTATTTGGACACGCTTGTTCCTTTTTTGGTGCTTAGTCATTAAGTCATGTCTGACTCTTTTGAGACCCCGTGGACTGCAGCCAGCCAGGCTCCTCTGTCCATGGGATTCTCCAGGCAAGAATAGTGGAGTGGGTTGCCATTTCCTTCTCTAAGGGATCTTCTGGACCCAAGGATCAAATCTGCCTCTCCTGCAGTGGCAGGTGAGCTCTTTACCACTGAGCCACCAGGGAGGCCCACTCATGTTTCCAGCAGCATTATTCTCAAGAGTCAAAAGGTGGAACAACCCATGTGTCCACCGACAGGTGATAAGCAAGATGCGGTCTATCCACATAAAGGAATATAGTATTATTTGGGCTTAAAGAGGAACGAAATTCTGACACGTTACAACATAGCTGAACCCTGAAGATATTATACTCCGAGAAATAAGCTGGTCACAGAAGGACAAATACTGTATGATTCCACATGTATGAGTCTCCTAGCCTCATCAGATTCATAGGAAGAAAGAAGGGAAGTTGCTAGAAGCTGGGGGAGGGAGGGATGGAGTTAGTGATTCACGGGGACAGAGGTTCAGTGTGTTGTTCAGTCACTAAGACATGTCTGACTCTCTGCGACCCCATGGGCTGTAGCCCGCCAGACTCCTCTGTCCATGGCATTTTCCCAGCAAGAATACTGGAGTGGGTTGCCATTTCCTTCTCCAAGGGAATCTTCCAGACCCAGGGATTGAACCCGGGTCTCCTGCATTGCAGGCGGATGCTTTACCACTGAGCCACCTGGGAAGCCCCGTTCAGTTGGGAAGATGGAGAAGCTCTGGAGACGGATGGTGGGGTGGTGGCAGCATCGTGAAGGGACTTCATGCCGCTGAACCGTACACTTAAAAATGGCGAAGACGGTTACGTTATTTGATGCTTTCTACAATTGAAAAAGAGCCATAGGTGAGTCCTGCTGTCAAAGTCTTGAATGACGTCAGGCATCACACCGCCTCCCCCTCACTAATCTGAGATGCTTGGATTACGTGTACCGAATTCTCTGAATTACGTGTACCGAACTCTCTGAAGCCAGGCGCACCTGAGATGTGTTTTGCTCTGGGAGCTGCCCGTTTGCAATCACTTCTTCCAGGAGATTCTCTGAAAGCCCCTGAGGTACAGACATTTCACTGTATACCTGTGTCTAAAACCCACTTTGCAAGTCATGGCCATTTGTTCACCTCCATCGCTGTGTGATGTTAGGTGTGTGAAGACTGACCTGCTGCCCGACCATGCCCTGGGGCTGAGGCCCAGAGGCCGGGGGCCCCCTCTCATCACAGAAGCGCAGGGAAAAATTCCTGCTCCTTTCACCCTGGGGTCTGTGAGTAACATGGCTCTGCCAGCCACAAATGAGGCTTCTTCTGACTTATCCATGCCGGAAGCTGCTTTATCCCCCTTGCCCCACCCTCGTGTCCTGCCGGTCTTTTCCCAGACAAGCCAGGGACAGAGATAAAAGTGGGCAGTCCAGGCCAGAGAACACGGAGGCTGCTGAGCGAGGCACCAGCTGCAAAGGCCCCAGTGATGCTTCCAGCTGAGGCCACGCCTATCATCGGGGACCACAGAGGCCTTAAACACTGGCTTAGGAGTCCCAGGAAGGCCCTGAGAAATGACTGGGCTGTTCGCAAAGTCAGGGAAGCTGAGGCACAGTGAGGATCACGGTGGTGATGGACATCCCGTAAGAAGATGCTTCAGTAAGAACTCGGGGCTTCCCTGGTGGCTCAGTGGTTAAGAATTCGCCGGCCTTGTGGGAGACACAGGTTTGATCTCAGGTCCAGGGATAGTCCACGTGCCGCGGGGCAACTAAGCCCATGTGCCACATCTACTGAAGCCTGTGTGCCCTAGGCCTGTGCTCTGCAAAAGAGAAGCCACCGCAATCGGAAGCCCGTGCACCGCAACCAGGGAAAGCTTGGGCATGGCAACAGAGATCCAGCACAGCCAAAAATAAATAAGTAAAATTATAAAAACAAAGGACTTGAGACTTTCACATCATGTTTAATCCTTCCTCTCTCATCCTCTGTCCTGCTATTTTTTGGGAATTGATTTCATATTCTCAGGGGCTTCCCTGGTGGCTCAGATGACAAAGAATGTGCCTGCCAAGCAGAAGACCCGAGTTCGATTCCAGGGTCAGGAAGATCTCCTGAAGAAAGAAACGGCAACCCACTCCAGTATTCACGACTGGGAAATCCTATGAATAGAGGAACCTGGCGGGCCACAGTCCATGGGGTTGCAAAGAGTCGGACATGACTGAGTGGCTAACGTTTTTTCATAATCTCAATGGAGGGGAAAGGGAATAACAACTTTGTTAAAAATACATAAATAGCAGCCAAAGCTTGAGGAGAGCCCAGAGAAGCTTGGTTTGCGCGGCTTTTAGGACAGCTTTGGGACTTGCCGGGCTGCCCAGCGCTTAGGGCTTCGTCTTCCAGTGCAGTGGGTGTGGGTTCAATATTTGGTCAGGTAGCTAAGATTCCCACGTGCCTCATGGCCAAAAATCAGAATAGAAACAGCAGAAGTAATATCGTTACAAATTCAATAAAGACTTTTAAAATGGTTACAGTGAAAGAAAGAAAAAAAGCAAACCAAAAAATCCCTTAAGAAATAGAATAGCTTTGCTTCCTACACTCTCCCAGGAGTATCCCCCTCTGAAAGTTTTATTTCTTACAATACCAGTGTCTTTTCAGAAGGCATGCTCCTCAGGTTATAAGATGGGGTGTTTCTCAGAACTTAACACTCAGAAAAATCACCTAGAGATCGTATTAAAATGCAGACTCTGATCCAATAGGCCTGGGTGGGGGCTGAGCCTCTGGATTTCTAGTAAACTCTTAACTGCTGCTGGTGGTCCAGAGACCACACTTTGAATATCAGAGAGCCAGCCGAGAAAGCCACTCGTGGACACTGCATATTTCGAAAAATCAGACATGGAGCCCATCCATTGCTGCCCTCAACACCTTTCTGGGAGCTTAATTATCTGAGCCTTTAATTATTCTGGGGCTTCCCTTGTGGCTCAGCTGGTAAAGAACCCACCTGCAATGCAGGAGACCGGGGTTTGATCCCTGGGTTGGGAAGATCCCCTGGAGAAGGCAGCGGCTACCCCTTCCAGTATTCTGGCCTTGAGAATTCCAGGACTGTATAGTCCATGGGATTGCAAAGAGTTGGACATGACTGATTGACTTTCACTTTTTAATTATTCTGAGTTTAATTCTTCTGTCTCTTTAGAGTCTGATTTGCAAACCATGCTCATGTTGGCACAGTACTGGAGGGAGATAATGGTGCTGTGGTTGTTTAAAGCCTACACACACTAGGGAGGTGGTTTTATCTCCGATTGTACTTAGAGTTAAAAGACATGCTCCTTCGAAGAGTACTACCGGGTAAAACTGTCTGCTAAGCAATGCAATAGACTGAAAAAGGGAATAAAATTAGTAGGAGGTCACTCGAGTGAAAAGAAACTACCTTTCAAACCAACCATCCATGCATGTCAAGAACAGAGTCCACGCACACAGGAAATTTTACTATGTACACTTATCAGTGTCTGACATGACCCTTCACCTCTGCCAAGTTATTCATGTGCCCAGTGGTTGTCAAGGCAACGCTGATAACCAGCAGTGATTTCTCAACGTCCATGGAATGCCCGAGCCATCGGAGCAGACTCAGTTTGAAGCCTTCCAGTTGGTCACGCTATAAAGTAAGGGACAGCTGAGGCTCTAGGGCACAGTTTCTTAGTAACTAGGGGTACTGCTGAGTCTAGGACCTTCCCAGACCTAAAACTTCAGCCCCCAGCCTCCAGGAACAGGAGACAGTCGCCATGGGAGGAACCCTGCCTGGGCTATACTGGCCCGAAAGCAAGAACAGGGACAAATGTGGGTCTGCTAACACACTACTACTGCCCACCAGCCCCTCTCCCCACCCCCCTGCCCCTCCCTGCACCCCCCGCCTCTCCCCAACCTGCCCCACCCACTGGCCTTGGCGAGGGGAGGATAGTGGAGATGGAGCTACAGATATTGCGCCCAACACGCTCCACTGCCCCCTCCCCAGCTTGATGAAGTGGTTGGCTTGGAGGGTTAGGGGGCATCCTCCCCAGCTCTGACTTCCCCTAGACAGAAAACTTTCACTCTGTCCACAGATGCCTACAGCCCAATAACATAAAACTTCACTCACCTTTTTCTTTAATATTGAGAGATATTTCAAATGTACTGAAAAGTGCAGATGATTTTGCTAATATGTAGATACTAGCTTTATCAAGTCTTGCCTGGAGAATCCTATGGACGCAGGAGCCTGGTAGGCTGCAGTCGGTGGGCTCATTAAGAGTCGGACACGACTGAGCGACTTCACTTTCACTTTTCACTTTCATGCATTGGAGAACGAAATGGCAACCCACTCCAGTGTTCCTGCCTGGAGAATCCCAGGGATGGGGGAGCCTGGTGGGCTGCCGTCTGTGGGGTCGCACAGAATCAGACACGACTGAAGCGACTTAGCAGCAGTAGTAGCAGCAGCAGCAGCAGCAGCAGCTTTATCAAATATTGACATGAAATGTTTTCAAAAGAAACCAATGTCCAGGTAGAGTTGGTATTCACTGAGTATTCGTTCCCAGTCCTTTTTCTCTTCTTTTTTCCAGAGCTAACTATGACCATGACTTTGCTAGCTGTCATTCTCCTGCATATTTTACTATGACTTCAGTTGTTAGTGATAATATAAATATGTTATCTTTTGCTTGGCTTTATATAAATGCATGCCACTGTATGCAGTTTCTTAAAAAACTTTATTTCACCGAAAATTGTGTTTATGAGATGTGTCCATGTTAACATGTGTAACGCTGGTTCATTCACTTTAATCTGCTGTACAGTATTCCACTGCATAAATTAAAAACAATTATTTACCAGCTCTCCTGGTCTAGAGCATTGAAGCTGATTACAATTTTCACTCTTGCAAATGAGGATGCCATGAACATACTTGTGAAGTCGCCTTGTGTACAAGCCCTAGATTCATTACCTAGCAGCAGAGTTGCTGGGACACAGAATGGCATAACTTTCTTTCCAAAGTGAACCAGCTTATGCTTCTACTGGCAGAGGGGAGGCCTCCTATCTCTCCACGTTTTTACCAGCACTTCGAATAGTCAGACTTTACAGTTTCTGCTCATCTAGTTGGAAGAAAATGGAATCTTCCTCCCTCTTTAAAAACAGCCTCAGTTCAGTTCAGTTCAGTCACTCAATCGTGTCCGACTCTTGGCGACCCCATGAATCAGAGCACGCCAGGCCTCCCTGTCCATCACCAACTCCCGGAGTTCACTCAAACTCATGTGCATCGAGTCGGTGATGCCATCCAGCCATCTCATCCTCTGTCGTCCCCTTCTCCTCCTGCCCCGAATCCCTCCCAGCATCAGAGTCTTTTCCAATGAGTCAACTCTTCGCATTAGGTGGCCAAAGTACTGGAGTTTCAGCTTTAGCATCATTCCTTCCAAAGAAATCCCAGGGCTGATCTCCTAAAACAGCCTCATCGACATATATATTCAGAGACCATACAAATCATCCATTTAACTGTGCAATTTAATGGCTTTGAGTTTATTCAGAGTTGTGCATCCATCATCACAGTCAACTGAAAATATTTGGGGGATTTCTCTGGCAGTCAAGTGGTTAGGACTCTGAGCATCCACTGCAGGGGTCACAGGTTCAATCCCTGGTCAGGGAACTAAAATCCCACAAGCCTCATAGCACAGCCAAACAACAGCAACAACAATTTAAAACACCTATGAAATATTTTCATTACCCCTGAAAGAAATCCGGTTCCTTTTAGCTGTCCCCCATACCTCCCTCCTCCCATCTCCCCAGGCCTAGGCAACCACTGATGTGCTTTCCGTGCCTGTAGATTTGCCTGGTCTGGACCTTTCATATGAGTGGAACCACATTTTCATTCTTTTCACAGATTCCTACAACTTGACCACACAACATTTTACTTGTGTTTTTCTTTAATTTGGGGGAAGATATCAACATGTGGTTGGTGACCATTTAAATTTGCATTTTCGTGATTGCTAGTAATAAAGACAATGTCTTCATAAGCTTATTGGCTAGTTGGGATTCTTCTTCTTGGAGCTGCATATTTACATTCTTTTATCCACTTTTAAATAGGATTGCTTCCCTTCTGCTTGTTTTCTTGCAGGACTTACTTCAATGGTCCACCTGTGTGTATGTGTGTGCAGTTGCTGAGTTATGGCCAACTCTTTTGTGACCCCGTAGACTGTAGCCCACCAGGTTCCTCTATCCATGGGATTTCCTAGGCAACAATACTGGAGTAAGTTGCCATTTCCTTCTCCAGGGGATCTTCCTGGCCCAGGGATCGAACCCTTGTCTCCTGCATTGACAGGCGGGTTCTTTACCACTGAGCCCCCTGGGAAGCCCCTCAATATTCTGCACAGGGATCCTCTTCGACTCTATATACTGCCGATATTGTTGGAAGACAATGCTCCCTGGATTTCTCAGGGTTCCCTGCAGTGTCTGGACCTTTCTGAGCAACATGTTACAAGGGTAGAAAAAGCTCCTTTCTCTCCAGACTCATTTTCTCTTCATTTTCTAAAGGTGATAAACCCAGAGCCATTTGTTTACATTCCAAGTGGTTGTAAAATCCCAAAGAGCCTCCTCTCCTCTCCCTAGAGTGGAATGCTTTAGATCAGAGAGCAAAGGTCTCATCCTCTGTGTCCAGAGTGGGAGGGAGGGACCGGTGGTGAGTGTCCGCATCTCCAGCTCTGAGGGCCCTGGGTCTCCAGCTCCTCCCGGTGGTACCGGCCCCTCCCAGGCCCATCTGCCCTTGGCGTGTGGGCTGCTGGGAGTTGGCAGTAAGACTGACAATGTCAGCAGATCATCTGTCTCTTCTCTGATCCAGAAACCTCATGTTTCCAGTCAGGATGCTAAATGAACACAGATATAAAAATTTAACCCAGGGACCTCCCTGTTGGTCCAGTGACCAAGACTCTGCACTCCCAACGCAGGGGGCCCGGGTTCCATCCCAGGCCGGGAACCACATTCCACGTTGTTGACGGAAGATCACAAGCACCGCAACTAAGACTGGCCCAGCCAAGACAAAGAAAGAAAGAATACATATTTTAACTAAAAAAAGAAAAACTTAACCAATCTCTTCTCCTGCTCTGCAGCTTGTCTTTTCCCTTTTGGAAAGGAAAGCTTATCCTTCTTTTTTTCATTGTAGTAAATATACATACATAAAATTGACCCCTTTAACCATTTTTTAGTGTAGGTTTCAAAGGCATCAGTATATTCAGTGTTATGCAACTATCAACTCTCAGAACTATCCATTCCTAGATGCTTTGCATCTTCCAAAACTGAAGCCCTGCACCCGCGGAACACGAAGTCCCCTTCCTTCCTCCCCCCTCCTCCCTCCCCCAGTCCCCAGCAAGCACTGATCTATTTTTCTGTCTCCACGAATTTGGTTACCCTGGGACCTCACATAAGTGGAATCAAACAGCATTTGTCCTTCTGTGACTGGCATATTTCATTCTGCATAAAGTCTTTAAGGTTCACCTGTGTTGAGGCATATGTCAACATTTCCTTCCTTCCTGTTTTTCAAATTGTGGTAAAATACATATAACAGAGAATTTACTATTCTAATCATTTGTAAGCGTCCACTAGAAGGAAAGTAAGCCTCGCACTGTTGTGTAACTATTACACATCCATCCCAGAACTCTTCTCATTTTGCAGAACTGAAGCTCCGTATATCCATTAAACAATAACTCTCCGTCCCTCCCTTTTCAAGGCTGAAACTACCATATCCACTGGGTGCGTACAGCATGTTTTCTTTACCCATTTACCTGTCCCTGGACACCCGGGGTGTCCCCAGCTTCTGCCTAATATGAATAATCCTCTGGGAACATGGTGCACAGATATCTGTTTGAGTCCCTGCTTTGTTTAAGCTGTCTTCTAGCTTTGTTTTTTTGTTTTGCCTCGCTGAATAGTATTTAGGATCTTAGTTCCCTGACCAGGGATCGAACTCTTCATCGAAGTGCAGAGTCTTAACCACTGGACCACCAGGTAAGTTCCTTCTTTTTTTTTTAAGTTTTAACTCATTCATTTTTTTTTTTTTTTTTACTCTTTCCTGTATGGTCTCTGCTTTTTTGTTTTTTAACCCCATGAAACATGATTTTTTTAATTTATCACACTTGCTGCAGTGGCTTGCCTATCTCTGGTTCCTGTTGTCCTAAAATCATAACATGGAGGCTGTTCACACCTAACTCTGGCTCTAAGCCCACCTGCTCAAACCCGCCGACTGCTCGCTGGCTGAGTTCACTCAAACCTGATCCCCTGGACCCAGTAAATGGGCTCTTAGGTCTGCTGCCCTTGGGCCCAACCCCCGACTCACGGCTCCAGCCTCAGTCTGGCTCCTCTGGCTGAGTCCTGCCCACTCTCACTGGTTCTTCTAACGAAAAGCCTTGTGCCTGATCTCAGTCCTGGAGTCTGGGGCCTCGTTGCATCTGTGCCTGATTCCCGACACCCTCCCCATATCGCCCCTCCCACCCCACCCCCGCACCCTCCCACCCTCCCCCACTCTCCCACCCTCCCCCACCCTCCCCCACCCGCCCCCACCCCGCCCCCACCCCTTCATCGGATTGCCTGAACCTACTCAGCGGCTTGCTGCAGGGAGTTTTCGGAACTCTTGCAGGCCAGGGAGGTCTTAGATGGCGGGGGCGGGGGCGGGGGCGGGGGCGGGGGGGGGGCGGGGGCGGCGTCGCTGCTTCTTCCCCGGCGCCGTTTAGACCACAGTCAGAGGTAACCAAATTGACCATTATTCATTCTACCTTTTTTATGTGAAAATTAAGTTGATAAAAGGAAAGCAAACTAAAATAGAATCGGGGGCCAGCGGGGGGCACTCTCACAGCCCTCACACTCTGAATCATTTCATCCCAACAGGAAGAGATTTTTTTTTTTTTTTTGGCTGAACTGCATGGCTTGTAGGATCTTAGTTCCTCAACCAGGGATCAGTGATTGAACCCAGAGCCCTCCAGTGGACGTGCAGAGCCCTAACCACTGAACCGCCAGAGAACGCCCTCAAAAAGATTTTAAGCAAGTATGTATTGAGGAGCTAACAAGTGCCCAGCCCTGAAAATGCAAAACAAACAAACAAACCGATTGAAATCAAGGTCTCAAACCTGTGTGCACAGCAGCCCTATTCACAAAAGCCAGAAGGTGGAGTAAGCCAAGGGTTCATCAGCGGATGACTGGATAACAGAATGTAGTCTATACTCACAATGCAGAATTAGCCAGGCTTAAGAGAGGAAACTTGGGACTTCCTGGCGGTCCCGTGGTTAGGCTTCCATGCTTCCAGTGCAGGGGGCTCAGGTTTGATCCCTGGTCAGGGAACTAGGATCCAGCATGCCACACGGCACAGCCAAAAAAATAGAAAAATGAAATGAAAACCTGCCATATTCTACAAAATGGATGAATCTGGAGGCAATTATGCCAAGTGAAACACACTAGTTACAAAAGGCCAAATCCTATATGATTCTACCTAAAGAGGTGTCTAGAGTGGTCAAATTCATAGAGACAAAATGCTGGAGGGTGGTTGTCAGAGACGGTGGAGAGGAAGGAATGGGAATTTAGTGTTTGATGGGGACAGAGGTTTATTTGGGAAGATGAGAAAGTTTTGGAGGTGATGGTGGTGGTTGCACAGCAGTGTGACGGTCCTAACGCCACTGACGTGAGAACTGCAAGAACTCTCCACGGGAAAGACTCCACTCAACGCTCTCTCTCAGTGACCTGCCCAGACTCTAGCCGGCTATGGCAGCCACAGGCCCCATCCCTGGAAAGACTCTACCGCCCCCACCCACCCCTGTGCTGTTCTCTAGAAAAGCTCAAAGCTACCCAAAGAAATTTACCATTTACCCAGCCAACCCCTTATTGATAGGCTCATGACCTCCCTTTCTTGGAGAATTTACTGAAAACATCAAAACAAAACAGAAAAGCTTACAATTGTAAATCTTTCCCCTGTCCTTCTGAGATGCAGGTGTTTCTATTACAACCCAGGGCAAATTTTCTCAAAGACCTAAAAGCCGTTCCTTTTAAGTGTCATCACCAAGAAGAACAGGGCCTGCGACCCCCAGGGTCTGGGGGAGGGGAGAAGCCTCGCTGAGAAATGCCAGCTGTGGACACAGCGGGCCTGATGGCGTTTCCAGGGATCAGCCCCCCATCGGCGTTTGGTAACGTTTAATTTCCCCGTCTCTGCTTGAGCCCTGCCTGCTGCTCCTCCCCACTGCCTATCTTCCTTGACGGTGCCCAGGCACCTCTGGCAGTTCAGAAGGAGCTCAGCTATTTCCCCCTGAGGTGGGAAAGAGTTCAACCAGATGCGCCGTCTAGCGAAAGAAGCCAGGCACAGGACCACAGAATATCATTCTTTGTTTAAAGTGGGGAGGGGCAAGGTTTACATATATATTTGCCTCTGTATGCAAAACCTGCGAAAGTCACACAAGAACCTGGTAACCCTGCCCTTTAAAAAAAAAAAGTTGCCACTTTATTCATTTATTTATTAATTTTTGGTCGCACCTTGGCATGTAGGATCTTAGTTCCTCGACCAGGGATCACACTCACGCCCCCTGCATTGGAAGCACGGAATCCTCCTGACCGCTGGACTGCCAGGGAATTCCTGGCAGTAAATGCTTTTTAAGTTTACTTTTGGAGAGGGGAACTGAGTAGCTGGGGGTGGATTGAAGGGGAGTAAGATGTTCTTTTATGTCTTTTGAATTTTGAAACATGTGACTGATACTGTTTCCAGGGGGGAAAGATTTACATAGCAACAAAACAAAAAGTAGGGCCAAAACAGAGAAGGAAGTTGCAGAATTGCAAAATTCTATTGTCTTCTTAGTTGAGGTGTAATTCACATGTGATAAAATTCACCATTTTAAAGTGTACAATTCAGGGATGTGTAGTATAGACAGAGTTGTGTAACCATCACCACTGATTCTGGAATATTTTCATCCAAAGGGAAACCCCTTATCTGTCAGCAGTCACTCCCGGGTCCCTTCCCCTGAGTCCTTGGTAACCATTAACCTGCTTTCTGTCTCTATGGATCTGTCAACTCTGGACATTTTGCGTAAATGGGATCATACAACATGTGCTTCTTTCGCTCAGCAAAACATCCAGGCTCATCCATGTGGTAGCACTTGTCAGAATTTCATTTCCTTTTATTGCTGAAAAATATTCCATGCTATGGATATACTTGTTTTGTTTCCCTGCTGATGGACAGCTGGGTTTTTCCACGTAGGGGATGTCATGAATGCTGTTCAGTCGTTCAGTCCTGTCTGACTCCTTGCTAACCCCTTGGACTGCAGCACGCCAGCCTTCGCCATCTCCCAGAGTTTGCTCAGATTCATGTCCATCGAGTTGGTGATGTCATCCAACCATCT
The DNA here is from genome assembly GCF_055505025.1 of Bos grunniens. Taxonomy (NCBI): domain Eukaryota; kingdom Metazoa; phylum Chordata; class Mammalia; order Artiodactyla; family Bovidae; genus Bos; species Bos grunniens. The sequence goes on from NC_141187.1 coordinate 49,539,197, forward strand.
CGTGTCATGAATAACACTGTTATGCTAAGTTGCTTCAGTCATGTCCGACTCTGTGCGACCCCATAGACGCAGCCCACCAGGCTCCGCTGTCCCTGGGATTCTCCAGGCAAGAACACTGGAGTGGGTTGCCATTTCCTTCTCCAGTGCATGAAAGAGAAAAGTGAAAGTGAAGTCGCTCAGTTGTGTCTGACTCTTAGCAACCCCATGGACTGCAGCCCACCAGGCTCCTCTGTCCATGGATTTTCCAGGCAAGAGTACTGGAGTGGGGTGCCATTGCCTTCTCCAGAATAACACTGTAGAAATGCACAATTCTGGCTCACACTGAGTCCAAGTTGCCTAATACTCAATATGAAAACTGGGCAGCGTGTCCAGCTACAAAGTCAATGTTTTCTGTACACATTTAATACACATTTAAAATAAATTCTAGTGCAACTGTGAAAAGGTCAAAATTTCACTGAAGTCAAATCTTTCCTTTTCTGTCCCACGCATTGTCACCCGCCTGCGTGTTTCCTTTACCCTTTCCTTCCTTCTCTGTCTTCTGCCACCCTTTATCTCTCCAAATTCCCAGTCCCTCCCCATCTCCCCCATCCCCAACAAAAGAACTAAATTTTCTTCCTCTATTAACAAATATTTACTTATGTATTTGGCTATGCTAGGTCTCAGTTGCAGCATGTGGGATCCAGTTCCCTAACCAGGGATCAAACCCAGCACTCCTGCATCGGGAGCTCAGAGTCTTAGTCACAGGACCACCAGGGGAGTCTCTAATCTTTCTTTCCTTTACGGGGCATTTTTTCATTCCACTTCTGTTTGCCAACATATATAATCATTATTTCCAAATTAATACATCCTGGAAAAAAGAAAATTAAAAGCTGGCACCTGGGAGCCGTCTTTGAATAGTCACATTTACCATTCACTCTCCCTGCAGGCCCAGAGGTTTGTTGAAACCCGCCTGCTCCGTGGCTCTCATGAGACTGAAGCTGTGGTCTGTTCCAGCCCAGGTTCACTGGGCTCCGGAGACTCTCTTAATGGAGATTAGGATCAGCAGCAACTAGACTGTGGGCAGCTGCAGATAAGATCTGGAGAAGCAGGAGGGCAGTCTCTGTCTCACACTCACACACACATACACACACACATACCCCCACAGGCTCCCTTCAGAGCGACCTCTGTGCCTGGAGTCTTCCCTGGGAGTCAGAGTAAACACCAAAGATAAGGGCTCAGGCGCTTCCGAGTCTGATGCCATCTTGTCCATCCGGCCTCCGGAGAGATTTCCTAGGAGGTCAGGCTTGGTTGATCGGAGAGGGGTCCTTGGGGACCAAGGGTCAGGCTTTCAGGTCATGCTGGTACAGCCTGAATAAAACCTGCTGGACTTTTAAATTTTGTCATTGTCCTTTCAGTGGTTAATGTGCTCTTTATGGGAACACAGAAACATACCTCTTTCAACTGTGTTTCATCGCCTCTGTATCCCTGTCTGCTGGGATCGGCCAGCACCCTGCCTCTCTGGGCCTCCCATCACAGTGCTCACTGCTCCTGGTGCCCCGGGTGGTCCACCCTGCACAGAGCCCCAGCTTGGTCTCAGCCCTCCCCGTCAGTCACCCGCAGCTCTCACGTGTTCCCGGGACCAGCAGGACAACGTCCCAACTCCGACGTGCCCTGAGGGGCGCCCCATCTGCCTTTACCATTCTCCGCTCACACCCCGACCCCAGCCTAGTGGGCTGACTCCCTCTCCTCTGAGCATCCCAGGCTCTTCCCAGCCCCCGCTCAGACTACACTCTGCTCTCTGACCACAATGCTGTTTATTTCCCCGTTCAACAAATATTTACAAAGTCCCCACCACATCCTCGTGGGGCGACACAGCCAGTGAGGATGGGGTAAAGATGCAGCACGCGGAGGGGTGTTGTGGGGAGCAGGGCTCCCGGAGGGCAGAAATCACTGGGGTGGAGGGGACATGGAAGAAAAAACCAGCACACTGAACTTGCCATCAGCAACTGTCAGGGAGACGTGGTCCCCCCCATCCTAGAGCAGAGGAGGCAGACACCTGGCTCGTGGCGAGCTCAGGAGCAGCCAGCCGGCGCCCTGCGAGGCTGCCTCCTCTCCCAGCCTCCGCAGACCAGACCTGAGAACGGAAGCTCCTGCCTCCTGCCTTTCATCTGGGGAGCCTCGGCCTAAGCCTTGTTCTGGGCAGCGTTTTTAAGCTTGGTGTGCGTGTCTCGTCTTGCCTCCCCAGCTCTCCGGGTCCCTTTGGGCAGGGTGGAGTTCCATACATGCTGTTTTGTACAGAGTAGGCAGCCAATAAATACCTGCTGAATGAGTAAAAGAATGCATGTCGGCCTCTGCTGTGTGCTCAGTCGGGTCCGACTCTTTGGTGACCCCGTGGACTGTAGCCCTCCAGGCTCCTCTGTCCATGAGATTTCCTGGCAAAGATACTGGAGTGGACTGCCATGCCCTCCTCCAGGGGCTCTTCTGGACCCAGGGATTGAACCCAGGCCTCCCACATTACAGGTGGATTCTTTACCAGTTGAGCCACCAGAGAAGCCTATGAATACTGGACTGGGTAGCCTACCCCTTCTCCAGGGGATCTTCCCGACCCAGAAATCGAACTGGGGTCTTCTCGTTGCAGCCAGATGCTTTACCAGCTGAGCTACCAGGGAAGCCCGTGTCCTCCTAGCTTCTGCTTATCTATCCAAACTCCACCCAAAAAATAGCTCCATAAAGCACAGAGGATTGCTTTTCCCTATTTTACAGGGAATGCCGAATAGATTCATTCATCTGTGTCCCTAATGAGGCCTGAATTCTTCTGATCAAAACCACTAAATCTTTAGCAGGCTCACTGACCTAGAGAACGAGCTATGGTTACTGCTGGGGAGAGGGAGGGGGAGGAGAAAAGCAGGGCTGGCGGATTGAGAGGGTCAAACCACTACATCCAAAGCAAGCTACAGGGACACGTCATACAATACAGGGAACATTGCTGTTTAGTCGCTACGTGTCCAGCTCTTCTGTGACCACAGGGACTGTAGCCTGCCAGTCTCCACTGTCCATGGGATTTTCCAGGCAATAATACTGGAGTGGGTTGCCATTTCCTCTTCCAGGGGATTTTCCTGAATCAGGGATCGAACTTCTATTTCCTGCATTGGAAGGTGGATTCTATACCACTGAGCCACCAGGGAAGCCACATAGCCAATATTTTATAATAACTATGAAGTGAAATGAAGTGAAGTTGCTCAGTTGTGTCCGACTCTTTGCGACCCCATGGACTGTAGCCTACCAGGCTCTTCCATCCACGGGATTTTCCAGGCAAGAGTACCAGAGAGGGTTCGCCAGAGGATCTTCCCGACCCAGGGATTGAACCCGGGTCTCCCGCATTGTAGGCAGACACTTTACCATCTGAGCCACAAGGGAAGTCCTATAATAACTATAAATGAGGTAAAAAAGGTGAAAGTGTTAGTCTTTCGGTTGCACCAGACTCTTTGCGACCCCATGAACTGCAGCCCGCCAGGCTCCTGTCTGTGGGGTTCCCCAGGCAAGAATACCGGAGTGGGTTGCCATTTCCTCTCCCTGGGGACCTTCCTGACCCAGGGATTGAACCCAGGTCTCCCTCACTGAGAGCAGATTCTATACCATCTGAGCCACAGATTGGCCTATTAAAACTGTGAATCACTAAAAAAATTGTGAATCACTATAGTGTACACATGTAACATACATAATATTGCACAGCAACTATACTTCAATAGAAATACACATATTGGGTTGGCTAACAAGTTTGTTTGGGTTTTTCCATACATACGTACAGAAAAACCCAAATGAACTCGTTGGCCAACCTGATATCTGATTAAGAATAAAACCCACCATATACTGGTGGTTGGGAAAAAAAGTTCATAAAATAAAATTTATCTCATAAAAGGGGGCCTTGATTACCCTCCTTTAATAACCATAAAGTCTCATTTAAACTGAAAACACAAAAAGCAGAGAGCATAGGATAAGGGTAAAAACGTATGTTCCCCTTTTAAATGTCACTTCTCTCTTTTGCAGTGTCTAGAGTGATTTCTGGAGGCTTCCCAGGTGGCTACAAGTGGTAAAAGACCCACCTGCCAATGCAGGAGACATGAGACACTGGTTTGATCCCTGCGTTGGGGAGATTCCCTGGAGGAAGGCATAGCAACCCACAGCAATATTCTTGCCTGGAGAATCCCCATGGATAGAGGTGCCTGGTGGGCTACCGTCCATGGGGGTTGCAGAGTAGGACATGACTCAGGCGACTGCGCATGTGTGCATGCGCAGTGATTTCTGCGCAATGGGCAGTGAGGCCAGAATCACAAGACACGACACAGCCTTGCCCAGCTCAGGGCTGGCCTCTTCCCAGAAGCTGGAGAGCCCAGCTCCTTCAAAGCCAGGACACCGAAGCCTTGGAGCAGCTTCTCACTCAGCAAAGGGCTGGGGACGCTCCACCCAGGCCCCAAGCACTTGCCAGCTTTTGTCTCTGGGAGAAAAGGCTGCTAAGTCCTAACTGAATGTGCAAGGAGATTAAAAATAATTGAGGCAGATCCAAAGCTCTGCTCCCCACCCTTCTCCTCTGGGCACCTGCGGCTCCCTGCTCCCGGGATGCCTGCAGTGGGAGGCGGCCCCGGGGAAGACCACCCCCTTCTTTCAGGCTGCCCTCCATTTCTTTACTTCTCTGGTGGCTCAGTTGGTAAAGAATCTGCCTGCAATGCAGGAAACCCGGTTTTGATCCCTGGAGGAGGGCATGGCAACCCGCTCCAGTATTTGCCATGGACGGAAGAGCCTGGCGGGCTCAGCCCATGGAGTCTGACGTGACTGAACCTCTAGCACTCACTCACTGTCGTCTCTTTGGCTGAGGCAGCTGGAGTCTTCCTCCAGCCCTGCTGACTGCTCCTGCAGGCCCGCGCACTGTCCTACCGGCCTTCAAGGTTGAAGGCAGTTTCTCTTCCGGTCTCCATTCCTCACGCTCTGTCAAGCACCCCAGTTTTTCCTATAACATCAAACCCCCCACCTGCCCCCATCCCCAAGTGGCAACTCTCGGATCTTCACATCTCTTCACACACTTGCAAACTCATTAATCCCCCAAAGCATCTCATTCTCTCCCCCCAAGCCTGATCCCGCCCTCCTTTTCCATCTTGATGGCTTGAACTGCTGTCTCCGCTGCTACCTGCCACCAGGGCCGGAGTCCTGGGAGTCAGCGAGATGCTCCACCCCCGCCCGTCTCTACAGCTGCATCTCCACCTGCTGTCAAGCGGGACCCTCTACACTGAGCCCCACTGCCTCCGCACGGCCCACTTCCTCATCAGCCTCCAAAGTGGCTCCTTTGTCTCCAGAGTGGCTCCTCTGCCTCCAGTCTCTTGCCCAGTCCAAATTCTACATGTTGGTCAAAGGGATATTTCTCAGATGACAATATGATTATGTTCTTTGACCGCATAAATTCCTTCGGTGGGACTGTACCGCCTAAACCAGTGGTTTCTAAACCCGGTTAATAGACCTGAGAGTGTTTTAAAATTTTATTTATATTTTAATTGGAGTGTAACTGCTTTACAGTTTAACTGTTTCTGCTGAACGACAATGTGAGTCAGCTCTGTGTATGCATATACGTCTCCTCTCCTCCCCTCTCCCAGCCCCCTAGTCGTCCCAGAGCCCCGAGCTGAGCTCCCTGTGCTATACAGCAGCTCCCCACTAGCCATCTAGTTTACACCTGGTAGTGTATGTACGTCAATGGACCTGAGAGCTTTTTTTTTTTTTTAAAAATGGAGATTCAGAGGATCCAAGAAAGGCCGTGTTGGGACTTCCAGCCAGTAGTAAGAGAGTAGTCCCCTGCGCTGGGCCTGATTTTGAAAATCACTTGCCTTAAAAATCCACTTTAAATTCTTTTGACACACCTCGGCCCTGACACTTGTCCTGAGTAGCCATCCTGAATGATCTCATTTCCCACAGGGACAACCCGTCTCTACCCAGAGCCCTTGGCTCACTCAATGCCCTCTCCAGCTGAAGGCAACCTGCGCCCCCAGGCGAAATCAATACCGTTCTTCCCTGGGTCTCTTCTAAACCTTGTAGCGGAGAAAACCTTCACGTGCCACATTGTGCCTCCAGTGCATTTTTTAAAAATACACCCCTCTCTCCAGCTAGGCCCTGAGGCAAGTCTCAGCAAAGAGCTTGCATACAATCGGGTCTCAATACATAGGCATCAAACGCAGGACTAAAGGAAGGGGAACACGAGGAAACACATTCTTTCCACCTGCAGGATTTTACAGAGATGAAATAAGATGCTGCTACTGCTGCTGCTAAGTCACTTCAGTCGTGTCCGACTCTGTGCGACCCCATAGATGGCAGCCCACCAGGCTCCGCCATCCCTGGGATTCTCCAGGCAAGAACACTGGAGTGGGTTGCCATTTCCTTCTCCAATGCATGAAAGTGAAAAGTGAAAGTGAAGCCACTCAGTTGTGTCTGACTCTAGCGGCTCCATGGACCAGGCTCCTCCATCCATGGGATTTTCTAGGCAAGAGTACTGGAGTGGGGTGCCATTGCCTTCTCTGGAAATAACATGAAGAACCACCAATAATTTTTACAGTTTCTGAAGTTTTAAAATTTCTGAAAGCCTGGAAACTTGCCATTTTCTGCCTGAAGTCTGATATCTCCACATCATCACAACAGGTTTCTTTTTCCAGGATCCTCAACCAGAACCTCCAATCAGCACTGTCTTAGGAGAGGGAGATGTCAGCTCAGGTGCAGACAGTAAGAGACAGCTCTGTCTGCAATGATTTTAAAGACAGCAGTAAGCCAATTAAAACTCCCTCTGCTTTTTATTGGGGCTTCTCTGGTAAAGAATCAGCCTGTCAACACAGGAGATGCAAGAGACACAGGTTCAATCCCTGGCTCGGAAAGATCCCTGGGAGAAGGAAATGGCAACCCACACCACTATTCTTGCCTGGAGAATTCTATGGATGGAGGAGCCTGGCAGGCTGCAGTCATGGGAATGGCAACCCATTCCAGTATTCTTGCCTAGGAAATCCCATGGACAGAGAAGCCTGGCAGGCTACAGTCCAAAGGGCTGCAAAGAGTTGGACGTGATTGATCAACCAAACAACAAAAACTGCTTTTTATTATCACCATGTGCTGGCAATTCTAAACAATGTGAATAATAAAATTCTGCCAGTCCTCTGCCCACCAAGTAAGCCTGTCTTCTCGTGTTTCTGTCTTTGTTATCGTAAGTGAAGATAGGTGTGATCTTTAAAGCTTTATCAATAAGAGAGAGAGACCTGAGATCTGTCCATGTTATTTCTGCCTCTCCTTGACTTTCCTTGGCAGGCTTTGAAAAGACTCTTAGAATAACACAGCAATAAAACAATTACACATTCATCCAAATGTAACATTTTTTGCTTCCTTTTCTCTTAGGAGCTCACACCAACAAAGTCAGAGATGTCAAGGCCGCCTCTGTGGTGTTTGTGTATCCTTCCTTAATCAGACAAGTCTGTTAGAGTCTGAGATGCGGTTCTGAATAAAGACCCATGATGAGCACATTTAGCTCATTTCATTCCTCCTGAAATGCTAAAAACCAAAGCAATAAAAGTGGCGCAGGACCAGGGAGAATGAGAGAGGAGACAATATAAAACTCTGGAAGCTGGAAAAGGTGGACCTGTGGTAAGTAACTTGGCTGAAGTGAAAGGGTTGAATGTCACCAATGAGGGAAGCTGAGCACAGCTTGACTTCTAGCCCAGGATCCTGAAAAGATGCGGGAAATGGCAGCACCGGGATCTCAGGCGTGTCAGTCACTCAGTTATATCTGACTCTGTGCAATGCCATGGACTGTAGCCTACCAGGCTCCTCTGTCCATGGGATTCTCCAGCTGAGAATCCTGGAGTGGGTTGCCATTTTCTGCTCCAGGGGATCTTCCCACATCTTTTATATCTCCTGCATTGGCAGGCAGGTTCTTTACCACTGGCGCCACCTGGGAAGCCTGGGTAACCTCCTTCATTGTCCTTTATTTTCTGGGGACACCTGGGTTTCCATCACGTGCAGGCGGGGCTCACACTGCCTTAAGGCATGGACACACACCCAGCCTTCAACAGCTGCATCCAAAGCACCCCTAATTTGCCTCCTCGGATTCCTCTCCCCTCAATCCACGTGGTCTGGAAAACAGATTTCTGCGCCTGCCAGGGGGCTGATACTGGCTGGCAGGAGCCCAGCCTGAGGCAGGTGGACCAGGAGCACCTGCTGAGGTTGTGCGGGGCCTCCGGGGGCTTGAAGACAGAAACAGCTGAAATTTCAAACTCCAAATGCAATGGTTCAGGGATCTTTTCTGCATTTGCCTTCTCATAGGGCCTTGCCCTTTCTTTGTCACAGAAATGTTTTCCCATCGTCAAGATCTTTGAAGGGTTTTTTTTTTCCCCTTTTATTCCAGGGACTCCTGATAAGCCTGTTCCAGTCAAGAGAGCCAGATTTCCTTCTCCTGACACCCTGCGAAACTGCCTCATTCTGGCAAGCTGTCCCCAGAAAACGCGCTCTCTGTGCCCCAGGCCCAGACTCCAGCCCTCTCTGCACCATTCTGGGGCCTCAAAGCCACGCCCCAAGATCAAGGGTATTCAGAGATGCTGGGAGAGTGGATCCAGCTAAGGGCCAGGGCTGCTCACTGCTTTTCTGTTGAGGCTGCTTTCTTTAGGCTGGCAAGCGCAGCCTAAAAGCCAGCAAACCCAAAGCAGACTTGTTCAGAAACTGGGGAAGAAGCAGTGAAGTTCCTGCAGGAGGGGCGGGGAAGGTCCTAACAGAGCGGGGCTTCCCAGGGAAAGCAAGGGCCCCGCTTTTTGCTTTCCACTAAGCCGCTTTTTGCTTTCCACTAAGCCGGGTAACCAGGGCTTCCCTGGTGGCTCAGTGGTAAAGAATCCACCTGCAGTGCAGGAGACTTGGGTTACATGCCCTGATCTGGAAGATCCCCTGGAGGAGGAAATGGCAACCCACTCCAGGATTCTTGCCTGGGAAGTCCCAAGGACAGAGGAGTCTGGGGGGGCTGCAGTCCACGGGGTCACCAAGAGTTGGGCACGACTTAGGGACTAAACAATACCAAGCTGGGTAACTAGATGCTCCGTAGGCTGCCTTGTGCCTCAAACGCACCAATCAACCCAACAAAAGCCAGCCAGAGAGCAAAACCAGAAAGCAACCACTCTGCAAACCAACCCACGGATCTCCTGGAGAATCCTAAGACTACGTGGCCAGCTTGCCCGGGGTGCTCGGGTCCCCCGGGGAGAGGGGCGGCCTCGGCCCCAGCCCACTTCCTGGGGGGAGCGCTCACCCCTTCATCTGACTGGGAAGGCCAGCTTCTCCGGCTCGGGTGCTAGGTGTGGGTGCCAGCTCCCCAAACCAGCTCTGCCTGAGCCCCCAAGCAGCACGCCCGAGATCCCAGGCCCCAAAGCCGGGAGCGGCTTCCTAAAAGGATGACGCCGACTCCTCCCACCGTTTTAAGCCAGGGCGGAGCCCGCCCCGCAGAACTGCTAAGTCAGGAAGTTTGGCCGCCGGGCTCCTCCACCCTCCCCTTTCTAAGCATCTCCTCGCTCCCCACCCCACCCCTCCGACACTCTCTGCCCTCCGCCTCGTTTCGCGCCCCAGATATTCACTACGTACAGTTTGGTGTGAATTTATCTTCAGATAAAATAAAACCCCTCATTGGCTCTTTTTCCAAGAAATTGCTTATAGCTAGATTTTCCCCCTCTGGCCGCTGCGTGGAGGGCAGGATCTTACTTCTCCGACCAGAGATCAAACCTGTGCCCCCTGTAGGGGAAGCTCAGAGTCTTAACCACTGGACCGCCAGGCAAGTCCCACCCCTCGTCTGCTCTTAAGACTCTTCTGGAAGCAACGTGTTGTGGTGACGGCCGTTTTCTCCTCTCTGCTCCCAAGGCTGTCTGTGGACTTGGGCCACTCGCTCTAGAGTCCTCATCTTTTAGGTTCCCAATTATCCTGCTTGTGAAATAAAACGTATTCATTCTGGAAGAGGGAAACAGAGCAAGATACGGACACTGCCAGGGAACTTGCCTTAACATTTCCTCGAATTCTGAGAGGAAACCAATTACTGAGTACACTGTCTTCGTTTCAGATGAAGGAGCAAGTTCAGACAGCTTGGTTTGCCCATTCAACTAGCAAATAGGGAGGTGGAATTTGGAATCAGACAGTCTGACTTGCAAGTTCAACACTTGCAACTGGAAGAGGCCTTAGCAAACACCCTTATTAAGGAGATGAGGAGACAAGGACTTATGTCACATGACTTTCCCAAGCCCAACACACAGGGAAATCCAGCCAGGCAGCAGGTATATCAGCCTATGCATGCGTGCTCAGTTGCTCAGTCGTGTCCCACTCTTTGAGACCCCATGGACCCCCACCAGGCTCCTCTGTGCATGGGATTTCCCAGGCAAGAATCCTGGAGTGGGTTGCCATTTCCTCATCCAGAGGATCTTCCCGAGCCAGGGATCAAACCCTCGTTCCTGTGGCTCCTGCATCGGCAGGTGGGTTCTTTACCACTGAGCTGTCTGGGAAGCCCGTATCAGCCTATAGGTTTTTGTTAGTTCACTTCTCTCTTCCTCCAAATGGCTTTGTTCTTTTTATCAATAGTATTGAACATGCTGTTTACTAAAGACCATTTAACAATTCTTCAGAGGCTATAAACTATAAATAAAAAGGAGGCTCCCGGATTAAATTTCAGGGTTTCTTAATTGCGATCTGGGACTTTTTCAGTTAGAACATGTAGGCTCCTACTAAGACCTGCCTAAACATGAACAAAACTGTAAATGAAATGGGTGATCCCATTGGTTCTATAGCAGTGCTGATACAATCATTGCTGTGAGCCAGCCTGGTAGAGTCAGAATCCTCTTGGGACAATCCTTCAGTCTCTGTCCTATTTTATATGGAACACCACCTATTAGCAACTAGCTAATAATTTTTAGCGACACTGTGTGCTAAATGACTTGTCTGCATTAAATCTCATTTAATTCTTACCACAAGAAGATGGACACTGTTACTCTACAAGCCACAGTCCTCCTACACTAGCCTTACTAGCAATGGATTTTTTAAAATGTATTTGATTTTTGGTTGCTTGGTCTTCACTGCTGCGTGGGTTTTCTCTGGTTGCAGTGAGCAGGAGCCTCTCTAGTTGTGGTGTGCGGGCTCCTCAGTGTGGTGGCATCTCTTGTGGCGCACAGGCTCACTGGGCTCAGTAGCTGGGGCTCCTAGGCTCTGGAGCACGGGATCAGTAGTTGGGCACAGAGGCTTAGTCGCTCTGGGGCAGGTGGGACCCTCCCACACCAGGGATCGAGCTCGTGTCCCTTGCAGGCAGGTTCTTATCCACTGTACCACCAGGGACGTCCTAGCAGTCAATCGTCCTCAGATACGATTACGATGGTCCTGACGTGGACCAAGGGGACCTGGGGTTAAACGAGGGGCACCACTCCCCAGAGCACTGACGTTACTGGACAGTAATTGAAGACTTTTCCCAAACATTAACAGAAATTTATTATGAATGCAAAACTCACATGGATTTTGTCTTTTAAGCTAAAACAAGAGATCTGGAAAAACCAGTCCTGTTTGGAGGCGGAGAGGAAGGCAGCTTCAGGCTGAGTTCTTGTGTCTCAGCGAAACCTCTTTTTCTTCCCTCTTTAACGGTGGACCATTTTTAAAGTCTTTATTGAATTTTTTACAATATTACTTTTTATACCTTTTTGGCTTTTGGCCCCGCAGGTATGTGGGATTGAACCTTCACCCCCTGCACTGGAAGGTGAGGTCTTAACCTCGGGCCCACCAGGGAGGCCCCTCAGTGAATCCCTCTGGTAGAAAAGCTTAAGGAGCAAACCAAGACGGTCACAAAATCCTGGGGTGGAAGGGTAGGAACAAGTTTTAATGTCGCCTTTTACTTGTTTAACACTTTTTAAGAGCCCTATTTCCCCTCATACACTATATATATGATCGGTATTTAAGCCACCTGAATGGCAATTTTACTTTCACAAATTATATATGTGTATATATATATATATATACACACACACACACACACACATTTGAACATAAAACTTTGGAACTGTCTTACAGACGATTGGTTGAGATAGATTCTGGGGAAAATTTTGCTCATTCCTTCCTTCGCTCATCCCTTACTCTGTCCTACACACCACATAGTCACATACACCATTTAAAATTACCTACCCCACAAAAAAGTAAACAAAGGTGAAATTAATTCCAATTTACTGTATTTCACCCAATATATGCAGAGTATTATTATACTGATATAGTAGTCAGTATCCAACATTACTAAGTTACTTGATATTCTTTTCGTACTAAGTCTTCAAAACCTGCTGTGTATTTTACACTTGCGATCCAGACTAGCACCAAGGCAAGGACCCAGAGGTCGCACGTGGCAAGTACAGCTCAGGAACCACCAGGGGCTTCACCTCGCAGATGAGGAGACTGAGGCCCAGAAAGGGGAAGTGAGCCTCCCAGTTAACAACAGGTCAGACTCCCAGTCCAAGGCTCTTCATTTAAAATGTGATTTTAACACTGAATACTACGTGCCTATGTTTGGGTCATCATTTTTTAAATTAATTTTTATTGGAGTTGCTTTATTTTTATTTTTAGTCTAAGTTTTACAGTTCTTTATTAATTAATTTGTAGTCTAAAACTTGAGAAGTCTTTGTGTGTGTAGGTGATGTTCTTTTCTATGTGTCTAATTTTAAAGTAAAACAAACAACTCCTGGTTAAAAAGACTTTCAGGAAAAGTTATTGAGCAGCTCTTTCAAAGGACTAGTTTAAACATCAACCGTCAAGCACGCACCCTCATCAGGATCCATTAGTTTAATCCTTCTTACTGTTAGTCCCTCAGTCATGCCCAGCTCTTTGCAGCCCCATGGACTGCAGCCCATCAAGCTCTTCTGGCCCTGGGATTTTCCAGGCAAGGATACTGGAGTGGGTTGTCATTTCCTTCTCCAGGGAATTGTCCTGACCCAGGGATCGAACCAAGGTCTCTTGCACTGCTGCCAGATTCTTTACCGACTGAGCTATGAGAAAAGCTCTGAATCCTTCTTTAAGAGGAATGGAAAGACGTGAACTTGACCAGCCTTCTGCTTCCTATGCAGTCAACAGCCCACAGCAGGTTCCTGGAGTTCGCAGGACGTTCATGATGAGAACGTAGGCGCACACCTCCCTCCAGAGGAGCAAAAGTTATTGCAGGACAATGAACAGAATCCCCATCACAAAAAATGGTGCACGGGTTAAAACACAAAAAACCTTCCTTATGAGATTATGAAACAAGTGAGAAGCAAAGCTGCCTGTGTGGTAACTGACACCTTAAGCCCATTCAGCGCGTTTTTTAATAAACAAACTCTTAAGAGATGTAATTGTAACCTGGTCCCTTGGCCTCTGAAGGACCTGTTCTAACATATTGATCTGCTGCACTTTTTGTCAGTTGCTTTATCAATTTTATATAAAGCCAGAAATCAAGTAGATGTATAAAATGTGCCATATCTATGCAAAAAACATGAGACGTCTTTGAGCATGAAATCCGAGGCGCGTTTGGTCATCATGATAAAATGACAGCATTTTGTTTAGCAATATCCAGGACTCATAAAAGAGTTATTTTAACAATCGATGGCTGTTAATTATTTGCCCTCACACGTACTTTCTTTGTGCTTCACTCCTTCTTCCTCAAGCCTTCCTGAGACCCTTTTTCTAAAAAATACATTTTTCATATCTCCCTTCGTTAAGAGTCATCCACTTAGGCTACGGTTTTTAAAATAACAGAATTGTAAAGAAGAAATTTGATGACCATCTTGTGTGATGAGAAATTCTCCTGTGAAGCAAGGTGGGTTATCCATTCCAGCATCCCCTCCCCACCCCAGCAAGCCTGGACCACGCTCACATGCTGGGTGGCAGGGGGCAGGCTCCCAGCGTCGCTGCTGATGTCTCGGTATCATTCAGTGAAAGAAACCAGGCTGGGCCAGACTAAGCGCTTCCCGATATTCATGCCCACCCCTGGGACTAGGGCATGCCCTGTGTGTCGCTGTGGGAGGTCATCAGCTTCTCAGAGAAGCGGAGGTCATGTTCAAGCTTAGGACCTTCCCTTGAGGAGGAGGTCAAGATGGGAAAGTAGGAAGTGGCGCTAACACCCCACCCCACAAAAATACATCTGTATCTGGAACGATTCTCACAGGATACCACCAGAACCACCTCTTGTAATCAGTACCTCTTCAAACTTCCCGTCTGTGCTTGGGAAGAGATGGCGGCACGTGTGCACAGAAGCCTAGGCTTCTACCAGGCCTCCCGCTCTCCCATGCTACAGTGACTTGGGATTTCTGAATCACGCATCAGCTGATCCACGGCTGCCCAAGCACTCGGCTAACACTGGTGTCAAACGGTTTCACGTGGGCAAAGTCAAAGCAACAGTCCCAGTTAAGGTGCACCCATTCCCCTGGCTGGGGAGCTGTGCTGATGCCAAGGTTCTGGGGACAGAAGGCTGCAGGGGCGGCCCCGTCCCTGACGTCGCTCAGGCCGGTCACCTTAAAGTGGCGAGACCTGGTCACCGAACAGAGGGCTGGAGGGCACGAGTCAACCCACATCAGCTCCTAGTCATCGCAGTGGCAGGGTGGGGGGAGAGAGACGCAATTGATGTCACAGCCCCATCTTTAAGAAACACAGTATATCATTCATTCATTTAAGTATTTATTGAGCATTTATGATATTTTAGACACAATTCTAGGTGCAGGAACACAAAACTGAACAAAGGTAAAAACCCCTGCCCAGTCTTTAATAAAGTGGAGCTTATTCTAGGAGGCTGGGAGGTGAGGGAAAGACACACAACATGTGTAAGGAAATCTCAGACATGCACGCACAGGTAGAGCACGGACGCACCGTGTGCTCGGCTCCCAGCCGTGACAGAGCGACTATCGCGGGAAAACACGTTACACGGAGTGTTTGGTTTCCCAGTGCATATAAGAGTGATGCTCACACTTGAGTGCTGTTGCTAAAAATGCTACCCATCACCCGAGCTGTCAGCGAGCTGTAACCTTTTTGCTGGCAGAGGGTTTGAAAGCGAGAACCACCACCACGTGGCCAGGGGTGCGAGTGAGCAGACGGCGCCAGGGACGGCAGTCAGATGCACCGCACGGGGCTGCCACTGCCCTTCAATCAGTAAAACAGTCTCGGTGTCTGCGAAGTGCGGTAACACGGGGCCAGCCTGTCAGTTAGAGCAGCTTCAGAAAAACGCAAAGGTCACGAGGACTGCAGGGGCCTCAGCTGAGGGGGCAGACCGCATGCCAGGAGTGGTCAGGACAGGTCACTGCGAAGGGGATGGGCAGGCTGGGCAGAACCGAGACTCAGGGCAGCTCAGCACACATGTTCTGGAACTGCCTCCACCAGGGGAAACGGAATCTCAGAACCAAAGGCATGTCAGGGGACACCGAGCTGGGCCGGTACCAGAAGGTACTAACAGTCCTCCTGAGGCCTTCCTCTTTGGCCCAGATGATTAAACAATTAAAGACCGGGCAAAAAAAAAAAAAAAAAGGTTACTTAAAAAGAACAAACAAAATAAAAATGCAGACACTTGTATAATACAGTACAAGTATGTGGCATTACAAGTATGTGGCAGGCCCTGTTTTAAGTACTTAATAGACTTCGATTCAAAAAAACCCCAGCTCTTTTCTTACAGAAACTGTAAGAGAGAGAAGAGTGTAATGAATCCCAAGACACCCTTTAGTACTCTGTCTCAGCAACTGTTGACCATTCACCGCTGTCCTTCGGGGAGTCAGGAAGGATGGAGAATTTTGAATCACAGGCATCCTATTCATTTCACCCAGTGAGACTTTCGTCCAGGCTCTGAGGGAACCGTTTCAAGCACAAATACCACTATCGTATCTGGTGAAACAAACGATCCCTTGCTCGAACGATCCCTTACTATCACGTGACACCTCCTCCATGCTTAAGTTTTCCCTGTTTGTCTGAAAAGAAATCCCAAACAGCCCATCTTTTTACAACTGGTTTCATCTAACCAGGGTCCAGCTGAAGTCCACAGCACTGGGACACGTCTCTTAGACCTCTTTTCCTTTTTATTAGACGTCTGGCTCCTTCCCTCCCTGCTGCCCTTTTTCTGACTCCACTGACCACATCCTCCCAGCATCGTGGATTCTGCTCCTGTGAGCTCGTGTTTCCTGTAACCTGCCAACCACAGCAAGAGGCTTTGTAGGTTGAAGTTCAGCCTTTCTGGGGAGAGGCAAGGTACCTTCTAGGTGATTCCGTGAACCTCTTTTCACACCGCTGCGGGAACACCGAAGAGTCAGTGGCTGAGTTCCCTTTCACTGGCCTGATCCAGCCCTGGCCAAGCTCCCCTGAGCTCCTCTCAGCGTCCCTCTTAGGAGCCCCACGAAGCAGGCACGGTGCTGAACTCCACACGCTGGTGGCACGTGCCTGCTTCACGGGGTCAGGCTCCCAAACCTTCACCACCCTGAGACGCTCCCTCAGGGCCGTGTGGGACCCATGTGGCGTCCGACGCCAGCAAAGCGCCTCGTATCCTCAACTGCCCCTCTGGGGGACCCCTCTCCTTGCCCCATTTAAATGTTGGCTGGCCGGACGGTAGTGACGTCATCAGACACCACTCACCCCCCATCAGTGGCCGGCCCACACCCCGGCCCTGCTGGAGACTCACACATGTCTCTCACAGACAACCAGGCCTGTCCTAACCCAGGACGGTCCTTCCAAAACACCAGCCTAGGTCCCCTAATTGTCTAGCCTTCAATACCCTCCGCTCCTCGAGGCAGCCACTCACACCCCCCGCTATACCGCAGACGTGAGCCACAGGGGCGCCTGCTCCCAGGCAGCTTTCACCAGCCGCCCCTGCCTGCCCCACTCCAGCTGAGGCACCCGGGCCCAGGGACCTGCCATCCTGCCACAACGGGTTCACGACCCCAGGAGAGCGACGTGGCAGATGTGTAAAGGGTCAAGTTTTACCCCGAGATGATCAAGTTGCTTGGCCTTGAAATTACTACCCGGTGATAAGAAAGGCAGAAAGCGCTCAGAGAGCTGGAGACAGCTGTGCTCACACAGATGACACCCTTGCTACTCTGGAAAAAAAGGAAATAGGGTATTGTGTGGCTCCTCCAGGTGGTACGAGGGCCCCCTCCCAGCGGCCGCGGCTGCCAGCCGTCACAGCAGGAAGTAGAGTGATACAGAAAGTGAAGGAAAGATGAAAACCAAAGTCACAAAGTCCACAAGTCTTCATTCTTCAAATTCAAGCCCAGAGGTTCCCACAGCGCTTCCGCTGGGACTAAGATCTCTGGAGAGCACGGTTGTGGGACAGCTGTCTTTTCCTTTGGAAACCAGCTTAGATGCTTCCAGACCCACCCAATATTATAACCGCCCCCGGAACACCAATAAATGCCCTTATGTCCAAGGCAACACAAACCCAAAGCATATGGAAGTTAAAAACTCCAACCAAAATGCAGGGCATGTAACGACCTAGTCTGATTCAAGAAACAGAAAACATGGAGCACTCCTGTTTTATGACCACCAGTGGTTGAAAACCTCATCTATCTGACAGGGTCACAGGAAATCTTCACAGGAAATTATACAGCGAGGATCTGCTGTAGTTGCTGATTCACGTGACCTTCACATCATCAAAAAGCAAGCCCCAGAAGTCCAAGTCAAGCCCTGAATATTTTATGTGTACACACAACCAAACATCAGAAGATCTGTTAAGCTCTTGAAAACAAAAAGGACTTTTAGAAATGTCAACCTTCAGAGCCCATGACACTCAAGATGCCCTTCGACTGAATTTTTTTTACCAGCTTCTAGAAGAACTTTCTCAGCTTTGAAATCATAGCCACAAAACAGGATGGGCCCGCAACCAAGAAACAGCAAGCTGCTTGCACTGAACTCAATAGAAACTCACACAAAGGACAGATCTTCTCCAACCATTCTTGGTACCAAACTACAAAACTCTCCAACCTTGAGTCCACCATCATAAAAGAGAAGCAAAAGTTGAAGAAAACTGGATGTCGGCTGTGGCACCCACCTACCTCTTCACTCTGAGACCAGGCTCAAATGCTGTGCTCCTGGGCGGGGGAAAGGGCCTGTCCCTGAACTGCTTCATCAAAGGAAAAATAAGGACTCCAGCCGCAGAGGAGACCACTGTGACTCCGCGCTTCCATGAAACCACCCAGATCCCTCACAGTCAACTTTGAGAGAAGTAACGCCTGCACTTTTTTAAGGGATTAGAAAATCGACGAAATAGAGGACAGAAAACCAGCTATGTCCAAAGTGGACAAAATGATGTCCCAGCCTTTGGGCCAAGAGACCCCCAAAGCTCACCCCTGCAAAGGGAAAAGTCACTGCACAACCAGTAATTCAGGGACACCAAACCCATCAGGTGTGCAAATTCTACTGCAACTGGAGCCAGAAAGGCGCTCTGGACATTTACCTAAGACGGGGCTCCTTCTTCCAGATCTCCTGGTGAGAGTCAAACAAGGGAAGTGGCATCAGACCCGTCCCGAAAGAAGGCTACTGGTGGTTCCCGCTCAGCCACAGCTACAGCCCAGAATCCAGACGGGGAAAAGGCCACATCAGCACGTTGTCAGGAAGGAGGGGCTTCGAGCCAGAATTCCCCTGCAGGTCCCGTCCGAGCGCACCACAAGCCACTTCCTCTTGGCAGCCTGGGATGAAGACTGGCCAGCCGGGCAACACTGGCTCTGCCCAGGGAAACTGATTCCAAACCCAGCGACTGCACTTGATTCAGCAAAGATGGCACCGAGGAGCCTGACCACCTGGATTAAGCACACCTGGCTGGGGAGGAGGCCCAGCACAGGCCAAAGCCAGAGGGTGCTGAAGGTGACCCCCTCACAAGGGCACTGCGTCGCTCAGCCACCTGTCTGTCTTCTCCTCCATTGTGTTCACTGTAGAATATTTCAGAGGAGACACAACTGTGTTTTGCTGGAATTTCATATTTGAACTTCAAGCCGAGAAGGGACACTATTATGAAGATAAAATTTAAGCTGTCTGCTTAAAATTTAAGACCTCAGCTGACCCTGCCCCTCCCTCAATAACCCACCGATTCTCAAACAAGCAGGGCAAGCTCCAGTTTAGGGGAGATTCCACGGCTAAAACCGGCGTTTCTCATGACACACCCTGTAGCTCCTGTACTTAGAGTCCAAAGGCCTCTCTCCGTGTCCACTGCTACCATCCTATGCCAAGCCACCGCCACCTCTCACGCGAGTCACGATGAACAAGCCACTGCCACCTCTCACGCGAGTCACGATGAACACCCAGCCGGCCCCTACCCCTTGCCTCCTGGTCTATTCTCCATGGAAGTCAGAGTGACTGCAATTCTTTAAAAACAAGTCAGACCACATCATTCCTCTGCTCAAAACCTTCCAGGCGCCTACCACCACCCGGTCTAAGCCGCTATGTCCCATCTCCCTGACCCGCCCTCGCCCCCCACGTGGTTACGATGCCCCCCCCCGTGGTTACAATGCCCTAGCTTTTGGTGTCTGAACATTTCAGGCACACTTCTGCTTCAGGGCCTTTGCACTTGCTGTCTGCTTTGCCTGGACCATTATTCTCTCCCGACAGGCACACAAGTCACAGCCTTCAAGTATTTGCCCAAATATGGCCTCTTCTAAACGTGCATACCTCCTCTGCCCCAAGCAGTGCTATTTCTTCCATGGAATTTACTAGGCTGATACACCGTCTGCCTATGAAAATGCAAACTACCTGAAGGCAGTAACTTCTGGCTGCTTTACACAGCTGACCCTGCTTGTCCCTCAGTAACCCACAGATCCAAGTCAGTGCAAGCTTCAATTTAAGGAAAACTAGGATTATCCACAGAGAAGGCAATGGCACCCCACTCCAGTGCTCTTGCCTGGAAAATCCCATGGACGGAGGAGCCCGGTAGGCTGCAGTCCACGGGGTCGCTAAGAGTTGGACACGACTGAGCGACTTCACTTCCACTTTTCACTTTCATCATTGGAGAAGGAAATGGCAACCCACTAGCGTTCTTGCCTGGAGAATCCCAGGGACTGGGTAGCCTGATGGGCTGCCGTCTATGGGGTCGCACAGAGTCGGACATGACTGAAGCGACTTAGCAGCAGCAGCAGGATTATCCATGGAATTTGCCTTTGATTTACTGCTGTCTCCCAAACCTAAATACCCAAATGTTGATGAATGAATGAATGGGCCACATATTTGAATGTGAAATAGCTTATGAACTGGGAGGTGCTAGCTCAGAGAAGAATAGTAAAGATGAAAAGTACACTATAAATAATTGTCAGTACACACAGAATGAAGCTGCAATGAACGATGAGATCAACAGCCAACTGAATTCTCTGTATCGGTGTATCTCCCTTTCGTAGAAACTATGGCCTTTTAGTCCAATAATTCCAGGTGGGTCTTTGGTACAAACAAAGCAAAAACAACTTGCCTAAATTTGTCCAAAGTGCCTTTACACTTACACAAAGGGCGGGAATGCTCAATATGTTTAAATAATTACAATGCTTTAAAAGCAACATTACAGAAGATAAAAATATACAAAAATAAAATTGTATAAAGGTCATTAAAATATGACTTAAGTAAATCCTCTATCAATACTACATAGAGCTAGGGAATGGACCTAGACAATAGAGCTCAGAGCTGTTTACGTAATTACATGAAAACATGAGAACTGGTCCTCTGGGACACTGCAGCAAAAACCATTTGGCTAAAATCAATAACCAGTCCTCCAGAGGCAGCTCAGTGCACAGGCACGAAACATAACTGATGGAAAATTACTGAACATGATACGGTCCTGGTCCTATTTGCCCCTTTTCATCTTGGCTGCCTTCTCCTTTCTTTTTTTCACGTGTTTAGGAATTTTGTTTTTTCTTTTTTCTCTCTGGGCTTCCTTGACCATCTTTTTTCTTTCCTGTAAAACAAAAATAAAAAGTATGAAGATTTCCTGGTGGTCCAGTGGCTACCGATCTGCTGTGCAAGGCCCAGGGGCGGGGGGCCCCCTCCTGGTTGGGGACGAAGGTCCCTCATGTGCCCCAGCCAGCCAGCCCATGGGATGTGTGTCACCATTAAGACCCAACACCGATAAATCAATTAGTGGTTTAAAAAAAAAAAGTTCGAAAAAAACCAAAAGCAAAAAGTCTGCAAATTTCATTCATTCTGAGTAGTCATATTATTATTACAACTAAATTGTTAAATATATGTAAAAAGATAAAAAGTGAGTGTCACAGGAAAAAACTGAAAATGATTATGGCTTGGTGGTGGAACTGGGGGTGAAAACTGTCTTTACAATTTATTCACAGACATTTCAAGACCATCAACACAGATGCCCATGGGGACATTATTAAATGTATGCGACTCCTTTTCTTTATATGGTTCTTATTCTAACAGAAATAAATGTTGGAATGAGAGACAAAATACGTATTTCCAGGAGACAAAGGGAGAACGTGCACTAGGGAGCTGGGGATGTCTCTTGGAAGTCTTGGAACCTACACTCTCCAGGGTTTAAAGGATTAGGCTAAGAATAAAGAATAACAGTTACTCAGCCGTCATGGATCATTGCATCAGTAGCATCTCTTATGTCTACAAGCAGCAGTGGAAGAAATATCTGAGATTCTGAAAATAGGGAGCTGGCTGTAAAAATGTCCCTGGAATGGTTTTTTGGTATTCACCACAGGGGCCACTCCAGCATCACCTGCACAAGTGCATGACAACCACTTTTAATCAATGCACTGAAACTAGTGTGTCCTTGCCCTGGGCAGTGCCCAAGGGCTCCTAGAAGAAGCCCCATCTCTAGATGATGTTGCCACCAAAGCCAAGTTCACACTTCAGGAACCAAAAACTGATACTTCAGCTACTCTGATCCAGACATCTGAGCACACAGCCTCAAGGGACTGCATGGTTGTGTTGACAAACGTGGGAACGTGCGCTCTCAGCTAACCTTTCTATCAACTTCAAGGTCGGCAGGGGGCCTCCTGGAGCCGGCGTGATCCCCCTGCTCCTCAGAGTCTGTATCAGAGCACTCCGCGCTCCCTGCATCTTCTGAATCAGAACGAGTCTCTTCCTGAACCTGGCTTTCCAGGAGTGCAGGGACCTTGAAAACATCACAGGACCATGTTATTCTCAACAAGCCAGTTACCTACTGGCATTCAATGAGTTAATGACAGAATTCAGATTTCAGCCTCACAGACAGACTTTGAAAATGACATTCCGTACTGAAACATCAAAACAACAGGATCCACGCTCGGCAGGAAGCCTGAAACAGCCATTCCAGGATGGCTGAGGACGCTCCCAACGCGGGGAGCCACCCAGATCAACGGCAGGACTGTTCCACCCCCTGCAGCACATTCCGAGGGCTGAGCTGGGATTTGGAACACAGATAGGAAAGAAAAGTGAACATATCTGGATAACTTCACAGCTGTTGGCCTGCAGATTAAATTTCAAGTGGAACATTTGTTAATCCAAGAGGGAAGACAATCTTTAAACAAAAAACATGTTCACTTTTTTCCCTGAAGGTTAGCAGTTTTTAAAGCAGCAGGAAGCATTTTTTAAAGCACGAGGCTTTCTTTCCATAAGAAAAAAACAAACAAACAGATCTTTACATGGTGATGGTACAAAAAGGCTTCCTGCAGTGGTAACAGAGTCTTCCTGCTCTGGAATTCAATGCGCAACTATCCTTGTCACACCTGCCACAAAAAACCAGAAACGCAGAATCCAAGAATTCTCCTAGTCCAATTCTTCCCACAAACAAGACAGTCAACTTTCAAAATGTAAACCACAAACCTTCATATTAAGAACATCCATTAAGAACATCAGAAGAAGAACCACCTTTATTACTGCTTAGATTAGAATTAATCTCTGCTGTTTGAAATGTTAAGATACAACAAAGCTGCTGTAAGAAAAATCACTACCGGAATCTGCGGCGTGAGATGGCAGGACTCGTGAGCCTGGTCTTCAGCAGACTGCACGCCAGGGCAAGACCAGACCCTGCTGGCATTTTAAGCTGCTTAGAGAAACATCTAGAAGCACGTGGTTACTGTTAACAGCTTCACCAGAGAAGATAGGATACACAAAGGATCGACGCCTCAGCTACAACAGACCGATTCGGGGCAGAGTAAGCAACAAACCACGCACGCACACAGCTCAGTCTCACGGTTAAAAGGAACGAACACGATGCCCATGGACCATGAAAGTATCTATACCAGTAACAGCGCACCCTTGTTATTTCAATGCTAATAATACCTGACACACAATTTTATATCCTTTTGAGTTTTCATGTAAATGAATACTTGTTCTTCATACCTTCTGAACACCCGACAGATCTTTCTTCAGTCCTGTGACAGTTTGGTATAGAATCTTAAAACCAAAGAGACAAAAAAAAAAGAGAATCAGCATAAAACTCAACACTGAAATATGCTGCAATATTAAGAAAGGATACTGTAGCCAGCTAAATGATACTTCATGTGAGTATAAAAAGGTGTCCAAGCTGTGTCTCACAGGACACAGCCTCTAGGGTGGGTGTGGTTCTTCTCCATAACCACAGCAGGGCTGCACGCCCACCAGGGCCTCCACACACCTGCAGCCTGGGGGCTTTTATGGATACACAGCTGTACCAGTCAGTGACAGGCAGTCCTAGCTCTGAATCTCAGCTAAGTGTAATGTTTTCTATTCCCCCAAATAACTCTATCCCTTTGTCATTATCATGAAAAGCTGTATGTATTCAATATTATAAGCATTTTTAATGTCATCAAACATTTGGGAGAAATTTTTTCTCTCATTATATAATGATCCATACAGTAGCCTCAATTTTGTTTCTTGGACTGCGAAGCCTTAAATATTTACTATCTGGTCCTTTAGCAGAAAAAAATTTTCCAGTCCTTGAGACATGTGTCGATGGATCTAGCACAGTAACCGTTTATAGCCTGGACTTCTTTACACATCTTCCTTTCCTGCGATTACAGCCTGTTGGCCTCACTCGTTTCCTTTCGTAAAGACCAGTGGACTGACGTCTTCCACAAGCAACGTACACAGAGGGCGCGCTGTGCAAAGGGAAGGAGCTATCTTACTAGTTCAAAGGCAACACTGGAGACCACGGCTTCCCTGGTGAACTCGCTGAAGACAAACCAAGCTACTCACATTGTCCTGCTGGGCGTTCATGGCCATGTCCTCCTCCTTCAGTTTCATCATTATATCCATATCCCTCTCGTAGTTTTTCACTTCATTCAAGGTTCTAGGAATGTAAGCTCGCTTGAACACCTAACAGATGCAGAAGAAAAGTGAAAAGGAGACTGAGTCACGGCTCCTCACGTGCACTGAGCCTGCTCACGCCTCAGTCACAGAGGTCATCACCATCGTCACACAGCCGGTGCAGAGTCTCAGCCAGGCTGTCTGCACACCTGGTGCGGCCCGTGCTGTGTGCTGGGCCACAGGAGTCTGTGACTCACGATAAAACACGGACTGATAAACGGTTACCCTTGGAGTAACACTTTTTTCCTTCTGTATTCCAGAAAGTGGCATTTCTGAGTGGGAGAGAAAGGAGCTGCTGTGAGCAAGCACTGCCTGGCTACAAACGGCAGAGGAAGAGGTCTTCCGTGGGGGAATATCGTCTGCCCTGCGCCACAGCTGGGAAGTATGGGGTGCCCTATACTCACCCATCACCCCAAGAGCTCTGAGGATTATTTTTTTTAAAAAGCCTGTGATGGGTCACTTTCACAAAAAACATACTGACTCCCAACATCTTAAAAAAAGTCTTCCTTTTTACCAAACGTAAATATATAAAATCTACGTTATGGGAATCAACATTTAGATCCCTTAAAAATTCACATTAACAGAAACACACTTGCAGACTTATGGTCTGAGAACAAACTTATGGTTGCTGGGGGGAAGGATGGGGAGAAGGGATAATTAGGGAGTTTGGGATGGACACACACACACGGCTATACTTAAAATGGGGTCACCAACAAGGACCTCCTGTATAGCACAGGGATCTCTGCTCAATGTGGCAGCCTGGATGGGAGGGGAGTCTGGGGGAGAATGAATCCGTGTATATGCGTGGCTGAGTCCCTTCGCTGCTCACCTGAAACTATCACAGCACTGTTTGTTAATCGACCATGCCCTAATACAAAGTAAAAAGTTAAAAAAAAATTCACATTAAAGCAGACTAAAATTGGCTTTTCCTTCTTGAATCACATCCTCCAGTGGGTTCTGTAAAAATATTCTCCATGCCTGACTAGGGGCAAACAGGCCAGGAATGGAAGGATATAATGGTATGTTAAGTTACACAACTTGGGTCAATTTAATCATGTAACACGTTACATCTCAAGGAAACATCATCATCATTTAAAATACTGCATATCTAATGAAATCAAGATCATGCCCCAGCAATATATTAAAAAAAAAAAAGACCTCAAGACACAAGTGTTTCCAAGGCTATAACAGATAATCAATCTTACCTCTTCATCCACATGATCTTGGCTGGACCTTTCTTCCTTGGTCCTTTGAGATGCTATTTCCATGGCCTTGGAAAGAAAACAAAAATCACCTTCCTTCACATTCAACCCACAGAACATATATCCATTACCCAGAAACCTGGCTTTGCACTACAGTTTGATCCCTCATCTGTGAAATCAGAAGGAAAAGGTCTCTGGAAGCTGTCATGATGAACAAAAATGCTCCTAAACCCCGAGTCCTCAGAAGTGACACAGAAACGCCACCACTACCGCTGCTTCCTGTTCCTCCCAGTCTCGGCCCCACCTCACCTTTGAGAGATACGCATCCATGTTCTCGGATGTGATTGATGGATCCGTGACAAATTCAAAGAGCTCCCGCACAGTCATCACGGCAACGCCATGCTTCAGAAAGAAATCTGCCAGAGAAGACGCTTGTGAGGGCTCTGCGAGGGAAAAGGTTGCTATTCCAACCTCTTCACAGACAGATAAAATTCACCATCACTGAGCCGAGGGTGTCAGTATCACTGAGTCAAACGATTCAGTACCACGGTTCTCTATCAACAGCTTAGCAGAGCATAGAGCCACAGGTGCAAACAAACCAGGGAGAAGCCCAGTCTCCACTCACCATTGACGTTGGCGCAGTCCTTTCTCAAGAACTCCAAGGCGTGTGGGTGGTCGTGCTCCACGGACTGAGAAACATCGATGATGTACACACCTCCGCCATGGTACCTGCGTGGGCCAGGGCACAGGGGCTGAGCCACATTGCCACCACACTGCCCCAGGGCCAGGCACAGGGGCCTAAGGCACACTGCTGCTTGCCTGTATCTTGTTTAAAACTTTCAATTTTAAGAGCAACAGAAGACACTAATAATGTGACCAAAGTGGATAAGGAGAAGAGCCACTGTGACTAACAAGAGATGAAAACTGAGAAAATTTCCCAAGTCCTTTTAACTCCACCAGTGATCAGAGCAGTCAATCCTGTGACTGAGGCCACCAAACACATCCTACCCTGTGACCCTGTGGAAGGCAACTTGAAAACTGAGAATTTAGATGACTTCTTGGATTGGGATTTAGTTCATTTCCCTACAGGCTCCGAGGGGCCTCGTGGAGGGTCACGTGGCCCACCCACTCACAGCATGTTGAATTCACTGAGGTCCGCGTGCACCAGCCTGGCGTCCTGGTACATTCTCCTCATGTACTCGATCACCTGCATGTACAACTCCCGAGCCTTGGACTCTGATAACTGGACGTTTTTCAAGAGTGGCGCTGGCCTTGAACAAAAATAAAGTGAACAATTCAGATAAGCAGACTCAAGTTTTTCTTGCTTCCTGCTACACTGTTACACATTCTTTTCTTCTATGGTTCATCACTGACCAGTTTAGTTCACTCTAGAGATACGGTTCTAAAAAGCTGTTCACAAACAGGTGCTTTGCCAGCATAAGACATTCCTGAAAAACAAGGTGAGCTCTGTTGCTCTGAAGCATTTTGAGACTTAAAAAGGTTAAACAAATTAAAAACCCTATGTACTAATAGAGTGGGAAAGACTTATTAAAAAATATTCCAAGACAAAAGGAACTATTTAAACGGGAAATATTCATATATTGGATGATTCAAAGCACTTAAAAATACAACGCTGGGCATGTAATTATGAGCTCTCCCATGCACTCACATGTCGTCTTTGCCGATGAAACTCATGACGAGAACATGACTTCGCAGCAGGATGGGTTCTGGGCACGGAATCTCTGCTGTGTTTAGCCTGTGATATGAAGGCAGAAGAAAAGGACAAATGAGAAGCTGAAACAAACGATCTAAAGCGTCTACTCTGAAACAATCGACAGTGTGCTTACTTGCAGCTACAAGACAGACAGGGCTACGAACGAACGGCACCCAAGCCTCTCCATTTATTACTTCATCTCATGAACTCTAAGGTGCCTAGGACTCTAAGTGGCATCGTTACACATCACCAAGAATGGCGAAGCACTGGCAATTGAACTGGGTCCCACAGCCTCTAACACCCAGTTCAAAGCCAGAGGTGTTAAAACTGTGAAGACACAGGCCCCTTAGAACTGATGAAACACAGAAGGTATGTTTGCGATTCTCTTTTGAGTTGATCAGTGTAAACAATGATTAATAAAAATAGTGGACTCGTGGCCAGTCGCTAATTGAGCATAAGATTTCAAAACAACTTTCAAACAAGTAGACTTGGTTGTTTTTCAGTTGCTAAGTCGTGTCCAACTCTTTGGGACATCATGGACTGCAGCATGTCAGGCTTCCTTGTCCTTTACTATCTCCCGGACTTTACTTCATAGTACAAAAATACCCAGTGTATGACACCTAGATATAGCAAATAAAATGTTAAAAAATATTTGAAAGAGAGATAGAAAACCTTCATTATTTAAAGCATGTTTAAAACTTCAAATGAGGAGGCCTAAAGATGCCTTTACTTGATACAAAGGTGCCAAAAGAATATCCAAGCGTGTCCCGAGTTGGACTGAAGACGAGGGAATATGACAGAGCCCAGGGCCCAACGAAACTGCCTCAAACTCCAACACCCGCACAGGTGACGCGTCACCCTCCCAGCCTCATCATGGCGCGTGCCTGCTCCAAATCCCACTGGCTCTTTGTCACCCTCTCAGCAAACTCGAAACCTCACGTGGCTCCCAAGGCTTTCACGTGACCCAGCCTTGCACAGTAAGCGTGAGTCATGGCAGAACTCTTCCGCGATGGGTTTGCACGACCTGGAGAGAAGGTGGTTCCTATTTGCCCAGAGACACTTCCTGTTTACCTCTGCACATCTAAAGGACTGGACGAGCCCTGAGAGTCCCTGGCTTTGGCAGGATCAAGGTCTGCTGGGAGCGAAGCTCCAGGGCTGACAGGCAGACACGGAACACACAGACACACCCCCAAGTCACGTGATGCATGTGCACGAGCGCACACACCCCCCAACCCCCGACAGTCACCTGATTAAGTTCCTCATTTCCTTCTCCGCCCACGTTTTCACCATTTTTCTGGGGTTGCCTTTACAGTAGCCATGGCGAAATCTTGAATGAGAAAAATACTTGTTATTTCAATCATTCCATTATTCTAGTTTTTCCTTTTTAGGATATAGAAATTAAGCCACTTGGGGAAAAAAAAATCTGAGCTTACCTGAATTCCCCACTGACGTACTTATCCCGGTCTTTGAACACCAGAATTGAAGTTTTGTAAATTTTGATTGCTCTGCTCTCTCCATTTGCTGTGCGAGCATGATACACATTAGCCTATTTTAAGTCAAAAACAAAATAAATTAAGTCTGTATTAAATAAATATAAATAATATTTTGCTTTTGCAATCTATTTGACTCTTATCCTTGAAAGTTAAAAAAGTCCAGTAAACTGAAATAATATGCATAAAGAATACCATCCTCTTTTGAATATGTGAATTAAAATATACAACATAATACTAAAAGGTGTAGTAACTATACCTCCTACTTACATATATAGTAAAGAACAATTTAAATATGTTAGACAAAGAAAACAAACTTATGGTTACCAAAGGGGAAAGGAGAGGGGAAGGATTAATTAGGAGGCTGGGATTAACAGATACACACTATTATATATAAAATGGATAACCAACAAGGACCCACGAGATATATATATATCTGAACCACTCAGATGTATACCTGAAACTAACACAACATGGCAAATCAACTATACCTCAATAAAAAGTAATTTAAAAACAAGTCTTCAAATTAAATACCTACATATATACATGTACACACATGAGTAGTTTCAAACATTTTTATATTTCAAGTATGTGGAAAACATCTGAAGACATTCTTATATCTCATGATTTGTAAAGTGAGTTTCACTGAGAACTGCTTCTCACAGAATAAGTTGCTAACTGAAAAGCAACATGCCTGTCTTTCTCCACAGCCATATGGAGAAAGACGTGTGCTGACTCAGAGAGACTAGACCCCCACCCCTGCCCCCATCATAACTGTCTGACCATCTGAACCAGCGCTGGGCAAGCCTGGATGGGCTGGCACATGGCGGGGGCACGCTTCTGTGCATAGATCCTCCCAGCCATAAACACCAACACAGCCATTTTTAAGAAATGGCACTGATTCAACCATCCTGATTTGGCACAGTTTATTTACTAAGTTTGCCTGAGTTTCACTTTTGGGGGGGCTTCCCTGGTGGCTCACGTGGTAAAGAGTCTGCCTGTAATGCAGGAGACCAGGGTCTGATTCCTGGGTCGGGAAGGTCCCCTGGAGAAGGGAAAGGCAACGCACCCCAGTACCCTTGCCTGGAGAACCCCATGGACAGAGGGGCCTGGTGGGCTGCGGTCTGTGGAGCTGCAGGGAGTCGGACGCGACTGCCGACTGCCGCTTGCACTGTAGTTCCACTTTGGTATCTGAAGTAAGAAAGCGAACATGGAAACATTCAGACATCCAAAGCCTGCCTCACCTCTTTTCCGGTGCTGATGCAGCCATTGATCTCCGCTATGACGCCCCTCGTCAGCATCTTGAACAGGATCATTCGTGTTCTGGGGTCCAACACCTAAAAAGAAATGCGAAAAAGTAGAATGTTCAGACACAGCGGACCAAGTATCTCTCACAGAAGCATTAGACACGAAACCAGAACTAAGTGCACTGTGCGATCTGCTCGGCGAAGAGAGAGTGGCAATGGCAGCGTTTCACTCACTCATCCGCAGTGAGTAAAATGTGAGATGAGACCCAAAGGAGCCAGAGAGGCAAGAAACCCGCAGGTTCACCCAGTCGGGGAAATCAAAGGCCAACAGGTCCAAGGGAAGCAGAAACTGACTCCAGACCCATGACAACTACCAGAAATACAATCAAACCAGAGGTAACTTTGTATTTTTCAGCCATCATGAAAACAGGTGAAATTAATCTCTATTTAACCCGGTATATCTAAAACACTATCATTTCAACAAGCGGCAAAGTAAGAAGTTATCAGAGAGCGCCTTATCTTGTTTCTCACACACAGTCTTCAAAGCCTGGTGTGCTGTGCAATCCCAGCACACGACAAGCCAGCCCGGCGGCTGCCCTGGACACAAAGCTCCAAGCGACCACCAGCACTCTGCAGCTCATGAGTCCAATCGGCCACAGCCTGGTTTCTCTACAGCCTGCAAGTCGAAAAGGGATTCTACATATTGAAATATTTTAAAAAATTGGGAATTCTCTGGAAGTCCAGCAGTTAGGACTCTCCACTACAGAGGGTCTGGGTTCAATCTCTGGTCAGGGCACTAAGATCCCTCAAGTGGCATGATGTAGTCAAGAAAAAAGAGAACTGTGACCCACAATGCCAGAAGTGTTTATCATTTAGCTCTGTAAAGAGCTGGCCGACCCCTGCTAGAGGTGGGTAAATCGGGGAAAGGCTTATCTCCTTCAAGGTCAAAGCAGTCAGTCTCAAGTAAAACACAACAGAAGGCAATGAACAGAAGGCAATGAACTTGAAGGCTGCTGTGCCTGTTCAGTAACTCAGAAGAGAATCTGAAGATTCATGTCTGACTGAGTCACTGCTGTACACCCGAAACTGACATGGAACTGTAGATCAACAGGGCTTCAATTCAATACTTGGAATGCTCTGGAATACCACTACTCCAAACTGTGTCTGTGCTATGTGTACGGGATGGGTAAGGAGGCTGGCAGGGGGCAGAAGTGAGGGTCTGACCTATTTCATCACTTTCTTCCCATCAGATACCTGGGTCAATTCCAATATCCAATTACAAGCTTTGACACATGGTGGGGAAAGTCGGGTTTGCCCCCTCATTCCTGCATAAAGAATAAAACAAGTCTAACTTCCAAACCAAGTAAGGGATTCTAATTGAATATCTGAAGGCATTATCTGTCTCTCTCCTTTTCTCTACACACCTACACACACACACCTACACACACACACACACACACACTTTGTGGTAGATACCTGACTCATCTCCTGAGAAGGCTCACAAAATTTCCGCAGACCTTGTTTAAGACAAAAGAAAAGATTCCTGGTCTTACAGGCAGTTCTGCTTCCCCCAAGAAGATGAAAGCATTGCTGGGTGGCTTCATGGGCCATAGAAGCAGGGCATGATTCTAATTTATCTATTTAAAGTGCTGTTAGAAATAAAGCAAAATGTAGATCTCTAAACTCAAAACTATAAGGATGAGCAATTTTACACAGAAGCAATTCTAGGTGACATTAGCATGAAGCAAGGAGGATCAAAGCAAATTATGATTCAAAGACAGAAGTACTACTTTAAACAGCATGCAACACATTCATTTACACCATACCTGTTCTACAGTTGCTCTGTCCGCCTTATCTTTGATGCGATACCTAAGACAAAACCAAAAAAGTAAAGGTGACATTCAGAATTCAGAGGAGCCAAAATCTAAAGATTCTAAATGTACATCGTTCCATGATATTCCTAAGCAGGTAGTTCTTTAATAACACATTTCATAACCTCGTTGTAGTTTCACCCTTGAGTGAAACTTCACTGCCTTTCACAAGCCGTTCAGTTCCCTAGGGCAAAGGGAGCGTATCTGCAGTAAGAAAAAAAAACTTCCGTCCATATTTCAGAAGGATTAAATAAGAGCAGTGCGGTAAAACAAACTACGCTGGAAAAAGAACAAGTCTGTAAGTACTGTTTCTTAGACCGTTAATGATTTTCTTAGTACAGAATTAAAGTAATTTATAAGGCTTTCTCTTCAGAGTCCTTTTCTACAAAGAAACAAGCTTTTATCATTTCAACACAGCTACTATATAAAAACAGACTCTGATTACTTTGGCTCACATACTATGTGACTCAATTCACAGACTAACCTAAACTAATAAATATCCAAACAGGCAGTTTAGTGAAATAAGATGCACTGTTTCTCAAAAAGCTGGTATCCCTTACGCGTAATAATAAACCAGAAGAAAACTGGGTTTTAAGTTCAGTTCTAACACTGCTATTTTTATGATCTTAGTGTTGTTTTCTGTAACATATTGTTAATGCTTTAGAGTTATTAGCAATAGGAGGTGAGCCAAATCTTAAATATTTGGTTTTGAGAACAGAAATGTAAATGGAAACTGTTTTCAGTTAAACTATTTAGTTTTAAATCTGCTCTTACATTTTTAAGGCTCCTCCAGGGGCTCAGTTGGTAAAGAATCTGCCTGCAATGCAGGAGACCCGGGTTTAATCCCTGGGTAGGGAAGATCCCCTGGAGGAGGAAATGGCAACCCACTTCAGTATTCTTGCCCAGAGAATCCCATGGACAGAGGAGCTGGGCATGTCCAGTCCGTGGGATTGCAAAGAGTTGGACACGACTGAGCAATTAACTTTCACTTTCCATTTTAAAAAATTACTTCATGAAAGGGACCAATCCTTAATAAGCTTTAAAAACGGGACATTTTTTTATACTCTAACATTTTAAACTGAAATCTACAAGCACTGTTACCCTGAGAGCACTTTCATGAATTTTACACAATTATAGTTTCAGCACAGATTTCTTAAGAAAACTCATCTATATTTTCAACTTACAAAGGCATAGAATATCCTAACTTAAACTTAAGAATTGATTTAGGTGTAAAAAAGAACATCCTTTGTAAAAGAATTATGACAGAGATGCTACTAATCTGTCTACAATTAGTTCATATCAGTCACATTTTATTTACTTTATTGTATACACTTGATATATTACTTACATATCTGCTTCCTTTTGTCGAGACTTTTCGGTGACTTTGTTTATTACAGAATCAGTAACATTTAGCTTATCTAAAAAAAAATCCATAACATAAACAACATATAAGAAAAAGTTTCTGAATAGGATACTTTTCCCCTTTCCCTTCTCTACTTTTTAAATATTTTATTACACGTAGCAATGTATTTTAGTAACGAAAAGTGTGTTTTGTGTTTTTAAGGGCAAGCACTTACTAACAAAGATGATCACTTTCATCATAACAGGTGTCATTTCTCAGCCAGAGAAATCTAGATTCAGAAATCCCTAAAAAATATTTTATCTGCTCTTTCAGACATTTAATATTTTGTACAACTATCATAAATATTATAATTCTAAAAATGTCAGTTTCACTTCCAATCACAGGTCTGTGCTAGGGATGATCAGATGTGAGAGCTGTCATACCATGCTCCTAACAGCTTTTGTCTACGAGAGAAAGAAAACCCCGTGTTTCCCAAGAGGCTTCAAATTCACACTGATTCCCTGCATTCGATGGCTCATGAAATGATTAAGGCCACACCAAAAGTCAAACAAAATGTGATTATATTCAATAGTTGATTATATTCAACACTTGATTATATTCAAGTGTTTTCACCATTCTACTACAAGATAACCCTACTACAAAATCTAGTACAAACTGATGATAACTTGAATACTGCACCTTTGTATTTCCATAACAGGAGAGAACACAGGACTAAAAAAGTGTAAGCTGGAGTCTTTTCTTAAAGTCATGTTTTTAACTACTAAATTTTAATTTCCTCTAAGCTTTAATATTTACCCTCTAACACTCAATATATCCATTGATTGATCTAATAAAATTTTATAACACTTTTTGTTGTCTTTGAAGAGTTTTCTCATTGCCTAGTGAGAGGAATTATATCTTAAAAACTCACCTAGATTAATTTTATTCTCAAATTTCCGTAAAACTTTGTCTGCTGGAGTAGACATTTTAGCTGCATTGAAGCTGGGAGTCTGTCTATTGGCCTGGAAGAAATGAGTTTCAGAAATGAAAGCTCTAGATTTACATACAAGCCTAAAGTTCATCACATCTTCCCTTGGTTCATAGTTAACTATTAAAGCATCAATACTTAGGGGAGTACCCTAAGGGAAGGGTAGGATCAATCACATTTACCCAAGAGGTTTTTTTTTTTTAATTTATTTTTTACCCAAGAGGTTTTTAAAAATGCACTTGAAATATTCTAGACATTCAGAGACGCCTTCTTTTTTAAAGGACTTTTTGTGGCTCTCGAATTTACTGAAAGATTTGCAGGCTATGTTGCCCTGCAGTCCTAGCCTACATGGACTTTCATTCTTCATCATTTCCATATTTCTGATGATGATGTGGATTCGTTCCATAATCAGTAAATTTAAAAAGAATTATTTAAATCATCATAAGATTAAGAGCCTTAAAAAAACTGCCTGGGAAAAGACACAAATATGCAGTTTACTGCAAATAGTAACAAAACAGAGAAAAATGCAGCTTAACTAGTAAATAAAGAAAAGCAGATTAAGTATGTAGAGGTGCTTTGTTTTCACTTATGAACCGACGAGAGACACTTAGTGCCCAGTGGGGACAGAGGTTCAGCTTGGCAGAGTGAACAGCTCGGGAGCTGGACCCTGGTGGAGCTGCGCAAATGTGAAAGCGTGCGGTGCCACTGAACGCGGAACTGCACGGTATCCATGGTGAACACTCGGTGTGCTGTATAGTACGTGACTGTTACCACAACAGAAGACAACTAAAGAGGACATAAGCAAACAACACAAAGACGCACAGGACTGTGTATAAAATACCTGAGGGTTACTCCCTCCACCTGAAGCGTAACAACGGGTGAGCTTTCCGACGCCATCGCCCCACGCCCAGTCATCGTCGTCATCATAGTCTCCGCCCTCCTCCTCTTCCGGCTCACTTTCGCCCATCTTCTCACTGGCGTTACTCTGAAGGTCTTCAAACACAACATCATCTTCCTCTTTGAGGGTCTTCAAGTCAATGTTTTCACTAGAAATAACAATGTTTTAGCCTGTTTACACATTCTTAATTGGACTTACACATGTATTTATTTAAAAGAGAGTAGACAAATCTATACAGATACATCAAAAAGGTTCAATTACAACAGGTATCGCCCAATAAATTCAAATGCCAAGTTGTCCTGTTTCTGAGTTCTATTTCAGCCGTTGGGTGATTCTCCAGGTCCGACTAAAGTAGTATTCATCAGGTTGTTATCAGGTTGTTAAATCCGCTCCTGCCTTTGTTATTTTCTCTGCCGAATGAATTAGCTCTGATCAGTACAACAGACCTGAACTCCAGGAAAACCACTCACAAAGCTGCTCTAAGAGCACACAGGGGAGGCTTTCTGACAAAACTTGGGAAAAAGTCTAAAGCTTTATTTCAAGCCTTACCTTGAACTCAATTATCACTCTACAACGAAAAGAGCTTTATCAAGACTTGTGTTACACAAAGAACTTCAAATCACCCTTGCTCCTGAAAGGAAGGATGGTGATGAGAAGCAGCACAAATGGGAGAAGAGGGCCGGGTATAACTAAATGGGAGAAGCAGGGATTGTCAAACCCAGAGAACTGGCCCAGAGAAAGGAATCACAACTAACAGGGTCTGTTTTTGCCACGTGAAAATTCAGACCAGCGTTACTGAATCTTCTTAGTTTTTCAAGAGAAGCCAGAACTCTGCACTTTTGTGGAAAATCTCCCACTTAACTGGTATGTTCAATTTTAACAAACCACTGTGCACGCCAACACATGTCTGCAGGTCAGATTCCAAAGAGGCAGTACTACCAGTTTTGAGCCATCAGGTGGAGAGCAAGTACAGAAATCACGTAAAAAACACAATGATATGCATTTCAACGCAGTCAGAGAGGAATTTAAGTAAATTCAGATGAGCAAGCCCGACTCATTAATTAGCCAAGGCTTAGAGGGCTCCAAATCTCCATGGATATGGCTGGGAAGAAAACAAATAATCATTAACCCCCTGCTGTTTGTTAGCATTTCATAACTGTAATCCATCAATTGACCCTTCACACCGCCGACAACCTCCAGCGGCACGTTAAAGCTATACTGTCGCTTGCACCTCGGCTTCCCCACCTCAACTGAGCGATCCCTTGCTGTGGGCGGCGGTCCTGTGCAGCAGCATTTCTGGCCCAAACTTTCCAGATGCCACGAACGCACAACCACCCCCAGCTGTGACAATGTATCCCAAGTTCCTGGAGTCGCAAAACCCACTGGTTTACATCTTCACAATGTCCAGTGCACACTCATGACCGGTAACTGTTCACCAGTCGCATGGGCTGTTTCTTCCTCCCACTTGACTTGGTCCCTAGGGACTGCTGCACGATCACCTGAAAACACTGACCTGCAATGCCTTCCTCGTTTCTCTGGCTGAATCCTACATACCCTTCCAGTATGTAGGAAGTATCCAATTAACTTTGCTCAGGGAAGGCTGCCTGGTTCTTCTCCTCTGTACTACTTACCCAAAACGCATACAAATAATTTGTCCAGTTACTCAATAGGTTGGTTGCCCCTGCTAGAATGCAAGCTCTGTCACCCAGGGGAGCATTTACCAATGTATCAAGATCAACTGACACGCGATCTGTCACACACAAAGCGATCAACCTGTATTCACCGAAAAATAAAGCAATACCGTCTGCACGCAGAAAATCCTTACTATGAATATAAAGTAAAAACCATTTTCTCGGAATTCCAAAACGAACACTATGTTTCATTTTGCTTTCAAAGTAGAAGTTCTCCCCAGTTTCTTTTGACTCCCACTTCACATTTATTCTATGGTTAGAAACCTGTCCTTCTACTTCCAGAACATCCCCGTCTAGCACCCATCATCTATGAACTGAATTTTCTTAGTCCTTTTAAACCGTGTCCTCTCCTGCCCTCCAAAACCATCTCCTCCATAGCAAAATGATTCCTTTCAATCACATGCCGGGGGATGTCACTGCCCTGCTCAAAATGTGGCTTTCTACAGCATCAAGAATATCTCAGATCCTTTCCATTCCTTGTCACAGTCTTAGGCTCTGGCTCCTCACTTCTGCACCAGCCAATCTTTTCAATTACCTCCACTGTGCTCTGGGCACAATGACCTAGATCTTCCTTCCACAGCCAGGAGGGACCACACCTGCGGCCCCCTCTCCCCCCTCTGCTTCCAGACATTAGCTCCTTCTTGTCCTTCCCATCTGGACTTCATGTTCCCTGACCGTTAAGTCACTGCTTAGTTCTATCAACTGATTTTAACTGTTCGCATAGTATATGTCATCTGTGTTAAAAAAAAAAAAAAACTCCATATATTTAAATCTCCATGTACTTATGTCTCCGCCTCCTTCCCAAGCTGAAGGGGCTTAGTTTGTCTTTTTCATAACCCTCTTCAGCGCCGAGGACAGAACAGGCACACAGTAGGTGCTCAAACATTTCTGGAACGCTAAATGGTAGTTAAAAGCTCAAGCACCTGCTTCGCTGTCGCTCTCCCCAATTCTAACCCCTCAGGGATGCTGACAACCCGGGAGCTGCGAAGTTCAACTGGCGTCACCTGGATCGAAAGACCCGGTTGGGATGGAGAAAGCCCCAAACGGCTGTGAAAAGAGGCCCAAGGAAAGATGCTTAGGACCGGCCTCCCTCTCAACCGCAAACAAGCGTCAACGCCCCCCAGGAGACCGCGGCGGCAGCGGCGCGCGGCGGCCGCGCACTCCGACTGCCCACCTGTCCGAGGAGTCCGCGTCGTCAAACTGCCCGGGGACCACCCGACTCATCAGCAACCGCCGGTAGTCCATGGCGGGAGCAGCACAGGGACGGTTCCGCCAGCCGGCCCAACGGCCTCTGCGCTAACGCCCGCCTCGGAACCGTTCAGTGGCCGCCGCGCCCTACGCGCGCGCCATGTGCGGGTACCACACGCCGAACGCCCGGACCTACGCCCGCCCCGACGGGAAGTCCCGCCCCCGAACGGAAACTGTGTTCCCGACGGAAGTCCCGCCTCGCGCGAGGGCTGAGCCCTGGAAATCGAGCTTCCGCGGAATCCGTGGGGTGTGTGGCGGTCTTGGTGTGGTCGGTCCCCGCGGATCCTGGGCTGGCCTTCCTTCCCGGAGCTCTCCGAGTCGGCTTGCCGCTTTGTCTCCTCCCGTGGAGGCACGTATGTCAGCTCGGCCGGGGCCGCTGGCCCTGAGGGCTCACGCCGTGTAAGCCCCTACCTGTGTGAATGGAGACCTGGAGGCGCCCTTCGCCGGGCCCGCGGGCACGTCTGAGGGGACGTCGGATGGTCCGAGAGCCGGAACTCGGCGGCCGTGGCCGGGCGGACGTCACACAGGGGCGTTCCAGCGTGTCCGCGCCCAGGCGGCCAGGCGTTGAAGAAAAAGGTTGAAAGCGTTTTACCCGCGGTAGAGCCCAGTGCGCAGGGAGGAAGCCCGAAATCCTTATTTCGGATCAGAGACTATGGACCCTGGAAGTGAGCACACTTTTGCGACCTAAAAAATTTGTTACGATATTGTGAGGTGGAAGTAGGATGAGTGCTTTTCAGAAGTTAAACTTTGACTGAAAATTAAACTTGAGGATTTTTGCCAATAACCCCAGTGACACCTCTTTTCATTCCTGTCCTAAAACAGCTTAGAAGTATCTCTGGAATATCTATCCAATCACTTGAATAAGTTTTTTTGTTATGTGTGGCAGAAGTCGGGTGAGGACAGAATGAAATGAAAAACGTAAGCCTAACTAAAAAAACAAAAAAAGGCAAATTGGTAGGTCATGCCATAGGAACAGAGTTGTAAAAGTTGTAATTTGAAGTTCTGGGTTCGCAGACAAAATTTTGAAGAAATAAGGGCCTAGTAGTTTTTTGTTCTTGGAGAGCAAAAGCATGCTTTAGTCCTCCTCCACCACGGCCCACACAGCATTTATATATTTGGAAGACAGCGGGAAAAGTGAGTGTAAAGTCGGGTCTTTCACCAATCCCGACTAGGCTGCTTGGCTCACTGGCTTGTCATCAAATGATGACAGATTTGAGAAAAACCTCAATGAATTATTAATTTGATAGTTCAATAAAATAACCCGGAAATTTATTAAATTGTTTTGATAGAAATATATCATTGGGGTGCAGGATTTAGTCAACATATTCTCTAAACACTGGTTGCTTTACTGAAGGGGATATTGAAAAACCTTAAGTGGATTCTTTTTGTTGTGTTGCTGTTCAGTTGCTAAGTCATGTGTTTGCAACCCCATGGACTGTAGCCCACTAGGCTTCTCTGTCCCTGGGATTCTCCAGGCAAGAATACTGGAGTGGGTTGCCATTTCCTTCTCCAGGACTCCTCTTGAGGTCTGTATAATATGTGAGTTCCGACACTAACATGCTTGAAACAATGGTGAAGACTAAAATAGCAAACAAACAATGTGCTGAATTGTGAGATAGAAATGTAAAGACATTGTAGGAATTTTAAAACTAGATGAATGGTAAATAGGAAAGTTTTAGGAAGAGAAGCACCTGCCAGAGCAGATTATTGAAGTTGTAAGACACATGATCTGTTTGCAGGAGAGTAAGCCTGATCTGACTGGAGCAGAAGACTGGGTGGGTAATGTGGGTCCAGGCTACATAAGGCCTAGAAAGTCAAACAGAAGAATTGGATTCAGGGTAATATGATTGGGCAAGTTTTCTACTCCCATACCCTGACAGACCTGAGGAGGTCATGAGAATGTGGACCAGGATGATGCTACAGTGAGGGAAAGAAAGCATGGGTTATGAAAAACATCTTTAAAGGAGAAAAGGACAGGACCTGGTAACTGACTAGCCCATGGGTGATTAGGTAGAAGGATGTCAAAGACGTCTGGTTTTCAAGCCCAAGTGCCTTAGAGGATAAGCGTGGCGTAGGGAAGGGAGGAAAAACTGAAGTGTAATGTTGAGTTTCACTTGGTAATGAGGTGATAGAAAGTATCAAGTACGTAGAAACAGTGTTTTGCAGACACTAACAGGTCTCTGATAATAGTGTGTCTTTTGATTAACAGGTCTCTGATAATAGTAAGTATCTTTTGATTAAGTGAGAGATCCTTTCACCTTCTGGGTCCCAACACTTCTTTTTGTACAGATCAGTATTTACTACCATACAAATGTAGTAAAGGCAAAGGAGAAATGGAGATATACCCATCTAAATGCAGAGTTCCAAAGAAGAGCAAGGAGAGAGAAGAAAGCCTTCTTAAGTGATCAATGCAAAGAAATAGAGGAAAACAATAGAATAGGAAAGACTAGAGATCTCTTCAAGAAAATTAGAGATACCAAGGGAAAATTTCAGGCGAAGATGGGCATGATAAAGGACAGAAATGGTATGGACCTAACAGAACCAGAAAATAGAAGAGGTGGCAAGAATACACAGAAGAACTGTACAAAAAAGATCTTAATGGCCCAGATAACCACCATGGTGTGATACTCACCTAAAGCCAGACATCCTGGAATTTGAAGTCAAGTGGACTTTGGGAAGCATCACTACAAACAAAGCTACTGGAGGTGATGAAATTCCAGCTGAGCTGTTTAAAATCCTGAAAGATGATGCTGTGAAAGTGCTGCAGTGAATATGCCAGCAAATTTGGAAAACTCAGCAGTGGCCACAGGACTGGAAAAGGTCAGCTTTCATTCCAGTCCTGAAGAAAGGCAGTGCTAAAGAATGTTAAAACTACTGCACAGTCATACTTGTCTCACATGCTAGCAAAGTAATGCTCATAATTTTCCAAGCTGGGTTTCAATAAACTGAGAACTTTCAGATGTTCAAACTGGATTTAGAAAAGGCAGAGGAACCAGAGGTCAGATTGCCAACATCAGTTGGGTCATAGAAAAAGCAAGAAAATTCAAAAAAGATCTGCTTCATTGACTATGCTACAACCTTTGTGTGCATCACAACAAGCTGTGGAAAAGAGATGGGAATACCAGACCACCTGACCTGTCTCCTGAGAAACCTGTGTGCAGGTCAAAAAACAACAGTTAGAACCAGACATGGATCAAT
The DNA here is from genome assembly GCF_055505025.1 of Bos grunniens. NCBI lineage: Eukaryota > Metazoa > Chordata > Mammalia > Artiodactyla > Bovidae > Bos > Bos grunniens. The sequence continues at coordinate 49,580,326 of NC_141187.1, forward strand.
GGACTGATCCAAATTAGGAAAGGAGTACATCAAGGGTGTATATTGTCACCTTGCTTATTTAACTTATATGCAGAGTACATCATGCCAAATGCCAGGGTGAGTGAAGCACAAGCTGGAATCAAGATTGCCAGAAGTATCAGTAACCTCAGATACACAGATGACACCACGCTTATGGCAGAAAGTGAAGAAGAACTAAAGAGCCTCTTGATGAAAGTGAAAGAGGAGAGTGAAAAAGTTGGCTTAAAACTCAACATTCAGAAAACGAAGATCATGGCATCTGGTCCCATCACTTCATGGCAAACAGATGGGGAAACAATGGAAATAGTGTCAGACTTTATTTTCTTGGGCTCCAAAACCACTGCAGATGGTGACTGCCAGCTATGATATTGAAAGACGCTTGCTTCTTGGAAGAAAAGCTATGACAGATCTAGATGGCGTATTAAAAAGCAGAGACATTACTTTGCCAACAAAGGTCCATCTAGTCAAAGCTATGATTTTTCCAGTAGTCATGCATGGGTGTGAGAGTTGGACCATAAAGATGGCTGAGCATTGAAGAATTGATGCTTTTGAACTGTGGTGTTAGAGAAGACTCTTGAGTCCCTTGGACTGCAAGGAGATCAAACCAGTCAACCCTAAAGGAAATCAGTCTTGAATATTCATTGGAAGGACTGATGCTGATGCTGAAGCTGAAGCTCCACTACTGTGGTCACCTGATGCAAAGAGCTGACTCACTGGAAAGGACTCTGTTGCTGGGCAAGATTGAAGGTGGGAAGAGAAGGGGATGACAGAGGGTGAGATTTTTGGATGGCATCACTGACTTGATGGACAACAATTTGAGCAGGCTTTGGGAGATGGTGAATGACAGAGAAGCCTGGAATGCTGCAGTCCATGGGGTCGCAAAGAGTTGGACACAGCTGAGGGACTAAACAACAACAACCATATAAAGTTACTGTGACTTTGTACCATACTCAGACTAGTTTTTTATTTTTCCAATAACTTTCACAAATGACATTTTAGATATTCCCCCCCTACACACACACACACACACACACACACACACACAAACACCCAAGCACAGGGCCACCAACTTAAGTATGGGGCTTCCCTGATAGCTCAGTGGTAAAGAATTCGCCTGCAGTGCAGGAGACACAGGAGATGTGGGTTCGATCTCTGGGTTGGGAAGATCCCCTGGAGGAGGGCATGGCAACCCAGTCCAGTATTGTCAGGAAAATCCCGTGGACAGAGAAGCCTGGTGGGCTACAAAGCCATGGGGTCACAAAGAGTTGGACACCACTCACTGACCAAGGAACAACAGCAGCAGCTTCAGTATAGCAGTTCTCTCTGGGTGGGGAAGAGGAAGGAATTTAGAAGGGAAGGGATATTTATTTGAAACACTTCTTTGCATGTTGTCTTTATTTGCTTCTGATTTTTAAAAATATTAAATCTGAATAACTTGTCATATTCAGAAACATAAATAGTATTCTAGAATCCCAGCTGCACTGCTTGCCAGCTGTTTCCCGGCAAGTGACTTAACATCTCTTATGTTTCCATTTCCTTATCTGTAAAAACAGGTAATAACAGTACCTAGTTCATGAGATTGTTGTGAAGTTAAACATGTCTATGTGTGTTTGCTATTACTATACACTGTGTGTTTTATTCTTTTGAAGCATTTTAAAATTAGAGTACAACAAAAGAATTTTGAAGATGCCTTAGAATTTGTTACAATGGTATTTGACAAAAATGAACTGTAAGAAGCTTCTTTGTGGTAGTTACTTGTTGACTTTTTCCTTCATGTAAAAAAGTTTTGTTGCAGCTGGTAGCACAAATAAACTTAATGAAAAAGGTTGAACTTATAATTCTTAAAAGACTCTAACAATTTATTTCATAAGTGTGAATGTAACTGTTAATGCATAAATTTAATGCTAATTCTTATTTCCATCTTTCTTTTTCTAATAAGATGTCAACATTGGAAATTACTCACAGAATGTACTCACTCAGCCAATTGACACCAGCATTTCTTCCTTGAGACAATTTGAACCCCTTTGCCAGTTTCATCAGACAGACTCGTTTAATAATGAAATAGCATTTCAAGATCTGACGGAAAGCTTATCTTACACAGAGGAGCCAGAATTGCAGCATTATGTATGTGATGATGCAGAAGACACCAATATACAGGAAGACTCATTTAAGGAAGAAAACCCGATGGGAACTAGCACTTTCACCCATACAGATCAATTTGCTCTTGAATGTGTCAGACAGCCTTCTATAAGCCCACCTCTAATCCACTGCAGTGAAGAGACACTGAAATTCATGGAAATGCCACTGGCTAATAGTACTGCCACGGAATCTGCCCTCAATCCTAGTCAGTCTCAAGACTTTGTGTGTGAGGAAGAAGTACACAGTGATGTTGAACAACCATTTTATAAAGAAAATAACTTTAACTTGCTTGATCTGAGAGCTAATTATGAAACAGAGGAGGTAAGACTTTTAATGATTAGTCCATAGAGTATTAAAGGAAGTGTTTAAAAAAAAAAAAATTACTGCTTATAACCGGAGGCTTTTGGAAGTAGTCCTAAATCATCAGTGTGAGGGACTTTGCTTCTCTGGGGGAACTGCCTTCTGAGATCTTCCTCAATTTAGAAACAATCCTTTCTAATGAAGTAAAATCCATACTTGGAGATTAGCTCTACCACATGATAATTTCTTTGAGGGTCAGGGTGCTGTCTTACTTATCCTTTTATGCACCCCAACATCTACATGATGCCTTGAGTATATCAATACTGAGCTTTTATGGCCTTCCCTGGTGGCTCAGACAATAGAGAATCTGCCTGCAATGCAGGAGACCCAGGTTCAATCCCTAGGTTGGGAAGATTCCCTGGAGCAGGGAATGGCTACCCACTCCAGTATTCTTTCCTGGAAAATCCCATGAACAGAGGAGCCTGGTGGGCTACCGTCTGTGAGGTAGCATAGAGCTGGACACAGCTGAGGGACTAACACATTCCCTTTCAAGTTTTTATACTTAGTGAATTGTATTGATTGATTCATTAAATTATTTGACAAGAAAACTCATGACTTTTCTATTCTGTGGAATTTCTACTGATCAGCAAAAAAAAAATTTTTCTACCAAAGTGAAAACATGAATTTGTCTCTGAATTGTTAATTCTGGGTATGTAGTATCATAAGACGGAGAAGGCAATGACACCCCACTCCAGTACTCTTGCCTGGAAAATCCCATGGATGGAGGAGCCTGGCAGGCTTGCAGTCCATGGGGTCGTTAGAGTCGGACATGACTGAGCGACTTCACATTCACTTTACACTTTCATGCATTGGAGAAGGAAATGGCAACCCACTCCAGTGTTCTTGCCTGGAGAATCCCAGGGACGGGGAAGCCTGGTGGGCTGCTGTCTAAGGGGTCGCACAGAGTCGGGCACGACTGAAGTGACTTAGCAGCAGCAGTATCATAATAGCACTGAAGATGCCAACAGTATAAAGTCTATATAGTCTCTCAATTAAAAAAAAAAAAAAGAATTGGTGTGGGCAAATAGATAACAATCCAAAGGTAGCATAAAGAATATCTTTTCATTGTGAGTTTAGTGAGAAAAGCTATGGCTGTTATATTTCATTTACAAGTAAAGTCAGGATTTTTTTGTTCATTTTATTTGAAAGCAGCATTTAAAAGACAAGTCTACTTACCTGTCTTGAGTTCTGGAAAATAACATTTTAAAAAGCTGCTGAATTAGGATTTCTTAAGATTGTAACTATTTCCATTGCATCTAGCCTTTCAGTCAGTCAGTAAATACATTGAGGCATCTGTCATGTCTGAAGCCCTGTGCTATGTGTTGGTTATAGAATGGTTGACAAAACCAGAAACAAAAAGATGTGGGCTCTGTCCTCATGACAAGAACACTCTCATAGAGGAGACAGACATTAATCAAATAATCACATGAGTAAATATGAATTTTCAACTATGGTAAGTGCTGCAAATAAAAGTTACATATAAAGTGTATATGTTATAAAATTACATATAAACTTGCAGCTGTGGTAAGCACTATAAAGTAAGATCGGAGTCTTCCTGTCCCTGGTCAGGGAATTTGGGTAAGACTTCCCTGAAGTGTAGTGGTAACTGAGCTCAGCTCTGCAGGATGAATGGGGGTAGTTAGGTGGTGGGCGTAGGGGAGCATTCCACGAAGAAGTAGTGATAGCAACTAGTGTGAAAACCTTGTGGCCGCAGGAAGCATGGTCCCTTCCTTCGTGGGTCTGAAGGCAGCTTAGTGTTGCTGGGTTGGAAGGATGTTGTAGAGGATGGAAAGGTAGCGCGGGTTAGATATCAAGATCAGTATCAGAACCTTACAGGCCTCAGTAAGGATGGTTGTCTTTATCCCAGAACAATGAAGAAGCACTATAATATAAGGGTCCAATATCCCTAAATTCTATTTGGAAAGTTATTCAGCCCATCCCTTTAGAGATCTTTTACTAGCGTATTCTGTCATGTTCATTTTAGTGTTTCCTACAACTTCCCAGGGCTTCCCTGGTGGCTCAGATGGTAAAGTGTCCGCCTGCAGTGCAGGAGACCTGGGTTTGATGCCTGGGTCAGGAAGATCCCCTGGAGAAGGAAATGGCAACCCACTCCAGTGTTCTTGCCTGGAAAATTCCATGGACGGAGGAGCCTGGTAGGCTACAGTCCATAGGGTCTCAAAGAGTTGGACAAAACTGAGTGACTTCACCTTCACTTTCCTACAACATACTGTTGTTTTTTTTTTAATCCCCTTCTCCCAAATCTGTATTGTGAGCAGAAAGTCAGTCATGAGATATGTTCATCAGATTTTCTGATGTTCACATTAGAAATCATAGAATTGTGAGATAATGGCTTGATGAGGAATCAAAAGAGGGCTCACCATATATGATAAACCCACAGCAAACATTATCCTCAATGGTGACAAATTGAAAGCATTTCCCCTAAAGTCAGGAACAAGACAAAGGTGCCCACTCTCACCACTACTATTCAGCATAGTTGTGGAAGTTTTAGCCACAGCAATCAGAGAAGAGAAAGAAAGAAAAGGAATCCAGATTGGAAAAGAAGAAGTAAAACTCTCATTGTTTACAGATGACATGATCCTCTACATAGAAAACCCTAAAGACTCCACCAGAAAATTACTAGAGCTAATCAATGAATATAGTAAATTGCAGGATGTAAAATTAACACACAGAAATCCCTTCCATTCCTATACACTAACAATGAGAGAAATTAAGGAAATAATTCCATTCACCATTGCAACAAAAAGAATAAAATACTTAGGAATCAATCTACTTAAGAAAAAAAAAAAGACCTATATATAGAAAACTATAAAACACTGATGAAAGAAATCAAAGATGACACAAATAGATGGAGAAATATACCATGTTCATGAATCCAAAGAATCAATATAGTGAAAATGAGTATACTACCCAAAGCAATCTATAGAGTCAATGTAATCCCTATCAAGCTACCAACAGTATTTTTCAGAGAACTAGAACAAATAATTTCACAATTTGTATGGAAATACAAAAAACCTCAAATAGCCAAAGCAATCTTGAGAAAGAAGAATGGAACTGGAGGAATCAGCCTGCCTGACTTCAGACTATACTACAAAGCTACAGTCATCAAGACAGTATGGTACTGGCACAAACACAGAAATATAGATCAGTGGAACAAAATAGAAAGCCCAGAGATAAATCCACACACCTATGGACACCTTATCTTTGACAAAGGAGGCAAAAATATACAATGGAGAAAAGACAATCACTTTAACAAGTGGTGCTGGGAAAACTGGTCAACCACTTGTAAAAGAATGAAACCAGAACACTTTCTAACACCATACACAAAAATAAATTCAAAATGGATTAAAGATCTAAATGTAAGAGCAGAAACTATAAAACTCCTAGAGGAAAACAGGCAAAACACTCTCTGACATAAATCACAGCAGGTTCCTCTATGACCCACTTCCCAGAGTAATGGAAATAAAAGCAAAAATAAATGGGATCTAATTAAACTTAAAAGCTTTTGCACAACAAAGGAAACTATAGGCAAGGTGAAAAGACAGCCTTCAGAATGGGAGAAAATAATAACAAAGCAACTAACAGAATTAATCTCAAAAATATACAAGCAACTCCTGCAGCTCAATTCCAGAAAAATAAACAACCCAATCAAAAAATGGGCCAAAGAACTAAACAGACATTTCTCCAAAGAAGACATACAGATGGCTAACAAACACATGAAAAGATGCTCAACATCACTCATTATCAGAGAAATGCAAATCAAAACCACAATGAGGTACCATCTCAAGCCAGTGAGGATGGCTGCTATCAAAAAGTCTACAAACAATAAATGCTGGAGAGGGTGTGGAGAAAAAGGAAACCTCTTATGCTGTTGGTGGGAATGCAAACTAGTACAGCCACTATGAAGAACAGTGTGGAGATTCCTTAAAAAACTGGAAATAGAACTGCCATACGACCCAGCAATACCACTGCTGGACACACACACCAAGGAAACCAGAATTGAAAGAGACATGTGTACCCCAATGTTCATTGCAGCACTGTTTACAATAGCCTGGACATGGGAGCAACCTAGATGTCCATCAACAGTCGAATGGATAAGAAAGCTGTAGTACATATACACCATGGAATATTACTCAGCTATTAAAAAGAATGCATTTGAATCAGTTCTAATGAGGTGGATGAAACTGGAGCCTATTATACAGAGTGAAGTAAGTCAGAAAGAAAAACACCAATATAGTATATTAAGGCATATATATGGAATTTAGAAAGATGGTAATGATGACCTTGTATGCGAGACAGCGAAAGAGACACAGATGTAAAGAACAGTCTTTTGGACTCTGTGGGAGAAGGCAAGGGTGGGATGATTTGAGAGGGTAGCATTGAAATGTGTGTATTATTTGTGAAGTGGATCGCTGATCCAGGTTCGATGCATGAGACAGGGTGCTCAGGCCTGGTGCACTGGGATGACTCTGGGGGGTGGGATGGGGAGGGAGGTGGGGGGGATTCTGGATGGGAAACACGTGCACCTGTGGCTGATTCATGTTGGTGTTTGACAAAAACCACTACAATATTGTAAAGTAGTTAGCCTCCAATTAAAATAAATAAATTTTAAAAAAAGGCTTTAGAGAGGAAAAAAAAAAGGGAGGGCTCACAAGAGAGGGTTGTCAGCATCATGGTAGATTGAGATATTCTCTCTGTCTCTGCTTTTCAATCTACAATTAGTAAAACATCCACAGCTCAACAGATGTGGCTCTCCCCAACACACCAGGATGCTGGAGAATTCCACACATCCATACATCTAAAGGAGGGTGGACTGAAGCACACAGAGGAGGCTGCACTGGGGGACTGTGGAGGTTGTGCCTGAGATCGTGGTCCTCCCGGGGTGGCAGCTGAGCCCACAGCCTCAAAGAACCCAGCAGCAGGAGGAGAGGCGGCACCCACAACCTCCTGGCCACTAGCCAACCGTGGGTGACTGGCAGCAGTGGAAGTGGGGCCTGCAACCATCTCTCCAGCTCCAGAGGCACCCATAACTGCCCCCCATCAATCCAGCCCACAGTGGCAGCACCCGGGAATCTGATGACACCCAACTCCTCCCAGCTCTCCCCCTCCCTGCATGCGGTAGAGCCTGTGACTCAGATTTTGGACAGGGCAGAAGCAGTGCCCCAGAGCCTCAGGCAGTGACATCAACAGCAGCAAGACACAGCCACCCTAGAAGTACAGGCAGCGACAGCAAGGGCGCCTATCAGAGCCATGAGGGTGGGTAGTGCCAACTGCCAAAGGTAACCAGAGCTAGCGCAGGAAAGAGAAACCAAAGACTTAAGCCATAGATGCCACCTCCTGGCAAACAAAAGAAAGGCCTCTAATTTCTAACCCACTGAGTCATTAGAATCAAGAAAAATTAAAGCATCTTCACCTAAAGAAGGAGGGTTTTTTGCTACTTCAGATTCAGTGTGCCAGGGAACAACAAGGCACCAAGGGCTAGCCACAGTAACACTACCACAAAAAGAAAACGGCGGTTCTCCAGAAACTAGACTTAACGTCCATGGAATACTGAGATCTAGCTGACAGTACGTTCAAAATAGGTGTCATAAACTCGAGGAGCTATGAGAAAGCTCAGAAAGCCAATTCAATGAGCTAAGGAATCAAGTTTATTAACGGAAGGAACATTTTACCAAAATGTTGAAACTCCAAAAAAAAGAACCAAACAAATTCTGGAGCTGAAGGACTCAATAATGAACAAGATGAAGAAGGGATTAAAAAGCCTTGGAAATAGAGCAGACTATTTGGAAGAGAGGATTAACAAGCTTAGGGATAGAAACCTAATAGAAGTGATGCAGGTAGAAGAGGAAAGAGAATCTTTAAAAGTGAGGAAATTCTGTGAGAGCTGCACAACTCTTTTAGGAAGGACAATGGTAGGGTAATGGGAAATCCCAGAGGGAGAGACAAGAGAGAGAGAAGGAGAAGGGAGCAGAGAGTTTAAGTAATAGCTAAGGGACTTCCCTGGTGGTCCAGTGGTTAAGACTTCACCCTTCCAGTGCAGGGGGCATGGGTTCGGTCCCTGGGCAGGGTACTAAGATCGCACATGTCACAGTTCAGTTCAGTCGCTCAGTCGTGTCCGACTCTTTGCGACCCCATAAATCGCAGCATGCCAGGCCTCCCTGTCCATCACCAATTCCCACATATCACAAGGGATAGCCAAAAGATAAATAGAAATAAGGATTACTAAAACCAAGAGCATATCAGGGATGTAAAAAGATTAAGGTTTTTTTTAAATAGCTAACCTAAAAAAATAGCAAACCTAAGAAAAGAACTGTATATACAAATCTATGAAGCTAAGAAATCATTGCTAGTAGATCTTCTCTAAGACATGTGGTATTAAAACTGTCAAAAATCAATGACAAAGAGGTGTTAAATACAATGTGATACTCTGGACTGGAATTTGCTATTAAATGTGCCATGGTATATAAGACATTAACATTAAAGGACCCTGGGTGAGAGGTATAGAGTACTCTTTATGCTTATAACTTTTTCATAAATCTAAAATTATTCCAGAATAAAAGTTTTATTAAAATAGAATATTTTAAAAAGGGAAAAAAGGATGGTTATCTATAAAGGAACCCCCATTAGGCTATCAGCAGATTTTTCAGCTGTAACTATAGGCCAGGAAGGAATGGAATAAAATTCTCAAAATAGTGAAAGATAAAAACTGTCAGTCAAAAATACTTTATCCAAAAAAGTTATCATTCATATATGAAGGAGAAATAAAGACTCTCAGACAGACAAAAGCTGAAGGAGTTCATTACATTAGACCTGGCTTACAGGAGATGTTGAAATGAGCTCTTAGGCCCAAAATAAAAATGCAGAATACACAAAACTTTGAGTAAGGTGATAAATAGTCAGAAAATTGAAACTTTATGTCAGAATAGATTATTAACACTGTATTATACCATAAATGTCAAGGGAAAAAAGAGCAGAAAAAGTAACTATAACTACTTCAAATTGGTAATAAATTTACAACATTAAAGGATAATTTGAGACAGCAAAGACAAAAGAGGAAGAGGAAAAGGACAGAACCTGTATAGGCATATGAAGATCAGATGCTGTCAGCAGAGAAAAAGGACTGTTTTATCTATAAGATGTTTTATACAAACCTCATGATAACCACAAAATAAAGATCTAGAGCAAAGATGTGAAACATAAAAAAGAGAAACATCATAGAAAACCACCAAACCAGAACAGCAGACAGAAACACAAGAAAAATAAACAGTGGACATACAGAGCAATCAGAAAATAAAAGATAAAACCAAGTTCTCATCTGTCAAGAATCATCCTAAATGTACATGGATTTAATTCATCAATCAAAAGGCAGATTGGTTGGGGCTTCCCTGGTGGTGCACTGGTTGAAAATTCACCTGCCAATGCAATGGACGCGGTTTCAATCCCTGCTCCAGGAAGATCCCACATGCCTCAGAGCAACTAAGCCCATGTACCACAACTGTGGAGCAGGTGCTTTAGAGCCCATGGACCTCAGTAAGAGAAGCCGCTGCAATGAGAAGCACAGCTCAACAGAGAGAAACTAGAGAAAGCTTGCACGGAGCAAATAAGACTCAGCACACTCAAAAATAAATAAGCGTGAGTGAAAGTTGCTCAGATCGTGTCCGACTCTGTGACCCCATGGACTATACAGTCCATGGAAATCTCCAGGCCAGAATACTGGAGTGGGTAGCCTGTCCGTCCTCCAGGGGATCTTCCCAACCCAGGGATCGAACCCAGGTCTCCCACTTCACAGGCGGATTCTGTACCAGCTGAGCCACCAGGGAAGCCCAAGAAGACTGGAGTGAGTAGCCTCTCCCTTCTCCACAGGATCTTCCCCACCCAGGAATGCAACCAGGGTCTCCTGCATTGCAGGCAGATTCTTTACCAACTGAGCTATGAGAGAAGTCCTCATACCTCATACCTCAACAAAGAGTAGCCCCTGCTCTCCAAAACTAGAGAAATCTTGCATGCAGCAAATAAGACTCAGCACAGTCAAAAATAAATAAATAAATCTTAAAAAAAAAAAAAAGTGGTTGGATGGATTAAAAAGCAAGACCTCCCCGCCCCCAAAAGAGATATATTAAAAACGAGATCCAGCTGTCTACTCCCTCCAGTAAACTCACTTCAGCTTTAAAGATAAACATAGACTCAAAATGAAAGGATGAAGATGATGTCCAAAGCAAATGGTAGCTAAAAGAAATTGAGTGTAGCTATGTTCATATCTGACAAAATAGACTCCAAACTCCAAACCAAAAAAGGTAACAAGAGACAAAGATGGACATATAAAAACAATAAATCTATCATAGACAGTATAATCAGTGAATTGGCCTTAGCAATATCTTTGGGTATATATCCTCAGGCAAGGAAAACAAAAGCAAAAATAAATGGGACCTCATCAAACTAAAAAGTTTTTGCACAGTGAAGGAAACTATCTATAAAATACAAAGACAACCTGCCAACTGGGAAAAGATGTTTGCAAACCACATAACCAATAAGGGGTTAGTATCCAAAATATATATAGAATTCATACAACTCAATAACAACAAAAAAATCTAATTAAAAAATTAGCAGAGGAGCCAAATAGACATTTTTCCGAAGAAGACATACCGGTGGCCAACAGGCACATGAAAAGATGTTCAACATTGCTGATTGTTGCTGCTGCTGCTGCTGCTAAGTTGCTTCAATCGTGTCCGACTCTGTGCGACCCCATAGACGGCAGCCCACCAGGCTCCCCCGTCCCTGGGATTCTCCAGGCAAGAACACTGGAGTGGGTTGCCATTTCCTTCTCCAATGCATGAAAGTGAAAAGTGAAAGTGAAGTCGTGTCTGACTCTTCTGCAACCCCATGGACTGCAGCCCACCAGGCTCCTCGGTCCATGGGATTTTCCAGGCAAGAGTACTGGAGTGGGGTAAGGTGGGGTGCCATTGCCTTCTCTGACCTAAGTGCCTATCAATGGATAAATGGATAAAGAAGGTATTTCGTATATTTACAATAGAATACTACTCAGTCATAAAGATGAAATTTTGCCATTTGTGGCAACATGGATGGGTGGATCGTGAGGGTATCATGCTAAGTAAAATAAGTCAGGTGGGGAAAAACAAATATGATTTCATTCATATATGGGATACAAAAAAACCCAAACAAAAACCAAAAAATAAATGAACAAAATAAATGAAATGAGTAAAATGGATCAACTGTATGGTGATAAATGGAAACTAAATGTTTGGTGGTGAGTGTGCTGTAGTGTAAACAGAAGTAGAAATGTAACGTACACATGAGGCTTACATAATGTTAAAAACCAACATTACCTCAAAAATAATTTTTTTTTAAATGTCTTTGCAGATTTAGGGTAATGAATAACTTTGTTTTAATTCATTTGAAGTCAAAGGAAATATCTTGTATGTATCCAGAAAAGTTTGTGTCATAGAAGATGGTGAGAGTATCAATATTTAATTTTTTTTTTGTAAAAGCATAATACAGATACCATACCTGCTGTGCTGCTAAGTGCAGTACATGACATTCAGCAATTAATACTTAAGTATTTTTGTTAATTAGATATTAGTGTTGGACGTACACGTCTTCCCTATTATTTCAGAGCTGAGAAAACCAAATTTAGGGATCCAGTGTTCAAGGGCAGCTCTCTTTGACCTCAAAGCTCATGATATTTCTACTCTTTCAGACTTATTTTACTTACTGTAATTTACAGATTGCAGGTTCTTCCAAAGGAGTACAGAATTCTATGGATATTCCTGAGATGTCAGTCAGACACCAAAAGGAAGTCCCAGAAAAAGGCAGGTGGAGTCCACAGATGGTCTCAACTTGGGCTCCTAGAGGCATTTGTTGGAGCGATGGAGCGTCTCAGGAGGCCTGCTTGATACCTGACGCAGAGCAGAGCTTGGAAAGCTTACAACCTCTGGAAGAGGACATGGCTTTAAATGAAGTCCTACGGAAATTAAAACTCGCTAACAAAGAACAGGAAACTCGGATCCAAGACCTAGAGCATCGTAACACGTATTTAGAGAAGAAGGTTGAAGAACTACAGATGAATACGACTAAACAGCACGTGTTTGTGGACATCATCAATAAGCTAAAGGAGAAGGTCGAAGAGTTAATTGAAGAAAAGTACAGAATAAAGCTAGAGAAGAATGATACAGAGAAGACACTGCAGAGTTTGCATGAGATTTTAGTTACCACCCAAAACCACCTTCAGGAATGCAGGAGTGAAAAGGAAACCTTACAGTTAGAGTTTAAGAAACTCAAGGGCAATTATGCTAGTCTAGAGGAAAGGTACATGACTCAGTGCATGGAGATGGATAGCGCCTTGAGCAAGAAAGAAGAAGAGATAGAAAGACTGCAGCAACTCAAAGGAGAACTGGAAAAGGCCACCAGTGCCGCTCTGGACTTGTTGAAAAGGGAGAGAGAGACCAGAGAGCAAGAGGTCCTGTCTTTACGGGAGGAATTTCAGAAACGTGAAAGGAAACACCTGGATGAAAGAGAGAATCTGAAATCTAAACTCGAGAAATTGGTCGCTCAGGTTCAGAAGGTGCAATTCCTATCCGACAGTGAAAAGGCTAAGAATGCAGAACTCCAGCAGCAGATCGACGAGGTAAAAAATGAAAACACAAAACATCAGCAGCAGGTTGCAAGGAGTGAGGAGCAAAATTGTGTCCCTAAATGTGAGATAGCTCGACTCAAGGAGATCTTAGAGGGTGTAACAGAGTCAGATGTGGCCAAGGTATTATCACAAATTCAGAATCTCTAAGGCAGAATTTCAGGAGTTTCTAATAGTCTGCTGAGGCGTATTTGGGCGTGGCCCATACCCTAATTTGTCGGCGGAGAGAATTAACAACCAAAAAGAGAGAAATGATGGAGAAGGTGCCACAGGTTTGGACGAGTTTCTTTGGGTCTCAGATACTCACATTAAAGAACAGCCATTCCTGGCCTCTTGCAATTATATTGGTAGAGTTGCAAATGAATGTGGGAATTTTGTGGGTACCTAGGAGCCTGGTATGGAGAAGGCAATGGCACCCCACTCCAGTACTCTTGCCTGGAAAATCCCATGGACGGAGGAGCCTGAAGGGCTGCAGTCCATGGGGTCGCCGAGGGTCGGACACGACTGAGCGACTTCACTTTCACTTTTCATTTTCATGCATTGGAGAAGGAAATGGCAACCCACTCCAGTGTTCTTGCCTGGAGAATCCCAGGGACGGGGGAGCCTGGTGGGCTGCCGTCTATGGACGGGGTCGCACAGAGTCGGACACGACTGAAGTGACTTAGCACACATGCAGGCACTCGTACATGACCAATCATCCAAAGCTTCCTCGAGAAAAGATTTTCTGAGTGAGGATCTCAGTCTTTTCATGCCATGTCTGCCTATTCAACAGTAAAACTAAATAATACAGCTGCATATTTGGTTTACAAGGCAAAACCTACATCATATCACACAGTAATCTTGTAAAGTTACTAACATTTTTACTGAGATGGCACATCCACGAGTTTCAGGTGTGCAGCATAAAGATTCAATATCTGTATGTATTGCAAAATGATCATTCGTTAAGAACAACATGAGAGCCTCGTATCAATGTGTTTGGAGAACCTGTATTTTGTATTTGCAGTTCAGATGGCTTTTTTTGGCAGACAACTGGAAGCCTGTCTTGGTAGTGATAATCCTCACAAGCCAGAGCACATCTGCTCTATTCCAGTTTTGTAGGCCTGCCTTAAAATATCTGTAGTGCAATCTTATTAACTCTATTAGAAGGCTAATCTGAGTCAGAAAATGTATACGTTTATTTTTATATTTGTCATAATAACTTAAACTGAACTGATCTGTTGCTCAAAGATGTCCTTAGAAGACTTACTTTTGTGAATATCTAATCCGTATTAAGTATTGTTTGCAAGACAGGATCCTATTATTTTTAATGGCTCTTAGAAAAATACTGTTCTCATGGGACTGGAAATTCTCTCTGTCATCTTTTCTCCAGAAAGAAGAAAGGATTATCTAAGCCAGTGTGATTCTCAAACGTTAGCATTCATCAGCCTCAGCTATGAAACTGCAGATTGCAGGGACCACCCCAGAGTCTCTGATTCAGCAGGTGTGAGGTGGGGCCTGGGGATTTGCATCTCCAGGAAGATCTTAGGGACTCACTGATGCTCCTGGCCCCAAGGTCATGCTTTGATAAGTACTGACCTAAGCAGGTCAGGAAGATCCCCTGGAGAAGGGAACAGCAACCCACTCCACTATTCTTGTCTGAAGAGTCCCATGGACAGAGGAGCCTGGCGGGCTACAGTCCATGGGGTCAAGAAGAGTTGAAACACAGCTGAGCAACTAACACTTTCATTTTCACTTTTAGCCTAAGCAAAGATGACCTTCAGTTTGGCTGTTAACCAAAGCATGACAAATTTTGAATTAGTAAACACTGCGTAAATCAGTGTTACTGTGCAGTAGTTTATCCACTATACAATGTTTTTCTTGAGCTTTCTTTTTTTAAAGGCAGCTTTTGCACCATCTTGACTAATCCGTTTTTTTTTTTTTTTTACTTCTAGTTTTGCTTTTCATTAATCTTTAGGTCCATTTTCTCAATGTGTGTTCTGGGAGCATCTTTGATGTCGAAGCATTTTCATGGTAATATGAAGACACCATTGCCTTTTTCACTCTCATTCTTTCCCAGGTGTACAGTGGAGTTTTCCCGTGAAGCCATGTGGCATGTGACAGGGTAATTGCTTTCATGATTGATGGAATATGGAAAGCACAGTGGAGAGTCCTGCTGTCTTCTATTAAGCCAGCATTAACAATATTTGCAGAAAGTGTAAACATTCCCACTTTTCACTAATTTTTCATTTTGACAAATGCGGTAATTTTGTATTAAATTGTCGCTTATACTGACATAATAGATTTATTGTTTAAATGAATTAGTAAATAAATATTTTTGAATGTTCTCAGTTGTAATTTCTAATACAATGAATATTGATAAATATAAAATAGATTCTAACACAATAAATATAAATGTAGATATTGTATTTTTAATACAATAAATATTGATTGTTATTTAAATGAATTTGTAAATCAATATTTTTTATGTTCACACTGTGATTTCTGATGCAATAAATATTGACAGATAGAGCCTAACAAACAAAAGCTTTGGGATATCCTCAATAATTTTTAAGACTGTGAAAGCATCCTGAAAATCAAAAAGTTTGAGAACCACTGCTTTGAGTTTTTAAGAGTGGTATTCAGCATTTTACCTAAAAAGTAATCCAGATTCTGTGTCTTTATTGTGACAAGTCTGAATTGTGTATATGTAGGATACAAAGATGACACATTCTAATTTGTTCCCGAATCACTCACCTTGTGAAGAAGGGAGCGCAAACCCCCCAGACATGAAAAGAACTTCACAGCCGACGTCCAGAATTCTCAGTCTTCTGGCTCTGATGGTAGAACTTCTCCCACATCAGGTAATTATACAAAAATCATATTTTTATTAAGAAATATCAAGGTTGGACAATCAAGTTATGAAAGAAAAATAATGGAAGGAATGATACAGATGGACAGGGAAGCCTGGCATGCTGTAGTCCATGGGGTTGCAAAGAGTTGGACATGACTGAGCGACTGAACTGACTGATACAGATGCTTAAACCAACCAATCAGCCCTTCCTTCTTCCCACTGCTTCATCCTGTCTTTTTTCATCACCTAATTCCCACAAATCAACAGTAAGATAATGTAGTAGGACTGAAAAAAATAAGAACTTCAGGCAAAACCTGTCCCTCAGTGCTTTCCACGTGTTAGGAAAACTCCCTCTGAGCAGTAGTCTTGGGCTCCAGCCCGGCTGCTCCTAGTGATGAGTTCACATGGGTGGGCTGTTTACCCAGTCTGATCTGAAGTGCAGCTCTGGGGCAGGGTGGGCAGTGTGGAGCTGTGTCCATGGGAAGAATGAAAAATGAAGTTAGTGTCCAGTGAGTTCCAGACATGGCCTCTCCACCTCTTGGCTGTGTGACCTGGCCAAGGAAATTTTCCTTTCTCAGCCTTAGCTGCAGTGGTGTCGCTGCTGCCCTGGGAAGTGACAGACCCTACGTTTGAAGGGCATGATGCTCGGAACAGCTCCTCAAATTATTGAACTCTCTTTCTTCCTCTTCCCTCTGATTATTGTATGTTTCTTTGAGCTTAAGTGCACTCCTCTGAGCCAAAATTTGGCAACGTGGGTTTGCTGTGTTCCTGATCTGACACAGGAACACACTACACACTACACTACTATTTTCTTTCAGCTAAAATTTGTTGAACGCCAGCATTTATTGAAGGCTGGAAACCAAGCTAAGTAATTTTAGCAGAGACCCCAAATTGACGGCCCAAAGACTGTGCCCGCCTGAAGTTTTGTCTTCATAAGGTTTGAATTTGAAAGTGTCGCCAGCACTTCTTGCTGCAGCCTTTCCATCACCCCCGGCCCTTCAGACATCTGCTTTCTCACCATATTTGCTTGATTTTCTCTTCTCTCAGCGGATGCTGCTGTTCTTTCTCAGTCTTATTTGCTGGCTGCTTCTTCTCTCCCAGACCCCTCAGTGAGCCATCCATCAACCCTCTACTTAGTAGATCTCATTCCAGGCCAAACAAATACCTGTTTGCTCAAGGCTTCAAGATCAGAGACTCCATATGTGATATGCCCTCTGCTAATACAGGGTAAGCCTCTAATAGGCACTGGACAAATATTTGCTGGCTGCCCACCCTGTCCTTGGAGGCATTTAAATTGACTCTGCTTTTCATGGATTATCTCATTCAACTCTTACACCATTAAAAAAATATTATCAGGCTTTTTTTTTTTTTTAAACATGGAAAAACAAACAGGCCTAGAATAGTTGAGTTTCTTGTTCAAAGTCTCACATAAGTTAAGTGGCAGAATGAGTTTCCATTCCGTTTCAGAGCTGCAGTAGACGCTTTCCACTGTGCTCAGTCGATCAGTTGTGTCTGACTCTACGACCCCATGGACTGTAGCCCACCAGGCTCCTCTGCCCATGGGATTTCCCAGGCAAGAATACTGGAGTGGGTCACCATTTCTTTCCCCAGGGGATCTTCCCAGCATAAAGATTGAACCCATATCTCCTGCATTGGAAGGCAGATTCTTTACCACCGAGCCACAAGGGAAGCTCTAAGTGGCAGAACTCAGATCCAAACCCAGGTAGTCTGACTCTAATGCGTGCACTTTTGACCCTTAGGTTACAAGGGTCTTCACTGTACAAGTACAGTGTACAAGTATCTTCATTCTGGGGGCCACTGAAATGTCTAGAGTTTCAATATTATTAAAGATGTCTCATTGTTCTGGTGTCAGGTATAACAATTAGTCTAAAATTTGGATTTGTAAACTGACTAGGCTAACAGGAGATGTATCTATGAATGTGTAGTCATTATAGTTACTATCAATGTGTATTAACTTCTAGCAATTATCCTAATTTGTCCCACTTACAATTTATATGCAAATGTGAATCTAAATGAATTATTTCCACATTAACCTGTTATTAGATGTCTTATGATGAGTAACTGAAGAATTGAGTTCAATGTTTTTCTTCCTTCTTTTGTTTGGCCTCTTCTTTTGCATGGAACGTTTAATTTGTATTCTACCCTTCATTCTTTTAATTTTATTGAAAACTTTTTAAGAAAGCTTCTCAAAACATTACCCTTAGGACATCATCAATCCTGATGCTGAACATTTCAAAGAGAATGAGAAAGTTAGTGATATGCCACAAAAATTGAAGAGTTTTCATCTTAAAAAGAAAATTTTAGATAAAGAGGTATGTATTCTTCATTCTAAAAATTATATCATTTTTAGTGAAAAAAGAAGTAAAAAAAAGCTAGTGTAAAAGTATAAAGAGGCTCCTAAAAACTTTGGATTTTTTAAAATAATTATTTCAGGGGACAAGATTAGCTTTACTTTGACTCTAAGGAGGCCTTTTGTTCAACACTTGACTTGTTTTATAACCTAAGTATGTCTTAGAAAATCCCATTCATCTACCCAAAAACTGGTATGAGTATCTGTTCACTTTTAATGGTACCACTGATTCCTGAAGATAAGTATATTTTGACATTCCTATAGGGCTTCCTTGATAGCTCACCTGGTAGAGAATCCGCCTGCCATGCAGGAGACCCCTGTTCCATTCCTGGGTCCGGAAGATTCCCTGGAGAAGGGATAGGCTACTATTCCAGTATTCATGGGCTTTCCTGGGCTCAGACAGTAAATAATCCACCTGCAATGTGGGAGACTTGGGTTTGATCCCTGGATTAGGAAGATCCCCTGGAGGAGGACACTGCAACCCCCTTGAGTATTCTTGTCTAGAGCATCCCATGGACAGAGGAGCCTGGGGGTCTCAGAGTCAGACACTACTGAGCAGCTAAGCACAGGACATAGTTATTACAAACTTTATCACTTGGAATAGTGGATACATTGGAAACATTTTATTTCTCAAGTGAGACAAGTAAGGGAAGGCCCTTGGGACTTCTTCAGTCAGTCTCTCGGCTAGTGGTGCAGAGGTGGAGAGAGAACTAGGAGAGCCAGGTAAATGTTGTTGTTCAGGTGTGCAGTCGTGTTCGACTCTTTTCAACCCCATGGACAGCACGCCAGGCTTCCCTGTTCAAACTTGAGTCCATCGCGTCAGTGATGCCATCCAACTGTTTCATCCTCTGTCATCCCCTTCTCCTCCCGCCTTCGATCTTTCCCAGCATCAGGGTCTTTTCTAATGAGTCAGCTCTTTGCATCAGGTGGCCAAAGTATTGGAGCTTCAGCTTCAGCATCAGTTCCTCCAGTGAATATTCAGGATTGATTTCCTTTAGGATTGACTGGTTTGATCTCTTTGCAGTCCAAGGGACTCCCAAGAGTCTTCTCCAGCACCATAGTTCAAAAACATCAATTCTTCAGCGCTCAGCCTTCTTTATGGCTTCCCTTGTAGCTCAGTCAGTAAAGGATTTGCCTGACGTGCAGGAGACCCAGGTTCAATCCCTGGGTTGAGAAGATCCCCTGGAGAAGGAAATGACAACCCACTCCAATATCCTTGCCTGGAAAATCCCATGGACAGAAGAGCCTAGTGGGCTGCAGTTCATGGGGTCTCAAACAGTTGGGCACGACTGAGCAACTAACACTTCTAGCCTTCTTTATGATCCAATTCTCACATCCATACATGAATGCTAGAAAAACTGTAGCTTTGACTAGATGAAACTTTGTTGGCAAAATAATGTCTCTGCTTTTTAATATGCTGTCTAGGTTGGTCATAGTTTTTCTTCTCGAGGAGCAAGTGTCTTTCAATTTCATGGCTGCAGTCATCATCTGCAGTGATTTTGGAGTCCAAGAAAATAAAGTCTGTCACTGTTTCCATTGTTTCCCCATCTATTTGTCATGAAGTGATGGGGCCTGATGCCATGATCTTCGTTTTGTGAATGTTGAGTTTTAAGCCAGCTTTTTCACTCTCCTCTTTCACCTTCATCAAGAGGCTCTTTAGTTCCTCTTTGCTTTCTGCCATAAGGGTGGTGTCATCTGCATATCTGAGGTTATTGATATTTCTCCTGGTAATCTTGATTCCAGCTTGTGCTTCATCCAGCCCAGCATTTTGCTTGATGTACTCTGTATATAAGTTAAATAAGCAGGCTTACAGTATACAGCCTTGACGTACTCCTTTCCCTATTTGAAACCAGTCCATTGTTCCATGTCTGGTTCTAACTGTTGCTTTTTGACCTGCATACAGGTTTTGGAGGAGACAGGTAAGGTGCTCTGGTGTTCTGATCTCTTTAAGAATTGCTTGTCGTGATCCATACAGTCAAAGGCTTTAGCGTAGTCAATGGAGCAGAAGTAGATGCTTTTTTGGAATTCTCTTTCTTTTTCTATGATCCAACTGATGTTGGCAATTTGATCTCTGGTTCCTCTGCCTTTTCTAAATCAATCTCTGACCATAGTTCTTCAGGCACTCTGGCTATCAGATCTAATCCCTTGAATCTATTTCTCACTTCCACTGTATGATCGTAAGGGATTTGATTTAGGTCATACCTGAGAGTCCCTTGGACTGCAAGGAGATCCAACCAGTCCATTCTAAAGGAAATCAGTCCTGGGTGTTCTTTGGAAGGAATGATGCTAAAGCTGAAACTCCAGTACTTTGGCCACCTCATGTGAAGAGTTGACTCATTGGAAAAGACTCTGATGCTGGGAGGGATTGGGGGCAGGAGGAGAAGGGGACGACAGAGGATGAAATGGCTAAATAGCATCACCGACTCGATGGACGTGAGTTTGAGTGAACTCCGGGAGCTGGTGATGGACAGGGAGGCCTAGAGTGCTGCAATTCATTGGGTCGCAAAGAGTCAGACACGACTGAGCGACTGAACTGAACTGAGCTGAATGATCTAGTGGTTTTCTCTACTTTCTTCAATTTAAATCTGAATATTGGCAATAAAGAGTTCATGATATGAGCCACAGTCAGCTCCCGGTCTTGTTTTTGCTGACTAAATAGAGCTTCTCCATCTTGGCTGCAAAAAATATAATCAATCTGGTTTTGGTTTTGACCATCTGGTGATGTCCATGTGTAGAGTCTTCTCTTGTGTTGTTGGAAGGGGGTGTTTGCTGTGACCAGTGTGTTCTCTTGGCAAAACTCTGATAGCCTTTGCCCTACTTCATTTTGTACTCTAAGGCCAAAGTTGCCTATTATTCCAGGTATCTTTTGACTTCCTACTTTTGCATTCCAGTCTACTGTAATGACGGAGAAGGCAATGGCACCCCACTCCAGTACTCTTGCCTGGAAAATGACATGGACGGAGTAGCCTGGTGGGCTGCAGTCCATGGGGTTGCTAAGAGTCGGACACGACTGAGCGACTTCACTTTCACTTTTCACTTTCATGCATTGGAGAAGGAAATGGCAACCCACTCCACTGTTCTTGCCTGGAGAATCCCAGGGACGGGGGAGCCTGGTGGGCTGCCGTCTATGGATGGGGTCGCACAGAGTCGGACGCTACTGAAGCGACTTAGCATCAGCAGCAGCCACTGTA
Source organism: Bos grunniens (assembly GCF_055505025.1). Taxonomy (NCBI): domain Eukaryota; kingdom Metazoa; phylum Chordata; class Mammalia; order Artiodactyla; family Bovidae; genus Bos; species Bos grunniens. Next base: position 49,601,901 of record NC_141187.1, read on the forward strand.
ATGAAAAGGACATCTTTTTTTTGGTGTTAGTTCTAGAAGGTCTTCTAGTTCTTCATAGAACTGTTCAGCTGCTTTGGCAATAGTGGTTGGGGCATAGATTTAGATTACTGTGATACTGAATGGTTTGCCTTGGAAATGAACAGAGATCATAGTCATTTTTGAGATTGCACCCAAGTACTGCATTTTGGACTCTTTTGTTGACTATGAGGCCTATTCCATTTTTTCTAGGGGAGTCTTGCCCACAGTAGTAGATATATTGGTCCTCTGAGTTAAATTCACCCATTCTGGTCCATTTTAGTTCACTGATTCCTGGAATGTCAATGTTCACTCTTGCCATCTCCTGTTTGACCACTTCCAATTTGCCTTGATTCATGGACCTAACATTCCAGGTTCCTATGCAATACTGTTCGTTACAGCATTGGGCTTTGCTTTTACCACCAGACACATCCATAGCTGGGTCTTGTTTCCTCTTTGACTCAGCTTCTCCATTCCTTCTGGAGCTGTTTCTCTGCTCTTCTCCAATGGCATATTGGGCACTTATCGACCTGGGAAGTTCATCTTTCAGGGTTGTATCTTTTTGTCTTTTCATACTATTCCTCGGTTTCTCAAGGCAAGAATGCTGAAGTGGTTTGCCATTCCCTTCTCCAGTGGACCACATTTTGTCAGAACTCTCCACCATGACCCGTCTGTCTTGGGTGGCCCTACATGGCATGGCTCATTGCTTCATTGAGTTAGTTGAGGTTGTGATCCATGTGATCAGTTTGGTTAGTTTTCCATGGTTGTGGTTTTCAGTTTGTCTGCCCTCTGATGGATGAGGATAAGAGGCTTGTGGAAGCTTCCTGATGGGAGGGACTGGCTGTGGGGAAATTGGGTCTTGCTCTCATGCGAAGAGTTGACTCATTGGAAAAGACTCTGATGCTGGGAGGGATTGGGGGCAGGAAGAGAAGGGGACGACAGAGGATGAGATGGCTGGATGGCATCACTGACTCGATGGATGTGAGTCTGAGTGAACTCCAGTAGTTGGTGATGGACAGGGAGGCCTGGCGTGCTGCAATTCATGGGGTCGCAAAGAGTCGGACATGACTGAGCGACTGATCTGATCTGATCTGATCTGGTGGGCAGGGCCATGCTCAGTAAATCTTTAGTCCAATTTTCTGCTGATGGGTGGGGCTGTGTTCCTTCACTGTAGTTTGGCCTGAGGCCAAACCATGATAGGGGTAATGGCTGTAATGGGGACCTCCTTCCAAAGGACTTATGCCAGCATGCTGTGACTCTCAGTTGGGAAAATGATAATAAGACTCAAACAGGAGCCATTTTTAATCTGAGAGGAAAACAGAAGTGACCAGTTTACCTGGCTGAACAGTAAATCTGGGATTCAATTTCAATACTGTACTAGCAGGAAATGACTTCTCTGAACTGTGAGGTGGATAGGAAATTTGTTGCAAGTGCTCTGGAGAACCTATCTTCTGGCTAACCTATAGAGAAAAGGACCAAGGAATAAACAGGCATGCAGAAAAACTACTGGTCTCCACTTCTTAAACCAACCTTCAAAAAGAAGCCTAGTTGAGGGTTCAAAAGGGATGTTGTGCTTAGCTGCTCAGTCGTGTCTGACTCTTTGCCACCCCATGGACTGTAGCACGCCAGGTTCCTCTGTCCATGGGGATTCTCCAGGCAAGAATAGTGGGGTGGGCTGCCATGCCCAAACCAGAGGTCGAACCCAGGTTTCCCACATTGCAACCAGATTCTTTACCATCTGAGCCACCAGGGAAGCCCAAGAGGGATGTTTCAGAAATACAATTTCAGATATTTATGTTCTCTTGGTAAATTTCTGTGTCATTACTGTAATATTGGCAGACAAAATAATGTGATGTCTATCATTTGATTGAGTGAAGGGAGTTGCAGGGAGGAGGAAGTGCTTGGGGTATTAATGATACAAGATTGATCATTAACTGTCAATAATTGGAGCTGAGTAATAGTTATATGGGGCTTCATTAGTTTCTTCTCTTTTTTCGAAATTGTTCATAATAAAAAATTCTGTACAGCATACTTTATCACTGATATTTGGAGGAGTTAGAAATATTGAATATTAAAGATCTATTATTATTATATGGAACATATAAGAAATGATACTGAATTGTATCTAGAAAAAGTTGGCTAATTTTTTCTCTAAAGCAGAGTCTTAATAGCCTGGCTGTAAAAGCAATTGGGTATTAGAATAAGCTCTGCGGAGCTCCCAAGCCCTCCCTCATGTTTGGTGACTTACAGGACTCACAGGACTCAGCACACAGTCATTCTCCCAGTTATGAGGTATTATTACTGCGAGAGGATTCAGAACAAAACCAGCAAAGGGGAAAAGCACATGGAGCAAAGTCCAGAGGAAACCAGGTGCCCTTCCCTTCCCTGGCAGTGAGCTGTGCAGCCCATGTGAAGAGTTCCCAGGGAAGCTCACTGGAGACTGAGTGTCCAGGGTTTCTATCTGAGGCTGGTCGCGTAGGCAGGCACCCTCTGCCTGCCACGTACCAAAACCCCAGACTCTCCCAGTGGAAGGAGGCGTTCAGCATAAACCACATCCTCTGTGCAAATAGGTTAGACGCAGTGAGCCTTCATACCGGGAAATCATGGAGACTCTCCCACAATCCAGGTTCCTAGAAGCCAGTCAGGGGGCACCTTGGCGAGCAGGCCTTTCTGGGGGCAGCAGTCTCAGGCATGTTGTGTGAACTCTACTACACAGGAGCTCAAAATACAAGACACCTTTGAGACAGGGGTTGGGCTGTTCATGGTTTGGTGATTTTATTAGAAATGTTACTGCATGTAGTCTTATTTCCTGTCTCTGAAATAGAAAATGCCTTTTTCCTTAGCTACTGAAACATAAAGACAAAATCGCAGCTTTCAGACAGTTACTTGCTAATGAAAAATCATGTCAACATCAGGTTCCTGGGGTGAGTTAAACATTCACCGTGTCCTGTTTCTCTAATACAAAAATGCAACTTTAGATCTTACATTGAAAGCTTTCTGTTATTGAAGCCACTGGAGAGCTCTCTGATGGCTTAACTGATAGCATATTCATTGTCAAATGTTCCAAGGAAAGTGAACATATTGGAAGTGGACACAAACATGTTTCATGGCAGGTTACAGAATTTGACTCCAAGGAAGCCAAGAATGTCAGAGACGTGCCTGTTGTACTGGGAGCCAAACTGAACCAGCCCCACAACCTAAACGAGGAGCTTGATTTTTTGGTAAGAAACACCTTTCGTTGCTTTGCTAGCCTTTTTATTCACAACACTGTCTTAATAACGAGTTGTGGAAATGATCTGCCTTCAAAAACTTTGCTCCTTGAAATGGTCACACGCTGGCATAGTAGCAGTATTATTCACCCCCACAAATATAGAACTGAAGTTGGCACTCTCAGGTTTTGAAATTTTAAATATTGTCCCACATGATTTCTGTTTAGAAAATTTTTTTTTCTTTCAAAATGCAGAAATTTTCAAGTATGTGCAAGTTTTTAATAGTGAATGAAGAACATTTATATTGTGGCACATACGACCACCATTCTTAGAGCAGTAGGTGTTTACAGCAATCGCGATTAAGGGGGTGCCAGGGAAATGGCACACGTCCTTTGGATGGCACCCAGAGCCATCACAGGGGAGTGGTGATTGTGGGAGGGGTGGAGCTAATGGCGGTAATCATTTTGCAATATATCAGTGTATCAAATCAACACGCTGTACACCTGAAACTTACACAATGGTTGCATCAGTTATGTATCGATAAAGCTGGAAAAAAGAAGATAAAAGCAGCTAAAAGAAAAATCTGTGGGAAGAAAATTAAAATATCTTGGTATCTAGAAAGTTACAATCCATTTGGATCCCACTATATAGTGAAAAAGAGGTTAATTAACTTAATTGGTTTTTTAACGTTTATTTATTTCTGGCTGTGCTGGGTCTTCATTGCTGCGCAGGCTTTTCTCTAGTCGTGGCAAGCCGGGGCTCCTCTCCAGTTGCGGTGCTCAGGCTTCTCTTGTTGCAGAGCGCGGGCTGCACGGGCTCTGGGCGTGCACGGCTTCAGTAGTTGCGACTCATGGGCTTAGTTGCTCCGCGGTGCGTGGGATCTTCCCGGACCAGGGATGGAACCCTTGTCTCCTGCGCTGGCGGGTGGATTCTTAGCACTAAGCCACTAGGGAAGCCCCCATAATTTCTTTTTTCATCTTTAGAGAAGTCTATCGTATTTCTAAATTGTTAAAGGTCAGCATCCTGTACTAAATTCATTGCATAGGAGAAAGGGAAAAGCCCGATGCTGTGAGGGCTTATAGTTTTCTTCCTTTCTACTTCATTAATTTTCTTCATTATATAGGTAATTATTGACTTCCTTGAAAGGGTAAGCAAGGCTAGTCAGTATGGAGATATTGATGGAAAGTTACATCAAACGGAAGCCCTGCCTCCAAGGAATCTAGAAAAGGTGAGATATATAGTAGCTGTTTGCAAGGACTAAAGGGAACCTTTTTAAAAAGAGGAGGATCCCGTGACATCCAGGTGGGAGAAGCGCAGAGGAGAGCCCACGGGCTGGCAGGGGGCGGATGAAAGGGGGGCAGGCCCTGTCAGCAGCTTCTGAGCTTCAGGCACAAAAGAGGTTTGGAATGGACCGCGGTCTCCCCTGGGGTGGGAAGCTGAAGTGAGAAAACGCTCACAAATGGCAGCATCTCAGACACACTATGTTGCCTCTTACATGTGCTGCAGACTTTGTTGTACAAACTATATTTCAGAGGAACCAAATAACTCATGAGGGAGAGTTCTTCGCTGGAGAATGTAAGCTGTTAAAAGCAGAAGAAGAGGGACTTCCCTGATGGTGCAGTGGTTAAGACCTCGCCTTCCAAGGAGGGCGGTGCCAGTTGGATCCCTGGTTGGGGGCTAAGATCCCACTTGCCTCTCGGGCAAAAAAATAAAAAAACAGAAAACAGAAGCAGTATTATAACAAATTCAACTGAGACTAAAAATGGTCCACATTAAAAAAAAGCAGAAGACACACCTATAGAAAATTACATCTTGCATCCCTGAATAAAATAAGGCATCTAGGCACTTAGAATGGCTGCTAAAACCTGTAAGTTCAAGACTTACAAGAAACTTTTAATGACCCACAGCACAGCCCTCTTGTCCAGCTTAACCGCACAAAAGGTGAGGTGTGCCCTTGACTGCTTGAGGCATGGAACGGGCACTGTCCGTGGTGTCTCACCTGAACCCACCTGAAAGCAAGCTTCTAGACCACACAACTCCTGAGAGGGTAAAGAAGCACATCAAGCTGACCGTGATAAAAATTCCAAACGTGAGAAATGCTAGTCCCTAAAGGACTGGCACACGGAAAGGGAGGGAGAGGAAAGGAAGAGCTGCTCTCGACACAGAGGTTCAAGGTGATGGCGTTCAGTCGCTAAGTTGTGTCCCACTCTTTGCGGCCCCGTGGACGGCAGCACGCCAGGCTTCCCTGTCCTCCACTGTCTCCCGGACTCTGCTCAGATTCATGTCCGTTGACTCAGTGGTGCTAACAATCTTAGCCTCTGCCACCCTCTTCTCTCTACTTCTAGCCATGTCCTTTAAAAAGCGTTTTAAATTCTCTTCACCTTGGGTTTATCTGTTAAACTGAGGTAATATCTGTACTCCCTGCTTTAAGTAACATGTGCAGTCAGAGGAATGGGACCCCGATTTGATATTGTCCCCATTAATATATCTATGTAAAGGGAAAGAGCAAGAAAGCTTGTTCCGCCATTGTTTCCTGTAGGGCAGACTTGTAAACATATGTAAATAAATATGTTTAAATAAACATTAGAACATCAACGGCCACTCTTAACATTGTTATTTAAAGGGAACATTTCTGTCTTTTTTCTTCTATAATTGCTTTGAAAATTAAGGTAACTGTGGGTGAACTTGTGAATACTCTTTCTTGGTAATTTATCCTAGATATCATTTTTAGAAATACAAACTTTAAATTGTTAATGCAAGAATACAATATTTAAATTGTTAATGTTAATTTTTTGCAAATAAAAATTGGACCCCCCCCAAAATTTAAAAACCCCCCCTAAAAAATTGGACCATAAGTCAGAATGTGACACACGTTGAGCTGGACCTTTCAAAAACTCTCATTTATACACGTGAGAATATTGATGAAACCTGAAAATGTGTCATCAAGCAGCACATCAGTGCTTCAGAGACAATCAAATATCCATTGGTTATATATGGAAAGAAGATAGTCTATCCATTGGTTATGAATGGAAAGAAAAGACTTGGGACTAATAAGTACTTGTATTTACTAGTAAGTGTCTAGTTGTTTGCAAAGCTATTTCATTGTATTAAAATGTAGAAAAGCTGAAACACCATTTAAATTTCTGTTCATGTGTTCTAACTGCAGTCTAACTAACAGCCTCTCTCAATTCACCTATGGTACAAATCAGTGTAAGGGAATATTGAAATAAAGTATAGCTCACTGTTCTCATTGTTCTTAACATCAATACATGATTTTCATGGCAGTTTCCAAGTTATCATTTTTGCTGATGTTGCTCCATAGATTGCAAAATTGGAAAATCTTCTAGAGACAAAAGAAGACCACTGCAACAGACTCACTGAAGAAAATGACAAGTATCAAAGACATTTAGGCAACTTAATAAATAAGGTACAGATTTTCTTATGCACATATATTTTTTAAACTATGTCAAATATTAAAACATTAGAATTTGGATGCAAAAAAGGGATCTGAAGGATGACGTAACACATTTGTCTCAATTCCATTCACTTCATCATGACTTTGTGTTATTTTCCTTTTAGCTAAAAGCTAGCAAAGAACTGTATGTGTGCATATAGCCTTCTGTTGTCAGCAATTTCTTAGTCTTAGCCTCACCGATTCACTTGGAGGGTCCTTCTAAATCTCGCCAACATAGTGTTCTGGTTTACCTTTTAAAACCTCATTGTGGACTCTGACCCTGGGTTGACACATACACTACTTGTATGGATCACAGTTGTTTCACTACAGTTGTCCTTTTTTTGATACTTTTTCTGCATGGTGAACAGGCACATTTCAGTTCTATTTGTATCCATATTCCTGATTTCAAAATACAAGGAAGATGTTCTGCCAGTTGTAAAACCTTCATTCACAGGAGTCATATAATTGAACTTCAACTTGTGCAGATTCTTGAAAAGCAAAAAAATGAACAAAACTAAGTAAATATCTTAGAATTGATCACAGAATAATTGTTTTAGCTAATGTTTCCCAAGGTTACATCTTATGAGGAAATAATCAAATGTGCTGACCAAAGACTTGTGATATCCCACTCCCAGATTGCACAGTAAGTTCAAAAAACTTTATTTTTAATTTTGTAAACATTTGCTGGTATGTCACTTTCTGACTTGCTGAGTTCATCTTTTAGACTCCTACAAAGAGGGAAATGTGCCATTTTGTAAGTAAAGAAGACCATTCTTCAATAATGTGTTTATTCTATTTAATGTCTGGATTACTTGAACACCCAGAGTTTCCTCTTCCTTCTCAGAACTCCCTTTGATGTGGGGGTGGGTGGGTGGGGAGCGAGGTTAAGGAATTAGTGAGAAACATCCAAGAATTTTAGAAGATTATCACCACAGTGTTCGAGTAAAATAACCTTGCTATCCTTAGAATTTATCCATATAAGGTTTTGAATGCACCCCAAATGAAACGTATCATGTACCAAATAGATTTTCTCATTTATTGAGATTCAGAGTGAAATATTCCAAAATTAGCGTTTTAAACTCTGCAAAGTTTTTCCACTTATTTATTCTCTTTATTTCTTACATGCTCTTTCCTCCACCCTTCTCCCAATTTCATTTGTACAGTGCTTGCTGTCATTAGAGCTTAAGCAAAAGGTCTAATCTTACACCCCCTAAAATAGGAGCTTTGTATAGTGCTAACTCACTACAAGATAACTGAAATAAATTGTAGATAAAACACACACACAAAACAAAAGCAAAGTCATCAATACAGAGAACCTGCTGGTGGTTACCGGAGGGGAAGGGAGTGGTGAGCGGGGGAGACGGGTGAAGGGGGTGGATTGTGTGGCGACGGATGGTGACTGGACTTCCGTGGTAATGCTCTGTAGTAGTGCATGCTGCTGCTGCTGCTGCTAAGTCGCTTCAGTCGTGTCCGACTCTGTGCAACCCCAGAGACGGCAGCCCACCAGGCTCCCCGGTCCCTGGGATTCTCCAGGCAAGAACACTGCAGTGGGTTGCCATTTCCTTTTCCAATGCATGAAAGTGAAAAGGGAAAGTGAAGTCTCTCAGTCGTGCCCGACTCTTAGCAACCCATGGACTGGAGCCTACCAGGCTCCTCCGTCCTTGGGATTCTCCAGGCAAGAGTACTGGAGTGGGGTGCCATTGCCTTCTCCGGTATTAGTGCATACAGAGGTCAAATTATAATGCCGTACACCTGAGATTTATATAATAATATATACCAATTTTACCTCACTAAAAAATAAAGAATGGAGAAGGAAATGGCAACCCACTCCAGTATTCTTGCCTGGGAAATCCCATGGACAGAGGAACCTGGCGGGCTACAGTCCATGGTGTTGCCAAAGAGCTGGAGACCACTTAGTGACTAAACAACAGACAAGACCAGAGAAGAAGTTACTGAGAAGTTGCTGTAATTCAAATATACAGATCCCTTTGAACAGAACAAAAGCTTTCACATCATTTAAACACAGAGGAAAAAAAATTGGAATTTATGGTTTAAGATTGTGTACTTGTTTACATTGAATTTCAAATCAAAGGACTTAAAAAAAATTTTTTTTTCCATAAGGGCTGCAACACAAACATATAAATATTTCCGTTTTTAAATAAAACAATTATCTTTGATGTGTAAAAAAAATAAAGAAGACAATATAAATATAAAATAGTACATTCAATAATATAAAGATAAAATAAAGACAAATATATAAGGAGGTGTACTTATTTCAGAAATCTTAAGATTCAATATTGTTAAGACTTATTTCTCCCCAAGCTGATCTAGATTTTATTTTTATCTTTTAAATATGTTTTATTGAAATATAGTTGGTTTTCAATGTTCTGTTAATTTCTGCTGGGCAACAAAGTGATTCAGTTATACATATATATGCATATATATATGTATATACATATATATATACACACACACACATTCTTTGGAAAGGATGCTGAAATTGTTGGCCATCCATTTGCAAACAAACAAAAAAAAACAAAAACACTTTGATTTATACCTTGTATCACATGCAAAAGTAACTCAAAATGGATACTAGACCTAAATGAAAGAGCTAAAGTGTAAAACATTCTCAAAATATAGGAAAAAGTTTCTGATGTTGGGTTGATGTTGTGTTAGGCAGTGATTTAAATATGATACCAAAAACATGATTCATAAAAGAAAATTTTGATAATCGTACTTCATCAAAATTAAAAAACGTTGGCTCTTCCATGGACATCATTAAGAGAATGAAAAGACTAACATGAAAGAATATGTACAAGTCATATATCTGCTAAAGAACTTGTAATCAGAATACATAACAGACTCTAAAAACCCAAGAATAAGAAAGCAACCCCATAAAAATGGGCAAAGATTTGAACAGACACTTCACCAAGAAGATGGATACATGGATGACAAGTAAGTACATTAAATGATAGTCAACATCATTAATAAGCAAATTAAACCCCAGTGAAGACCACTACACACCTATAAGTGTGCCTAAAAGACTGACCATACCAGGTATTGGCAGGACATGGAGCAACTGAAATGCTCATAGCCTCCTGGTGGAAATGTAAAATGGAGCAACCTCTTAAAAAACAATTTGGTGCCTTCTTTAAAAGTTAAATATACCCAATGTATGATTCAGCCAACCCACTCCTGTGTATGGATCTAAGAAGAAAGAACACATGTGTTAACACAAAAGAGAATTTCAAGGTACCCACTTCAGTATTCTTGTCTGGAAAATCTCATGGACTGAGGAGCCTTGTGGGCTGCAGTCCATGGGGTTGCAAACAGACGGGCATGACTGAGCTACTAACAGTTACTTACTTATTTATTTGTAATAGCCCCAACCTAGGAACAACCTAAATGTCCCTCAAATGGTGAGATGACAGACAAATTGTGACATGGCCACACAGTGGAATTCTATACAACAATAAAAAAAAGAATGACCTCTGGGTAGGTGCAACAGTGTGGATGAATTGCAAAATAATTAGGCTGAGTGTAAGATTTCATTACACAAAATTCTAGATGGTGCAAAACTATAGTGAAAGAAAGCAGATGAGTGGTCATCCAGGATGTGGGGGCAAAGAGGGCTGGGAAGGAGGGATCACTCTCCTTCTTCACCACTGGAACCTTTAAAGGGAAAAATTAATTAAATAATTTGAGTTGCTAGGAAAGAATTCCAAGTTCCCATATAGCTGTCTTCCCAGGTGGCTCAGTGGTAAAGAATCTGCCAGCCAAACAGGAGATGCAGGAGACACAGTTTTGACCCCTGGGTTGAGAAAATGTGGAGGAGAGAATGGCAACCACTTCCAGTATTCTTGCCTGTAAAATCCCATGGACAGAGGAGCCTGACCGGCTACAGTCCATGGTCCCGAAGAGTTGGACACGACTGAACTCCTGAATAGACACAAGATGGGTGGATGAGGTATAGAAAGCTAGACCATCATTAAATTTATCTACTCAAATCCTCCAGTGAGGTTAGCTTAGAAAAGTCCATTTTAATCATAAACTTCAGTTGTTTCTTCTTTCAGTTTAGAAGAGAGAAATAAGCAGTTGGAAGATTTAATTAGAAGGTCCAGAGAGAGAGTCAGAAAACCAAGGTAAGTTGTTTCTTTTTCTAAATGATAATGTCTTTAACTTTAGAATATATGCATAATAATGTTAAACATTTTTAAAAAACACCTTTTTCCTTGTCTTAATTTGAGACAAACAAGATAAATTATGTAAAAGTGCTTGGTATCTTGCCTAGCGTGAAATAGTTGCTTCATGTCTTTTTGTAGGACCTGAATTGCAAAGCAAGGTTCACTGCCCTCAGGGAACTTATGATCATTTCTAATAAAAACACTATGCAGATTATGAGCTAAGATTTAGTTTACAATAAAACAGCTTACCCAGATCTTATGATCAGATTTTCTTCCACTGGTATGAAATCTTATAATCTGTTATGTTATTAATAGAAGACTCTCAGCTCTCAGTATTCGACGCTACAAGGTGTATGCCCAGACCCTAAGGGGTCGATTAGAACCATCGTAGGATGTTGAAATGGAACTCTTTCTGGTCCAGTTCCTAAGATGCTCATTCGACGTTCACCAGTTCTCTGTCTTAACCCTCCTCCACCCCCACCCCACTTGCTTCTGTTTTCTTTGACGTTATGCTCTCTCTGTTTCCTGCAGACCGAGAAGTCATCCGAAGCCCCTGACCGTGGTAGGTCATACTGATTGACGATCGTTATAAAGAATGCGATGTTTCCATGTCATTGTCAAATTACACAAGATTAAATAAGAGTTCCTAAAGTTATATTTCAGTAATGTTCAGCACAGCTTACCCCTCTGCCCCAGATAAGGGCGTCTGGGCTGTGATTATAGCTGGTCCCGCAATTGGAAGCCCCTCCCTTAATTGTATTAGTCCCCTTGATGTCCCAACAGTTTGAAACAAAAATGTTGATTAAAATATAGTATTAGTATTATCTGTGGAGTTTATCTGTAGGTTTTCCTTGCACCCGTTTTTTTGTATGTAATCAAGAACACACTGTTTATGGAATAGGAGTTCTGTATGTGATCAAGAATTCACATGTAATCAAGAGTTAGCTCTTCTGTTCCCAAATGTCTGTCCTGCAAACTTATTTTTTTCCTTTCATTTTTAGATGCCAGTTATTTTAGAAGGAAATAGAAATGATTTAGATTAAACAGAACTGAAGATTAACAGTTAATCATTTTTGTCAGCCTCTCCAGGAGCAGAGTCATTACTGAGTACTGTACCCAGATCGATCCACACAAATGATACATTAAAATCTGTATAAGTAGTGAAACTTTACAATCCAAAAGTATGTGATTATTTTTCTTCTAGTTTCTTCCTGTGAACAATCAAACATATTCTAATATAAAATAAACAAGTGGATACAGTGTCTTCTTTTCTGAATACCTGCCAAGTTTCATTCCTACAGCACAACAGTCTTGTATTATTGTTGTTTAGACGTTAGGTCACATCTGACTCTTTGCAACTCCATGGACTGCAGCCTGCCAGGCTCCTCTGACCGTGAAATTCTCCCAGCAAGAATACTGGAGTGGCTTGCCATTTCCTTCTCCAGGGGACCTTCCTGACCCAGAGATCAAACCCACGTTTCCTGTATTGGTAGGTGGATTCTTTACCACTGAATCTTTACCAGGAAAGCCTATTGCCAGGCCTTTAATAACATTATGAAATTGTTCTCTTATCTCACCCCAACTTTTTTTTCTTCTCTGGCCAGGCATCTCTCTCTACTATCAATCAAATTTAAAAAGACTAATGCTGAAATCGTTTGGAATTAAAACCCAGGTGACAGGAGATCTGACCCTTGTAACTTCCACCTTAACATATTTTGAGGAATTAGTTCCGAGTTTAAAAAAATGAACCAGAGAAGCTGATTTTGTAATATGTATTGGAAAAATGAATGTACATAACAAATATATTATCTTTTTGATAAATCCCAGAGCCAGGGTGGAGGTTTAATTATTGAATGAAGATATACCTTGAATGGAGGGGAAGAAATTATTTTATCTCACTGAAATTAGCTTTGCACTTAAATTAGGCAGGCAAGTTACAAGGGGGAAATATATGGAGAATCTAATCTGGCCCCAAAGGAAGTGATGAATAATTTAAAAAAAAAGTATTATTATTGATATTATTTTTGTTGAGGAATTTTATAAGACATCTTATATGAATGTTGAAACAAAGTTAATTTCTCAAATTTAAGAAGTTGCAATACACTTTAAGACAAACCATGAGAAATGCAAATGAAGTTGCAGCTATAATCATGCTTCGTTTGAAAAATGTAAGCTCTGAAAGCTTTGGAAGTGATCAAGTTTTAAAAAGAGACATTATTATTAGTTCCATGGGGTTCTCTAGGGAAAGTTAAGGTGTGCTACAAGAAAGACAAATATTGTCATGGCTAACATAGCATCTGGACTCTGCACACACACGTGGTGAGATCTTTGGAAAGGACAGGTTAACACAGGCTGTCCACATGCAGGGCTGTGTGCCTAAGTGCTGCACTCACCACGTGGGCTACTAGACGTTCATGACCTTTACCTCCAGGCTGTCTCACAGTGAACGTACCTCCTTTGGCACACGGCTCAGGGATGCAGCATCTAAGCCAGGGCTTCTCCCTATAAACATTTAGTGACTTTCAACAAACCATGTGAACAGCCTCTATGTTAGATGCCAGAGTGAAAGTGAAAGTCACTCTGTCGTGTCCGACTCTTGCGACCCCATGGACTGTCCATGGAATTCTCCAGGCCAGAATACTGGAGTGGGTAGCCTTTCCCTTCTCCAGGGGATCTTCCCAACCCAGGAATTGAATCGGGGTCTCCGGCATTGCAGGTGGATTCTTTACCAACTGAGAGATGCCAAAGGTATCATGAAAAGCCAGGCAGAGATGGCCAAGGACCACACGATGTATCGGAGAGATGGATAATTGATTCTTTTCTCGATTGGCACATGGGTCTGATCATGTGGGATGCTCTAGAAGCATAGATGAATTGGCCCTGGACATGATGATGAGAAAACCTCAGGGCAGGTTTTGCAGAAGTGATGATGCCTGAGCCCGATCCTTCTCGCTGACTAGATGTTCCCCAGGTAGACAGAAGAGGAAGCTCCTTTCACATAGCACAGCAGCCCGAGGTACCCTGTGATACTCTCTGAACCACAGGTAAAATCTAAAACCTGCCTTCTTCATACGGCAGGAGATAACCATGATCATCAATAATCTTCCATGCCACGTGAAGAAGTGTGAACCTTGTCCTTGTGAGAAGCTCTGAGCGATTTTACGTATAGGAGTAATGTGGTCGATTATGCATTTTGAGGGACTTCCCTGGCAATCCAGTGGTTAGGACTGCACGTTGTCATTGCCAACGGCCTGGATTCTATCCCTAGTCAGGGAACTAAGACCCACAAGCCATGCAGCATGGCCAAAAAAAAAAAGAAAAACAGTATGCATTTTGAATAGTGATGTATGAAGTGTAGTGATGGTGGATGATGCTAGAATCAAAAGTACCAGATAAGATGCTACAAGAAAAATGGAGGCCAGAAACAAAAACAGTGACAGAGGAAACAAAAGGGAAGTTACGTGTGCAAAGCGATTTCAAAGACAAATGAAAAGGACAGGTGATCTTTAGCTCTGAGAGTGAAACAGGGAGGCGGTTAGGACGTCCTTGCCGGGTGAAAGAGCACAGAAGTCTTTGCTTGCATATAATAAATGTAACTTCTTTTTTGCTTGATAGTTTTTCACTTCTTATTAAGTCTACGATTGAACTTAGGTTGCAAATTTGTGAGGGAAAGATGTCACTTGTAATAGTACAACAAATGCAACAGATATTTTCTGAGTTATCACCAATGTCAGGTGCTGTTCTATATCATTGACTAAAGGTACAAAAATCCCTGGTCCCAACATGTGACAGACAGGCGATGTAATAAACTGTATATTGTATTAGAAGACAAAAGGAGCTATAAAAAAAAGAGAGAGAGAGAACAGAGAAAAGAAATTGAGAGTGCAAGGGAAGGGCTGGGGGTTGTAATTTTAAACTGGGAGTGAGGGTGAGCCTCACTGAGGACGTGGTCCTTGAGCTAAGACTTAAGGTCAGGAGAAAGTTATTTAGCTACTCTGCTACCTGGGGAACACCCAGAACAAAAACCAAGGTTTAACAGACAGCATCTAATGATGCTGAGGGAAATCTTAAGAAATCAAAGAAAAAGAAAGTTCTGCCAAGGAAGTAAAATAACAGAAGTGGAGAATCCACAGTGAGTTTGCCTGAGCTATAAGAATGGGAATAACCAGGGTATGGTGTATTTCTGGAAAACACAGATCTTCAAGGAGGTAGATGAGTAAGCAAGAGAAATAAAGCATAGAGGTGTGGGGATCCAGCGAGGGGGAGGGCTCTGGGTCGGTTCCCAGGGAACTCTGCTCATTACGGGGAGAAGGGAAATGGCAACAGTGCACAATTTGTGGGTACCCAGATCAGGGCTAGGATTTTACTTCAATAAGCCATAGGCTACTGTGTTTTATTTTTGTGCCAGTTGGACAGTCACACAGATCTCTCTGTTTTCTGTTTGTATGATCTGATTTTCACATCAATCCCACCCCAAGAAGGCACACTTTGCCCCTGTTGCACCTTTAGTGGCTAACTGTCTAAAATTCCAGTCCCAAATAAAAATCTATTAGTAACCATTTAATAATAAAACTAGAGTCAAAGTCCCAGTTTAAGCCTAAACTGCATTATCCTCGTATGTTCAGTCTCTGGAGAAACACATCCTGAGAACTGGAGCCACAGACCTTACTAGGGATCTCTTTAATATCAGGAATGACAGTCCTCTGCCAGAAATGAGCCCTCTGAAGGGAAGAGAGTCAGGGAGATAGCCCTGGTCCAGGGACAGAGAGAAGAGGTGATTCTAAATACACAGCATGATGACATATAGAGACAAACAGTTTGAGCAGAGCCAGTGCAGGAAAAAGCAGGCCAGTGACAGCCTGGAATTAGTTCAGTTCAGTCGTGTCCAACTCTTTGTGACCCCATAGACTGCAGCACGGCAGGCTTCCCTGTCCATCACCAACTCCTGCAGCTTGCTCAAACTCATGTCCATCGAGTCGGTGATGCCATCCAACCATCTTATCCTCTGTTGTCCCCTTCTCCTCCCGCCTGCAATCTTTCCCAGCATCAGGATCTTTCCCAATGGGTCAGTTCTTCGCATCAGGTGGCCAAAGTATTGGGAGTTTCAGCTTCAGCATATTCAGGACTGATTTCCTTTAGAATTGACTGGTTTGATCTCCTTGCAGTCCAAGGGACTCTCAGATCTTCTCCAACACCCAAGTTCAAAAGCATCAATTCTTTGGCACTCAGCTTTCTTTCACATCCATACATACTCAACTCTCACATCCATACATGAAGACTGGAAAAACCAGAGCTTTGACTGGATGGACCTCTGTTGGCAAAGTTAATGTCTCTGCTTTTTGGTATGCTGTCTAGGTTGGTCATAGCTTTTCTTCCAAGGAGCAAGCACCTGCAATCACCATCTGCAGTAATGGTGGCTACAATCACCATCTGCAGTGATTTTGGGGCCCAAGAAAATAAAGCCTGTCACTGTTTCCATTGTTTCCCCATCTATTTGTCATGAAGTGATGGGACTGGATGCCATGATTTTAGTTTTTTGAATGTTTAGTTTTAATCCAGCTTTTTCACTCTCCTCTTTCACTTTCATCAAGAGGCTGTTTAATTTCTCTTCGTTTTCTGCCATAAGGGTGGTATCATCTGCATATCTGAGATTATTGATATTTCTCCCAACAATCTTGATTCCAGCTTGTGCTTCATCTAGCCTGGCATTTCCAATGATGTACTCTGCATATAAGTTAAATAAGCAGGGTGACAGTGTACAGCCTTGAGGAACTCCTTTCCCAATTTGGAACCAGTCCATTGTTTCATGTTTGGTTCTAACTGTTGCTTCTTGACCTGCATACAGATTTCTCAGGAGGCAGGTAAGGTGGCCTGGTATTCCCATCTCTAAGAATTCTACACAGTTTGTTGTAATCCACACAATCAAAGGCTTTGGTGTAGTCAATAAAGCAAAAGTAGATGTTTTTCTGGAATTCTCTTATTTTTTCTATGACCCAGCAAATGTTGGCAACTTGATCTCTGGTTCCTCTGCCTTTTCTAAATCCAGCTTGAACATCTGGAAGTTCTAAGTTCACATACTGTTGAAGTCTGGCTTGGAAAATTGTGAGCGTTGCTTTGCTAGCGTGCGATATGAGTGCAATTGTGTGGTAGTTTGAACATTCTTTGGCATTGCCTTTCTTTGGGATTTGAATGAAAACTGACCTTTTCCAGTCCTGTGTCCACTGCTGGAATCAGACTGCCAGGTTCAAATCTTAGCATCTGCCACTAGACTAGCTTTTAAGCCTTGGGGAAGTTACTAAGCTTAATGTGTCTCAGTTAACAATACACAGCTTATAAATATTTTCAGCGACTGAATGACAGGGAATGGCAACAGTGAGCACACCAAGGGTTAGCTTGTTTCATCATCCCTGTGACTTCTCTGGAAGGTCTCGTCCACTGGTACCTGGAGTTCACATTGTTTGATTGCATGACATACCAGATTGCTGGCAGCAACTCAAAGTCCACACTAGAAGAGAAGCAAAGAGTACAGCCACTGCCATCCACATTATGTATTTCCTAAACACTTGCTCTATGGTAGGCACTGTACCAGGTGACTTCTAGCACTGGACTGTCAGGTAAGAATTTAAGAACTGTTACTGTTTAACTGTGGACGAGGGTGTCTGCAAGG
Organism: Bos grunniens; assembly: GCF_055505025.1. Taxonomy (NCBI): domain Eukaryota; kingdom Metazoa; phylum Chordata; class Mammalia; order Artiodactyla; family Bovidae; genus Bos; species Bos grunniens. The sequence goes on from NC_141187.1 coordinate 49,619,430, forward strand.
GTGGGGTGGTGATGGTGGTGGTGCGGAAACAACATTTTCCAATGTGTATTTTTTATGCTTTGGATTTTTTTAACAATTATATATTCCAAGCATATTCTTGCTTTTCAGTGCCACACACAGGCAGTTTCAGTCAGTCAGTCAGTTTAGTCACTCAGTCGTGTCCAACTCTTTTCGACCCCATGAACCACAGCACGCCAGGCCTCCCTGTCCATCACCAACTCCCGGAGTTTACCCAAACTCATGTCCATTGAGTCTGTGATGCCACCCAACCATCTCATCCTCCGTCATCCCCGTCTCCTCCTGCCCTCAATCTTTCCCAGCATCAGGGTCTTTTCCAATGAATCAGCTCTTCGCATCAGGTGGCCAGAGTATTGGCGTTTCACCTTCAACATCAGACTGATTTCCTTTAGGATGGACTTGTTGGATCTCCTTGCAGTCCAAGGGACTCTCAAAGAGTCTTCTCCAATAACACAGTTCAAAAGCATGAATTCTTTGGCACTCAGCTTTCTTTATAGTCCAACTCTCACATCCATACATGACCACTGGAAAAACCATAGCGTTGACTAGACGGACCTCTGTTGACAAAGTAATGTCTCTGCTTTTTAATATGCTGTCTAGGTTGGCCATAACTTTGCTTCCAAGGAGCAAGCGTCTTTTAATTTCATGGCTGCAGTCACCATCTGCAGTGATTTTGGAGCCCAAAAAAATAAAGTCAGCCACTGTTTCCCCATCTATTTGCCATGAAGTGATGGGACCAGATGCCACGATCTTAGTTTTCTGAATGTTGAGCTTTAAGCCAACTTTTTCACTCTCCTCTTTCACTTTCATCGAGGCTTTTTAGTTCCTCTTCACTTTCTGCCATAAGAGTGGTGTCATCTGCATATCTGAGCTTATTGATATTTCTCCTGGCAATCTTGATTCCAGCTTGTGCTTCCTCCAGCCCAGCGTTTCTCATGATGTACTCTGCATATAAGTTAATTAAGCAGGGTGACAATATACAGGCTTGACGTACTCCTTTTCTTATTGGAACCAGTTCTAACTGTTGCATCCTGACCTGCAGACAGGTTTCTCAAGAGGCAGGTCAGGTGGTCTGGTATTCCCATCTCTTTCAGAATTTTCCACAGTTTATTGTGATCCACACAGTCAAAGGCTTTCGCATAGTTTGTAAAACAGGCAGTTCATGTTCCTTATATTAAGCGGCATTACTCTTCAATTGCACAAAGACTTCCAAGCTGATCGTCAAATAAAGGAACCGCTAACTGGGAGAGAGGGATGGATGGCGCGGTGAGCGGCAAAAGGGCAGTTCGCCGCCAGCCCTTGGCCGTGATGGGAGGCGGACTCTCGCGGGATTCTCGGAGGTCTCGCGGGAATCTCGGAGGACCTAGCAACCTGTCACGTGACTCCCGGCGCTGCCCGCGCTCCCCCACCGCTGGGACCCAGCCGCCACGTCGGGAAGGGGCGTGGCGAGTGCCATGCGTGGTGCGTACCCCGCCCCTCTCACGTAGGAGGAGCGTGACGAAGGCCGTGCGCGGTGCGTGCCCCGCCCCTCCCCCGGAGCCCGGATGAAGAGTAACGCCATTCGCGCCGGAGAGGCCGAGAGCTCTCCCGGTCGGGCCCTGGACGCCGGAGCGGCCGCGCCATGAGTTCCCTTCGCCGCCTGCTGTTGCTTCTCCTGCTGGTGTTCCCCGCCACCCTCCTGCTCCGAGTCGGCCCAGGAGGTGAGGCCGGGGCCGTGGGTCGAGGGGTTCGGCCTGGTGGGCGGGAGCCGCCGTGGGACCGGGCAGGCGTGAGGCCGTAGGCGGCCGCGGCGCCCCCCGGGTCGGGGTCCCCCCGGGGCCGGAGTCTCCCCGTCGGCCTCCCTTGGTGGCCCGTGGGCCCCATCCCCGCCCCCGGCGCGCAGTGCGGCCCCGCGCGCCAGGCCCCGCAGGGGCCCGGTCCCGGCACGGAGGGTCGGGGGCGCCCGGAGCCCCGGCCGGCGGGGGCGGCGGGCGGGCCGGCCGGAGCGCTCTGGGACCGCTGACCGCCCGCGGCTGCCGCTCCGCCCCCTGCCCTGCCCTCCCCTCGGCGCTGAGCTGACGTGTCCCTGGCTTCCAGGCCTGGCGTCCTCCATTCATTTGCCGAAACCGGGGTGTTTGCGGGCCCGGGCACACTGCTCGGCCTCCGGTCTTTCCCCCGTGTATCAGCGCAGCCGTCTGCGTCCCCGGGTGTCTTGGCTTCACCAAACCCCCCGTGCTCGTCTGCCAGTGCAGCCCTGCGTCCAGACGGGCTGCGGAATCCTTGGGCACGTCCATTATTCCAGCCCTCCTTTTGCGCCCCTTTTTTTGTTAACTTTTTTTGTTTGTTTCGTGGATGCATCGCATAGTCCTGAAAAAAAATGTAGTCTGTTTCGTTATTTAGATGTATTCCTACAGTTTATCTGGTGTGACAGGGGACGATGAAAATGTGGAGACTTGGCTTCTTGCCCTGATTCTGTCTTGAACTGCAGTTTTCTCTATGGACGTTAGTCTGACCATATGATCGCTAGAATTCCTGTAAGTTTAAGCAAGCTGTGTGGCAAAGTGAATGATAGTGACAGCCCTTCACGTGTTCTTTTTGCAAAGAAAAGTGAACTGACTGATTTCTGTTTAACGGATAGAAAACCAAGTTTGAGAATTAACCACAATTGTTAATTCATTTGCAAATTTGAATAGGAATGCTTTTCCTTTAGGAGTTGCTTTCCTGGTTGTTGTTTTTATTTTCTTTAGGAAAATTTGGTGATCGTATTTGTCTAGAATCTGGACTATATTTTTTCTGGCTTTAGAACATTTTCTTAAGAAACATCAGTTATCTGGGTATCTTTGTTTTTTTTTTTAGGGGGGTGCCTTAGGGTCTGTCTTTCAAAACATATTTTCTCTTAATTTTTCCAATAGAAAAGTGTTAGATTTTTTTTAAGGCACAAAATTGTTACTGGTTAGCATAAAAACGTTCAGTAAATTTTGGGTGAAAGCCAGTGCATTTATTGAGAAGTTTTGAAATTTAAGTATTACTTTATCATGTCAGATGTAGTCTTCTTACTAGTTTTATTGTAAATTATGAATGCACTGTTTCGGTTTGTTCAAGAAGCAGTAGAAGCTGACTTTCAGTTCATGAAATGTGGTTCAGTGTTAACAGTTGACTTAAATCTTAACTGTGGTAAGAACTCAGGGAGGTGGAAAAGGCTTGAAATGCAGAGTTCTTAGAATTTACTGTTTCTTCTGGGTTTACAGCGTGTACACATGCTTTTTCATTTTCCCCCCTATACTGAATTGCCACATCATCATTCTTTCTGAGAAGTGTTGGAAGAGTCTCTGAAACTTTGAAATTTCTTCTGAGGGCCTTGCCTGAAATAGATTTAATGTGACATGTATTTTTGCCTATAAAATTAGGATTTATAATTTTTTGGGATTAAAGTTATGCTTAACTTTCACTATGACTTTAAGTGTAGGGATTATAAGAAGTATCTTAAAACATTTTTGAAGCTGTATGCAAAAATAAATGCATGCTTTCTCAGCTCTCAACTCTGAAATTGCTGATATAGTTTTTACTAAATCAAATGTGTTTTATGAGAGCTAGTTTTTACCATAGGTATCATACAGATGTTTGTTCCTTGGAGTTATATGCTATAAAGTACTAAGAGTTTTGAGCTGTTGTGAACTTTAATAAACAGTTTCTTGCCTAGATATTTAGATTGCTATTTTCCTTTAGGCCTGGATTTTTTTTTTTTTGGTTTGTTTTATATGGTTAATGATGGATTAAAATGTAGAGCTTTTTAGTTTTAAAACAAACTTACTTTGTTACTTTTAATATGTTTAACAAAATTGCCTGAATTTATTTATTTGGCCTTTACGGCATCTGTAGTTTTAGCAATTCATTTTTCCAGCTGCTTTTTAAAGTTAAACAGCATTTCCCGCTAAAATTAATGTGCAGTTGGTAAGACTAGCAGTAAGATAAGATCATCTGAATGTTCTTAGAGGCATTGTAATTTGTCATCACTTGAGTGGACTGGGAGATTGAGTTGTTCTGAGGGAAAATTTTTGTTGCCTTTACAAAAGGAAAAGTTGGTATTCCAGGGTAAAGGTTAACTGCTTGTTTCGTGTTTTATTGTTAGGCTCATTGGCAGTGGCGCAGGATCTTACAGAAGATGAAGAAACCGTGGAAGATTCTATAATTGAAGATGAAGACGATGAAGCAGAGGTGGAAGAAGATGAACCGACAGATTTGGTTAGTGCTGTGCTCGATTTATTACGTGTATATAATGTATTTAGAATTTATTCCTTCTATAGACAAATATGGTATTAAACTGTTTGCCTTTAGAGGTTTGTGACTGGGATCAGAGTGGATTGAAGTTGGGAGAATGAGGCCAGTCACTGAGGATAATTCCTTAGTATTTTTGGGCAGAAGGAAGGAGACATGAAACAGAACAGTCCAAGATGACATGGACAGGAGTCTTTAAGGCAGCGGAGTAGGACCGCTGGACCGGTTGGTGGGTTTGGGACATACCCCGCTTAACTTGCTGACCTTGGGCAGCTTACCTCTCTGGGTCTTCCTTTCCTCTCCTCTCCTTCCTTCCCTCCGTAAGCAGTGTATCTGTGAGTTCCTGCAGTGTACCAGGCGCTGTTCTGGATTCCCTGGGTGAACAGGCCAGACAGCCTCTCTCCTCCCGCGCTCTTTCTGTTCTGGGACAGCATGTATGCGTTTTGCTGCCAGGGGTGAGGAGTAGACAAAAAACAATGTGTAAACTATGTGCCATGAAGATTCCTCATAGAGAGGGCTTGGAAAAGATCTAGAAGTTGTCTGATTTTGAAGCTTTTACTATAAAATTCCAGTATGACAGCAGACACATTGAGCTACAAGTAGGATCACTGTGGCACGCTGGTAGCTGAGACCTGGTGGGCGACAGTCCGTGGGTCACAGAGTCAGGCATGACTCAGAAACTCACACTTTCACTCCACTTTCTAGCTTATTTTCTCTCTCAGACTACTGTAATTTATCCTACGGAGAATCTTGAACCACTCTCAAACTCCAAAATTCGTTTCTCTTTGAAGTCTTCGCAACAATGTGGTCTTTGATGTCAGAGTGAAGGCCATCAGTGTGAACTCTGTCAAATGGAACTTGAGTTCTTCTGAATAGATTACTCACCGTCTTGTCTGCGTCTTTCCCTTCAGAGAGTTGTTTTTACTCTCCTCTAGGGTGGGCCCTCCCACCTTCTCCCTGTCTGGTCCTGTGGGATCTTGCTTATTATCCTCTTTCTTCTTGTGGCTTCCAGCGTTGATTTTTCTCGGTGACTTATTTCTGTTAAGCTACAGATGTGCCCACACCCCTCCACTTGGTGTTCTCCACCTTAAGTTGCTAACAGGTTTCCTTTTTACCAGCACAGTTCTTAGAAGAGCGCTTTGTACAGCTGTCTCTTCTGCTCGTTTCCCGTTCGTTCTCTCACAGTGGTCGGTCAGCTCCACGAATCTCGTGAACCCATCTTGCTGTGGCGCCAGTGGCCTCGTGGCCAGGTTCCTGGCCCGGTCTCCGCCCTGAGCCTTTGCTGAGTGCCCCTCCTCGCTGGCCTCATGGCCCTTCCGGGTTTTCTCGGTTCTGCCGCTGCTGCCTGCTCCGCTGCCTCCTTTGCCTCCTCACTTCTTAATGCTGATGACTCCTGTGATCAGGTCATAGGGTGATTTCTCTTGTTTCTCAAGTGTCTCCTTTTCCCCGTATTTGACAAGTTTATGGTTCCTACGTTCCCTTAAACATATGAGGTGGGTGTGGAGAAATTTTAAAATGTAAGATAGTCTTTGCTCTGTTGACCTTTTTAAAACAATGTTATTGAAATATTATTTACATATCATGATACTTTCTCACTTTAAGCGTACGATTCAGTGATTAGTAGTAAATGTTCTGAGTCGTGCAAATTTAATTGAATTTCAGGACATCTCCACCTCATAATGGGGCTTCCCTGGTGGCTCAGAGGGTAAAGTGTCTACCTGCAATGCAGGAGACCTGGGTTTGATTCCTGAGTCAGGAATATCACCTGGAGAAGGAAATGGCAACCCACTCCAGTACTCTTTCTTGCCTGGAAAATCCCATGGACAGAGAAGTCTGGTAGATTACAGTCCATGGGATCGCAAAGAGTCAGACACGACTGAGCGATTGCTTGCTGGCCACCTCATTATTTCCCTAGTCACGTTTTTTTAAAGACCGTTTCTTCCCAATGGTGTGCCGACTTCTCGCAGGGAGGTCGTTCTGTAAATTGGGACTGGATGACTCATAACCAGGCCTGGAGCAGGGGCGGCAGAAGCAGCCCGCGGGCCCGCGCCAGCCCTGCCACCTTCTCCATGTTGGCTCTGGCTGCTCGCCTCCTGCGCCTGCAGCTGCATACTTGCAGGGGGAACCTCGGTTCCAAAGCTGAAAGGATTTGATATCTGAGTCCTTAGACCGGCCCCTCCTTTCCCCTTTGTTGGGGAGGGAATTGAAGACTGTGTTTGAGACTACTTCTTTTCTTGGAAAGTAGTGTTCCTGGCATTTAAGGGGGAAAATTAATACTGTCCATTTTAACTAGAAATTATATGTCCTTTTGAAAAATACGGTTTTCAAAGTTTCAGACTTTATAGAAAACTTACCCACTTGGGCTCTAGAACCTTGCAGTTCAGAGTGTAATCTAAGTACCAGCTTCATGGGCATTTGGTGGATCCTTGTTAGAAATACAGAATCTCAGGCTTCACTCTCAGTTACAGTTGCAGAATCCCTGGGGGATCTATATGCACGTAACTGTTCATTCCACTACTGATCTCAGCACAGCCTTGGAGATGCAGTATACTAATATATTGTCCCAAATCCAGTGAAGTCACTATTCTTACATGATGCTGTGCTTTTCCCCATAGTAATAGGTTTTCAGCATTTCTTTTAGGCTGAAGATAAAGAGGAAGATGATGTATCGGGTGAACCTGAAGCTTCGCCAAGTGCAGATACAACCATCCTGTTTGTGAAAGGAGAAGGTGAGCAGGGGATGTGGTTGTAATTCAGACACAGGAGTGTTTTAAATGACAAGCTCACTTGTTGGGGAAGCAATGATGATAAAGATCTTTATTTCTGCAAATATAGTGCAGACACATTTTGGGGAAAAAAACCTGCTAATATATGTGTGAATACAGGTATCTGTAAAGTATCGTTTCTGGCTTTGAAACTAAAGGGGAAGATAAATACTATCCATTTTAACTAGAAATTAAATGTCCCCTTGAAAGATACTGTTTTTAAACTTTATCCAAACTGCCACAGTAAAATTAACATTCATATTTTGAGTGTAAATACTAGTGAAATAATAAATCTTTTTTTTATTAACGCCTGTGTTGCGTTAAAAGAAAATAAATGGCTAACATTTATTGAGAGCCGACGTTTTGAGTATTTTGTGTGTGTTCACTGAATCCTAACGGGAACCCCAAGAGAAGAGTTGCTAAACTGATTCAGAGGTCACTGCTGCTCAGGGTCACTCTCAGTGAACAGGCTGTGAAGACGGTTTAGACTCAGGTCCATCTGGCCCCAAACCTGTGCTTCAGCGGATTAGTAGCTCTGTAAATGATTATTGGATACTTATTATAGGAGATTATTCATTTGAGGGGCCTTCTCAAGCTCTCTGTTTTATTCCCATGTACATTCCAGCTCTATGTCTACAGAAAGTGTGATTTGATTGAAAGGTTTTTGTTTTCCTAGTTTTTTTTTTTTTTGTAGCTGCCTCCGTGGGTCTTAACCTTCAGATCTGCATTCTGAGTAACTGCCTAAAGTAGATAAGGGTTTTTTTTTAGCGTCTGACAGACGTTACAGTTTGCAGGTGAATCTCAGGTGTCCCTTCCCTGTCACTCTCCTCTCCACTGTCTGCACAGCCGGCAGAGCCTGAGTGGCGCCGCTGGTGAGCTCTGCACCACGCGCAGCCGCCCTGGGGGCCCTGACTGCGGCAGCACAGCGCCCGCTGCTCCTGGCGACTTGGCAGCTCCATTGAGCTCTTCAGTTGGAGCGCTGGCATGTCAACAAGGGTTTCAGCTTACACTGAAGCTGCTGGAGCACGGCTGCAATGTTCTCCTGAAATGGGTTCTGAAACCAATTCCATACACAGCAGGAACAGACGTCAGAATCCATTTGTAACGTCTGTGTCTTTTGTACCTTTTAAATGTTTTCTAACCTTCCTCTTTTTTGTTTCGTAGATTTTCCAGCAAATAACATTGTGAAGTTCCTGGTAGGCTTTACAAACAAGGGTACAGAAGATTTTATCGTCGAGTCTCTGGACGCCTCATTCCGTTACCCTCAGGACTACCAGTTTTATATCCAGAATTTCACCGCTCTTCCTCTGAACACGGTCGTGCCGCCCCAGAGACAGGCAACCTTTGAGTACTCCTTCATCCCCGCAGAGCCCATGGGGGGCCGGCCCTTCGGTCTGGTCATCAACCTGAACTACAAGGATCTGAATGTAAGGCCCTCCTTAAGTTAGGGGCGCGTGAGGACAGTTGACGTCTAAGTACTATTGTGTTTATTCGTTCGAGTGCCTGTTTGGTGGTTGAAATTGATGGGCAGCGGGCAGGCAAAGGTAGATTACACATATCTGTCTTTGAGTCTGTAATGCAGTGGGCCAGAGGAGTGTAAACAGACATCACGGCGTGACAAGTGCTGCGTCCTGGAGACGAGTGAGTGCAGGCTAGGAAAGTTCTGGAAAAGAAAGTGGAATCCACGGCTTCTTCAGGTGTTCATACATATTCAGTGATCTTTGTGCTTTCTGTCACTTGCATTTTGCCCATTTTACTACTACTGGGTGTAAGTTTTAAGGACTTTCTGTGACTATTTTCCTGTCATTTTATACACTCATAAAATATAACCGAATATTTTTAGGATATTAAAAAGGCTTATGGTTTATGAGACCCAAATAGCCTCTCGGGCGTCTTACTCCATAGTGTAGGTGTGCCCAGTGAGTGAGTGAGAGGAGCCCACTAGGGTTTTGCTGCCAGGAATTGACCTCCAGATGCCAACTGTTAGGTCCTCCTTCAGATGAGAGCACATCTAAAAGGCTTTCAGGAAAGGAAATCTCATCCTTTGTGGAAAGCTTATTCAACCTTCTCATCACCCTAGTGTCAGTGTATTTATCTTACGTCTGCATTAAATTTCTAATGCTACCATTAAGTTTTCCTTTTTTGTTTTTTTTTAAACTACTTAGTAGAATGTGGAAAAGATTTTTCCATCTTTTTTTTTTTGGCTGTACCTCCTGGGCTTCTGTGATTTCAGTTCCCTGACCAGGTTTGAACCCGGGCCCCGGCATTGAGAGCACTGAGTTGTAACCATTGTACTGCCAAGAATTCCCCTTCTTATTTTCAAAACAATGTACTAAATTTCCTCAATGTTACAGCTTAGTAGCTTGCAGGATTATATATTTCATCTTGTTTTTAAGTAGAATTAAACTTGATCCAAAAGCATGCCTGTAGTTTCAGCTCTGTTTGAATGTCTGTTTCATCTTGGTTTGCTAATCGAAAGATCTTGAAATAAGACTTAAACCGAAAAAAAAAAAAAAAAGACTTAAACCGTTACAGTTCAGCAATAAATAGTGACAGTTTGGAAAAGTATTACCTCAGTGCTTCACACAGAACACGGAGCACGGCTGTGTGTTGTCCCAGTGAGTCTCATGTATTTGAAAACTGAAATTGTATTGAGCTGACAAAATTATTTTGAGACCACCAAAAAAAAAGATTTTGATACTGTGAATGTCACTGACTGTTTAATGTAAATTGATTTCCAACCCATTGTCAGTATGGACTTGACTTTTGTTCAAGTCTAGTTCTTAAAACAAGGCTCTACTGCAGAATGCCCACGTTCATGCTTTTCCTTTCTTGTTTGAAGGGTTACATACAGCAGAAGCCAGGGCTTCTAGCTGAAGAGTGTTCTGTGTTCTCTGCTTCTTTCTGTACGTTTTACTGTGTATTCACTTCCCTGGTTTCAAAGAAAGTGGGGACAATTTTAGCAAAGTTGGAGTCATTCTTTGTTTTGTAGGACAAAGTAACGTCATAATGTTGAGTCCCTGACTTAGTACACTTAGGCACGACTCTGTTGAGTCTTAGGATATTGTAAGTGATTAGAGAGCTGTAGTGCATATTAGGATGACAGTTTGAAGAAATCTTACAGGCTTTCATTATTCTAGTGCATTCCAGATTTTTGTGATTTATTTTTTCTTAACAGGGTAATGTTTTCCAAGATGCTGTCTTCAATCAAACGGTTACAATTATCGAGAGAGAAGATGGGTTAGATGGAGAAACGTAAGTGAGTTTTGCCGGATGTAGATTTTGGTCTCAGAAGGCAGGACTGGGAGGCTCGCGTCTCATCCTGGTGTTTCATGGTGAAAATGGAGCCTGCTGTGGATGGGGTGAAATCTTGACCACTTAACTCTACACTTTAGATGATTCTCACAACAATGATTAATAACAGCACGTTAGGAAAGGTGGTTAAAACTAACAAAAATTGATTTAGAAAGATAGTTCACTTTTTGTTCTTCCTGTCTTTAAATTGTTTTACAGTCAACAGCCTAATGGAAGTTGCATGCCTCCAAAATTGTTACTGAAAATATATTAGGAGATTTTTATCTTGAAAAATGTATTCTTCGTGAATACCGAATCATTTTTCAGTGTATACTTGTGATTCACAAAGAGTAGTTTCTAAATAAAATCGTGCAAAATCTGTGAGGAACAAAACCTAATGCATTTATTTTAACTGAGCTTAGAATATAACAAATTATGAAGTCATTTATTGTAGATCATGTGCCTTTTGGCAGAGTAGGGGGAAGACTAATTGATGTTAAAGATAAAGGTAAATTCATGAAACTATTACCTTCATCTTAGTTGAATTTAAAATATTTTACTTTTTCCCCACAAATTGTTTGGAAAACATACGTTGTATTAGAATTATCATTGCAGTTACCTCACAGGTCTTCTGAGTTAAACTCAGTTGTAGTTTTAATTAGCTGTGGTATTTCTTACGAACTGAAGCAGGTTTCTGTCTTCTCCTTTGACATTAGCATATTTATGTACATGTTCCTGGCTGGTCTCGGGCTGCTGGTTGTCGTTGGCCTTCATCAGCTCCTGGAATCTAGAAAGGTAAGTACGCTTGAACTAAGCAGCTCCTGTTGGGGTCTTCCGAAGTTGGTACAGTGCCAAGTACAGTCTCCATATTTGTGCCTGCTTGCTCTCACTGTGGGTTTATAGATTTACACCTTTTTAAAATGAAGCTTGAAGATGAGACCTTGGGGGTATGTTTGGGTTTGTTTAGAATTTTCTGCCACATGCAGTTAATGGATGTGTTATTTTACTTATTAGCCATGCAGCTTCTTGATCATAGGGCCCATTTCTAATTAGCAATTAAATGAGTCTTGGTTTGAAAAAGAAAGAGTGAAATTGGCCGAATTTTGCTCTTGCTGGAGTAGTGAAGTGTTAGTGTTGAAGGCCCTCGTGTGGTCATGGCCTCCTGGCTTTGAACACGGTGGTTAATTCTTCCCCTGCGTCCTCATCTCCCCCTCCTCCCCACCCTCCAAACAAAAGCCCCAAAATGGAATAATCCATACTGTTCCTTTCAGTGTGTAACATGGTTTGTGTCAAATATATTGATGTCCACTGGCTCCAGACAGTTATTTATTAAGCAGTTAGGCAGGCAGTTAAATCTCTGTGATATTGGTAGTACATGTTAAGTCATTATCTTTTAAAGAGAAGTAGTGCTTAAACGTTAATTTCCATCACTTTCATTACCTCATTTTCATAAAATAGCATTTTTGCTATAAATTTATGTATTAGGGATAAACCATTTTTTTCAGTTGTCTTTCTGTGTATTCAGATTGAGTTTTCAGACTGTAATTATTCGGTTTCTTATGTAAATAATTAGATGGGGTTTATTATTTTTTAAAGAATAGGATTGAAGGGTAGAGTTCCGTCTCTTTTCTTTCTTGGAGTTTTGCTGCAAATACTCAAGGAACAAAGATGGAGGCTGTTAGCTTAACTGAGATTGCATGTTTTTGTTTTATTTATACCAGCTATTTAAGTGTATTTAGATACAATGCAGGAATCTGCATGCAACATTTCAGTAATTACCCCACATTTTGTTGAATGTGAAAATAAATGTATTCTTCAGATTCCCAAAATGAGAAAAATCATTGTATAAATAGTAGTTCTTACTTGGTCTACCAGTTGTATTAACATATGAAGCCTTAGAGCAGAGGAAAAGGTTAAAGACTGGAAATAAATAATTGTGAAGACTTATTCCTTATTCTTTATAATTGCTGTAGATATGGTTTCCCCCTGTCTAGTTAAAAAAATAATTGAGGAATACGTTTTAGAACTAGCAGAGAACATGTTTATCTAAAGACAGTTCAGCAGGTAGCTTGATAGAGGTCGTTTTAAATGACAGTAATAAAACGCTGCTGGGGCTCCTGTAACGTGGTGCTTCTGTGTTCTCTCAGCGCAAGAGGCCCATTCAGAAGGTAGAGATGGGAACCTCGAGTCAAAACGACGTCGACATGAGCTGGATTCCTCAGGAAACTCTGAACCAGATCAGTAAGTACTCAAATTTGGCTGGAAATTTTTCTCTTAAATGGAAGTAAATGTCTTAGATTTAGCAAAAAAAAAAAAGCCTGGTTGATGCTACTTAGCACTTACCTTTTCGTTACTTCTGGAGTCTGATGTGATTAATGAATGCTTTACATTTTTACTGTGTGCTGTATGTATACTTTTAATTTAGAAATACTTCCGCATCTGCAGTTTGTGTACAGATGTGTGAGTTCTCTATATTCCTAACCTTTCCCTATCTTTTTTTTCTTTCCTGTTGCTTCAGTGCAGAGTAGAAGAGGTGAGGCAATTAATTTTTTTAATGGTATTTGATACAGTATTGAGAGCTCTTGTGCAGCATGTGAATATCGTATAGTAAGTTTAATGAACAACAGTTTTCTACCACTGTTTATTAGAAAACAAACTGCCAGCTACCCACTGTATTTGAAAGAATAAACCTACCATACTGCCTGAGAGTTTATCTAATATAATTTCAGTTTTATTATATATGCAGTTGGTGAAATACTAATCTGTATAGGAGAATGTAGTTTTTTTCCTCTCTCTCCAGTGGTAAGCAGACTTTTAAAAAAACATTATAAAAGCAGTATGACCTCATTTTTTTAAGGTGAAAAATTTCACGCCACCTGCTGGCTCCACCAGTCCCATTTTCCATGAGTCACTGTGTTCACGTGTTACTCTAGCCGGTTTCTACACGCGTGTCAGTGTGCATGTCTGGTGCTTCTGTGTCTGTGTTCATAGGTGGGATCGTGTGGCACATGGTTCTACAGCCTGAGTTCTCGTGCCTTGGGTGTCTCTGTGGTGATTACTTACATACTTACCTCGTTTTTACCAACCATATAGTATTCTTTTACAGTTCTTTTATTTAAATGTGTTAGGATTGATTAAGCCTGTTCGGTGTTGAAGGATAGAACAGTTTCTGTTTCCAGGGTTTTTTGGTTCTTAAAATTAATTCTCCAATGAATATTCTTAAAAATAAGATGATGGGATAATTTTCCAGATTGAGGTGTAGTTGACATGGGACGTTAGTTTTGCATGTACACCATGATGATTTGGTGTTGATGAAGTGATCGTGTCACCTAGTCGGCACCATCCCACACAGGTGTTTCCTTATGATGAGATGAGACCCTTTTGCGGTATGCTGTCTCAGCCGTGTCCAGGTGGCAGCCCAGTCGCCTTCCGTGTATCAGATCCTTGGCACTTGTACCATCTGGCCCCAGGCTCCTATTTTGCCCTCTCTCCACCCGGGATAATTTCCTAAAAGAATAGCTAGGTCTAAGCATATGTATGTCTTTGTGGAAAGTATTCCTGTTCCCTCCCCAAAGGTGGTAGTGTCAGCAGTGTATGATGTTTCCTGTTTCTCTTCCTCTCTCACTAATCATCCTCAAGTGTTCAGATCAGATCAGATCAGTCCCTCAGTTGTGTCCGACTCTCCGCGACCTCATGAATCGCAGCACGCCAGGCCTCCGTGTCTATCACCAGCTTCCGGAGTTCACTGAGACTCACGTCCATCGAGTCAGTGATGCCATCCAGCCATCCCATCCTCTGTCGTCCCCTTCTCCTCCTGCCCCCAATCCCTCCCAGCATCAGGGTCTTTTCCAGTGAATCAACTCTTGGCATGAGGTGGCCAAAGTACTGGAGTTCAGCTTTAGCATCATTCCTTCCAAAGAAATCCCAGGGCCGATCTCCTTCAGAATGGACTAGTTGGATCTCCTTGCAGTCCAAGGGACTCTCAAGAGTTCTCCAACACCACAGTTCAAAAGCATCAATTCTTCGGCTCTCAGCCTTCTTCATAGTCCAACTCTCACATCCATACGTGACCACAGGAAAAACCATAGCCTTGACTAGACGAACCTTTGTTGGCAAGGTAATGTCTCTGCTTTTGAATATGCTATCTAGTTTGATCATAACTTTCTTCCAAGGAGTAAGATTCTTTTAATTTCATGGCTGCAGTCACCATCTGCGGTGATGTTGGAGCCCAGAAAAATAAAGTCTGACACTGTTTCCCCATCTATTTCCCATGAAGTGGTGGGACCGGATGCCATGATCTTCGTTTTCTGAATGTTGAGCTTTAAGCCAACTTTTTCACTCTCCACTTTCACTTTCATCAAGAGGCTTTTTAGTTCCTCTTCACTTTCTGCCATAAGGGTGGTGTCATCTGCATATCTGAGGTTATTGATATTTCTCCCGGCAATCTTGATTCCAGTTTGTGTTTCTTCCAGTCCAGCGTTTCTCATGATGTACTCTGCATATAAGTTAAATAAGCAGGGTGACAATATGCAGCCGTGACATACTCCTTTTCCTATTTGGAACCAGTCTGGTGTTCCATGTCCAGTTCTAACTGATGCTTCCTGACCTGCATACAGATTTCTCAAGAGGCAGATCAGGTGGTCTGGTATTCCCATCTCTTTCAGAATTGTCCACAGTTTCTTGTGATCCACACAGTCAAAGGCTTTGGCATAGTCAATAAAGCAGAAATAGATGTTTTTCTGGAACTCTCTTGCTTTTTCCATGATCCAGCTGATGTTGGCAATTTGATCTCTGGTTCCTCTACTTTTTCTAAAACCAGCTTGAACATCAGGAAGTTCACAGTTCACGTACTGCTAAAGCCTGGCTTGGAGAATTTTGAGCATTACTTTACTAGCGTGTGAGATGAGTGCAATTATGCGGTAGTTTGAGCATTCTTTGGCATTGCGTTTCTTTGGGATTGGAATGAAAACTGCCCTTTTCCAGTCCTGTGGCCACTGCTGAGTTTTGCAAATTTGCTGGCATATTGAGTGCAGCACTTTCACAGCATCATCTTTCAGGATTTGGAATAGCTCAACTGGAATTCTATCACCTCCACTGGCTTTGTTCCCACATGTTTAATCTATCAGTATGCTATGGAATGGTACCTTATTTTTCATTTACAGTTAAAATGAGGCTTTGGAGAAGGCAATGGCACCCCACTCCAGTACTCTTGCCTGGAAAATCCCATGGATAGAGGAGCCTGGTAGGCTGCAGTCCATGGGGCCGCTGGGAGTCAGACGCAACTGAGCAACTTCCCTTTCACTTTTCACTTTCATGCATTGGAGAAGGAAATGGCAACCCACTCCAGTGTTCTTGCCTAGAGAATCCCAGGGACGGGGGAGCCTGGTGGGCTGCCATCTATGGGGTCGCACAGAGTCGGACACGACTGATGCAACTGCACACATGAGGCTTGGCTTCAGATGTCATGATTGGGCACTGGGTTTTGCGGGGGTTAGGGGAGTGGTGAGGTGGTGGTTTTCCTCTGGAGACTGAGAGGCGTGGTATATGCATCAGTTTTCTTTGCTGAAATGAAACGCCACTTTCTGGGCTTTTGTGGCGTTTGGAGCCGCTTTCCCCAAAGCTGGATGACTCCAGGCCGCTCTCTGTTTCATGTGTCTGCTGCTTAACTGATGGGCAGACAGGTGGGTGGGCAAGGTTCTAGACTCACTGTTAAAGGTAAGCTGGAGCGGGCCGTTCTACTGTTGGAGTGAAATTCACTTGTTGAACAAATAGGCTTTGCAGGTTCTTAGAGACTTTTATCGTGTACTTCTGTATTTAAAACTCTGCTGCAGGGGTTGACATTGGGAGTCAGTAATGACCATTTCATATCTATAGTAACAGCTGTGTCCACGTAAATGGCTGATTTCTGAAGTATTTTTGTTGTTGGGGGTGGGGGGTGGTGAAGACTAATTAATTAGCTATTATTATTTATTTTAAAAAATAAAATAGAGGTAGAAAAGGCAATTAATTCATAGTCTGGCGTTTTTGGAAACCTGGTGAAAGTTGTGGGCTTTCTTCACCAGAAGGTGTGTCTGTGCTTGCTGTCAGGCACCGACCCCTGCAGCCCCTCATCACCAACCTGCTGCCTAAGCACAGAGGCCAGCTCTCATGTGATACTTCAGGCGTTTAATTCTTAAGCACAGTCTTTAGCTTGTAAACATTCGTTGTAAACGTTTACTATGTGTTTTTTATACTGGGAAGATAATTTGTAACTTACTCCATAAAGAACTTACATTCCTAATAGGTTAGGTGCTCCTAGAAAATAAAAAGGACAGTGGTCAGAGAGAAGACAATCTTTTACTTGTTAAATAAACTTCAGGATGACTCCTCCCATCGGATGAAAGTGAAAGGAACAGCGCCGGTTGTTTGGTCTAATTGACCACACTAAGACTGATGTCAGAGAAGAGGCGAAACCCCGCTTGTGGAGAATGGTTCTAACACTGACACTGTTCTGTGTGGTTTCCTCTAACCTGCCGTTCATTGCAGGTGGTTTGTGAAACTGCTGAACATTGTGCCAAGTGCGTGGTGCTGTGTCTGTGAATCCTGTCTTAGTTTGTAACCAGTGTCAGTTGTTTATGCTGTTTGTAAAGATTGTCCTTTTGCAGGTATAAACATGCTCAGCTGTAGACTGCAGGAAGATTTTGCATGGTAGCTTCACTGTCACCGTGACCAGGGTTAGACCTTTCCCACCCTAGTTGCAGAGTTTTAATGGGCAGTCATAATGGCCTGTCAGTTTCAGGTGTACAGCTAAGGACAGAGATCTGTGTACACTGGGAAGTGGTCACCGCAGTAAGCCTTGTCATCATCTGTCACCATACAAGATTACCCAGAAAAGTGTGTGTGTGTGGTAATGACCTCTAAGATTTACTTAGCAACTTATAAGTATGTAGACTTTTCATTTTGAGTTAACCTCTTGAAGGACTTGAACATTCAGTTTAGAAACCTGTGCTGGGTAAGAGACGTTTATTGGTGATGGTCTTCTTGCATGTGTGTTATTTTTTGAACTAAATGGTAAAATTGAAGAAAAATGCTATTGAATTGAACACATTTATATAGTCAGGCAAGTTAAAACTTCCTCTTTTCTTCCAGATAAAGCTTCACCAAGAAGGTTGCCCAGGAAACGGGCACAGAAGAGATCAGTGGGATCTGATGAGTAAATGTTCCTTTGTGCAACAGTTCGGTCTTTACTTAATCCGCCCTAATGTTTTTCGGCCTGATGGGAATTAGTGCAGAGAAGCCATATCACCATAGAAGGCGGCTACTACTTATGTGTGGACTGAGCAATCAGAGTCTGTGGCGATCATGTTGCTGAAAATGCACTGCATTTATTTTTCTAAAGTAACAAATTTGGTTTTTTTTAAACCATTAAAATCTATGTGTGTGCGTGCGTGTGTATGTGAGCAGTTGGTCTTAGCAGAATCATTGCTGGCCTGCCTGAAGCAGCCTTTAGAATACTAAACGTGTGCATTGTCTCCTCTTGGGCATGTGCTGACATTTTCTCCCCACAACTCATCGCTTGCCCAGTATGATTGTAGAGGTCCTGCCTTGGACTGTTAACAGTTGTTTCTTGTTTAGAATAGCTCACATCCCAACTGCTGATACAGATGTGCGGGTTTTTGCTGTTTTACGGCTAGTATTCTAAAGGCGCAAGCAGGAGCAGCTGCTTTTAGCAGTAACGTTGTTGGGTATTTTGCTGCTGTTTACTATAATGCACACCTTCAGAAACCTTCCCCAGTGAGTTAGGCAATTTGGGGATCTCTAGCACCAAAATTGTGAAACATGAAAATTCTGGTTTTGATCCATAAAACCAACGTCACTGTCTTTTAAAAAAAAAAAGAAAATGGTACCTTTGTGGAGACTGAGTTGTTGTCCGTTGTTCTGTTTCTGACCCGAGAGATGCAGTGGAGTGGCTGAGACCACTCTGGTTTTGTTTTTCCCCTAAGAGATCGTTTTTCTCAACCGAAGTGTCTTGCTTAAGAAACGTTGCCTTGGTCTACAGACTAAGCAAAGTTCTAATAAGAGTTGGATAATTTTTAATGGTTAACCAGTTGTTTTCTGTCTAATCTTTGGGGTATTTTGGTTATTGATTTTTTTTTTAAAGTTAATCTGAAAAACTCCAAAATCTTAAGCACTTAGAATCTCAAAACCAAAATGAATTGGACTTCATAAAATTCCTCTTAGTCTCCCTTGTCCTTGACGGTAAATTAAGTTTGACATTGTCAGACTGGGTAAGCACCAGAGTAAAATAGTACAAACAAATAAGAGGCTTTTCCCCTCTGTCCTTAAGCCATATTCTTCTACATATATTTTGTAAGGAAATGGTAAATGAAGTTTTAGTAGCTGTTTTATTCCTGATCTGTCTTCATTATAATGAACTTAATCCCTCTTTATTATAATTCCCCCTACACCCATGCTCACACAAGAAAATAACAGAACAAAAATGAAAAATCTTTCCAAGTTGCTTAAGTATTTAAACATCTGAGCCAAAGCTGACGTCAAGGAAGCGAGTGACTGTATAGCTGTGAACCGCTTTGCAAGCGGGGCTGAGGTGTCAGATTAACTGCATTGGCTGTGCTGAGCTGTGACTTTCTGTGCCTGTGAAACAGTGTTTGAGTTTTTAATTGGGCTGTACGATCAATAGTTTACTTTGGAAAAGCTCTGTGAGCTCTAAGAAACTGCATGGGTTTTACTTTGATGTAATATAGGAGACCCTCCGCCTTCGGAAGGAATATATTTCAAAACATTTTTGTGAATGTCCCAGGTTTGTGAAATTACAGGGATATAATGAAGTGAGGTGTACTACAAAATTCAGTGACCTCTACGGAGCATTTTATTGAATTCCTGGTGATACTTAGGCAGCGGCAAAGCCAGGCCCGGTTACGGGTGCCGGGCCTCTGGCTCGTGAGTAACCTGCCTTATGTACTAGCCCTTCCACTTCTGAGGTCCAAATTAGCGCACGGAAACCATCTGTCATGTTTTATTTTCTTAGCATAGATTGAGAACACTTGAAAATTCTTAAATCCTCAGATGCCAGGGGTCTCTGTAGTGTCAGTGTTTAGCAGAAACTAACTCCATAATGAATGGAATTCAATTCCACACATGGTTTGTTCAAGCACACTTAATAAGTAGCCTGTTTTTTTAAATGTCTTTTTTAAATGTAAATATTTGGATGAAGCTTTTGTTTGTTTTGATACATTAATTTGCTGCACCAACCATGGTTTCAGAATTCACCTTTTGAACACCTTGGTTCCAGAGTCTGTAAAATGAACTGAGAGTCTTGTGTGTCGAGCCTGTCACTGGGACTTGTGAGAGTAACGTGTTGATAAAGCATGGATCTCACCTCACGTGTGCAGCTGCATCGCTTATTTCACGGTCTGACTACAGGGACTGGAGAGACTTCCTCTCCCGTGAACTCCGAGGTGGACGCCTGGGGATAGGAGAAATCAGAAGGGAAGGATCATTGATTGACTTTAGTTTTTAATTTTAAATAAGTGTCAGAAAATAGTCACTTTGATAGGAGAAAAAGGCACATTTAGATCTTAAAAAATTAAAACGCTCCTGCCCCAAAGGCATGCTCGCTTTCACAAGCCTGAAGCTGTGTTTCGGTTCTATGCGGAAGCGGGAGTGGGGTGACCCGGGAGCCCTTCTTTAAGGACTTGTGATGTTCTAGAGGAGCAGGCGTGGATAACCGTGACACGTGTGGCTCTCGCACAGCACATGTCTCGTGTGGATCGGTGATCCCCCTTCCCATGGCATGAGGGAAGACTAGTGCATTTAAGTAATGTGATTTTTCTTAACCAATGAACTTGGCAGTACACATCATTTCTACAGGATTTTGCTAACTTACACCCTTCCATTTAAAGACATTTCCAGATGTGAGGTAGTTTACCAGAGTTTTGGACAGCATCATTTGTAACTGTAAAACCATTAAATTCATTCTAATTTTGTTAAGTAAAGTCCTACTTTTCTTTGAACTAGTATCCCCAGCTTAGTGAAGAGCAGCCTGATGTATAAATGAGACCCTGGTTGTCTAGGGAGCGTTCTAGGTTCTCTAGTCAAGCTGATTGGTATTGGTAAGATCGTCATCCTTACAAGAGAGCAGGCAAAAGTAACAAAACTTGGAGACTGACTTGCCAGCATCTGAAATTTCTTCGGGATTCCTATGATTTTATCCTTTTACACAAAAGGCTGGACTTTAACAGTAGTTAATTACGTAATCTGAAGTTTTAGACTTTGGAATCATGTAGGAGTATGACTTCCCTGGTGGCTCAGCTGGTAAAGAATCTGCCTGCAATGTGGTAGACCTGGGTTCCATTCCGGGGTTGGGAAGATCCCCTGGAGAAGGGAAAGGCTACCCACTCCGGTATTCTGCCCTGGAGAATTCAATGGAGTGTGTAGTCCATGGGGTCACAGAGAGTTGGACACGACTGAGCGACTTCACTTTCACACAGGAATACGACTAGGGTTTAGGCTCCATTAAGGCGGCAGGGAAAGAACTTAGAAAACGTCAACCACATGCTGTGTTCTGCTGGGCCTTTCCGTTCATCTCCTAAACCCTCACAACAGTCTGCTGAAAGGTGACGCTGTTCCTTTTACGCACCAGGAAAAAACCAAACCTCCAGAGTTGAAGAAGTTCGCATGAGGTTACAGACTGCCTCTGGGGTTGGCCCGACTGACTCTACGACCTTCACATCCTTTTCCCTGCGCCGGGGTCAAGGCGGAAGCCATCAAACCAAGCACTGGGGCAGCTTACAAATACTGGGTTTTCTAGAATCTGGCAGCTAGCAAGTTCAGATAACCTCACGGTTATTTATTTCAAAATCATGGTGGTTAAAAACACTTCAGGATAGATGTTTGTTTTCAGGGATTGACAAGCTCATCTTGGTGTTGGAGGCGAGAGTGAAGATGCCCGTGCTCTCTGCCCAGGGCGGGGCACAGGGAGTCATGGGTCCCGTCCCCCCGTGCAGATGGGGTTCCCAGGAAAACCGAGCATCCCCTAGAGTCACGTAAAGGACGAGCCTTCCGGTTCATAGATCCCAGTGAAAGACGGCTTGACGGCCCTGTCTGCTGTCCCTCAGGCAGGTGTCTGTGATGGTCACCTTGTGGAGGGGTCTGCCCCTCCGCTGGCCTGCTGCCCCCAGCTTCTAGTTCACAGTCGTGTGGAAACCTAATGGGGTCTAAAGAAGACAAGGAAACGGGGCTAGCATTCCCTGGCCGTCTCCCAGAGAGAGGACTGGTCAGATGTTGTCCTGTGGATAAGCCAGTTCGCAGTTCCGCGAGGTGCCTCGGAGGGGTTGGGGTCGCTGTGGTGGGCCAGCCAGGGGGTCGGGACACAGGCGGCCCTGGCCAGGAGCCGGCGGTGACCGCGAGACGGCAGCTCGTCCCTCGAGGCCCAGCGGGTTTCCTAGACTGACACAGGCCTGTGTCCTTCAACGTTCAGTGGGTTTTTTCTCTTTAAAACTAGTTTAGGATCCCTTGGGTCTGCTTAGGTTCAAATCCCATCGCCCTCCTTGGTTGGGGGCCCTGGGCTCTGGCTTGGGGAGCCTGCCCCCTGTGCCCCCAGGGTTGTGGTGCTGAGGCCCCGCAGCAGGTGACCGGGTGCTGCCGCGTCGTGGGGACACGAGGCTGAGGAAAGGCGGTGCTCCGGGGTGGCCTGACGGTGCAGGTCTGGGGGGACAGAAGTTGAACGGTGTTCGTTCTTAACGAGAGCGGGAACGCCTTCAGCTGGACGCGTCGGGCGGCCAGCTCTGGCTTTAACCGTGAAGGGCCGCCCCGGGAGCTCTGGTCGTTGGCCCGGGTGGGTCCGCACCTGCGCGCCTTGCTGAGCACGAGCGCCCCGAGTGCCGTAGCCGCCCCAAAACGCTCCTGAAAGCCCCAGCGGAACGCCCTGCGGCCTCAGGCGCCCGCCTCAGCCCGTGTGTCGGGACCCTCGCCCCGCCTCGCGCCTCCGTACGCGCCCCCTTCACCGCCTGTCCCTCCTGTCCCTCCTCCAGACGCCCGTCAAGGCGCTTCCTCCACGGCCGGGAGTCAGGGTGCCCGGGACGCCGGCTGCGACTCCCGGGGACTCCTCGCCTCCCGGCGGGCCGTCCTCGGAGCCCCGAGCGCCGCACCCTGCTCTCGGAGCCACCGCGCGGCTGGGCTCCCGCTGCTGTGATATGAGGGCACGCTCCTCGCGGCGCTGGCTGCGGCCCGCGAGCGGAGGTGCGACCTGGCGAGGCCGAGGCCTGCCGTCCCTGCGCCGCGGGGCGAGGCGGCCCGGCCGGCGGGCTGGGGGCCTCTCCTGACGGGCGCCCAGGGGAGCCGGGTGGGCTGTGGCCAGGCCGGCGGCCTGCTGGGTGGACATGGCCGCCCCCCAGGGCGCCCCGCACGGAGACTTTCCGGCCTCAGCTCGCGTCAGCTGGTTCTGGCTCCAGGTCCCCTTCTTCGCTGGGCCGTCAGCTCGGCTTCCGCCTCAGAGACCTCTCCCGGGGTCTCAGCTCGCCCCTTGGCCGCGTGTGCGGTCCGTTCCTGGCCTTGACCCACGAGTCTGCCCCCTGGCCCTCAGGTCCCCTGCTGTTCTAACCGCCTGTGGCTCACCTTCGCAGAAACGTTTTCTCCTCACCCCATACCCCTCCATCAATCTCCCGATCTGACTTCTTGTCTTTCTTCAGTAACATGACGTGTTTATCCAGCGTCAGATCTCAGGCCCAAGGTCAGTGATTTGCCTTTAAAGTATTTAACACAGTCTTAATAATTCTACCTCTGCTGTGAATTAAATTGGGCTTGCCTAGTGACACCGTGGTAACGAATCCGCACGCCAGTGCAGGAGACACGAGAGACGCAGTTCCATCCCGGGGTCGGGAAGATCCCCTGCAGGAAGGCAGGGCAACCCGCTTCATCTGGAGAATCCCAGGGACAGAGAAGCCTGGTGGGCTACAGTCCATGGGGTCACAGAGAGTCGGACACAACTCAGCAGAGAGCACACATGAATTAAATTAGATCTCAGTTCTCTCCATTTCAAAATTGTAGAGATTTAAGGGCTTTTAAAGAAATCTGAATCCACTCAGTACAGGGGGAATGTCTCTGGTTCAGAACGCTTCTTTTTCCGTTTCCTGCTTCAGCTCAGGAGGACTCGGGTGTTCGCTGTGTTAGCCCCAGCAGGCCTGGGTGTTAGGCTGTTTATGACACTGTTCTTCTGCAGTGTGCATTTCATCGGTGACTGTGTCTGAGAATGTTACCCGGCCACCTTTCAGAACTGACTAGTTCATGAAACGTTTGAGTTAATTCCTGCTCCTTGAGCATCAGGAAGTCGAAGTTTTCCCAGCTTGGTAAACCCAAGAACACCATTTTTCCCTTGGTTATTTCCCTTAGCCCACTCTGCCCCCTGCACTGGTCTTATAGGCTGTCAAAACACATCCTTTTATTATTTGCATATCCCTAATTCAAGCTGATTGTGAAAGGATTTTCACGCAATACAAAATGATTGATAAAGTGCCAGTGAGTTTCACTGCTGGGCTTCAGGGTCTTTGAGAAGCACAAAGTGCGTCTAAAATATTGAGCAAAAGGAAAACTAGAATCTTGATCTTCACTTCCTTCTGGAATTTGTAAAAAGCTTCACATATTTTCAGCTTCTAAAACTTAGACCTTTCAAGTTACAGAGTCTCCCTTGAGACTGAAGATGGTTGAAGATGAGCTTTACACGTGCCGCGTGACTGTTTAAGTAAGGCCATAAGACACCTCCCCACACACACACACGTACACGTATTTGTGTATTAAGTTTTGGTTCCTAGATTAGAGACTGCTTACCCTGACTGTTCAAATGTTCTTAAGCAAGCCGAGATACATCTCTGGTTTCACCAAGTCACCAGAGTCAGTACTGACTCACTATCACTGAGTCAGTACCTAAAATTTCCTTCAGGATTTGTTGAATTAATGGTATTCTTCATAGAAAAAGTAACCTTGGATAAGAAGATGTGCATATTTAGGGGATTTAATCTTTGTAACTATGTAATATTTTCAGTCTTGTATGCTAAAAGGAATGAATTAAAAAAATATTAGGGCAGTAAGAACCAGCATTTTAATTTTTCCTCTACAGCACTTGAAATACTCAGTATTAAATAAATGTCAGGTTACGCCAAAGTCTGAAAAGAAATATGCAAAACGGCGAAAGCAGTTTCTGTGGCAGGGTGGTGGTGATTTTTTTCTTTTCGAAGTGTTTGTAATGTGCTTATATTTTATAATGGAAAAAATAAACATATGTGTTAAATTTACGTGAGCCCCCTATGATGAGTGTAAAAGTCCCAGTGGCTGCGGGCAGCTTCACTGTAGCCCATAAAGAAAGTTAGCCCATTTAAAACTTAGACGTTTTTGTCGTTTTTACACATTCAGAGAAAATTAAGGTAGATGGGTAGAAAATCCATAAAAGCATCTTTCCTTGGAAGGAACCCAGGCCTGCTTCTCAGCTGTTAATATACCACCTGCATGGCCGTCTGGGTGCGTGCCAGGCGCTATGCCAGACCCTCCAGTGCCCGCAGGCAGACCGGTGAGGGGACAGGGAGGCGGCTGGCACCCACGGGCGATGTGGTCCTCACTTGCTCCCCCCACTCCCTGCTCCCCCGCAGCCCCGGCAGTGACCGCCTCTGCCCAGGGCTCACCCTGCGCTGGGGTGCCCTGTTTGGGCCCACCCTTCCCTGACAGCTCGCTGCGTCCGAGGCGCGCCCCCATCCCGATCCCCGCATCGCCTCACAGTCCCCCTCTGGGTCGCCCTCATCCCCACTTGGGTCTGAAGCTGCCCGGTCCTTCCACCACCCGCCACCCCTTTTTGAATTGTAAGCTTCATGAATGACAGCAGGAATTCCCACTTAACCACGTCACCGAGTCTTGAAAATGGTACCTGGCCTATGGTTCAGTTCAGTTCAGTGGCTCAGTCGTGTCCGACTCTTTGCGACCCATGAATTGCAGCACGTCAGGCCTCCCTGTTCATCACCAACTCCCAGAGTTCGCTCAGACTCGGGTCCATCGAGTCAGTGATGCCATCCAGCCATCTCATCCTTTGTTGTCCCCTTCTCCTCCTGCCCCCAATCCTTCCCAGCATCAGAGTCTTTTCCAGTGAGTAGGGAGTGTACCAGTTAAATAACGTACTAAAAATCACCAGCTACCAAGTGGCAGAGTTGAGACTGGGGGACTTCCCTTTGTGGCCCAGTGGGTAAGAATCCACCTGTCGATGCAGGGGACATGAGTGCAGTCCCTGGTCCGGGAAGATCCCACACGCCGCAGAGAATTCAAGCCTGTGAGCCGCACCTGCTAAGCCTGTGCTCCGGAGCCCTGCTCGCTGCAACTAGAGAAAGCCTGCATGCGGCAGCCGAGACCCAGCAGGGCCAAAGATAGATACGTTTTTTTAAAAAACTGAGATGGACACAACACGTCTGTCCAGAACCTTCACAGAAGTGCTGGTCTCCCAGCCCCCAGTCCCTGAAAACCCAGGAGAAAACAGGTTGCCCTGCCGGCCCTGGGTTCACACAGGCCCTCATCCCGGCACATCTGCGCGTCCACCTGGGCCCTCCAGCCTCACGGGACGGACGGACGGACAGCTGTGGGATGAGGGTGCTAGGGGAGACGGGGCTACAGCTCCACTGCCAACACAGAGCCCCTGAAACGGCGAGAGTGCCAGGGAGCGGCTCACGGGAAATCCCATAGGTCAGCTCCAGATCGGAAGGGGGACCAGTGAGGGCGTCAAAACCGGGTCTTGTCCCGAAGCGTCAGTAGACTGGAAGCCTTAAACATTTTTGTTGTTGTTGTTAAATGTGTAATCTAAGCTTAGCAAAGTATGCCAGGTTGAGACCATGAAGCCATCAGAGGTGACAGGCTGACCCCCCTCCCCTGTTGCAAGACCACCACGAGGACAGAGAGCAAAGAAAACTCCGCAGCAGCACAAGCCCCCTTCAAGCAGTGTTTGAGGTCAGGAGACCCGCTGTGTCATGAAGGCTTTTTAAAAAGGGAGGAATTCCTTGCCTGCATCGGTCTTCTTGGTTTCATCAGCAGCAGTATTCCTCCTCTGCCAGAATCCTCCAAGGGAAGGGAAGCACTTTGAAGCCGGAGTTGCCCCCAGGCCCCTGGGAACACGGTTGCGCAGGGCGGTTCTGCTGCCCCCTGCTGCTCACGGGTGGTACAGCCTCCAGGTTCATTCCCATGGCTGCCCCGGGCATTCCGGCAAGACTCAGGGATTATCCCCGCCTAAAGCCTCCCAATGACAACCCACTTAAGTACTCTTGCCTGGAAAATCCCATGGACGGAGGAGCCTGGTAGGCTGCAGTCCATGGGGTCGCTAAGAGTCGGACACGACTGAGCGACTTCACTTTCACACATTGGAGAAGGAAATGGCAACCCATTCCAGTATTCTTGCCTGGAGAATCCCAGGGACAGAGGAGCCTAGTGGGCTGCTGTCTGTGGGGTCGCACAGAGTCGGATACGACTGGAGTGACTTAGCAGCAGCAGCAGCAGCAGCAGCAAAGCCTCCCTGGTGACTCAGCGGTAATCTGCCTGCCAGCGCAGGAGACGTGGGTCTGATCCCTGGGTCGGGAAGATCCCCCAGAGGAGGGCATGGCAACCCGCTCCAGTATTCCTGCCTGGGAAATCCCATGGACAGAGGAGTCTGGTGGGTTACAGTCCATGAGGTTTCGAAAGAGTCAGATATGACTTAGGGGCTGAACAACAACAAAAGCAAACCACCTACTCCAACCAGTACAGCCCACCGCCTGGGCATCCTGTGCTCCACGCCCACCCCAGGCATCAGACTTGCTTGTGCTAAGACATCAGTGAGGTTATTTGGATTGAGTTGAGTGATCACGTCAGCGGAAGGACGTGGTCACCTGGGGAGCTGACCAGACGTGGTACGTGGTCTCCTGAAGGTGTCTGGTCTCCCAGGACAAAGCTACTGCCCACTGCTGTTCCTCCATCACGTCCTCATATGTGTTAACTTCTGATGAACTTACCGAAGGCTGAGACAAGAGTATGATGCTCAACAGCCCTTGTTTGACTCAAGACGCACCCACTTAGTGGCTGAATAATGTCATACAAGTCACTTAATGGGTCTCAACCTGTTTCTTCCCTAAAATGGGGATCATCTTAACTACAGTTATTAGTTATTAATGTTCAGTGAGAATTTATAAAGCCCTCACTATATGCCGAGTGTTGAATTTTTAAAAAGATTTTGCACATACAAAGAAGCCGATCCCAGTGCTGGCCAAGGGTATGAGCTCATTTTCACTACTAGGAAGGTGTCTTTTCCTCGTTGCATAAGCAACATTTACCTGTCAGCCAACTGAAAACCATCAGCAGCAACTTAATTTTCCCTTAGAATTGTGAGATTCTGTTTAAAAGGTGTGATTTCTTTTTTCCTCCTGTATGTAAAAGAGCCTCGTACGCTATCAGAGCTGGGAAGAACCTGGAGAGTCATCAGGCCAGCTTCCTGCCCACCTGGCCAGGCGGCCCAGCCACCTTTGGACAGCGCAGCTAGTAGTCACTCCTTTCTTGAACCCAAACCCACTTTGCTGTGGTCTGTATCCTGGTCCTGCACTGCAGACCAGCTTAGGGAAGAACCCGCCTTCTCCCCCTTATAGCAGGCCTTCTTGTGTATGTGAAGACCTCTCCCCTGCCTTTGTCAGAAATCATCTTCTTGATTTGAATACAGGCTTGAATACAAAGTAATTATAACCACCTCCATCTAGTTTTTTCCCAGAGCAAATAGTGCCTTGATCATTGCCTGCTTGTGTGTCTGTTCAGTCCTGTCTGACTCTTTGCGACCCCATGGACTGTAGCCCGCCAGGCTCCTCCGTCCACCGGATTCTCCAGGCGAGAATACTGGGCTGGGTTGCCATTTCCTCCTCCAGGGGATCTTCCCGACCCAGGGGTGGACCTGCGTCTCTTGCTTCTCCTGCATTGGCAGGTGAGTCTTTACCGCTGAGCCACCTGGGAAGCCTTTACTACGATGGGAATTTGTCTGCTCACTTAAATCTTACATATTTTACTAATATTAAAGGGTCCAAAGTGATGGAGATAAAGGATGAAAACAGCTGTCATTTGTTCTCCCTCTAAAAACGCATCACTTCAACAAGTTCTTGTCTTAGGCAGCGTTGGCCATCTTCACTGCCCCTGAGATGGGGGAGGGGTGGCTGCAGGGGGGTTTGCCCAGGGTGCTGTCCCCAGAGCTGCTGAGTCGCACTGCGGGCCTGGGCCCAGGAATCTGCATTCTAACGGGCAGCACCAGTGCCCCCAGCGCCACGCTTTCCCCAGGAGAGTCGGTCCTGCCCGACGGTCCGCTGACCGCACCGCAGTGAGCCAGGCTGCCCCGCCCACCCTCCGGAAGCCCTTCAGCCGTGAGCAGTAGGCCGGCTCGGGCACCACAACGGTGGGCTCGGCCTGGAAGGGGGGCCGCCTTGCTCCCCTGCACAGCCCCTTCCATGTGCTGGAGGCCCCAGAGGCTGGAGGAGGAGGTGGCGGGGCCGTAACTGACCCCGGGCGGGCTTCCTCTGCCCCCGGGGCTCCTCAACATTTCCGAGTTGACTCCGGCTGCTCAGGGCCCCAGCCCTGTCCGAGGAGGCTCCAATGTCAGCGGTTAGAGCTGAGGGGTGTGGATCCATGGAGCCGGTTTTCCGGAGTCACCCAGCTAATGAGAGATGGGGCTGGGCGCTGCCACAGGCAGCCTGACTGCCCCCACTGCTTGGCCTCGGCCCTGGCTCTCTTCCCCTGACCTGGGGGTGTGAGGCCAGCCCGCCAGAGCCCCGACGTCCTGCAGGGCCTGCAGGTCACCCCGCTGCTCCTCAAGCCACCCCCTCCCTCGAGATGTCCTGTCTCGGCGCTGTCCCCCCCACAGGAAACTCCTTCAGATGGTCCCCGTCCACGTCACCTCCTAAGGGTCCCAAAACCCAGCCGTCCTCTGACCCCCAGACCTTCGTCCCAGGTGGCTCCCCCAGGTCAGTGAGCAGGGGACAAACGCGGCGCCCACATGGTGGCCATGCCTGTGATGCTGCTGCTGATCCACCCCCTGCCCCCACCACGAGCTGCCACCACGACCCCAAGGAGGAGACGGCCTCCCCCACGGCCTGCAGGACCCAGACCCAAAGCTCTCCTGTCGACTGCCGCAACCCCCGAACCTGAGCCCACACTGGCCCTGCTCCCACCTGGCCCCCCCGCCCCCCAGGCCTTGCCTGCCTGCCCGCCCCCGCTGGTCCAGCACCCAGCCTGGAAGCAGCCTTCAATTTTGACATCATTCGAGAAATTCTGCAAAGAAACTCCCTAACCCCTCCATCTTCACCCAGATCACTAACTGCTAACGTCCTGCCGGATGGACACGCATGAGCCACACACAGCCTCCCCTGACTGCTCAGGCCTCCCACCCTGAGAGCACCAGTGTGCATCTGAGGGGACCACGCACTCTAGGTGACCGAGTCGTGGTCGCCACCTGGCCAAGCACCTCCGGTGCTGGCTTGTCTGCCTGCTTGAGGGACAAGTCCAGGTTCCCGCGGTCCATGCACTCATCATGGGTCCACAGTCCCCTTGGGTCTGGACACTTCCTGGGCCTTTGGGGGACACTGGATCTGGACGCTTCCTGGGCCTCTGGGGTGGGGGGCACTATCTGGACGCTTTCTGGGCCTTTGGGAGGGACACTGGATCTGGACGCTTCCTGGGCCTTTGGGGGACACTGGATCTGGACGCTTCCTGGGCCTCTGGGTGGGACACTGGATCTGGACGCTTCCTGGGCCTCTGGGTGGGGGGCACTATCTGGATGCTTTCTGGGCCTTTGGGAGGGACACTGGATCTGGACGCTTCCTGGGCCTCTGGGTGGGACACTGGATCTGGACGCTTCCTGGGCCTTTGGGGGACACTGGATCTGGACGCTTCCTGGGCCTCTGGGTGGGGGGCACTATCTGGACGCTTTCTGGGCCTTTGGGAGGGACACTGGATCTGGACGCTTCCTGGGCCTCTGGGTGGGACACTGGATCTGGACGCTTCCTGGGCCTTTGGGGGACACTGGATCTGGACGCTTCCTGGGCCTCTGGGTGGGGGGCACTATCTGGATGCTTTCTGGGCCTTTGGGAGGGACACTGGATCTGGACGCTTCCTGGGCCTCTGGGTGGGACACTGGATCTGGACGCTTCCTGGGCCTTTGGGGGACACTGGATCTGGACGCTTCCTGGGCCTCTGGGGTGGGGGGCACTATCTGGACGCTTTCTGGGCCTTTGGGAGGGACACTGGATCTGGACGCTTCCTGGGCCTTTGGGGGACACTGGATCTGGACGCTTCCTGGGCCTCTGGGTGGGACACTGGATCTGGACGCTTCCTGGGCCTCTGGGTGGGGGGCACTATCTGGATGCTTTCTGGGCCTTTGGGAGGGACACTGGATCTGGACGCTTCCTGGGCCTCTGGGTGGGACACTGGATCTGGATGCTTCCTGGGCCTCTGGGTGGGACACTGGATCTGGACGCTTCCTGGGCCTCTGGGTGGGGGGCACTATCTGGACGCTTCCTGGGCCTCTGGGTGGGGGGCACTATCTGGATGCTTCCTGGGCCTCTGGGAGGGACATTGGATCTGGACGCTTCCTGGGCCTCTGGGTGGGACACTGGATCTGGATGCTTCCTGGGCCTCTGGGTGGGACACTGGATCTGGACGCTTCCTGGGCCTCTGGGTGGGGGGCACTATCTGGATGCTTCCTGGGCCTTTGGGAGGGACACTGGATCTGGATGCTTCCTGGGCCTCTGGGGAACACTGGTGCTTTGAGGGAGCGCAGGCTGGAGGCTCCGCGTGTCCCAGTCGGGGCTTGTCTGTGACTAGACTCAGGCCTAGAGCCACACAGGCCCTGGGCCCCTGCCTGGCCCAGAGGCCCCGCCGCCCGCGTGGCAGCGGTGGGGTGGTAGGGCGTGTTGGTCTCCTGCTCGAAGGAGGCTTTCTCAGGACCCCCGCCCCTGGGCACCTAGGGTCAGGTCAGGGGCCAGACCCCATCAAGGCCTGGGCACAGACCCGATGAGACCCAGGCCGCCGGCCCACTGCAGGCTCCGGGGGCCGGGCCTCTGGCAGAGCAGGGGCTTGATCGATATTTGCTTAGTAAGTGAAAGGATGAGAGAGACTGTTCAGGAGCTGATTCTGTACCAAAGCAAACGCTCCGCATGGCCCAGACGCGCCTGGGCGGCTTTCGCTTTATGCACGGCGCATGGCTACGCTTGCGGGGCTCTTAGGCCCGATTCTCACTGAGAGCACGGAAGCCTCAGTCCCAGTAAAGGTTCCTTCCGGGATCCACAGAGTAGACTAATTCTAGAAGCTGAACCCGGGTCCAGGATTTCTCCGTTTGATTCCTTGTGGGAGGCGGGGTGGGAGGGAAGGGGTTTCTCCGGGTCTTGGGTCCTGAGACTGGAGCCCAAAGAGGAGCCCTCGGGCCAGTCCTCGGGCCGGGCCGGCCGCCCGGGCTGACCGTCTCCCTCTGTCGTTCCAGACGCAGGCGGAGGGAGACGCACTGAGGCCCCGAGGCCGCTGCACGGCGCCGCAGGAAGACCCGCTCCCGGAGGCCCGGCCCGGCCGCGAGCCCCGCGCGGGACCCTCCGCGCAGCCCCGCGGCGCTGGCCGGCGGCCGGGCCGGGAGGTGCCTGGACCGCCGCTGGGAGGGGTCTGGGTGGCCGGCTCCCCTCCGCCCCCGGAGGACGGGCCTCGGGCCCGACGGTGAGGCCTCGGGAGCCCGGGGCCCCCGCCCGGTGCTCCGTCCGCCTGCGCGTCCCCGTCACGAGCACTGAGCCCGGGAGTGACGGGGGGCCGCAGACCCCTCGGCCGCGCCTGGCGGCCCTTCGGGGCCCAGCGCAGGGAGGGCGTGGGGCTGCCCCGTGGTGCCTGTGGGAGCGGGGACTTCCCCCGGCGAGGCTGCGACGTGCGGGCCTCACCCCGCGCTCTGATTATGCTAATGTGACTGACCTGAACCGCACTGAATCGAATTGGGTGGAAATAAATGGAATTCAAAGGCTACCAACATGTCTGCCTCTTTCACTAAGGGCCAGGCCCGGGGGTGAGGACCGTCCTTGTCTCCGCACCAGCCAGGCCGAAACCGCGCTGCTGCGGCAGGGGAGAGACAGGGGCCAGCACGGACGGGAGGGGACGGAGGACATCACGGACGGGAGGGGACGGAGGAGAGGGACAGGGGCCACCATGGACGGGAGGGGACGGAGCGGGAGCAGCAGAGACGGCAATGGAGCAGGTCCGGCTGGCGGAGGACGCGGACGCACGCAGACACGTTCGTGCTGACGAGAGCATCTCGGGCGTGGCCCGTAGACCCCACATGTGGAATCACCTGGAAGGTCCCCCAGGCCGACAGCAGAGTCTCAGGGAGCTGGCCCAGGAATCTGCATTTTCAAACAACTTCTACAAGTGGATTCGAAGTTTGAGACTCACTGAGGGGAGGGGGGGTGGGCCGCGGGGTGTCAGTCATTCCCCTTCCTATGGGGGCCTTCCCCAGGGGCTGCTGCCCGCGCCCCGGGACCCCAGGCGTTCGGCCTGCTGCCCCGCGCCCTGGGACCCCCGGGCGCTCCCCGTGCTGACCACACCCCGGGAATCCGGGTATTCGCTCTGCTGACACGCTTCCAGCGCCTGATGGCAATGGGACGGTCGCGACACTTGGGGCACTCAGGTCTGACCAGGCACGCCTTCCTTCTCTCTACGCCCATCCTGGACTCCAGGGCCAGAAGTGGGATGCCTCACACAATCAAGAAATGCCCAGCACGCCGGGATCTGGAGGTGGGTGCCTGAGCCACACTGCCATGGGTCCTGGCCCAGCGGCTGGAGGCCTGAGGTCGAGGCGTCGGTGGGCCGGTTCCTCCTGAGGCTGCCCTCCTCCCCGGGCGTCTTTTCCCGGAGTCCTCATGCGGTCTGTGCACACACATTCCTGGTGTCTGGGGCCAGATATCCTCTTCTTGTAAAAGACCAGTCAAATTGGATCAGGGCCGCCCTGTGGTGTGCTGAATCGCTCAGTCGTGTCCGACTCTTTGCCACCCCATGGACTGTAGCCCGCCCGGCTCCGCTGTCCTTGGAATTCTCCAGGCTAGAATACTGGCGTGGGTTGCCATTCCCTCCTCCAGGGGATCTTCTCTACCCAGGGATCGAACCCGGGTCTCCCTCATTGCAGGCGGTTTCTTTATCATCTGAGCCACTAGAATAGGGAGTGGCTGAATTCCCCACCCAGGAATCGAACCAGGGTCTTCTGGATTGCAGGCAGATTCTTTACCAGCTGAGCTATCAGGGAAGTCCCAGGCTCCTTTTAACTTAATCACCCTCCATATATAGCCACACCTGAGGTGCTGAGGGTACAGCTGAGGGCGTAATTGAACACATAAATGGGGGGCTCCCACAGTTCAGCCCACAACAGGTGGTGTTTCCTTTGCTATAATCTTGAACATGCACGTGGAGAAGCGCTTTGATCACCTAAGTGCTGTCTCTCAAGTTTAAGCTGCCCTTCCTCCCTCTTGTCCAGTTCATCTTATCTTTAGATCAACATGTGACACGTGCGGCCTCCGAACTGTGGACGTTTTTAGGATTCTCCACGGCTTCTTGCTGAGCCTCTGTCTCTCGTATCAACAGAAAGTTGAACTGCGGCCCAGAACGTCCCAGTGGCAGTGTATGACCCAGCAACGCTGGGACACGTTAGCGACCCAGGCCCGTCATCAGCCAACATTCCTCATACACGTGCCGAGCATCCAAATTTCCCACCTCCCACAGTCGGTACCTTGTGGCCGTCGAGGAACCCAGGTCCCTCCTGCCTCCGGTAGGAACCACTGCCGGGGTCGCTGCACGAGGGACGGACATGACAGCAACATCTCCAGCTGAGCTGCCGCCTCCCTGACTCAGGGTCCCCACTACCTTCCAGAAAACCACAGATTCCGGGGACTCCCCTGGTGGCTCAGTGGCTGAGACACTGTACTCCCAACGTGGGGGACCCGGGTTCAATCCCTGGTCAGGGAGACTGATCCCGCATGTTGCGTCCAAGACCCAGTGCAGCCAATGAGTACATTTTTCTTCTTTTTATTTTTAAAGAAGCTTCCCTGGCGGCACAGGAGTTAAGAATCCGCCTGCCAGTGCAGGGGACCTGAGCTCAGTCCCTGGTCCGGGAAGATCTCACGTGCCTCAGGGCAACTAGGTCCGTGGGCCACAACTACCGAAGCCCCGGCTCCACCACAGTGCAAAGCCCGCACGTCCCCATCTAGAGGGTGTTCCCTCATCACCGCGTCTAGACAAAGTCCACGCGCAGCAGCGAAGACCCAGCACGGCCAAAATACATACAGAAACCACACTGCTACGGAGTTCTAAGCCTACTTCAAAAAGTATTCTGAAATGAATAGATGTTGATTTTGCATAACATGTAAAAGCACTTAGCTTGGTCACATCGGGGAGCCTATAATCGAAAGTAAAACAGGCTTTTTTATCTCAGCTCCATGTGACGACGGCTGACATTGTCCCAGGCGCCCCTGAAAGGGCCTCCCTGTCCCCGCAGATCCCTGGAACAGAAGCTGACGGTCTACCTCTGTCAAGGCCTCAGTTCCCCAGGAGACCCGGGGACTGTTGTTTGAAGCGGCTTCTATGTATTTGAAACTCCACACCTACCTGCTGTCCTGGGAGATGGGTATTTTATATGCACTTTGGAGATTAAAGACGCCAAGTCCAGAGGCGCGGGATCTCAGGCAACGGTCAGGGTGGGAGGTGAACCCCAGGCTGCCCGGCTCCGCGTTACCCACAGGGTACCTGCAGCTGGGCGGGCCCAGCCTTCTGCACGACGGGGAGCTCCAGGGAGCACTCACACCTTCAGCACCTGCACAGCCCCACCCCAGAGACCGAGTAACTGCCTGGGACCCTCACCGGGCTTCCCTGGTGGCTCAGCTGCAATTCAAGAATCCACCTGCAATGTGGGAGGCCTGAGTTCGATCCCTGGGTTGGGAAGATCCCTTGGAGAAGGGAAAGGCTACCCACTCCAGTGTTCTGGCCTGGCGAATTCCATGGACTGTATAGTCCATGGGGTCGCAAAGAGTCGGACACGACTGAGCGGCTTTCACTTTCACTTAGAATCAATCTGGAAGCAGTCTCTCCCTTCCCTTTCCCCTCACTGGACCTGAGCAGACCTGAGCCGTCCCCAGGTGACTGTAATGAAGCCCTGTCTGCGGCCAAGGGCAGCACCTGGGAAGGGCAGAGCCAAAAACCCAAGCCCTTCACCCCAAGCGTGGGTGGAGCCATTCACTGACAATGCACATGTCCACCTGGCCTGGGCAGAAACCCTAGCGCTGGCACCGGCCGGCTGGAGGGACGAGGCCCAGAACTGTATACCAGCCACTGCCTGGACCACACAGCCCGCAGGGTCACCCCCGGGGCTTTGCCTCTACCTGTGAAAACACGCTGAGCGGCTGCGGACTGTGGGCACTGGGCTAGGTTCTGGAGGGGACACAGCACTGAGTGGCTGCCCCCCTTGTCCTCCAGCCCAGGAGACACTGCTCAGCTAAAAAAAAAAAATGTGGGGCAGGGGAGGCCAAATATATTCCACTAAATGACCAGAACGTGGTTCAGCTGATGCTGGGAAAGACCGAGGGTAGGAGAAGGGGGCGACGGAGGATGATATGGTTGGTGGCACCACTGATTCAACGGACAGGACTTTGAGCAAACTCCGGGAGACAGTGAAGGACAGGGAAGCCTGGGGTGCTGCTGTCCATTAGGTCGCCGAGAGTCAGACATGGCTTAGAGACTGAGCAACACAGTGGTAGAGAACCCGCCTGCCAATGCAGGACGCTGAAGTTCCATCCCTGGGTTGGGCAGATCCCCGGAGGAGGAAATGGCAACCCCCTCCAGTATTCTTGCCTGGAGAATCCCACGGACAGAGGAGCCTGGCGGGCTACAGTCCATGGGGACACAAAGAGTCAGACACGACTGAGTGAATCACACACACACAAAGAACCAAGCAAGCACCCAGCTGGGGGTGCTGGGCAGGGAGAACCTGGGGAAGCCCCCTGGGCTGTGTGTGCCCAGGTGACCGTGGGCACGGCGGGGAGGAGACAGGTGTTTGCCATTGAGAGCTGGCTGACCGTGAGCCATGCCTGAAACACACACGGGGTTGACGAGGGCTTCCTGCTGCTACCGGCCGCTGTGCAGACAGAGGGCGTGTGGGTTCTCTGCCCGAGGGGAGCCCTGAAAAGCTGCTTGGAAGCCCCCTCTTTTTTCTATCTTGGTCCCCATCCCCAGCCTCTGATCTCATTCACCCCCAGAACTTCCCTCCTCCAGGACTCAAACGCAGCTGCAGCGTTCACTGTCCCCTGAGCCCAGGCATCCCACCAGGACGCCCGCAAATGCCCCTCCTCCTGGGGACAGCCACCCCCACCTGCCCTCCTCTGAGCCACCTTCCCAGTCACTTCTGGGTCCCTGGAGAAGGAGCAGCTGGGGGTGAGCCGGGGAGCAGAGCCGGAGAAGGCGACCCTGAAACCATGCCGGGGCATGGACGCTCAGAGCCGCCTGCCACAGGAGCTGGCCCGCGCCGGGTTCTATCCCTTGCCGTCATGGGCTCCTCGAGCAAGAGGACCCACGGCTTCTGGGCCCAGCGGCCAGCTCCTGGCTGCTCCCTGGCGGCCCTGGTGAGAGCCCCCCTACCCCCCACCCCGTGCCTCTCTGCACCCGGGACCCCCCCCACCTCCTCACCTGGGCCGGGACGACTTCACGACTTCAGCCCTTTCCTCCACAGGCCTCCGGCTCCGCTCCGCCCTGCACTCCGCCCGGGATGTTTCCAGAACCAGCTGTGCTCCAACTGCCTTCCTTGACCCCACTTGCCACCAGGGCTGCGCTCTGGACTCTCAACGCTAATCCCGGGCCCTCCAAAGGCCACTGGCTGCGGCCTCCCCCCTCATCTCCCGGGCGCCCACCGGGGGTCACCGAGCCCACCACGTGCCTCCCAGGCCCGCC
Source organism: Bos grunniens (assembly GCF_055505025.1). Taxonomy (NCBI): domain Eukaryota; kingdom Metazoa; phylum Chordata; class Mammalia; order Artiodactyla; family Bovidae; genus Bos; species Bos grunniens. Next base: position 49,656,740 of record NC_141187.1, read on the forward strand.
CACCACGCCCCCTGACCCCTGACCCGCCCTCCTCCAGGTGATGCTCATCCCGGCTCCCAGCCCCTTTGAAATCATTGTGGAATCCTGTGAAACTCGCCTCCAAGAAGCCAGTCTCCAGGCTTTTCTTGCTCCCCCAGTTAAACAAAAACACACACACACACTGCAGTTGGGGTGACGACTAGGTAGCACTGGGTGCTGGGGGGAGGTGTGCTGCTGGGTGCGTGGACATCTCAGCCCTCGGCCGGCAGAGAGGGAGCCCTCGTGTGAACCGCGATCTGGGGGACAGGCACGAGCAGGGGCGGTGGTTGCAACAGAGGCCCCTCCTGCGGTGGGGGCGTGAGGATGGGGGTGGGTGGAGGGTAAAATCGCAGCCCCTTCCTCTCACTTTCGCTGTGAACCTAAAGCTATTATTTTTTAAAAAAGCAAAATGAGTCTTAAAAATTCACCCCCAGGGCTTCAGCTCACCCCGGACTCAAACGCAGCCGCAGCGCTCACTGTCCCCTGAGTTGGAGACATCCCCACCGGGATGCCTGCAAACTCCCCTCCTCCAGGTGACAGCCACCCCAGCCCCGAGTCCTCCTCTAGGGACTTTTGAGTCACTTCTGGGTCCCCCAGAGAAGGAGCAGCGTGGGGGTTGGGGCCTGAGCCCTGAACAGGAGGGGAAAAAAGCAAAAACATAACAGGAAAAACTGGGCTGGGTCAGTTCAGTGTCAATAAAAATGAGGAGGTGTTTCCCCTTTCGTGTTCACCCCTCGCCCCTGCCCACCTGGCCCCCACCCCACTGCCCACCTCTTCTCTGAGGCTGGCAGGTCCCCTGACCCTTTGCTCAGGGTCACAACGTGGGCACCTCTCAGCCCCACCTTCCTCAGCAGGATCCAAACCCTGGAGAGTCAGCGCTTAACTTGGGCGGGGGGTTGGGGGGAGCTGGGGTGGGGGCACTGGGCCCTGGTGCTGATGAGCGGGGAGGGAAAACAGCTGGGAATCATCTGGAAGGTTCTAGAAGGGTGCAGGCCAGGCAGGCCAGTGTTCTGCTGGCTGGTATAGCCCCGAGGCCCACCGAACCCAGGGGACGGTGCACAGGCCGTCCAGGGCAGACCCCAGATGTCACAGTGGCCTGGGCTGGCCAGGGCCATGGAGGTCAGGGCAGACTTGGCATCTGGTCCTGACTGTGAAGCCAGCCCCCAGCCGCTGTGACTGTGCAGACCCCGAGAGAAATAAACTGGGGCTTGAGGTTGGAAGAAAAGCTATGACCAACCTAGACAGCTTATTAAAAAGCAGAGACATTACTTTGCCAACAAAGGTCTGTCTAGTCAAAGCTGTGGTTTTTCCAGTGGTCATGTATGGATGTGAGAGTTGGACTATAAAGAAAGCTGCTGCTGCTGCTGCTGCTAAGTCTCTGCAGTCGTGTCCGACTCTGTGCGACCCCAGAGACAGCAGCCCACCAGGCTCCCCCATCTCTGGGATTCTCCAGGCAAGAATACTGGAGTGGGCTGACATTTCCTTCTCCAGTGCATGAAAGTGAAGTCTCCTAGTCGTGTCTGACTCTTAGCGACTCCATGGGCTGCAGCCCACCAGGCTCCTCCATCCATGGGATTTTCCAGGCAAGAGTACTGGAGTGGGGTGCCATCATCTTCTCCGAAATAAAGCTGAGCTCCAAAGAACTGATGCTTTCGAACTGTGGTGTTGGAGAAGACTCTTGAGAGTCCCTTGGACTGCAAGGAGATTCAACCAGTCCATCCTAAAGGAAATGAGTCCTGAATATTCATTGGAAGGACTGATGCTGAAGCTGAAACTCCAATACTTTGGCCACCTGATGGGAAGAGCTGACTCATTGGAAAAGACCCTGATGCTGGGAAAGATTGAAGGTGGAAGGAGAAGGGGACGACAGAGGATGAGATGGTTGGATGGCATCACCAACTCATGGACATGAGTTTGGGTGAACTCCAGGAGTTGGTGATGGACAGGGAGGCCTGGCATGCTGCAGTCCATGGGGTTGCAAAGAGTTGGACACGACTGAGCGACTGAACTGAACTGAGCAGAGGTTGGGGGGCAGCTGCCCTAGACATTCGGTCAGTCCGGTGAGGCACAGCATTTAATGGCATCTAGAATGATGAACCCTTTCCAGAAGATTTTCAGTTTACTTTGCCCAGATCCATCAGAAAAACTACTATCTATGGCAGCTTTAGCCTTAAGAAATGCATTTCTTAAACAGTGAGACCTGAAAGCTGAAACAACTTCTTGGTCCGTGGGCTCCTCAACGGTGGTTTAGAGGCATGAAAACAACACAAACCTCAGGACGGGAGGCGGGTGGAGGCACCTGCTCCCTGAGCTCGGGGCCCAGGTCGGGTCGCAGCTTCTCGGAGCTTCTCTTCCTGAGTATGGCCTGGCCACAGGGCCCCGTGGGGCCCCTGTGCTGATACAGGTGGGTGAGTAGCCCCACTGGCTGGAGAAGAGGTCAGGTGGGGTGCTTGAAGGAAGGTCCTGGCGTGTTTCCTAGATCTGAGATTTACTGCAGCCTGAACAATGGCCTCGAGGTTCCTGCGGGGCAGCTGGTGGGCAGGAGCCTGGGATAGTCTAATCTCTGCGACCCCATGGACTATATAGTCCACGGAATTCTCCAGGCCAGAATACTGGAGTGGGTAGCCTTTCCCTTCTCCAGAGGATCTTCCCAACCCAGGTATCGTACCCAGGTCTCCCGCATTGCAGGTGGATTCTTTACCAGGTGAGCCACCAGGGAAGCCCAAGAATACTGGAGTGAGTAGCCTATCCCTTCTCCAGGGGATCTTCCCAACCCAGGAATCGAACCGGGGTCTCCCGCATTGCAGGTGGATTCTTTACCAACCAAGCTACCAGGGAAACCCAATCTCTGGGACAGTGGTTTTCAAACTTTCCTGGGCTTCAGAATCCTCTGGGAATTTTCCCTCCTAAGATCCTTTGTCGCTTTTTGGTGGGCAATTTCATCCTAACAAGGCTGCCCATTAGCTGGCTGACCTGGGTAATTCATTTCATCCTCATCTCTGCTCCAAGGTGACAAGGAGTTTTTTTCCTTCCTAGTTCACTGGATGAGGGTGAAGACAAGAGACAAAACTCATGGGAAAACAAGCTGCAGCATGCAAAGTGCTGTATAAACACGTCCGAGAGGGAGAGAGGAAGGGACGTTGGGCCCGACTGAAACAGCAATATTCAATCAATAAAAACAATGCTGAGAAGCAAGATGACTGTGTTAACCCCCACCCCTCCACCCACTTCGTATTTACGGGCTTCCCTGGGGGCTCAGACAGTAAAGCGTCTGCCTGCAATGCGGGAGACCAGGGGTTGATCCCTGGGTCAGGAAGATTCCCTGGAGAAGGAAATGGCAACCCACTGCAGTACTCTTGCCTGGAAAATTCCATGGATGGAGGAGCCTGGTGGGCTATATAGTTCAAGGGGTCGCAGAGTCGGACTCGACTGAGCGACTTCACTTCACCCTCGTGTTTTCCTGCAGCTTCCAGAATCTGCACACTGAGCAGACATCACTTTTGCTTCACAGAGCTGCGGTCCTGGCACGGAGGCCAGCTGAGCCGCTGCAGCCTGGCGGGCCCCGCTCCCCTCACTGACAGCCGGTGGCGGGCACGGCGGAGGCCAGTGCCGGGCAGGCAGGCGGGCCCTCCTCCCGTCCTGGGTCTGTGGCTTCCTGCCAAGCGAACTGGGCAAGGAGTGCCCGCTGGTTTCTTATTTAGGACACCGCCTTGGCAGCCAAGAATCGGAGGGGCCGGTTTTATTATTGTTAGACAGTAACCTTCAATTTCAAGTTTAAAATTAACCTGGCCCTCTGGCCGAGCCAGGCCGCTCCGGGAGCTGGGGGTGGGAAGGGCCCCGGGCGGCCTGGCACCCGGGGCGGGGCGGCGGTGGGGTGGTGCGCCCCAGGGTCCTGCTTGCTCCTCAGCCCCTTCAAGGGGCCTTCGGGGTCTGTGCCTCGGGCAGCGGGACTCTCAGGTGGCTTGTGTGCAGGCTGCAGTAGGCACGGGGTGGGGGGCTGGGGGGAGCCCCCAGAGGGGCCCGGGTCAGCCTGGTCCTCTGTTCCTCGGAGGGGGGCTGGGCTCTCACGTGTCCCAGCTGCTCAGCTGGTCCCTGAGCTCCCGGGGGGGCCACAGTGCCCACCCTCTCTGGGTGCCCACCTGCACCCCAAGTAGAGAGAAACCAGCTCTGCCTCAGAGGAGCTTGTGATAGGAGGCTAGGCTGGGGGTCCCCCTGGGCTGTGAGTGCGTGTGGGGGTCTGAGGGAAGCCGGGGAGCTCACGGGGCCCCCTCCCGCCTCACCAAAGCTCCAAGGCCACCTCGGGCCAGCCTTGAGCCCGCAGCTCTGGATCACAGAGCATGGGGGCTCGTGCTCCGGGACCCTTGTCTGCAGGGAGCAGCTGGCTGGGGTTGAGTGCCTGTACTTCCCAGTCTCCCAGGCGGTAGGACACGGGTGCCTGGGTTTGGGGGTACGAGGGGAGGCCTGTCCTCCTCCATCCCTGAGGGCAGAGACCTGTGGTTCACGCTGCAGGAAGAAGGCGTCCTCAGAGGTGACGAGACCTGAGCTCCTCCCTCATGCGTGTCTGCCAGCAGGTCCCGGGCTGAGAACGCTGTGTATTACCCCGTGGAGTCTGCACGGCTATCCCTGGAGGTGGGCACCGTGGTCACCCCCTCCTCAGGGGTGAGGGAGCAGGCAGGAGGCAGCCTCGCGGCCAGACCCAGCCATCAGCCCTTCCTGCGCTCGCCCTGCACCCCAGCAAAGGGGCGGGCAGCTGCTGCGTCCTCAGGCAGGGGGACCCCCAGCCCAGGCGTGCTGCCTTCCACCTGCCCCCTGCCTGAGTTCCAGGTGAACACCCCCGTGTCTGAGCTCCTGCCTATCAGGCATTCAGTCACTCAATCATGTCCGGCTCCTTGCGACCCCGTGGACTGTAGCCCGCCAGGCTCCTCTGTTCGAGGGATTGTCCAGGAAGAATACTGGAGTGGGTTGCCATTCCCTTCTCCAGGGGATCTTCCCCACCCAGGGATTGAACCTTTATCTCCTGTGTCTCTTGCATCGGCAGGAAGACTCTTCACCACTAGCCCCACCTGGGTTTCCCTGGTGGCTCAGTGGTAAAGAATCTGCCTGCAGTGCAGGAGACCCGAGTTTGATCCCTGGGTCAGGAAGATCCCCTGGAGGAGGAAATGGCAACTCACTCTACAGTCTTGCCTAGAAAACCCCATGGAGAGAGGAGCCTGGGTGGCTTACAGTCAATGGGGTCACAAAGAGTCAGACACGACTTAGTGACTCAACCACCCACCATCCTATCAGACTCTCACTAACAGGGTGTTGAGTAAATTGTCTTTCAAACACGTGATGTTCTTTCCACTTCCACAAGAACCCAGAGCAGCCAAAGTCCCAGAGACAGAAGGTAGGCGGTGGGGGCTGGGGGCTGGGGGCTGTGGGCGGGTACAGGGATGAGTGTCTCATGGGGACCGAGGTTCAGTCGGGAAGAGGGAGGCTTCCGCGGAGCACGGGCGTGATGGCTGTACCACGGAAACACGTTCAATGCCACAAACTTAAGCTCTCATGAAGAGGTCAAGATGGTAAACTTTATGTAGTTATTCTAGCACACACAAAAGAACACACACGCATGTGAGAAGCAGCAGCAAGAGGGAAGCAGCCCCTAATGCTGTTTCTGGGGATGGGAAGACAGTGACAGCAGGCATTGGACCTGCCCTGCTCGGACCTAAATTTAAAGGTGCAGAGAGGCTGACGGGTCTCCGGGTAGGCCAGGAACACGGACCTTGGAGTCAGGCGAGGCAAGGTCAAGCCCAGTGCACCATTTACAGACCTTGGCTCCAGCGAGGGCCGAATCCGATGAGGTCGGAGGCGGGAGAAGTGGGGTGGTGATCGGCACAGACGGTGAGGGATGTGTTTGAGTCCCTGATCCCTGTCTGGGGACTCAATCAGAAATCGAGGCCAGGACCACCTGGGTTAATGTCCACTCGGCCCATCAAAGCCGGTCCTGTCCAGGAAGAGTGGCCGGGCTGCGTCGGGAGCTGGACATCCCCAGGCTTCCCCCGCGCTGGGACAGAAGTTTGGGACGCGGCGCCTGGGACTCCGGCTCCCTGTGCCCTCACTCGCGTCTCAGGGCACCCGGATGAGGATGAGGGCTGGGGGTCAGGGTGGTGGTCGGGGCGGGGAGTCACACTGGGGAGGACGCTGCTGACCCTGGGGACCCACCCCAGACTCACGTGGCCCTGGCACCAGCCACTTCCTGGAAATGGGGCAGGAACGACCAAGGACTTATTTCCTTTCTCTTTTCTTGGCAAAGTACCCTCTACTGAGTTTAAGAAAAAAAAAAAAAAAGAAACAAAAAGAAAAGTTTACTTAAAAAAACAAGTGAAGCCTCCTCTTGTGTGAGTTCATTCTGAGGACCCGGGGGTGGGCCTGACCTCTGAGCTCTGACCTCTTGCCGGTCAGGGGTCTGACGTGCCATCTCCTCCTGTTGGCTCCGCTTGAGAACACAGCCTAGATGGGCCCCTTGTCAACAGCTGCCCCCGCTGGCTCCAGGCTGCCTCCTGGGGGTCTCTGTGCAGCCCCCGACCTGCCCGCGTCCTGGGCGCCCCCCAGTGCACTCATGACCCCCCTTCTGCTAGGACCCGGCCTCTCCCTGTCTGCTCCTGCTGCAGTGGCTTCTGGGGGGCCAGGCTGCTTCCAGAACCTTTCCTGCGGGGGCATCCCCAGGCGCGGCCCCAGTGGGTGACTTCCTCAGGGCTGGCGGCCTGCCCCCTTGAGGCTACTCTGCCCTCGGACTTGGCCTGACTCTCCGTTTCCCGCGTTTCACCGTGAAAACCCGCCTTCCCACAGGGAAAGGCCTCTCCCGTCTTGCTTGTTTTGTCCCCCGGGGCCGAGGGCAGCGCCTGGCAGACGGCAGAGGCCTGGGCTGCAGCTGGTTAACCGGACCCTGGAGAAAAACGAGCAGCAACCGCCCCCGAAGCTCCATTCAGTTCAAGGCCTCATCCTTGTCTTGACGGGTGCAAAAGTAAAACTGATCTTTACACGTGAACATCTCTGTTTCCCCAAATCTCAGAGGGAAGGTGCACCCGAGGAGGGGGTCTCTAACGGGAGGAGGCTGAAGGGGAAGCAGAGCTTGCTGAAGAAGGCCTTTGCGTCTCTGGGGCCACCTGCGCCTCACCGGCTTCTCTGCAGAGACAGCGGGAAGCCCGAGCCCACGTGTTTACCTAATAAACACGTCACCCTGAATGCTGAGGCTCACGACAGAAATCGCCCTGAGAGGCCAAGTACACACTCTGCCAGGAACGCCCGCTCTGCAAGACCCACAGGCTCCAGCCTGCAGGATGGGTCCTCCCCTCCTGCCCGGGGTTGGCGGGAGGTGGGGGCCTGCAGGAGGGGCCCACAGCTCACTCCCCAGAGGGAGGGGGTCAGCTCACAATCCCGAGCAGGGGAGGTGATGGGGCAGATGAACTCAGCTCCTCTTCCTAAGGAACGGGCTTGCTCTTTTGACAGGTCCCATCTGGCGCCTCCTGTAGGCTGCTTTCAGCACTACCCGCCCGGGGCTGCACGCAACACGCACACACACAGACATGTGGGCCTTTCCTGGAGTCTGCGCCCCATCTTGGGCATCCTATTCCAAAGGGGCTGACCCTTTGCCCTTCACATTGACCACGCACGGTCCTGGTTCCCAGCCGGGAACGACCCCATCCGCAAAGAAGCGGGGTGGCCGTCAGCGCGGCTCAATGGCCCCACGGCTGGACAGTTCAGAGGCCTTGCTTCCTGGGAGCTGCTTGTTTATGCAAAAGTCGCTCCCGAGTTATTTGGTTGTTGTATTAATACAACTCAGGACCCCTCACTGCACCTCCCCACAGTCAGTCTCCTGAGGCTAGTGTGTGTAATATGGGGGTAAGCAGCGGGGGTGGGCGCGGTCCCCGACACCGGGACCTGGAGGCCTGAAGGACCCGAGCACTCTGCGCTCAGAATTGTGACACAGTCACCTTGCTGGAAACATTTACAATCAGCTTCCCTGAACCCCGCTTCCTTCCAAGCTGCTTTGAGATCCACTCTGGGCTTACAGGATCTGGGCCTTGGCCCTTCTGTGGCTTTGTGACAGCAGATCCCGCAAATGTGGCTTCTGACTGGCTGTGTCCCCCAAACTCTGGAGTCACCATGCTGTCCAGGCCCCTGGCCTGTGCACACCAGCAGGTCTGAGTCGGGAGCTCTCCGCCCAGGGGACAACTCAACCCCACACAGCCTGATTGGAGGGGGAGAGCCAGCACAGTGTGTCAAGGGGGTCGTGGCCCGGAGACACAGCCCCCCGCTTCAGCTGTTGTGAGCGAGGCCTGAGCTGCTGCCGCCGACCACTCGGGGCCCCGAAGAGACCCCCCGGGTGAGCGGGGACGCGGGCCCGAGGCTGAGAGATGCTGCCTGGGTGAGGGCTGTTGTGGGAACCCCAGGTGCCCAGCAGGCAGCAAGCAGGTCTGAGGTTCTCCCACCCACCGCCACAGATGCCCACGTCCAATGATGGCCCCCCACCCCCACCCCCACCCCCAACAGGCAGCGGCCCGGGTTGGGGACGAGCTCAGAGGACCACAGCAAATCAAAGGACGGCCGCAGGATCAGCAACCTGCCGTTTTTAAAATATAACATTTATTGCTTGTAGATGGTTTGATACAGAACAGCGTTTCTTCTCATTTTGAATCTGGAAGTCTATACAACTGGACACAAAGAGGGACGAGAAGTACCAAACCCGGATCTGTGATTCTCTGTTCTTGTGGCATAAACCAGTTTTGTACACAACATGTAGCAGCAGTTTTTTAAGTTCCCTTTAGAAAAATATGAATTCTACACATTTATTATTGTTTCCTGTTTAATGCATGGGCTGAAATCACCAGGATCAACTTCCTTCTGGAGGAAAGAGAGGAACAGAGCGTGCAAAGAACGGTGAGACTTTCTGAAACAAACGGGCATCCGACTGCCACACGGCTTCCCCTGGGGGCTGGTGGGAAAAACAGCCCCAGGTTTTCGTCTTGTTTTCACAGCCGGGAGTTTCATGTAGTGATTGAATCTCAGCATCGTGTTCATAAATCAAAGAGAAAAAACAAAAGAGAGAAACTTGCACCTCAAAAAACTTTTCAGAAGATCCATATATATATATTTCTTTTTTTTTTTTTTTGTAAAAGCCCTGAGAGAAGGAGAAAAAGAATCAAACAAAATGTATAGGAACAAATGAGCTGGACATGCAAACTAAGCTATGATTCACCCAGAGTTTAAACAAATCACAAATTTCACAGTTTAATACTGGGGGAGGGGACAGAACAACAAACAGATGAAACATCTCTCAACCTCACTAATAAAATGTGGCAAGACCTTATCGACTACGAGGGTACAGATGAAGGCTAAATAAAGCTTTAAATCAATAGTGATTATTGCGAGCGGCAGCCTTGGCCGCAGTGCCGGGCTGGTTCCGGCGACATCTCACCCCAGCGCAGAGTTAACTCGTGGCTTCTCCCCACAACGTTCCGAGTTTTAGTGTGGAGAGCTGCAAAGGAAAACAAAACACCCAAATAATAATAATAACAATGAAAATAACAGCAATCGTCTTAAAAAATTAAGGGATGAATGAACTGGTTTTAGGCAAGCACACCACACTTCGTATGAAGTGATACAGGGTCGGGGGCGGGGCGGGGGGGTCATTGGTTCTGATTCGTCTTCACCTAGAGTAAATAAAACCTCATTTTGAAACTGGTTCACACATCCCTAATACAGTTAAAAATCTTAATATACCTCAACCTTTCGCCTTTCACATGCAAAGATACCGCTTTTTCATCACATCAAGAACACACAGCTTCCTTTGAAGTCTGGGCGGTTGGATTTTGGCCACCGGGAGTGGGTGAGGAAGGGAGGGCGGGGGTCCCTGTGGTGGGCACAGGTCTGAGGACAGAGGAGCCCTGGGTCCCGGGGGGGGCCTGAGGCACTGAGGCTCGGGGGGTCCCGGGGGGGTCCCGGCTAGAGGACAGGCCGCTGAGCACAGCCCAGCTACAGTAGGGTCAGTTTCCAGTCACTGCTGGCAGCTACAGTGAGGGGGTCTATTGCCTGCATATGATGCTCACGAAAAGAAAATCCACCTCTGTACGCCCAGGGGCTCGGGCGACCCAGAAACTAGAGACACGTGTTTCTCTTCAAGCACCAACCCCAGATTACAGGAAGGGAATGTACATCCCTTCTCCGTCTCCCGTGTGCAGTTTTGTTACCAGTAGTAGAACTCCCTCGCTCTGCAAAGGACGGGGGCGCCGGTGGGTTTGGGCTGGGTTTGGCAGGAAGACCTGGCGAGCAACGGGTCCTGCCGCCCGGCTTCCCTGGAGGCCCCGGCGCCCACCTCGCCTCCTCTCCCCTCCCCACTGCCCCCCGGCCCCCCAGGGGCGGGCGGAGGACCGCGGGGCCCCTGCTGGGTGCTGCAGTCACAGAAGAGAGGCGTGTCTGAGTACAGTAGAAGAGCTGCCGCCCCAGGGGGCCTGGCAGAGGCTGCGGGTGGACGCTCACGCGCGGGGAGGCCCGGGCGGGGGCGGCCCGGGTCTCCCAGGACAAATATTGCCCATTTGTTTCTGCTGACTGCAGAGACCAGCAAACTGATGAACTACAAATAATAATAATAATAATAATATTATTAATACATATACCGAAAAGGGTGGGGTTTGGGGGTAGGAATCAGATATATGACATCTATGCATGTTTTCCGCCGGTTCAGTTGCCAGGGGGACTCTCCTCTGTCTGGAAACTGCAGCAGTAACGGCATGTCTAACGCTGAGAGTGGAAATGTGTCCCAGGTCGAAGCTAGAACCTTTCCTGGTTTTGGCTTGAACCAAATTGGAAACCTTCATCAACCACATCCTGCAGTACACCGAGGACCAGATTACAGCTCCACCATGTAGCAAACAGAAAAAAAAAAGTCTATTTGAGAAATGAGCATCTTATCCACATTTCCTCTGGGAATTTACATGGAATTCGCGTCACTTTCTTCCAGTTATTGGCCATAGGTATCCAAGGGCATGTTTTTTTTTTCGTCTGTTTCCAGCTCATAGAACAAACGTGACTATCACAGATTTGCAAAAACAAGCTCACACACACCAAGACAGAAGGTAATGTTAATGCTTAAATGAAAAGGTCCTCTCCAAATAATTCATTAAAATATTTGCTTTGTTTTTCAAAAAGTCGTTTTGGAAACACAACATCCAGGAGGACACGAAGGGCTGTAAGTAGTTAAGGCACTCGAATCGCTGGTGCGGCCCTTCCCCGCGGTCTGTAAGGCGATGGCACCCGGGGGCGACCGCCCCCTCTCTCTCTGGCCTCCCAGCAGCCAAGGGGCACTGAGGGCACCTCGGGAAGCAGATTCAGGGCGCTTTGCTCTGCTGGCTCTCGTCTGCGTGCTGGGGGGCGGGCCGGGTCGTCATTCCAGGCCCAGGAGCGAGGCACTGTCGGCAGTGGGCAAGAGGGGGTGGGCGGGCCTGCGGCCCGGCAGCTCCAGCAGGTCCTGCAGGAGGCCCGCGGGGCTCTCCCGGCCGGGGTCGCCCTGGGGCGCTGGCTCCGGGGGGCTGCCTGCGGCGGCGGCCCTGGGCGTGCTCCTGCCGGCCGCGGCCTGGCTGGCCCCCGCCGTCCGCGCCGCCGCCCGCTCCTCCCGGCGGCCGGCGTCCTTGGCGGCCAGGCTCTCCCTCCGGCTCCGCGTGAGAGCCACGTGGGCGCTGGCGTGCAGGCCCGCGTCGCCCTCGCCCTCCGACACGGGGTGCGGGCCGCTGTGGGCGGACTCGCTCTCGCTGTCCTCCTCGGCATGCTCCTCCCGGTCGCTGTCCCTGCCGTGGCGCTTGGCGTGCCGGGCCTTCTGGTGGACCCGCTGGTGGCGCACCAGGCTGTGCTTCAGCGTGAAGGTCCGCTCGCAGGTCTGGCACTTGTACGGCCTCTCTCCTGGGGAACCGAGAGGGATTCAGGGCTGTGAGCCCGGCCGCCCGCGACCACTGCCCAGCTCCGCCCACGTACAGCCACGGCCCGAGGGGTAGCGTGCTGGGCCGCTGAGACCCCGGTCCGCTCACAGGAGCCTCCTCTGTCCCAACCACAGCACAGGAGGGGGAGCAGGGCCGCACGGAGCTTCTCCTCAGCCTCGGTCCGGTCTGCTTTCTCACCCCCGACCCGGGACCCTCGGGCACACAGGTGCCGGACAGGGCCCCCAGGGCTGGCCCCACTGCAGAGTCAGAGCTACAGACCCGCTAGCGCCTGGACGCAGAGCAGCTGAGGGGACCACCTGGCCGGAGCCCACGAACACCTCTGCTGGGAGCCCAGTGCAGGGGCTCGGCAGGGGATGAAACCTCCTTAGCCACCGGGAGTGGAGGGAAGCACAGACCAAGACACGGGGGTGTCTTCCTGCTCGGTGGGGCAAGGCGTCCAGGCCTCCTTTCTACCCAAGCAGTGGCCCCTGCAGGGGCTTTGTGGCCTCATGCCCAGAGGTGGTGGCTTCCAGGAGGAGCGGGGCTGTGCCCCGGGGAGCGAGCAGGTGCCCTCTCGGTTTAGCCCCATCAGCCCTGCGGCCAACCCAGCACCTGCTGGCTGATGGGCACACCTGGGAGCCCCCCCCCCACCCCCCGCACAGGCCCGAGCAACTAGAGCTGGCTGACGGGCACCCCGTCCCCCCCCCCCCCCCAACCGCGTGCAGGCCCAGGTGCAACGAGCCCAGCCCAACTCCCGCCACACTGTTGCTCCCTGGGCCACCCCGCAGCCCTTCCTGGCACCCGTACTCCTCTGGAAGCTTCCAGAAGACAAGGGCAGCCATCACCCCCCTTTCTAGGGATAGGAAGACTGAGGTGCAGAGGGCAAAGAGGCTGATCAGAAGGCTCTGGAAAACACCACTGCCGCTCCCCGGGCCCTCTGGGTGTTAAGAGGACGGGCCTTCTGCGTGCCCAGTGTGCCCGGGGCCGCCAGCTCCATCCCCGCCCCCCCGCCCCGCCCAGTCTGCCCCGCCCCCTCACCTGTGTGCGACCTCATGTGCCGGGTCAGGTCCTGCAGGGACCAGAACCTCTTGCTACACACGCTGCACACCTTCTTCCTCTTGTCCGCCTTGCTGGCTGCGCTCCTGGGCGTGTCTGTCTTTGGCTTCTTGTCGTCGTCACTCTTCTCCAGCGGTCTCTTCTCGGCGGGGCCCTCCCCGTCCCCGTCCGCGTCCGAGGGGCCCTCGGCTGCCTCGCTCTGCTTCTCCGCCGGGGCATCGGGTGTGACCTCCGCCTCGGCCGGGGGCTCAGGGGCGGGGGGCTCAGGGTCAGCCGGGTGCGGCCCCTCGTGCTCCCGGGGGGGCGCGCTCTCGTCACCGGGCTCCTCGCGGTCGTGGGCCTTGCGGTGGCGGCTGAGGGTCGTGAGGAACTTGAAGCTCTTGCCGCACACGTGGCAGGTATGCTTGTGGTCCTGCGCGCCCGCCTCGCCCTCGGCCAGCTTGAAGCCCATCAGCGTGCTGGCGAGGTTGAGGTCCAGGCTCTTGTTGCTGACCGTGTCCTCCTCGGGGCCGTCGGCGGCCTCGGCCGGCTCCTCCTCCGCGCACTCCTCCTCCGCCTCCTCCTCCTCCGTGGGCTGCGCGTCCTCCTCTTCGGGATGCACGTCCTCCTCCGCCGCCACCTGCTCCGCCTCCTCCTGCGCGCCCCCCGGGGGGTCCTCCGGGGCCGGGGCCGCGGCCGGGCTGGGCTCCGAGGCGCCTTCTGGGGTTGGCGCGGGCAGCTCCCGGGCGGTGAGGTCCAGCACTTCGCTGCCAGCCGCCGAGGCCTCTGCGTCCGACTGGCTGTCTGCGGAGCAAGCACGGGGCAGGCTGAGACCCGCGCCCCCAAACACACCCCTTCCGAGGGCTCGCCCGTGACCCACCCCTCGGGGCCTGTCTCCCAAACCCCAGCAAGGGTTTCTCTCACCCGAATCCTTGTCACCCCTTGCATCCCCCAGGCGGATCTGAGGTTAATTTTAAAAAGGAGCCTCCACATGGGCGCACACACAGGCTGGGGTCCCAGGCTGCCTGCGCCTGCGCCCTCCGCCTTCCCCTCCACCCCTGGAGCTGTCCCCTCCACCCCCCCCACCCCCTCCCCGGGAACACACAGGGATGCTCCGGGTCCCCAGGGGTGGGCGAGCGGCTCAGGGCAGCCAGACAGACAGGACCGCGAGAGGACAGCGGGCGCATTCCAGAGACTCGCAGCGCGAGGGAGGTTGAGGAAGCCGAGCGGGAGAAGTTATTTTCCAGAGCAGAGAGCCGTATACACATGCAGCATACAAAGGACCAGCCCCCCCCCCCCCCCCCCCCCGGGATCTAGGGGCTCACGGGACATGGCAGAGCCAGGGTTCGGTGTCTGCAGTCCAGAGGCTCCCACCTGACGGCTGGTCTCCGGGAGAGCTCGCGGGCAACAGGAGACACATGCACACCTGTGTGCACACCTGAGGGCCCCCTGGCTGCTGTTGGGACCCGGGTAGGGAGCGGAGACGTTTCCTATCTCTCGACTGGTTCCTACCTGTCCACTCTCCACAGCAAAACCAGATGTGGACAGTCCGCCGGTTTCTATCGGCCTTCTTAAGGGCGGGCCCCCTGGGAACACTGTCGACACCCAAGAGATGACGGTATTGATCAAAAGCACCATCTCCTCGCCATTCTAGTCGAACAAGGTCTTAGCCCCTTATCCATCATGAGCTCTGACGGTGAAGCTGAAGCTTGCTGAGCCCAACTTTTAACTATAGTACAACGGCCGGGGGACTGCTGCGGCGGCAGGCTGACGGAATCCATTCTGCGGCAGACACGGCTCGCGCCGCCCTCACAAGGCCCGTTCTCTGAGCTCGGGTTCACACACCGAACCCGGCCCCTCCCCTGCCGTGTGCAGACCAGCACCACGCCGGCCTGAGGCACAGGCTCTGTGATCTGGGCAGAGATCAGGGCTGTGATCTGTGATCAGGGCAGCCCTGGGCTGGCGGCGAAGCAAAGGCATCGGCTCCACCAAGGCCCGCTACACGGCTCTCCCGCTTCCTTCTCTCCGTTGGTTTCACTCTGACTACTTTTTGGCAGCCTCTGTGCAAGTATCTCAGAAGGTTTCAGAAGGAAGCAAGTAATTGTGGGCTGAGTATAAAATTTCTGACAATAAATGGCTTTTGGCAATTACCCAAAAGATTAAAGAAGACTCCCGAGATACATACATATATACACACCCACACCAACATCTAGGCCATTTTCCAAGGAAAAATCAGATGCTCATTTTCTTTAATTGTTCGGAGAGCACCTTTTAAATGGATTTTGGTGTAAACTTCAAAATAAAAAAGTACAGAATGCTTGGTTTCCTATTTATTGGTTCGGTGGGTAGTTACATTAAAATCAAAGGTGTGGGGGGGAAGCCAAGGGGTATATGTGTGTGTGTGGTTACTTCCTGTCTCAGAACATTCTAGCCTGTTCCACTAATCACTATTTTTCTTTTTCACCAAAAGAACATGGGTTATTTAAGATTTCGATTGCAGTAGAATATATTTAAGATGATAAACTAAGTGAATTCTGAAACCAAACCCAAGTCAACATACTCAGATCAGTGTTTTGACCGCGGGGCCTTCCTCAGCGGGGGTGATGCTCTCTTTGAAGGCAGCGGAGGCCAGCTCGTTTCCTCTGGGGAGCTTGGCCGCCTTCTGCCCGACGTCCACCAGGGGGCGTTTACAGCAGCCGGGCCCTTGCAGTTGCAAGCCACTCCAAGAGCTTTTTCTTGAGCGCAACGGACTTAACCTCTTGGGTCTCGTGGACGCGCAACGTACAAGGCCAGGCCCTACGCGGACCTCGCTCTCCTCACCACGCGCCCTCCCCAAATGCAGGCGGCTGAGCTGGTGACTTTTGTAAGCCATGCGGCTTTAAACATTTTCTGTTCCCGTCAGCCAGGCCCTTGTTTGTGACGCGAATCTAAGAAAACTGCTAGAGGAAGCAGACAGCCTCTGAAGGCACTCGTAGATAAAGCTCCTCTCTTGTGAGAGTGAAGACCTCCGTGTCAAGCGAACAAGTAAACATCTACTGCTTCTGAGAAATCTCAGGCTCTCCAACTGAGCTGACAACCTACGTCCTAAACATCCATCTGCCTGGGCAGGGGAGAGGCCGGGAGTAAGGGGCCCGGCCCACACGGGCATGAGGGGCTTCAGGGCAGCAAAGGGGGCCACCTTACAGCGACAGTTTCAAAACACCCATGCTGGGGAGTTCCCTGGCTTTGAATGCGGTGGGCCCTGGTTCAACCCCTGGTCAGGGAAGTTAAGATTCCAAAGGCCACGCAGCCTGGCCAAAAAACCCAAAAAACTTCATGCTAACATTGATTTGAAAAGTCACCCGCAGGTGCCCACAAACAGGAAGGCTGCGACAAGCATCACCTGAGGAAGACCCAGGAGCATCCTCCGAGGGGACAAAGTGCACCTCAGTCTCAGTCTGGCTCTGAATGATCAACACGTCCCTTTCAGCTAACATTGCCCCATCCCAGCACTGTCCCCGTTCCTCTGGGGAAAATCTGGGGCACACTGTGATGAGAGACCTTCTGTGATTGAGAAAGTCAGACCTATGTTGCAAAACATGTTCTGGGATTTTTCCGAAAATGCAACCCAGGCATATAAACCTAGAAATCCCTCAAGAACGGCCTGGGTCGTTTCCTGCCTTTGTGTTTTTATGGTTTTTCTCCAAAGCCTGACTTTTTTCACTTCATGGGAAGGAGCCTGAAAGAAACCTCCACCCTCCATCGCCCTCACCTGGTGTGAAAAGCTCTCGAAAGCACGGAGCTCCTGCTCCCCGACCCTCCTTCTCTCGTCTTCTCTCTCAGCCTTCTTTCTCACCGCGGACTGTGACCACAATTACACCAAACCTATATTTTCTCTATGCTGGTTTTTCGTTACAACTCTCACTGAATTTTCTTTTTCTAGAGGCTTTGTCCCTTAAGGGAAACCTATACACCCTCCGGGCAGGGTCGAGGTGAGGAGGGTGCTGTGAAACTTGGAAAAGCCAAACTCATAACTGCAGTTTATAAAACAAGTACCCCCACCGTGAAGACGTGGAGCTACCCGGAGGCTAAGACTAGCTTCGCATCTGCAGGAGCCCTGGTTTGGGTGCTCCCTGGTCACACAGCTCAAGATGCTGAACCCAAAGTGTGCATCGTGGCTGTTACACTTTAAGACTCGTCTGCCAGCGTGGGCGCCAAGGGCGCCCCGCGGCCCCCTGGGAACCTTGATGGGCTGCAAGAGTGGGGCCGGGCAGAACCTGACGTGGCAGCGGAGACTCAGACACTGGCAGGGCCGTCCCAACGAAGCTGCGCCCTGCCAGCCCAGTGGCCAGCTTCGCGGGGTGAATGGCAGGTCACCCAGCACCATGGGCCCGAGGGCAGCAGTCACAGCAAGACTCCGTGGGCGCCCGGACTCCTCTCCACTAGCAGATCCTGGCCAGTCACGTGGGCCTGGAAGCCGGAGGGTCTGACCACGGCCGAGGGCATGGCGTCTCTCTGGCTGGGGGGAGGCGTGGCCCCGAGAAGAGGTTCCGCACCGACGCCCTCCCCGTCTCTGACAACACGGACGAGGCGGCCGGGGGCGGGGGCTAGAGCCGGCCCTCCAGTCCACGCTCACTCCCAGGAGAGGGGGACCCCCGCCCCACTCAGTCTGAGGGCAGGAAGCATGGGACACAGTGACCAGGAACAGTAGGAAAACACACCTGGGGGGAGTCTCCTCGGCTTCAGAAAATGGGGAAAAGTCAAGCTTTCGCCATCCGTCACACTGAACCCACACCTGCAACACTTCCTCAGCGTCAGCCCCCGGCCCCGCGTCTGGGCCACCCAAAGGCAGCGATGCTTGGTGTTGTTTCGGGGGTGAGGGACACAAACCCCCAGCGGTTGGAGATAATGGAAGGCACTCAACAGAGAACATGAGTAAATACAGAAGCTGGAAGGGAAAAAGGCGGCGGGGGACGCACGGGCAGCCGTTAATTGCTCTGGAGGGCTGGAGGAAGGAAGCGCGTATCAGCACACGAGAATAATACCCGGATTCGGAGCAAGCGGAGATGGGATTAGAGAAAGGACATGCACAGTGCTTTCTCAAACAGGACTAAGGTTTTTACTGGGAAGAGAGTTATTGAAAAGAAAACACTCCGCCTGGCCGGCCCCTCCCCGTGGGGGGCGGGGCATCGCGGGTTCCTGCAGGACCTTCCCAGCCGGCCCATCCCTGCCCTGTAGGACAAGGCCCCCGCTGGGGTTTCCCAAAACACCAGCCCAGCGCTTCCACATCCCTCTCAGACGTGTTCCTACAAAGAGCGGGACTGCTCACCCTCCCGCACCGCCCAGCTCTAGGGGGCAAAGGGCAAGAGCAGGCGTGGGGGGGTGGGGAGGGGAAGGTCAGACCTTCCCCAGCAGCTGGGACACGCGGGCTCCTGCAGAGAAAGGGAGGCCGGGCGGCTAAGGGCGCCCCTCTCCACCGCCTGGAGGCACTACCTGTGCTATCACGGGCTCCATCACTCTCTTTTGACTGGGGGATAAGCCCATTTCTTCTCAGGGAACAGGCAGTAACTCCGTGTTTGCGCAACTGGTGTCGTTCACAGTTAGATTTGGTGGAAAAGAAGGCACCGCATTTTTGACAAGGGAAGGGTTTCTGACCTGAATCGGGGGAAAAAAAATACATATTTACCTGGCTTTCTACTGCAGCGAAAAAGGAAAGTCTGCTTCCGGTTCCTTCTCCGGGGATCACTGGCATTGGTTCCCACCCCCCACCCCTTTCAAGAAAATAAACAAAACACAGTAAGAAATGAACCCCGAGAACTTCAATAAGGCAAACGGTCATCTTCCCTCATCCTGAGTGGATAATGGGTTTGTCTTTAAAATACTGAAAGTTAACAATGAAAGCAAGACACATATCTTTAAAATAAATCTCACAATTAAAAAAAAAAAATCTTACATAATAACAAGAACAGAGGTGAGAGGAGGGACGTGCGCAGGCCCCCGCCCGTGGCCGCCACAGCGAGGATGCCAACGCACACCCCAGCCTGGCAGCACCGCAGACGCGGGGCACCGAACAGGATGGAGGGCCATCTTGAAACCCCGGGGGTCTCTAGGGGTCTGACCCGCCCACCTGGACAGGAAGAGCTGAGTCCTGGACTTCCCAGGGTGCCTCCCGCCCGACCTCTGCTCAAGGGTCCTGTGGCTCTAGCCAGCTAGACGGCCTGGGCGGGGGTGGGGCGGTGTCGGGTCTGCCCCCTCACTTTACACTCTTGCCGGTGGGAGATGAGGGGCCAGCAGGGACGAGTCTCCCCAGAGACCACGTGCTCCACTCAGCACCCCGAGTGTGAAGAAGCTGGGTCCCCGAGCGCCCCCCCAACCTGCCTGACCTGGCCACTATCTGCTGTGACCAGCGCCCCCTCCTTCTGTTAGGATTCCTTCTGGGGGCTCCATGGTGCCTGATCTGCGCCTGCAAGGATGGACGCATGGCAGAGCCAGGGCACAGAGTGAGGAGGAAGAGAAGCAAAGAAGAGGGGGGCAGGGAAGGGAGGGCGTGGGCTTCAGGGCACGGGGCGTGCTATCATCTCCTGCCTCACTGGAGTCCTCTGCTTTCCCCAGCTGCCACGTTCCAAGGTCACTGGGAAAAGGCTTTGTATAGCAACAAACAGGGCTCACCGCTATCTCATGACCCCAGGGCTGCCCTGGTTGGACACATACACACCCTCCGCCCCCCCCCCCCCCCCCCCCCCCGCCGCAAGACACAGCAGGCAGCCAGCCAGCGCTGCTCCCTCGACCTGCCGATGGGGGCTGGCCTTCCATTTCGATCCCCACGCGCATCACCAGGCCCCAGAGCCTGGTGAAGGCACACAAGCCCACACGCGGGTAATGGACAACATGGGCCTGGCGCCGAGATTCCCAGGACGGGAAGGGCTCGCACTGCCTGAATCCACACAGCCCAAGTTTGAGCATCAGCTGTAGCCAAAGAAAGGGACGTCCATTCTCCTCTGAGAGATGGTTCCAGACTGCTGGTAGAGGTTTTTAAATACAGATGTCTAGAACCATCAAAGACAGTGCAATTAGAAGGACGGGTAAGTGGAATCAGAAACCAGTCATGTGCAGGGCTTCCCTGGGGGTTTGGCGGTAAAGAATCCGCCTGCCAGTGCAGGAGACCGGGGTTCGATCTCTGGTCCGGGAAGGTCCCACACACATGCTGAGCAATTAGGTCCTAGGGCCACAACCACTGAGCCTGTGCTCTGGAGTCCAGGAGCCACACCTCCCGAGCCCAGACGCCTTGATCCTGCGCTCTGCAACCAGAGAAGCCAGCACAGTAAGAAGCCAGTGCCTCATGACCGGAGAGCAGCCCCACGCGCTGCGACTAGAGAAAAGCTCGTGCACAGCAACAAAGACCCAGCACAGCTGCAAATTTTAAAAACAGTTACTCTAGGGAGCTCCACGTGGGCCTGAGAGGATGAACTGGAGAACCCGTGCTTCGCAAACCTTGCAGATGTTTTGTGCTAAATTTATAAAAATTCCCATGTTAAAAAAAAAAGTCATGGCTTTTTGTGTGAAGACGAGTTGTCAAGTATTTTAATGTTTTCTTTGTGTGTGTGTGTGCCCTTCAAATTACTTCTGTTCACTAAATGTCAAACCTAATGTTTAATAATTATTTAGGCTCTGTTGTAAGGAAGAAGAAAATATTTTCCCTTTAACATTTCATTCTCCAAAAGCAACAATCACAGTCTCCCTGAGTCAGGCCAGTGTGAAAACACGAGAAACAGGCCTGAGAAGAAAACAAGTCAGAAGCTGTGACTGTGAGCTGTAATCTGGTTCTTGATTTCACACAGAGCGGCTGGCTTCTTGCTTCTCCCTACTATACGAGGTACCCTACGATCTCCACACTGGTAAACGCTTCACTTTTACAGCCGGTTTCAAGAGCCAGGCGGATATCTCATGATGAGGAAGATTCATGCTAAGGTTAAGTTTAGAAACCAACTCAATGACCTGGAAGTACTGTATCCAATTAGGAAGATTCCCAAAGTGACAACCAACGGGAGTCTTTAAAAGTCCCCCTTTCACTGCGTAAGTCACACATTTTTAAATAGCAGCGTGCCCTCCAGACGCACGGACAGAGGAAAACAAAAACCCTTCTAGTATTTTATTGTCACAGTCTTCAGAAAAGCCTTGCTGACTGGTGATCCGTGTCGAAGGTATCTGATGATTTTACCCATTTGGTAACAGCCACAGAAGACTGCGTTAGCAGGGCTGTTTCTAAGCGCACCTGTGACCACAGGCACCAAAGACCTTTGACACCAAATGCACCTTTGCACCAAAGACCTATGACACCCTGCGACTCACACTCGCGGTGTCGGAACAGGCAAGAAACGAGAGAAATTTTACAAGAGGCACATGGCGCTGTCTGGCAGGCAGGGCAGGAGGGAATCAAGGGTGAACGCCCAGAGTAAGTGTGATGACCTGGCTTCACCCCCTCAGCCAGCTCTCCATCGCCCTACTGCCCCCGGGTCTCTTTCTTTCAGGATTGGGCAGAGACAACGCAGGGCTGGCCAGGAAGACGCTCCCAGACCTGCTGCCTAAGAAGGTGAAAAGCAGTCAAACCCCAGCGAGGTTGGGAGCGCTCTCCACACAGAGGTGTGCATCCCACTGGGAGCGCGCTCCAAACTGAGGCGTGGATCCCACTGGGAAGGTGCTCCACAGAGGCATGCATCCCACTGGGAGCACTCTCCACAGACGTGTGCATCCCACTGGGAGCATTCTCCACAGAGGCGTGCATCCCACTGGGAGCGCGCTCCACAGAGGCGTGCATCCCACTGGGAGCACGCTCCACAGAGGTGTGCATCCCACTGGGAGTGTGCTCCACACTGAGGCGTGCATCCCACTGGGAGCCCGCTCCACACTGAGGCGTGCATCCCACTGGGAACACTCTCCACAGGTGTGCATCCCACTGGGAGCACTCACCACAGAAGCGTGCATCCCGCTAAGAGCACTCTCCACAGAGGTGTGCATCCCACTGGGAGCACTCTCCACAGAGGTGTGCATCCCACTGGGAGTGCGCTCCACACTGAGGCGTGCATCCCACTGGGAGCCCGCTCCACACTGAGGCGTGCATCCCACTGGGAACACTCTCCACAGGTGTGCATCCCACTGGGAGCACTCTGGGAGCGCGCTCCACAGAGGCCTGCATCCCACAGATTCCAGCCCCAACGCAGTATCTGTGAACAGAGAGTGGGAAAGGTAGGTGGGATCCAGGCTGGAAGAAACATCAGTGAGACCAACCACGAGGAAGCGGGCGAGGCCAGGGACTAGGACCGGCAGAGCTGGAGGCACCTCAGCCCTCACAGGGTCCCGACGCTCCATTTCAGCAGGAGGAAGTTGGGTGGGGCTGAAATGAACCATTTTCTGGCACTGTCTTTTTTACCTGTAGCCTGAAAACACACGGGATGCGCACGAGGGGAAAAGGCGGAAACCAGAGAGCCATCTTCTGAAGAGGCGGACTGGTCAGGCCGAGAAGGAAGGAACCAGGGCGGCTCCCCTCAACTAGATGCCTCGGGCCAGCAGAGGAGCGGAAGGAGGAAGCAGCTGTGAGTGGAGACCACGCCAGGTCACGAAGTGCGCCAGCCATGCCAGCTTCCTCCTGAGACACGGTTCCTAGAACCCGAGTCACGCAGAGAGGGCTGCGACCACACACCCCTTGCCTGAGCAACAGTGAACCCCCAGCTGGACACTCAGCCTCTGGGTTGCTTAATGCTGCCTGTTTAGGTGGTGGGATGGCCTGCAAACATGTCTGGGAGATCCTGCAGAGATGATGGAATTCCCTGTCCCTGCTGCTGAACACTCTCTAAAATCACTAGGCAGCTTGATGCAGAGATTGCCTCTGGAAGCCGAGGCTGTGAAACAGCAGAGTAGGGTAACTGAGCCCCCGGGGCGCCGGCCTCTGTCCGGGCCAAAGTGTGTGGCTAACACCATCCTGTCAGCAGCTTGGGGTCCGCAGCCATGCTGCACCTTGTCTCAAACCACCTCCCCATCCTATGCCTTGGGGATGGGTCAGGACACGCACGCCCCCCCCACATGCTCAGACAGGGCCGGGGCGGCGGCAGGGGACCCAGCCAGGCTCCCAACCCAGGACCACCACTGAACGCCTGCAGGCAAATCACTCAACCCACCCTGGGCCTCGGTCTCCTCCGGGCAAGATGGGGACAGCATGGCCCTCGTGGCCTGTCACCAAGACCAGCTCTGGACAGCTGCTCCGCCCTCCAGAGACAAGGCCTGCGATGCCCACGGCAGCAACACAGGGCAGACAGACAGGGACAGAGCCCTCTGGGGCGCGGTGACTGAGCAGGGAAAACAAGGTCCTGCCTGCCCCCACCTGCCCTGTCTCCCACTCCCCTCTCCCCCGCTCTGTGCCCACGCCTCCAAATCATAAACCAAGAGGACGCTTGGGCACTTGAAGGGAACTTCTGCCAGATGCCTACAGAGACTTGGCACAAGTCTGGAGAGGAAGTACCGGCCGCACGGTCCTCTCAGGGAGACTGTGGGCTTGCCGGGAAGAGAACAGAACGTCCGAGAGTCGGGGGGACCTGCTGGGCCCGGGGCGCCGGGGGAGGAGTGAGTGCGCAGGCAGCGCCGGCTCCTCAGACCCGACCAGCTGGCTGCTGAGAAGTCGGAAGAGGAGTGTTCACTTCTCAGAGACCCTGCAGATGACAGGTGGGCACAACCCCAACAGGGCGGCAAGAGAGACTGCCGTGGGGGGTGCCTTCTAAGAAACACTTTCCTCCTGAAGCCCCCCAGGGCCCCCGTCACCCGCAACGGCTCTGCCGCCCCCTCCCCATGTCCCCCTTCAGCCTACCCCAAACAGTGCATGGGAGATGCATACACTAAAAACCATCTGTTGCTTATTTGAAATCCAAGACTTAACTGGGGTCCTGTGTTTTATCTGGCAATCTTGTACCGTACAACTCTTTTGTTCTGTTTCAGGTCCGATCACTTTATATTTGGGTGGTCATCTCCAAAAGGTTAAGAATCTCACCCAAACTACCCTTAGTTCAAAGACATAAATCCTGTTTGAATCCTCAGTGACTCAGAATTAAGATGGAAGTTGCATGGTCACTTGACCATTAACTACATGGAGTCAAATTACTTAAAGTGTGTTTCTTATCTTAAACTTCTCTTTATAATATATGAAAACATTTGAAAAATACTCTGGGGCTATCTGTTTGACAACTTAAACCTGTTACTTAGAAGAATATATTCGCATGTTTCTCTGGAACAATCCACCTTAGTACAAGTAAAAAAATTTTTAAATTCTAAAACTAGTCTGACACTAATGATCATGATAACCAGGAGAAGGTGTCATTGCCTCATTGCACTGAAAAGTGGCTGCACAATCTGCAATATTTCCCTTTAGAATACACAGCAGTCAAAAGAACATCACAGCATGTTTGCAGTTTTAAAAGCTGCCTTGAGGATGGGATGCAAAATCTTCTGTCAAAGTCCCCGCTCCCTTAGGTGCCTCCTCCCAACCAAGGGATGAGATGGCCCAGGACCACCGCACCTGAAAACACCCCACCACCTCCCTTTTCCAGATGCCCTTGGGGGCCCAGACGACGGAGACAGGCCATTCTGGTTACAGACTCTTGGGCCATCAGGCAAGCCCCCCAACTCCTGGGACTGAAGAGGAGGACAAGCTGGGAATCGGGGTGGGGAGGAGGGCCGCCATGGCTCCCATTCCTCGCCGCCCGCTCTCTTACCAGTGTGCGTGAGCATGTGCCTCTGCAGGGAGCTGGCCCAGGGGAAGACCCGCGAGCAGTGCGGGCAATTGATCTTCTGCAGGCAGTTGGCGTATGAGTTGCGCTTCGCCCTCAGCAGCCTGTCCTCGGGTGGGCTGCCCTGCTCCTCGTCGCTGGGCCCGTTGTGGTCTGCGGGGGCTGCGGCCACCTCGTCCTGGGCGTCGTCCTCCGCGCTCTGCAGGAATGGGCTGAACTTGTTGGTGTCCGTGGTGGCCAGCATCTTCTCGATACTGGCGAACTCCCCGCTGGAGTCCAGGTCCACCCCGCCGCTGCTGCGCGCCCGGCTCCGCGCCCCCCTCTTCCGGCCCCTCTTCTTCGACAAGCCGGCTGGTCCCTGCTCGGTGGGCGAGGCTGCCTCTGGGCTGTTGGCGGAGGGGGGTGAGTCACTGGATTCTTTCAGGCTGGTGATGTCGGTGGTGGCTTTGGGGAGGGCACCCCCGATGCCATCTGAGGCCGCGGCAGTACCACTGGTTCCTCCCGGCCCCGGGTCGGCCACCTTGGTCTTCAGCAAGGTGGGGGCCGAGGACACAGATGAGATGATCTGGGCGATGGAGGCCAGTGGGGGCAACTCGTCTGTCACGGGGGGCTTTGGCAAGAGCAGGGGGGGCTTGGGGCGCAGCGGCCGCAGCAAGGCCGGGCTGCCGAGGGTTGAGCTGCCCAAGAGTGGAGAGCTGTTGACTAGGGCTGAGGAATAGAGGGGCACGGCGAGTTGAACGGGGCCCTGCAGGGGCAGCGCTGCGGCTTCCAGAGGGCTGGCCGCCGAGGATGCCGCGGCAGGGACCCCCGGCTTCTCCAGGGGCCCGCTGGCACCCAAGGTCGCTGGCAGCGTGGGGCAGGCTGGTGGGCCTGGGGAGGCCTGCTCGCTGCTCCCAGGTTCCTGCTCAGGCTTCTTGGCCTCCCCGGGAGCAGCCGAGTCCTTGTCTCCTCTCCGGAAGTTCTTGGGGATAGACAGGTCGATGGGCTCCATGGAGCAATCATAGGGAGCGGAGGGGCTCAGGAAGGCAGCTGCGTTCTCCTGCTTCACTTGGATCAGGGCCAGGCCCTTCTGGGAGAAGTCCAGGGGCTCGTTGAAGTCAGTGGCGAGGTTATTGGCGGGCTCCACTTTGACGGCAACGTGCGCGGGCAGAGGCTGGGCGGGGCCCGCGGGAAGAAAGCCGTTCTGGGGCTCCAAGAAGGCGGCCAGGGGCTTGCGCTCGCCCTCGTCGGTGCGGCCCGGGGCCTCGGCGGGGGTGTTGGCGGGGCCCAGGCCGTCGGCCGCCAGGACGTAGCTCTCGATGTCGCGCTCGGGCACGTGCAGGTGCTGCTTGAGCACGTGGTGGATGCAGTTGCGCTTGGCCGAGAAGGCAGCGCTGCACTCCTTGCACTCGAAGGGCTTGCGGGGCTTGGGGCAGCCGCCCAGGCCGCGGCCGCAGTGCGCGCGCATGTGGACGCGGAGCGCACGGTAGTGCTTCAGGTCCTCGCCACACAGCCGGCACACGGTGTCGGGGGAGCACAAAGTGTCCACCAGCTCGGGCGTGCTGCTCGTCACGTACTCGATGTTCTTCTCGATGTCCTTCCGTGTGGCCTTGAGGTGCTTCTTGCGCAGGTGCCGCTCGCAGTTGGCCTTGACCGTGAAGGGGTAGTGGCATATCTTGCAGATGTAGGGCCGCTCGCCACTGTGCGTGCGCAGGTGGCGGATAAGCGCGGCCTTGTCGGCGGCAATGTAGTCGCAGATGTTGCACTGGTAGGGCGAGATGCCCAGGTGGGAGCGCACGTGCGCGCGCAGCACGCCCGAGAAGGCGAACACCTGGCTGCAGAAGCGGCAGGGGTAGAGCACCTTGCGCACGGCCGGCGCCTTCTTGCCGCCGGGGCCCGCCACGATGGCCTTGAGGTCCCCCTCCGCGATCTCCTGCTTGATCTTGGCCTCCACGCTCAGCGGCAGCAGCGCCTCCAGGAGGCTGTCCTGCTCCAGCTGCGTCTTCACCTCGGCCTGGCCAGGCAGCTCGAGGCGCGGCGGCTGCAGGAAGAGCTGCGCCCCCGACTTGGGCGGCAGCAGGTGGGCGCCAGGGGCCACCTCCGCCGTGCCCTTGAGGAGCTTCAGCGGCGGCGGGGGCAGGCTAGGGCTGACGCAGCCGGGGGAGGCCTGCTGGGTGTTGACCAGGGGCGGGGGTGTGGAGGTGGCCACCACCGTGCGCGGCGCGGCCAGGGGCTTTGGCTTCAGAGGGGGCATGTGCTTGAAGACGGCCTGCAGTGGCGCGGCGGGCGCCTTGGCCAGCGGCGGGAGGCCGACCTGGGGCGGCGCGGCTGCAGCCATCTTCAGGATCTGCTGGATGTCCGCTAGCTCGATGGCCGGCTCCCCGGAGATGGGCTTCACCACGATGCTGCTGTCGGGCTGGATGATGAAGCCCTTCTGGAAGGGCTGCAGGGCCAGGTGCTTCACGCTGTCCGAGGCGGCCGGGAGGACGGCAAGCGCCCCGCCCAGGGCAGCGGCGTCGAAGGGGGCCAGGCTGAGCAGGCCGGCACAGCCGGGCTCCTGAGGTAGCTGGCACCGCAGTGCCTGGAGCTGGATCGCCTGGTTGTCGTCTGGCGGCGGCTCCTCCGCCGGCGCAGGCCGCACGTCCTCCGCGTGCTGCAGGCCCAGCACCGCCAGAAAGACCTTCTGGTCCAGGTCGTCGCCCGGCGGGGCCCTGGCCTGCAGCCGGTCCGGGCTCTGGTTGGCAGCCACGTGCGTCTGCTTGTGTAGGGTGAGCGAGGAGAGCATGGGGAAGGCCTTGTCGCACGTGTCGCAGACGAAGCGGTGCTGCTCACTGATGCACCTGCGCAGGTTCGTTTCACACCAGGCCTGCGGGGAAGCCGGCAGAGAGGAGTCAGCAACTGCTCCCGGCTGCACTGCAGGCCTGGCCAGGCCCTTATCCCAGCCCGAGGGGAGCCCACCCTCCCCTGCCCGCAAACACCCCTCGGCCTGAGAAAGGAGCACCAGCTACAAAGCACCTTAGGAACCCCAGCTGCCCAATGAGGGAGGCAGTCTCCAGGGCCTCTGGGCAGAGTGGCAGGAAAGTGCCATGAAGTACCACCACCACAGAGGCTGGGTTCTCTCTTTAAAAACGTGGTCCCTACAAACCTAAATGATGGTAACTCCCTGCCATCAGTGGAGACTGGGCTTCCTCTGACTGTGGGCGACAGGCACCGCCTGAGAAGGGCCTCCAGGGAGAATGAGGGGGTGGCGGCTGGGGCTACAAGAGCGCATAGACGTGGGTACACACGCGGATATATGCATGCGTATACATGTGGGTGTGTGCACACAGACGCATGCACATGAGTGTATACATACAGGATAAGACACTGAGCCTGGGGCTTCTGAAGAATTTCACTGTTGGTATCTTTTACCTCGATTTTTGAAAATTTCAAAGAATGACCGCCAAAGTAGCTTTGGCAGGTATTTTATAAGCAGAGAAGGAATGCAGCTCAGGTTAACAATGACCCAGAACGTTTGAACAGAAACTACAATGCCAGAGATATTTAGCCGTGATATGCATGTTAAAGAACCACTATTAACAATACAGATTCAATTCAGCTAGGGTTGTGAGGGGCAGACCGAGCCCAAAGGGCAGCGTCTTAAGGAGAGCCTGCCTCGGGTGGGGAAGCTGGGTCCCGCCTTGGCCAATGGCGTACCTGAGAGATGCGGGGAAACTTCCGACAGGAGAAGTCGGTGAAGCCCAAGTCATGGAAGCCGGCGGGGATGGCGGGGTTGTTCTGGATAAAAGGCCGTCCCAGCGCGTCCCTGGGGAGCTGCCTGTGGACCAGTGCATTGTGGCGCAGCAGGCCGCGGTGTGTGCGAAAGGTGACGCAGCAGACGTCGCACCTGCCAGGAGAGAGCACAGGCGATGAGGCGGCGGCCGCGGCCGTGGCGCTGCCCGTCCGGCAGCTGCGTGGGGTTCCCTCCTGCTTCATTTCAAGCGAGCAAAATAAAGAGGCTGTGATGTCAAGAAGCCAACCAGCTCCTGCTGAGCGACACCAAACTCCTTAAATAAAAAAAAAAAAAAAAAAAGGAGGTCCTCCCGGCCCCAGGCACTCCATCTGTGTAGACGGCACAGGTGTGAACAGGGCTGGCAACCTGAGGCCACCTGCTCTAACCTGCATTTACATTATGTGGAGCAAACACATCCCACCCCCAGCTCCGTGGATTCTGATGATCAGAAATGTTCGGATGCCAGAAAACGCAGATCTCCACAGCAGCTGGAGCAGTCACAGCAGGATCCCTGATGTGTGACTGGGGGAACGGTGATCGAGCCCTCCAGCCAACTGGAGTGGGTGACGGTGGCCGTGCAGTCCCGCTGCGATGCCCCTGGCCTCTGAGTAGTAACTATAGCTCCCAAGGGCACCCACAGAGGCAGCACGCCACCTGACCTTCATCCTCCAGAGGGAAACACGGACGCGCGACAACAGCCGGCCACGCGGTGGAGGCCACGCAGCCCGGAAGCAGCAAAGCCGAGACACCAGCCCTGTTCACGTGCCCACCCTCCCCTGCCACCAAACTGGCTCCCTGCCCTAGAAGGCTCTTACAAACGCAGTCCACCAGAAGAGGAATGTCGTGCTCCACCTCAGAGACGATCGCATACACCTGACCTGGCCTGGGCCACATAGATGCATCACAAATACCACTTCATAATGTAATGGTATCTCCGTTTCCGCCACGTTTCAGATCAGGCTCCTAGGTCTTCACTGAGCCCAACCACCATGAGGACATCACCCATACCCTCCGAACCTGCACTGCATACAGACGCCATGAGAGCCTTATTTAAATGGAACTGAAACATCCCCAGTCACAGGGGTCCGTCTCACAGGCCCAGCCACGTCAGGCAGTGTAGACCTGGGGTGCTCCCAGGATCACAGGCGGTCCCCCTGGACAGCACCTCTTTCCAACCACATTCACATCCGCACGTGCTCCCACAGAAATCCCAGGCAGGTCTTTTCCCTGCCTTTCGAGAAGGAACCTGGGGCGCAGAGGGGCACAGCAACCTGCCCGAGCTGACACTGCACACACCTGAGGGGAAACTCTTTTGGCTTTGAAATTCTCTGCAAACCAAAGATGACACCTCACTTGTGAGGCGGCTGAGCTTCACAGGTGGCACCAAGGCAGCACCAAGTCTGTGCAGCTCCACTCCTGTGTCGGGCCGTGATGGCCCAGCCATCGTGGTCCCGTGTCTCTACCCCCCCACCCTCTTGACACGCCTACCCTCTCACTGTTGAAATTCAGTGTTATCATTCTGTTAAATTTAGCACAGTGGGTGCCTGTGAGCCACTTGGAACACAACCCCCTCTTGAGGGGCTGCTGCTTAAGCTCACCAACGGTGATAAAGGCTTAGGGGCAGTGATGGCTGCAGGGAGCCCAATGCCTTTAGGTGTGGAAAGATCTCGCAGCTGTGGCCTGCACAGCGCAGCTTCCGTGTCCCCGGACCCTGCTTCCTGCCACTGTTCAGATTCTCCCGCCCCACTGCCCCCCTCCCCCGACCCCACATCGTCAACTTTCCTCTCTGTCCTGTCTAGGCCCGGAGCAGGTGAAGGTACCGCCTGGAAGCTGGTCTGTGCCTTCTCTGGTAGGTGAGGTGAGAGGTAAGGAAGACAGGGAGCTGTCTGCGGCGGGCCCTTGGGCATCTCACCTGAGGTCTACGATGGCTCCCTCCTCCTAGTTAACCATTACCACTAACGACATATATTTTGTGTAGAATATTTGCAGAGTATTTACAATTAATCTTTACCAGCACCAGGACCTCGCAACATCTAAGCTCACAGCCTGCTAGCAACCCAGGGAGTGTGTGATGGCCCCATCACACTGGAAGTCGAGGCCCTGGCCCCACTCAGCGATGGAAGACAGCAGGGCGCGCTCCATCTGCTGGAGGCAGGCTCCTCGAGCAAAGTCAGGTAAAGGGGGTGGGGTGGGAACTTCATTTAAAAAAAGTCACGCACATTATTTTACTCAACCCATTCAGTGGACCCTTATTATTTGCAGATTCCGTGTTTGTGAATTTGCCTCCTTGCTAAAATCTGCAAACCCACATTTTTTGTGGCATGTTCTGGGACAGGGTGGGAGGAGTCAGCCGCTCGACACACATGTTCCCCGCTGGGCTTGGTCAAGGAGATGCTCAGCTCTGACTGGAAGCGAGTGTCCTTCTCGTCATCTGTTTCCCGCCACTTCTCTAGCGCTTCAGGGCCTCTTGTTGATGATTCTGTTTAAAATGGTCACCAAGAGCAGAGCTGAGCGCCGCTCAGTGTCCCCAACAGCTAGAAGCCCGTGACGGGCTTTGTGGAGAAAAATACGTGTGTGAGATGAGCTACAGTGCCATCAGCTGTTTGAGTTCAGTGGTCATGTGTCAATGGTATATATTAAACAGAAATACACTTAATAAAACAAGTTTATGTACTGATTACTACATGAAAATGTGAGCAGAGGCTTGCAGGAAACAAACCCCACGTTTCCTCCAGGAACAATGGTCCAGTGTCTGCTAACTCTGCGTTCCTGGAACCCTTATAGAACGTACCTACTGTGGAACGAGAGCCCACGGCTTGTTCCCTCACCCATCTTTTCTGGGGGCCAAGGTCTAGTTCCACCGAGTGAAAACCGATGTCCTTCTCACGGTGTGAGGTGCTGTGATACGACATCTCTGCTTTCTGGCTTTAGACGATTTAAGGTAGAGCAAGAACTGAGGTTTCTGCAAACCAAACCCAACCAGCACCTAGGTTCTCATGATCAATCCTCTCGCCTGTTCACACAGGTCTCGTTCACCCTACATTTGACAGAAAAACAAATAACTACAAAACCTACCCAATCTGAATTATCTGCAAGTCTGCCCAAGTTCGTTTTCATAGAGACTATTAAAAAAAAATTCACTGGCTTATACAGCAAATAATTACAAGCATTACTGACATAAACAGGTTGGGGAGAGAGAATCCTCTCAGCAGCCGGCACGTCAACCGCAGGTGAGCAGGTGGGCGTGGGCAGAGGGCTGCATTCTTGGACTTTCAACCTTAGAGTTGAAAGGTTTTTAAGCACATGTCGCAAATAGGCTTGCTGTCTGAGAAATGTGTGTGTTATGTATATTTTTGTATTTATATATACACATGTATTTGCATGCATGTGTACCAGGCATATTCAGTTCAGTTCAGTTGCTCAGTTGTGTCCGACTCTTTGTCCAACCCTGTGGACTGCAGCACGCTAGGCTTCCCTGTCCATCACCAACTCCTGGAGTTTACTCAAAGTCATGACCATTGAGTCGGTGATGCCATCCCACCATTTCATCCTCTGTTGGCCCCTTCTCCTGCCCTCAATCTTTCCCAGCATCAGGGTCTTTTCCAATGAGTCAGTTCTTCGCATCATGTGGCCAAAGTATTGGAGTTTCAGCTTGAGCATCAGTCCTTCCAATGAACGTTCAGGACTGATTTCCTTTAGGATGGACTGGTTGGATCTCCTTGCAGTCCAAGGGACTCTCAAGAGTCTTTTCCAACACCACAGTTCAAAACTATCAATTCTTCAGCACTCAACTTTCATTATAGTCCGACTCTCACATCTATACATGACCACTGGAAAAACCAAAGCTTTGGCTAGACGGACCTTTGTTGGCAAAGTAATGTCTCTGCTTTTTAATATGCTGTCTAGGATGGCCATAGCTTTTCTTCCAAGGAATATATTAAAATATAAAAATAGAAAGTTTTAGAGGATGAGCAAAAAAAAAAAAAAAAAAAAAAATCCTGTTACTTTGCTCTTGTGCCCCAGAGATCTTTTTGGGCACCCTCCTCTTTTGAGCCCACAGCCTCAGTGTGGGCTGCTCTGGCATTCCGTGTGGGGCACCACACACGGGTCACACGGGATGAGGGTGCCTCGGAAGGTGGTGATGTGGACTTACTGCCCGCTCCCACACCCGTGAATTTATCTAGGCGTATCTATTTCCTCCTCCATTCTCTTGTTGACCTTCAATCCCCTCCCGTTTCTGGCAGGTGGGACCAAGTCCCACCCATGGTGAGTGCTCAGCACACACGTGGCAGAAGCGCTCGGTGCCAGCCATAGGCCGCATCCTCGAGGGCGGGTGCGGAGCGGTGGGGCCTGGGCATGGGACCCAGACGCTGGGAGCCGGGAGTCAGAGTGGGTGGCCTTGGACAGCTTGTTTCATCTGTATTCCAGCTGCCTGCTGTGAAAAACTTCCCAGACGTGGCTGAGATAAGACTCCCTCAGGACCTTGTGCAAACCAGGCTCCCAGGGCCACGGCAGATGGGCTGGCATCAGAGGAACTAGGGGAGGGACCCAGGAATCTGCAGGTGAGCAAGCACACCAGGTGCCTCTTATGTCAGACAAGCTGGGAAAATAAATGACAGTGAGAAGTAAGCAAGAGGTCTGGAATATCTAGACAACTGTGGCTGCAGGCTGGGAGAGCTCTCTCCCTTGCTGCAGAGCCCTGTTCTCTCCCATCCGTATGTGGGCACCTTCAGAGTTACTCTGTTAACAAAGGTAACACTATGCTTGGAGAACTGCAAGGTACTAGACCAAACCTCTCCATTACTTTACCATGCTAGGAACAAAAAAACCATAACCCATTTCCTGGGAACTATCAGCAAACACAAAAATGCAGAAAACGTGGCATTTCAGTTTCAAAGGGATGCCCTGTCCTGTGCACTCGAGAACTTCACAGAACAGCAGAGGGTCTCCCCTGACGCTGGGCCACCTGGGGACGCCCTGGGAGGAATGCGTGCCCTTTCCAGTCCCTGCCCCGTGCCCTCTGCCTCCTTCCTCAGCAGCCCTCCGCCATACTTCACTCTGGAGCCACAGCCCCAACTCAGAGCCTCCTCATGACATGAAACGAGCCCTCCATCCACCACATCACACCTCTGTTTCCACAGGATTTCAACCAAGGTGCTCCTGTTTCACTTCTGATACGATACAGCCTGTCATCTCACAAACAAACTTTTCGAAAAGTGGCAGAGGAAAAAAAGCAAAATACCCTGCTTTGAAATCTGAAGCACCTCCAAAGGCTGGCTGAACGGAGGAAAGAACCCTCCGGGGGAAAGCGCCGCCTCCTGTCACACTTGGACCTGTCTGTGGACAGACTTTAATGAAACCACAGCAGAGGAACGTCGCCCAGAGATGGTTAGGCTGCCTTTGTCAGCCAGACACTCGGTTCCTCTGGAGGTCCAGTGGGGGTCACTGCAAACCTCCGGGCGGCGCTGCTGGCTGCAGACACAGGCCTGGGGCTGGCTGCTAACCTCACTCGGGCCTGGCGCCCTCATGAGGGCCACAGCCTCTGGTCGGGTGGTCCCCAGCACTCTCCCCTCACCCCCCGGTTTGCGGGGGGCGGGGGATCTTGCAACCCTGCCAGGAACTCGTGAACAGCACGCTGTAAAATATTTAGGTGAAGTGGAATTGTGCTTGGAGACACAGCAGAGGGAGTGCTGCAGGACAATTTCATTTTGCAAGTGATCTGACGACACGCCAGAGGGAGACCGCACAGATCCGAGAGGCTGCGTGTGGATTTTCTGGCACTGGAGATGGCCCAAAGTTGGAAACTGAGGGTGACTTTTCCAAGTGGAAACTCACTTCGCTGTCAGTAAGATAAATGCATTTAATGGGGGGAAGTTTATCTAGCTGTAGGGCTTCAAGAAGGTAATAAAATTCCATCCACTCTTCAGAGAACACACCTTTCTTGTTTTCAAGCCACACACTGAAATAGACTGCCATAAAGACGACAAATTTAAGTAAAGGTGAGATTACTTAACGAAACTCAGGGATGAAAACTAATATGGACATCCTGCCTGCCCTTGCCTTACGGAAGAACGATCACCTACATGTGATTGCCAAATCCTTCTGCTCACAGGAGTGGTGTTTCTGTGCCCCCTGCAGCTCACCAGGGCCCGCTATACCCAGAACACTTGAATTCCAGCACATGCTGGCCAGTGCTTCGACGAGAAAGGAAGCCCGTTTGGTCCAGAATGCTGGGAGGGCACCCCACTCCTCCAACTGTGGGCTCCTTCCTCCCACGAGGATGCTCTTTTCGGGGGCAGGGGCAGCAGTTTACTGGGGTGGGGGTGGGGGGCTCAGGTTTGGGGGCCTGCAGAGCTGGAGCTTCTGGAAGCGGAGGGGGAGGCCGCTGTCTGAGGCTTGTCTGTTCCACCCACCATGGCAGCACCTGCAGCGTCACGGAGGGGTGTGGGGAGGGGTGAGGTGGAGACAGGAGGGGCTGGGCTGGGGGTCCCAGGGGAGAGAAATGCCTCCGGGGCAGCTCGCAGCAGAGGGAGCCAAGTTTCCATCGTGGCCCTCGGGATTCAAAGGAACAGATGGCAGGACTGGGGGCTGCCAGCGCTGGGCCGGAGAGAGGCAGCGCCCAGGCGCCCGCAAGACGGGCCCACCCTGTCCCTTCTTGTCCAGAGACCACAGAAACTCACGGTCCCTCGGCACTGGGGCTGTGCCCCAAGACTGCCGGCGCTGCAAAGAGTGCACCGTAGACGTGGTCAGAGAAGGCTGACCCCCACGGGAGCGGCAAGCCACACTGATCCTGAGTTCCCTTGCTGGTCCCAGCTCAGCTTTGGCCCCCGAAGCAGGCGGACAGGACAGTGAGGCTGGGGCGGGGCCGCAGCTCCAGGAGGTCGGGGAGTGCTCGCCCAGAGGCTGGGATCAATTCGTTCAGTTCTCACAGGACTCCGATGCAAATGAGTGACGTTCAGGCCCAGATCCACGACTAGTCTCAACAAAGCAAGAGTCAGGATCTTAAAGACACGGGGTAGAAGACTGACACGTACCACCGTGCAGCCAATGGGGCAGAACACCGCGGAGGCCGTTCTTTACAACACGTGCCCTTCCTTCCTCCTTGGTTATTTTTCAGACGAAAACTGCAGAGTCCTGGGCTGGTGTGGGCTCTGTGCAGGGCGAGGGGGACAGGAAGGAGCTGGCCTCAGAGTAGGGCTGACAGGGAATCGGTAGGACTGAGTCACAATAAACGCTTCAGCCATGAAGCAGGGAACCGGCAGCCACTGTTGGCGCAGGTTTCCCGAGTAACCTTCCTGAAGGATCCACAGTGGGAGGGGAGCTCACACGCTCACAGAAGACAGAGTCAAGTCAAGATAAATGTGGAGGCAAGATCGCCAGCAGCAGAATCTAAAGTGGAAAACAAGGCCATGAAAGAGCTTTTAAAAAACGTGTTTTAAGCCTGTGGCTAAACAATTCTGGGCCTAACCCATCGCGGGGTTTGCTCGGTAACTCCTTGTTCATCTGGTGGCCCTTACTAGCACCCTGTTCCATCACGTTTCCCAGTTAAGGGACAGACAGCTGACCCCACCACTCCAAGAAAGGGTTAAAAAACTTTTTTCTCCTCACTCCGCTAAGCATATTTTCGAAGGACTGCTTTGGCAAATTTCAAACATCAGGAAACACATTTCTTTAGACTCTCAGGTTTCCCCAACCATCTAAGGGAGGCAACGCGCGGTAGTTTGAAGGCACGAAGTCCATTCAAGCTTCTGACCGCCGGGGGTTCTGCGCAGTTGGATCACGTCATTTGGGAGGCAGGACGCAAAACGAAATTTAGATTGCCATTCAGTTACCCAATCTTTACAGAAGTGAAAGGAGGTAAAGGTGCCTCTTTATCACGCTAAAGACTAAAGGCCAAATTGCTCTCCTGTTCTCAGTCAAGTAAACATCAGCAGGACCTAGAGAAGCTCTGGAATTTGCTGCCTTCTCTCTGTCACTGGAATGGGATTCCCAGGGAGCGACGGGAACCAGTAACTCTAAGTGTTGTGAGATTTAAAACATTAAAAACACGTGTTCTAAACATTAGTATCAGAAGTAAATGTTCACTGAGTATGACAGTCTGAGCACTATGGCTGCCCCCTCATCCTCACAATGGTCCCCAAGTCTGTCTTCCAGACGGGGAGGCTGAGCCCAAGGCCACTGAGATGCCGGCCACAGGTCAGACTACAGGGGGCTGCCGTTCGGAGCACGGAGACAGCAGGTGCCCCCGGGCTCTGTACGCCCCGGGTCACATCCTTACCCCCTGGGCCCTGCATAGCGGCTTCTCCGGGAGTCCGCCCCACACCCCGTCATCAGAACCTGTGAAACGCCTTGCTGAGAAAGCGGCAGGCACCCACTCACTTCCTTGAGATACTGAACGTCTTGCTCATTATAGTGTTTTAATTGAGGGACTGACGTTGCTCTTTTAAAAGGATTTCATGCTTCGTTTTTCCTGTTCTGTCTTCAGAGGCGAGAAGGGGTGAGTGCAAACAACCTCTCATCTGAGCCCCACCCGCCTCAGACATTCCTCTCCCCTCCTGCCCACCCTCCCTGCCCTCCCTCGTGTCCTGGCCAGAGAACTGACATCCGACAGCTGCACTAATCTCTCCCAGTTGCTGGGAGCAGCGGTGAGGGCCCTGTGACAGGGCCCTGGCCCGCGGCAGCCTGCCCTCCCCACGCCCAGGAATCTGCGGGGCTGCACAAGGCGTCCCGACGCCCTGCAGGCCTGCTCGACCCAAGTAACGCAGGTGAAGCTGGGCAGGCCCAGGGACTGGCTTAGCAGGGGCCGGGGTGAGCCCGGGATCGGGGGCCACACTGCCCCACGGGGCTGAGTCACCCCTGGGCAGGGCAGGGGTGAGCCCTGATGAAGGCGCTCCAGCTTCCGTCCAGTCAGGGGAGGGGTCTTCCCCCGCTCGGCCCCCAGCGTGTTTCAAACCTGCCTCCGTCTGGCTGGCCCCGGGCCCCCTGGGATCTTGAATACGCGATGCTGAAGAGTATTCTGTGATGCCCCTTTCCTATATTTAGGGTGACATTTAGCAAGTGTGGGACCAGCGCCATGTGCGTTGGTCTCAGGGCCCCCGTGCAGGTGACGAGTGTGCGGGGGAGGAGGCGCAGTAAGGGAGGCGGCCAGTCCTGGGAGCCCAGCAGCAGGCTCTGGCGCCGCCCGCCCCCCGCAGCCCTGCCCTCCTCTGGTGCAGCCGCACCTGTAGAGCCCCCCCGGGCGG
The DNA here is from genome assembly GCF_055505025.1 of Bos grunniens. Taxonomy (NCBI): domain Eukaryota; kingdom Metazoa; phylum Chordata; class Mammalia; order Artiodactyla; family Bovidae; genus Bos; species Bos grunniens. The sequence goes on from NC_141187.1 coordinate 49,694,487, forward strand.
CCACCCCGTCCCGCCCCACGTGACCACTGCACCGTCACGACCCCTCTCACTGTCTCTACCGTCGCTGCTCTCCTCTTAAGTCTGGTCGCGGGCCTGGCACACAACAAGCACCCGTTCATTTGCTGGATATGTTTTAATGGAATTAAAAAATTATTTATTACCCAGTCTCCTTTAATTAAGAAGCCACGTAAGATTATACAAGAACTTCTGGAAAACTTCCCCCTCAGCTGCAGCTAACACCCTCTATGACCACCCAGCTGTCCCCTCTCCCAGCCAGGCCCCCGTTAGCCGGAGACCAGTCACTCAGACACTGAAAGGTGTCTTCTGCGACAAAGCCCTCCCAGCTGCATGTGGGCCTGGCTGAGGCCCATGCATGCGTGTGGACTGCTGGGGGCTTGGAAAGTGCGTGTTCCAAAGGGATGGGCTGCTCCCTATACTGGCTGGCAAAGACTGTGAGAGTGAGAATGTAAACCACGTCACTGACAACTTTTTACTGACGTTATATTTGGGACATATCGATACATCAGCAAAGCGAGACCCCCTCCACGACTTTCTCTTCCTTTTTAGGGCGTGGCTCCTAGAGAACTAAACGTGGCCCTTGTGGCTTCCCTCGTGCTCGCGCTGGCTGCTGCTGACCCGGACTTCCCTCCCGCTGACTCTCCGCGGGCGGTGGACAGCCTGCTACTGTTCTATTCTTATAACCAGGCCTGATATTCAACACCAGCACAGCCCCGCACAGGGATGTCCCCGCCGCATCCACCTGCTCCTTCAACACTCTGGCTTATCATCTCCAGTCCCCGGGGCCAGCTTTCAGGAGCTCTGCTCCTCGTCTGGGGGGCTGGACACGGGGCCGAGTCACTGCTGGTCACGCCAGAGCAAAAGTGAACCCAGCACGCGGAGACACGGTTACCACAGCGGCTTCGCGTCCTCCTCCTGCTCCAGCGCCCACTTTGTCAATGTGAAACACAGGGACTGCAGGAGAACGGCCTCGGCGTTTACACCAGTTTGGATTTCCAGTGATTTTTATTAAGGAACAGTGGGCACCTTGCCAGCTTTGGGGGTGGGGGGTAAGGGCAGGAGAGCTCGAGAGCGAAGCCAACAGCTGTTTCGAGTTATAAACTTCTGTCTAAACTGGTAGCATCCCACTGTGGTTCTGTTGCCTCTGGGGTTTGCAAATGGAGTGGGCGCCTATTTTAGCTCTGGGTTAACAAGCAGTCTCTCCCACCAGCTACTGTCACAGTTCCCTGCCCGGCTGGGCCCTGCTGGCTCAGGCCTGCCTCCAGGCATCCTGAGAGCAGGCGACTGCGTGGAGGGCAGAGCGGAGAGGAGAGAGGGAGGTTAACTCTGTTCTGTAATTAACTCCTCTGGTTTCCAGACACAAGCCCCACCCATTAGACCGGGCCGGCTGGTGGGCCCGTGGTGGACGCGGGGCAGCCTCCTCTCACAGCTCTGCCAGAGGGGCCCGCCGGCCACAGGCCTCCTGCGGTCTCCTCCCCAAACGGAGATAGCACCAACAGGGAGAGGGAGACGGGCGGTACTGGAGGTTTACCATCACAGCCGTGGAGTCCTGGGTGAACTGTATCCCAGATCACGTGGAGCACTGAGCCAGCGTCCGGGGCAGTCCCCGTTCCCATCCTCTCCGAGCGGCAGGCCCCGCTCCAGGAGCGCCCACACCCTGGGCCGGGCAGCACCGATGGGAGGCACCTCACCTCCCCTAGTCACCGCCACCCACTGCAGTGCAGGCTCCAGCTGCCCAGAACGCTCTCCCGAGAGCCAGGCTGCTTCCCGTCAGAGAAAATCTCCTAGAAGACAGTCACAGGGTAGTTCCAGAGACGTGTCTGATCATAGACCAAAGCCCAGAGTGAGAGAGAACCTGGGGAGGGCAGACACGAGCGGCGAGGGGACCAGGCGCCCCGCGGAGCCAGGTCGGGGCGCCAGCAGGGGCCAGGCTCGCCGAGGCGACGCCTGCCTCTTCCCACGACGCAGCGCATGAGGTTGGTCTGGTAACATGGGCTCCGCGCGTACGTCCTGGCTGCAGAGGATGCTGTCAGCCCACAGCCGGGGTGCTGCGGACGCTTAGGAAACCAGGAAGTCAAGCTCCTGACTCTCCCGGGACGACAGGGCCTATGAAAGGAAGAGCTCAGGGCTTTTCCTGGTACACAGAATGTCAACTGTGAAGAGGCGGGTTTCAGAGTCCGAGGATTTCCAGCCTGAAAGGGAACCTGGGGCGAGCTGGCCCAGCTCCCTTTCGTGGCTCCGACGCCACTGGTCCAGGCCCACGAGAGCAGCGGTGGGACGGGCCCCGGGCCTGACTGCCCAGCCATGCCCGCCCGTCACACTCCTCGATTCCCTAGGACAGGGCAGTCACTTGGAGACATTTTCTAGCACTTCAACTGCTCAGACTTTAATCTCCCCATAAATTCTTTTTTCTCTCTAATAGAAAAATGTCAAGCTAATGTGATGAAGGATAATGGAAACTGACACGGCTTTAACTTGCTGGATAATTAGGCTTCTCCCTCGAACACAAACGTCTTTACTGCCTCGGACCTTTTCACTCCTCAGACACAACCAAACACGTGCCCCCAGAAAGGAAATCTGGTCCATGGATTGGTGAGTCAGACAAACAGATGTCCACATTTCCGCACTCCCAAGCTGCCTTCTGAAACCCAAAGCTGCAGCCATGTACGCCCTGGCCTCTGTGCTGGGAACCTTCAGCTGGGCCTCTCAGGACGTGCTACTTTCAAGTCTCACGAGGCCTGGGGCTCCCCAGGGTAGCCCATCTGGAGGCAGAGGGGCTTGCCCAGCAGGATCACTGGGCTCCCTGCCCGATGACAACACAGCGATGAAGGTGGGGAAGGAGAGCCGAGGCCCTCAGCCCAGCCCCAAATTCTGCCAGAGGCTTCATCACCACCCGCTCGCCCCGCCTGGGACCACCGAGGATCAGAAAATCCACCTCCCGTCACTGCGGCTGCAACAGGCTTCATTCAGGTGCCGTGTCCTGCAGGACAGAACTCGGCCTTGCTCCCAAACGCTTTCCTGGCTTCCTGTGCTACTGGCCTAGTCCACGTGCCCACGAGCACTGCCCTGCCCTCCCATCCTTACCACCCACACGGGTGCACCTAACGAGCACTGCGGCTGCAACATCTTCTGTGCAGAAAACGTGTCTGCTGGCCAAAGTCCTATGCTAGGAGGCTCCCTGTGTGCAGGGACTAACAGGGTGGCCCAGGAGCCTTGCTCAGAGTGCAGGAAGCACTGGGACCCTGGGGAAGCCTCCTGCGGCCACAGCCACCTGTGTGGCCTTGCCAGTGCCCCCAGCGCTGTGACGGGCTCAGCCACAGGCTGGAGGGACGAGAGGGAGGTGCGTCGTACCCTGCACCAGCACGGCCTGCCTGGCTCGCTCCTACCTCAGCGGGTTATCCGAGTGCGTCTCCAGGTGGGTCTCCAGTCCGTACTTGCACACGAACTCCTTGAAACAGAGTGGGCAGTGAGACACCTCCTCCGCTTTCCTCTCTGCGTCGCCCAGCGACCCGTCCTCCACCATCTGAGCGGAAAGGAGAAACACGGAGTCACGAGGGCCCCCACGCGCTCTGACCAGGCGGCCGAACACGCCCCTGGCCCGCTCCTCCCTGCTCAGCCCCCTCATTCAACTGATGTCCATGGAGCGCCCAGTATCTGCCAGGCGCTGGGCATAAACGGGGGACGACAGGAGAGGCCCCAGGGCTGGGGAAGCCCCCATTCTAGCTGGAGAAACAAAAACAGCCTCGAACAACAGAACACGCTCTTTGCGTCAACAGCGGGCTCAGCCGGGGCTCCACAAAGCAAGGGCGGGCAGGCACGCTTTCCTCCAGGTACCCTATGAAACAGCGCAGGGAAACACAGCTGAAAAGCCTGGGGGTGGGGGTCTGCCAAGTCCCCAGACTGAGAAACTTAAGGCTGGGGGGATTTCGGCCAGGAGCCCCTGGGCTGCACGCACATTCGTGCGGGGGCGGGGCCGGGAGGACCTTTTTGGCTGGCGCTGGGTCTTCCTTCTCCGACTCCGCGTCATGACTCAGTTTCCTCTTGGAGGACAGCCGCCTGCGCTTCAGTGGGGATGGGGGGGCTGCGGCTGGAGAGCTGTTGGGGTCCTTCTCGTGGATCTTCATGTGTCTACAAAGAACACACACACATACAACGTGATCTAGGAAAGAAAACTGGGTTGGTTTCTTTAAAATGCCTTCTATTTGGGCACTGGTACTTAAAAGTTTTCCTTAGTTAAGAGATATGGGGGTGTAATTTATACAGTGACTTCGTTTTAAAAGCCTTATAATCTCCTTGAACCCCTCTTAAAGCTCTCACAACGAAGTGCTGGCCAAAAACGTGGCTCAGCACCTTGCTCTCTGTTGGGAGATGTTCATGAACTTCGCTGGCACCGAAGAGAGGAAAGCAAGCCATCTGATGATCTGCTCCACATATGCAGACAAGCTGCACCATTTGGGGACACATAATTCTACAGGCAAAAGGAGTCCCAGGTACCACCACCAGTTCACTCGGTGGCCCCGGAACCCACCCCCTGTCTACCAGGAGAGCGTGTCCTCTCTTGCCTTTGGAAACATGCTGGGATCAAATGTGAGAAGAGCTGACCGAGCACATGTCTGAAATGCCTCCGACCTGAAAGCCTGCCCTCGCTCTCTGAGGTCTTACGTGAACTCCCAGATCATGAGAGTGGCTGGGACAATGGTTAAGTTACCTGTTCCAACCCTGACATCTACAGGACCAGGAATATACGTACAAGGAAGGATTACATTAGTATGCACATGCCTGCTCCAAAAAGAGTGTTACGGGTGACCTGACTTAAGTGACCTTACATTATCAAGTTCTAAAACATTCTAGGAACCAGGTCCCAAGAGCTACAGGAAAGAAAGAATGGCATTACAAAAAGATAGTCAGTCTCAATTTCCTCGCTTTGTGACATGAGAGGTTGACTTTTCCTAATGACAGTCATCATTGGCATCACCATCTCTGAACAGGGTTAAACTGTGCCAGATGTGGGAATGTAGCCACGGCGCTTTATAAATAACTCTGATGGGATTATCGTACTGCAGACATTCTCAGGAATGGGAAGAAACAGCAACGTTTCCATAAATGATCCTGTCACACTTCTAAAAAGAACTTCAGTTCAGCTCATGCTCATTCTCTGCTGTACTTTATTTACCAGAGACAGGCTTGGGAGGAAAGGGCTGAGAAGCTCATGAACCATGAGGAGCAATAGTTCAGGCTCTCAGGCCAGTGATTCAACCCGGAAGGCTAGATTCTTCATCTCTGCCTCTAGGGACACCTGTGAGTCCTCCTCCTGTGAGTGTGTGGAGGTGAGAGCCAGGGCTTCCCTGGTTCTGACCCCGCAGACATATTCTTGAGGCTGGAGGGGTCCCTGGGCCAGCCCCTGACCACCCTAACCCCTGTCCAAAGAGCACCAGCCCAGTCATCCCCCAGCAGGTGAGAAGTGGCCTCATCTTTGAGGAGTGGGTTCAGGGAAGGTGGCTCAGGCCAACCCTCTGCTTTCTTAGGGGGACTCAGTGCGGTGGGTCAGAAAGATCTAGCGGGAGAAAATGGAAAAGAATCACAGGCAACCGTCATGCCCACATCCACACAATTCCTTGCTCAGGTTATCAGGGAATGAAGCTTTATTATTCTTCTTGGCCTCTTAAAGCCTTCAGAGAGTTAATGGGAGACAAACAGCTTTGTTCTAAGCACCCCCTCTATTTCAAGGCGGCTGAGAGTTAGGGAGACCATCACTTAATATCAGTGTATGGAGAAAAAAAATGGCTGGCAAGTTTCTTTCAACATTCCAAGTTTCTTTCAAGCGTATTCCACTTTCAGAAGTGTAAAAACATTTTTTTTTTTTTTAGGCATCTAAGAATTGAGGACGCTTACTCCTTGGAAGGAAGGTTATGACCAATCTAGATAGTATATTGAAAAGCACAGATATTACTTTGCCAACAAAGGTCCGTCTAGTCAAGGCTATGGTTTTTCCTGTGGTCATGTATGGATGTGAGAGTTGGACTGTGAAGAAAGTTAAGCGCCGAAGAATTGATGCTTTTCAACTATGGTGTTGGAGAAGACTCTTGCAAAGGAGATCCAACCAGTCCATCCTAAAGGAGATCAATCCCGGGTGTTCATTGGAAGGACTGATGCTGAAGCTGAAACTCCAATACTTTGGCCACCTCATGCGAAGAGTTGATTCATTGGAAAAGACTCTGATGCTGGGAGGGATTGGGGGCAGAAGGAGAAGGGGACGACAGAGGATGAGATGGATGGATGGCATCACCGACTTGATGGACAGGAGTCTGAGTGAACTCTGGGAGTTGGTGATGGGCAGGGAGGCCTGGCGTGCTGCGATTCATGGGGTCGCAAAGAGTCAGACACGACTGAAGAATTGAGGAAGTATGATAATACTAAGGGATGTAAATTAGTACCAAACCCATCGTTTCAACAGATCACTCAAAATTAACTTCAACAATGAACACCCTTTCTACAGCCGACAGGTTACTGGTATGATTAACACGAGGCCACGATCACTGTGAGGACACTGGGAATCAGAGCTGATGACTGCAAGCAGTTCACAAGCTCATCTCAAGCTACACCTTTTCTATCACGTGACATCAATGGTCATGAGATTGGTGCTTTACCATCTAGCTCCTAGGATTTAGGAGGGAGGTGGTTTTCAGGGAGCAGAGGAAGAGGGGGAGACTGGAGCCGGAGACCTCACCTAGACTAAGATCGATTTCGCAGATGAGGCCGGCGAAGTGCAGAGGCTGACGTGCCAGGGCCAACTCCAAGGTCTGTGCTATCTCCCAGACTGCCTCAAAGGCCGGGCCTCTGCCTCTCTGTTCCAGAGCACGGGCCGGAACCTTGGGGCTCTTTCCTGAGCCCCAGACACTTCCTCCCTGAGCGGCCGTGGCCCACTGTGTTGCAGTTGTCACCCAGCTCTAACCTGCAGGAGAAGGAAGGGCTCCAGGTTGGGCCTCGAGGCTCCCACCTCCAGTCCTGGCTTGTTGCTGATGGCAGCGGGACAGGACAAGGGCAAGGTCGTCTCCGGGGCTTGGAGGCGAGGACAAGGCTCCTGAACATGCTCCAGCTCCCTCACTGATCCCAGCTGGAGTTCAGAGCCATGCTCCTCCAGAGTCAAAACCTGCTCACTGGCCAAGACACAGGGGTTCCCAGCCTGTCCTCGTAGCGACGGGAGGCCCAAGCTCTGGAGGTACACTTAAGAGCTTGATTCGGGGCACTTCTGGACTTGGATGTGATCTGCACTTACAGACTCTTCCTACCCTGACCCCTCTGCTTCTCTCCAACAGCAGGAGTGGTCACAGGAGTGTCCACTTCCTCCCAGACGCTCACAGGAAGTGGGGTGAGTCGCCATGAGGGGCCACCGATGGCCTCTTCCCTGCAAAGCAAGGAGGAGACGACCCCATTTCTCTTCTTTAGAAGACCTGGCTCTGTTGTTCTTTCAGGTTTCATTTCAAGGGCTAATTCATCTAATTTCTAAGTTTCATCCTAAGAACCAACAAATTACACAAGCCTCAGGCCTGGAAGTGGGGTGAGATGCTGTCCAACCACCCACGTGGCACAGGAAGTCCCTCAGCCCTGTGCCGCCATTCAGTTCTGACTGAATAGTTCCAGCCACAAGGACTCTCCATTTCAACAAGGCCAAGCGTTAAAACCATCCTCCTTGCGTTGAGTCAGAACTTCTGTCCTTCCTTTAAACACCTGTCCGTCCTTGGGTGTGAAAGTCAGGCTGCTTCTCTGCTGCAGGGCCGCTCCTCACACAGTTCGCAGTGACGTCTGCGTCTCTCCCAAGTTCCCCTCCTTGGAACCAAGCAGCTCTGAGTCCTCCAGCCAGCGCCTCCCAGTTCTGCCCTCCAGAGTTCTCTGCTGGTAGAACCGGTCGCTACTCATCTTGGAATACTCTCCCGTTTGTGAATACCCTTCGTGAAGTGACGGGTCAGAAGTAAACACCTGTTTGCATGCGGTCTGAGTGTGGGGCACACACCAGGCTGGGACGACACGTCCTGAGGTCGTGCAGATGGAGCTGGGGTTCTGAGCGGGGGTGTAACAGCGACGTCACCCCCTCAGCTCCCGCTCAGACCCCCACAAGTCCTATCAAACTGCTGTCGAGCCCCGTGTGCTGCATCCCACAGCTGAGCAGTGAACAGCTCTTCTCTCTCCAGGGAGGCAAGAATGGGAAAAGTTGACGGTTTCTGTGGTACAGGAGCCTACACAGTGCGAAGGCTGCTGTGGTGCAGGAAGCTGGCTCTCACGCGCTATGGATGGGGCTGAACCCTGGCAGCAACTTTCCCCCAAAGCAGCTGAGTGACAGGGATCTGAGTTTTAATCCATATGCCCTTTATTCCAATAATTCCACTCCCGGAAACTTGTCTTGAAGCCTAATAACTGGAAAAAGGTTCAAAGACCTATGCAAAAGGATGAACACAGATGGAAACGCAACAAACGCTGCGAGCCGCAGGGTTCCTGGCTGGTCCTAACACTGAACGCTGACCGCGCCGCTGTCCCGCTTGCTCCTCCTCCGTCCTGGGCCGGGTGAGCTTCTAAAGCACGGGTTCAGGCCCGCGCTCTTCGTCAACGCCTCTGGTGGTCCACTCGTGCACCTGCCCGCTTCTGGGGCCTCCCCCGCGGGCCCCTGCCCTGGTCCTGGGCACGTTCACTCCGGTGCTCCCCACGCCTGCTCAAGCACGACAGCCGCCAGACCCCAGTCATGTTCTTTAACCCTTCACGCTGCTCACAGGGCCATTCACTACCAGAGCGGGAGGCTGACACTTTCTGGACGTTAAGCGTTACACCTCTCCCAGGCTCATTCTTCAGTGTACCAGCAACCTTGCATAAGTCCACCAGGGAGAAAAACAGCCCAGAGAACTGGGAAATGAAACCTTCTTATCTCGGGGGTAAGAGTCCTTGAAAAACCCTCCGCAAGTTTAAAGGAGCACCTTGTAGAAGGTGTCCCCATAGCAGGTCTCAAGCCTCCTCCAAGCTTGCCCGCGTCTGATTTACGAGTGAAGGTCAAAGCTCAGGCAGGATCTAGATAGCGCCAGGGTCTGCTTGCATCTCAGTCTGAACTTCCACACAGGTTTCAGTGATCTGGGCTCTGAAAGACCTGACCCTCTGAGTGAATGGCATTGTGAGGAAGGTCACCCTTTTCGGTCAACGGACGCGAACTGTACACTAAGCTAGCCCCCAGCACCACTTGGGGCCCCGCCCGGTTCCCGCCAGACCGCAGCCAACAGGTTCACACAGGTTTTTACAGCCTCATTACAGACGGCTCCCCATCCCTACCCGGGCTGGCTGTGCTTTTACAACAAAGCCTCGTGATAACCAGAGAGGGAGCAGATGAGATTAAGAGGCACTGCAGCCCTACGGCCTACTTTCTGGGTTGAAGAAAAGTTAAATCTCCAGAAGGATTTGTGTGTTTTCCCATCAGAAGCTGGGGGAGGAGTTCCAGGGTGCGGAGAGTGACCGTGTAAGTCAATCAGGCCCTGGGCTGGCAACGCCTGGGTGGAGAGTGAAGACAGGCGGAAGTGGGCCCACAGGCACCTTCTGGTGAGCAGGTGTGGTCAGGCTCGGTCACGCTCACCCAGAAGCAGGCCCGCCAGCCACAGCGGGGTGTGGGGAAGGAGGCGTGATCCGCCTAACAGGCTGAAGGGACGGAGCCTGGGGAAGGGTCTAGAAGGCAGCAGGGCATGAGGCACAGGACTTGGAGAGGCGTCCCCCGCGGTCTGCATCCTCTGGCGGCAAGGTGCTCCGGGTGGAACAGCTGGACGCTGCACACCCCCAGTGGCCAGGCCCCTGCAGTGCGCCACATGGCCAGTGGAGGCTGCGACCACAGAGGCTTCCTCCTCGTCCCCGACACTTGAGGGAAACGTGTCCTGAGACCAGGGGCCGCCTGCTCTCCTTGTGCCGACCATGGCCTGGTCCTCTGGCGCTGCTGTGCCAGGACAACTTGGCCGTGTGGGAAGTCAGGGGATCTCAGCTCAGGGCAGGCACAGCTGGGGCCCAGGGCCACGGGACTTGTGAACACACACCTGCCTCAGCCCTCTCCGCAGCCCCGCTCCAGGTTCCTGCTCCGTCTCAGTCTCACGGGAGGCCTTGGAACAGACACTTCTGTACCGATGGGCCAGGCTGGGGTCACGACACCTGAGGAGCATCTCCCCTCCCGCCCCCCCTTCTGCAGGCCATGTTCCTCTCCGATGTCCCGCTGACACTGGAAGCCACCACTTTCAGAAAAGGATCTCAGGACAAGCCTCCGGCCGACTAGTCAGAAGACAGAGCCTGTAATGCTCCTTCTCAAGTCCTCCCCTCCTGACCTTCAAATCCAGTGCGGGGAGCTTGGCGGTCAGCCCCGCTCAGTGAATACCAGCTCGTAAAAACCCCATTCTAGGCCTGCTCCTCATAGCCCGGCCTTTCAATATGACTTCCCTGAACCCTCTTGTACTTTCCCCCTTTACCTGTCCTTGTTTTGCTAAAATAATCTTTCACTTACTGTAATGCTCCCCATGAGTTACTTGGCTCCCTTGTTTAGAACACTCACGAAGACACTCAGTACCCATTTCCATGTAAAACTATGGATTCTGAAAAGAACAAAGGGAAGACCCCAGAGGCCGCGTGAGCTGACTGCTGTCCTGGCCCATCTGGTGTTAATGCAGAGAATCAGAGTGGCCGCTCTCCTCTCCGACAGCCCCTGGCAATTTCAGGGCAGCCGCCTGGTGCGTGGACTCTTCTCACCCCCGGGCTGAACGCCTCCCTGTCTTCAGCCTCCCCGTACACCCAGGGCCGGCTGTGGCCCAGCAGGGCCTGGATCTGGGGTCTTCGGCGAGGGAGGCTTTCAGCTGGGAGCCATCCCCTCTGAGGGCAGCATTTGCCACCTGTGCCCCCGGAGAAGGCCCTTCCATGGCAGAGAGCTAAGAACCAACGCTTCAAGGCGGGAAGGGAGCACACGAGGCGCCCAGATCTTTCCTCACTTCGGCCCCGAGGGGAGCTTGCCTTCCCCTTCTACCCAGATGGCAGAACCCAGCTGTTCACATCCTTTTTCAGTGAGGAGGAGGAAAAGACGACTCTCTGGGGAGGAAGGGGGTGCCCAGGAGCTCTGGGCTGCTCCCCAGCCTTTTAAAAAAGAGGAACGAGAAGTGCCTGGGCTGGGCCATTCGAGACGGCCTGCCGTGCCACAGGAGGAAGGCTGCCATGGGTGCAGGAGGCCACCACCACAGCAGGGGCACCATCTAGCATGACCTGGGGGCCGGCGAGACACAGAGAAAATGAATAGGGCCCCGCAGATGAGCCTCACCTGGGAACACCAACTAGACCACACAACCCTGCCCCTGAGTGCGGCTTATGGCCCTGCATCTGAGCAGAATGAAGACTCGCCGGGGGCAACACAATGGACCACGTGACATGCTGTGGGGAAGGAGGGTCCAGGTGTGCCTGTGCCCTCAGCTGAACCCTGAGCCGTCGCAGACCTCAGTCATACCGCCTGCAAAATGGGCAGGCCTCCCAAGGGCGCTGGGTTACAGAAGCCGAGAGCGAAGCTGGAGAGCAGCTGCTGCGTCCCAGTGACCCATTACGCAACCGCATCTCTGGTTTAAGGAAACACGCTCTCCCGGCTGAAGGCCAACGAGCTCTCCATCAGCCCGGAGTCCTGCAGGAAGCAGAGGAGAAAGGCCATCGAGGAGGAGGAAGGTGTGCATGCACACCCCCGCCACAAGTGGGATCTTGTGTGGTAGACACCCGTGCTAGGACTTCTGTGTTGCTCATTCACTCTTTTATTTTTTTTGCGGGGGGGGGGGGGGGAGGAGGGAGTGTAAAATTTGCTGCTAATCACCTTCCTTAACAAATCAAAAAAAAACGTTGACAGTTTCGATGTCTGCTAGCACCGGCTTGTTCAGCCCAAACAGGTTGGACAAGTTGAATATTTAAACAAAGGTGGAAAAATGCGAGGTATAAAGCAGGACGTGCTGAGTGGCCTACAGCCAGCGCCCTGCAGGTTTAAGTTTGTGATCTAAGGCTGGCTCCCTCTCTTCCTCTGCCCTCCTCGCTTTGCTGCTTTCACGGTTATCAAACTGAATGGGACACAGACTCGGCTCAAAGTTCCTGGCTGTCAGGTGAGGGGGGCGTGTGTGAGAGAAGGGAGCCGAGGCCGCCTCCCCACGCCGCATCCTGTTCCAGGGCCTTGCCACCCGTGACCTGACTTCCACCAGGCACAACTGCCAGGCCGCTCAAGTGTGGGCAAGCAAGGATGCTCCAGATTTTGATGCCATTCGCCACTTTTACCTGGTGCAACCGAGCTTCCGAAATGTTTAGACAAGATAGGTCAAGACACCGTACCACCTGCACCCAACGTTTCTTCTGCGTCTGCTTAATCCCCAACACAAACTAAGAGACAAACACCACCTCTGCCAGAACAGAAGACAAGCTAAGTTGTAAACCTCAGCATCCAGTCGGCCAAATGGTAGGAGACAATTTAATTAGGAAGCAGATCATAAATGTGAGAAACAGTGATGCAAAGAAAGAAACGCCTGGCTGGTGTTTACCACCTGCCCGTGCTGGGACGGTCCTGTGAACAAACTCTCTCCAGCGTATGGGGACTTAAGCTGGTCCTTCAGAAGAAAAGGCAGAATCAAACTGAGAGACATTTTTCAAATATCCTTTCAAAAAATCAAATAAGCTCTGCTGGAGGAGTTGAAGGGGTCGCTCTGCCATTTCCTTATACTTGGCGTCTCACAGGAGGAATAAAATCCTATGACAAATTCCTGCCACCTGTTCTTTTTCTCAGAGAAGAGTGGTAGCTTTCTACCACGTGCAGACTTCTCAAATGTACAGTAAGAGTTTTGCAAAGGACTGCAGATGATCGCCAACAGCAAGTGCACATCCAAGTGAAAAATGTACAAATACCACAGAACAAGCAGTTCAAAAAAAGAACAACAACGAACTGGAAGTCTGCAAATAGCGATGAGGCTGTGCACAACTCAG